>NC_142091.1:77346214-77946214 GCF_054644295.1 Miniopterus natalensis
TCCCCAACAGCGTGAGGCTACGTTAGGAGCCTGTGCAGAGCAGTGGCCCAGTGCGGCTGCGTGATCACATCTGCGGAGTTTGCAGAAGGCCCCAAAGGGCAGATGCCCTGGGAGGAAGAAGTCAGGGCCACCCGGGGACTGGCTTTCCCAAGGGCCTTCCCCAGAGCAGAGCCCAGGCTCCTCTGAGACCAAGCAAAGGGGCTGCCTCCCCTGGGCTGGCCCTCTGTGCTGCCCGGCGCTGCTGACGCTCACCCTCAGCCTCAGCCCCACGTGGGACTGTCCCCAGCACAGGAACCAGCTCAGGAGGCGAGAGTGACCCATTGTTCCCAGGCCTCCGGAGTGAGAGAGGATGTGTGTCACGAGGCGTGCCCCATGCCAAGGCCTCCTGGCGGGCAGCTGGCAGGGGAGGGGATACTCTGCACTGACCGACTGGCCACGTCCCCCATTGGCTGTGGGAGGAAGGGAAGGCAGCCGGAGGCGGGCCCTCTGCCCCCCACCACCATCCGGCGATGAGGGGGCCTGTGGATGGGGGTGGGGCGGTCAGTGGGGTTGTGGGACAGACAGGGTCAGGCCAGAGGCCCGGGAAGAGAAGGGAGGACTGGACAGGGCTCAGCCTGCATCCTGGGTCAGGCATTGATTGGAGAGTCACCTTTGCCCCTAAGACTCGGCCATGCAGCCACGCTTTTCCTGGAAGCCTCAGGGTCTACCCCACAGTGGAGGACAGCTTCCTTGGGGAGATACCTGCAGGTCCTGCCTTCACGGGGTCCCCAGTCCAAAGCAGAGCATCATTGGGAAAGCCAAGCCCCCCATTTCCCTGGCTCGGCAGCTCCAGGAGCCCCTGGCAACCTGGGCAGAGGCAGGTGCCTGCAGGACAAGCCAGGCTGAAGGCTGGAGCCCAGGTTGGTCTCCTCGGGCTGCGGTAACAAGATCCCACAAACCGAGAGGCTTAGAGCAGGAGAAAGGTCCTATCTCAGTTCTGGAGGCCGGAGCCCACCATGTGTGGTGTCGGCAGCTGGTGGCCATCTGAGCCCGGAGAGGACCTGGCCCGGGCTCCCCTCAGCTGCAGCCGCCAGCTTCTCCCTGTGGTTCCTCACAACCGCAGCCCTCTGTGCTCACCCCTCTCTGGGCCGCCTGTTCCCCTCGTCCTAGGGTACCAGTCAGTACCCTGGATTAGGGGCCCGCCCTTCCCCAGCAGGAACTCATCTTAACTAATTTAATCTGCAATTACTCTATTTCCAAATAAGGTCACATTCTGAGGCAGTAGGGGTTAGGATGTCAGTGTATCTTTTATCTTTTTTTAAAAAATTATTTTTTTAAGTAAGTTATATTATTTTTTACTTATATTTGTTTATTATTTCAGAGCGAGGAAGGGAGAGGGAGAGAGAGAGAGAGAAACATCAATGATGAGTCATGGATCAGCTGCCTCCTGCACGCCCCCTATTGGGGATCCAGGAGCCTGCAACCCGGGCCTGTGCCCTGACTGGGAATCGAACCGCGACCTCTTGGTTCATGGGTCCATGCTCAACCATTTCGTCAGGGGAGGGGGCACAATTTGACCCCTGACACCCAGCCTTCCTGGTCCCTACCACTGGTGTGACTTCTCTCCAGGGCGGGGGGGGGGCAGGAGGAGGAAGTAGATGTAGGCAGAGGGCAGGTAACTTACTACCTCTGGCCAGTGCTCCCTGCTGGCGCTGTTCCCATCTAATGAGCAAGGGCCCCCTGTGCGGACGCGCATTGAACGTGCCCGCACTGAGAAGGGGTAGCCGAGGCTGCAGACCAGGCAGCTCTGCCACTTGGCACTTACGAGTCACCAGGTGCATGGAGACCTCGGCAAGTGCCAACAGAGAAGGGGGCAGGAGGGCCCCGGGCTACTGGAGCACAGCCATATCGTCTCAGGAACTAAACCGTGATTCTTTGAGATGCAGGCTTTGGCTTGCCACTGGGCTCCACCTCACACTGTGCACAGACCACGGGATACCAGGTGCCGGTGTGATCCGAACAGCCCACTGCAGACGGGGTGACGTGATGCCATAAAGTGGGGTGTGCCCAGCAGCACCCTCATCAAGGGGCCAGGGATCGGCCTTGAGCCCAGGGAGGCTCCGTGAACAGGTGGGTCACACTCCAGAGGCACCCAGCCATGCCTCTCCCCACCCCCCCGCTTCCCCCCCCGCCACCCTACACCTGTGGCCTCAGGAAGTTTCCTATGACACACCTGGCAACACTTTCCTCATTATACTAATAAAGAGACTGAGTCACAAGGATGTTAAACATGTTGTCTGAGCCACCAGCCAGTAAGTGGAAGAGCTGGGATCTGAACCCCAGACTACGGAGGGGACATAGGGTTGCTGGTACGCAGTGGGGACAGGAAGGAAGATGGATGGGACCCGGGGGGTTGCCTGAAGCACTTCCTAGGACTAGCTAATGGAAGATTAGGAGCCAGGTGCCGGCAGGGTCACCAAGGCCCCTGCTCCTCGGGAACGGTGGTTTGGGTCACTGTGCTAGGCAGAGACCCAACCTGCCGGGGGGGGGGGGGGGGGGCGGGGGGGCTGGCCGACAGCAGAGTGAGCATGGATGGGGGAGGGAGACCCCAGCATGTGTCTGCAGGCTCTTCCTTTCTGAGCCACCCCACAGGGAATGGGTTCCCTCCTTTCCCTGGTCTCTCCTCACTGTTTTATCTCACGCGGTTGCTGGTGGCAGCCTTGGCAGTTTCCGCCATGAACGTCACAGTCAGGAGGGAATGAAAGGAGAAGGGATGTCTCCCAGCATCCTGGCAGCCGTGGGTGACACTCGGGCTGGCCTTTAGGGAGGGGTGAGCAGCGTTTCAGGTATATAAAGGGCAGTTGCAATTAGGTGGGCAGCATGGGGCGGTTTTTTCCCTCTTTGGATGTGCAGACGGAGGAAGAACGGTGCTCGTTAGAGCCAAGTAGCCAACTCGGGCGGACTGACTTCCTTCCTAGGAGTCCCCCCTGCAGCTCTCACTCTGGAAGCTGCCAGCCTCTGGTGCAGCCGGGGGCAGGCAGCCGACCTAGGTCTCCCCGGTCAGCCGGCTGCCTGGAGTCCCCTCCAGCAGCTGGGCAGCCGCAGGGCAGCTCTGCTCCGGGGCCATGCCCAGCCTTGCGCCCAGGGGCGTTGGTTTCTGGCACCAGCCGTGGCAGCAGTGACCGTCTCCATCACCCCAGTTCTGCGGCTCGCAGATGGCAGGAAGGGCTCGGCTGAGACTGGCACAAGGGCCTCTGTCCCTCACACATCTAGAACTCGGGGGGAAGGCGGCTGGAGGCTGGCTGGAGGCCCCTGTGTCCGGAGGCCCGGAGCCTCTCCCTGGGCCTCGGGAGGGAGGCCTCCCCAGCAGACCTCTGGCTCACTCCTGCTCCATAGGCGCCCCTGGCCCCCGGTGCTGCCAGGAGGCGAGGATGGCCAGGGTCCACCTGCTGGTCTGCACCCCGGGGGACAGCAGGAGGCCTCGGCCCAGGGTCAGGAGGAGGCCTCCTGCTGCGAGGGGCGCATGGGCTCCGTCCATTTCTCCACCTCTGCTGGCCCTGCTGGGCCCCCAGTATCCGTCCGTAATTCCTGTCACCTTAGACCTTTCTGCGGTTGGCAGCTGAGAGCCCCGCCAGCCTGACACCTGAGACTTTCTGGGGCTGCAGAGAAGCTGAGATGCCAGGAGGGGGCCTGCAGGCGAGGGGAGGGCCGGGGGCTGCTTCCCTCGGACACGAGAGGCCAGCAGGGGCGTGGGGGGGCCAGTCTGGGGAGCAGGGGACAGTCTGGAAAGCGGAGGACAGTCTGAGGTCCGAGGTCAGTCCCAGGACTGGGGCGGACAGCAGGGCGCATGCTCGGGGCGGGGCGGCGGGGACTACATCTCCCAGAAGGCGGCGCGGCGCGTCACTTCCGGCGGCGCCCGCGGCGCGCGTGTGGGCGTGAGCGAGCGAGTGTTTACTTCCGGCCGCCGCCGCCGCCGCCGCGGGCTGAGGGCCGAGCGTGTCGGGCGGCGGGCGCGGCGGGCGCGGCGGGCCCCGCGCAGCCATGGACTGGCTCATGGGGTGAGTGGGGCGGCAGGCGCCTGGGCCGCGGGGGGGCGCGGGGGGGCGCGGGGCGGGCGCCGCCGCTCAAGGGCATCCGGTGCCGGCATCCGGCCCCGGCGAGGGGCGACTCCGCGGGTCCGGGCCGGTGACCGGCGGGCCGGGCGGGGTGTCGGGCCGGGCGCGGGGCTGGCCCGGCCTGCGCGGGACCGGCGCCCGCGCTGCCCGCCCGCCCGCCCCGGAGCCCCCGGAGCCGGCCCGGGTCCCCGGCCCCGCGGAGCCGCCGGCGTCGGGCGTCCGGGGAGGTCGGCGGGGCGCTGCGGGCGCCGGTCCCGCGGGGACTCGCCTCGGGGAGGAGCGGCTTCAGCGCCGGCGGGCAGCTTCTTCCTCCCGAGGGCCGAGGCCAGGCGGCCCGCTCAGCCGGGCGCGGGGCGCGGGGAGCGGGGAGCAGGGAGCCGGGCGCGGGGCGTGGGGAGCCGGGCGTGGGGAGCCGGGCGCGGGGCGCGGGGCGTGGGGAGCGGGGCGTGGGGAACAGGGAACCGGGCGCGGGGCGTGGGGAACAGGGAGCGGGGCGCGCCCAGCGCTGCGGCGGCGGACGCGCCGGGTGGAGCAGGAAGGAAGCGTCGGGCCGGGCGCCGCGGGCCGGGCTTCCCTCCAGTTGCTTTTGTGTTTCGCTGGAAATGAGAGAAACGGGGTGAAACGTCCCGTCGCCTCGCAGCTCTTTGGCTAACGCGGCGCCTCTGACGGTGCCCGCTGAGCGCCCGGAGGGAGGCCCCCCCCCCCGCGCCCCGCGCCCCCTCCAGGAGCCTTTCGGCGCCTCTGGCCGGGGGAGGCCGGGTCTGGACGCCGAAGCCCCGGGGAGGAGGGAAAAGCCTTGGTGTCCCCCTTGCGGGGCGTGGGGCAGCGTGGAGGGCGCTGCTGGCTCCCCAGGGCGACGGGTTAGGCCCACAGGTCACCCGGAGTTTAGGAAAAGGGGAGCCAGGGGCTGACAGGCAGCTTGAGGGATGAGTTGTGAGGCCGGAGAGAAGTGCGAGTGCGGCCGTGGGACACGCGTGGAGCCGGCGCGCAGGGGGCAGGGCGGCGCGTGGGTGGTGCTGGGACCCGCGGAGACGCAGCTCTGCTACCCCAGCCCTGCTGGTTAGCGGTGCCACCTTCCGGGGTCGCTTACCTCTCCCCACCTGCTCTTTATTATTATCATTATTATTATTTTTAAACCTCATTCCAGGATATTTTTTCCATTGCTTTTCAGAGAGAGAGAGAGAGAAACATGGATGTGAGAGAGAGAAACATGGATGTGAGAGAGACACACCAATTGGTTGGTTGCCTCCTGCACACGCCCCAGCGGGCCAGGGATCCAGCCTGCAACCCAGGTACATGCCCTTGGGCGGAATTCAATCCGGGGGATCCTTCAGTCTTCGGGCGGAGGCTCTGACCACTGAGCCTCACCAGCCAGGGCCGGGCCTGCTCCTCCGAAGCCTTTTTTGTAAGGTGGAAGCTGTAGGACTTGCCCCCTGGCGTTGGGGGAAGGTGAACCGAGGAGACGGAGGAAAGCTCCTGCCCGGTGTCTGGCATTGCTGTGTGTTGGCGGCTGCTCCCGCCAGAGGGGTTCTGCAGGAGGCCGGGGAGGGCAGACAGCTGTGTTTGCCTCGTTTGGAACTGTAGACACTCGCTTTCTGCGTTTACTTGGAAGGACTCACCTGGCCTCCCAGTGGGCCTGTCTCAGCCCCGTGCCCACGTGCACTGTTGATCGGCGGGTTGAGTTCACAGGGCTGTGTGTGGGAAGGACCCGCCGGTCAGCTAGGGTTGCTGAGGCGGCAGCGGCTGGTATTTTGTCCCTGTGATGATCACGAGCAGGTACTTCAGTGCCTGGAGACCACCTGGCCCTCAGTCGTTTAAACCGACCGAGGTCTGCGCTTTGTGGACTCTACTGTCCCCCTTGTGAATATCCAGGAATTGACCACAGTTAGGCTCCTAAGGGACTGGCACTGGAGGCCCTTTATAAGACCTTGGCATCCAGGCAGGCGTCTGGCTGAGGCCAGTGGAGCTCTCATCTCCTGGGGCCCCCTCCTGGTGTAACTGGTCCGAGTGCTGAACTACAGGAAGGTAGATCTAAAAGGGACAAGTCTGGGAGCTGCTGCCTCCTGGCCCCTGGGAAGGGAGGGAGTGTTCGCTCTGCCTGGCTGTACAATGGGCGGTTCCGGAAGGACACTAGAGATTCAAAAGAGGGCTTCAGATGGAGTTTGGTTTTTAAATGTAGTAGATTGTATATTGGATGTTATAAATCCTGAATTCTTTAATAATTTCTTAACTTTAAAAATAATTCCTTAAAAAAAAAAGTTGGTATAATTTCAGATGTCAAGTACTGACCTTCCTCAAGGGCTTGTTTTCAATGTGGCATCCTAGACGGTGCCCCTCTATCCCTCCCACACGTTTCTGAGCATCTCCTGGAAACTCTGAAGATGCTGGGGCCTAGGTTTAGCCACAGAGTGCGGGAGCAGCAGAGCCCCGAGACGTCTCCACTCTGGCCCACTTCTCACTCAGCTGGTCCCTGCACCCCAGCGGGGACAGCCAGGCAGCGGTGTGTGGAGGAGCTTCACCCACTGGACACCTTCCACGTGCTTAGCACCGGGGTTGAGCTGGATGCTAACCCTTTAGCTGGGTTTCAGCCTGGGGGACTTCAGGAAGTGTGTTATTTTTTAAAAACTCTTTCTTGCTCTTCTTATTAATTCACACCGTTTATCAGTGTCCACCAGGTAATTTGGAACACAGTTCTCTCTCTGTGCTTTAAATGTTGTCTATTTTGTCTATTAAGAAAGAGTTTGCATCAATCAATCTCAGGTGACAGTGTGGACGCGACTGTTGTAGCAGTAATGCTCCCTCCGTCTGTGACCGCTGTCATGACCAGGACCGTGTTGGTCACTGGAAGGGCTTTGCTGAGTAATGGGGAGGCCTTATCTTCAGCTCTCCTGGCAGCGTCTGAGGAGAGGGAGGTCCTTCAGGAAACCTGCTCGGAAGCCAGGACCAGCGCCGCACGCACGTTGGGACTTGTCTCTAGAGAGTAGCTTTGCGGTGTGGCTCGCGTGGCCCGTCACTGCGTTCCCCGCCTGGGCGTGAGCTGGCTGTGGAGGAGGTGTGCGGTGCTTTTTTCTCTCCTGACTTGCGGAGGGCCACCACTCCTTGTGTGGTCTGCCTCTTTAGTCCCTGGCTGCCTCCTCCTGGGAAGCTGCTGACAAGGTGGCAGGCCTAGAGGGGGGAGCAGCGGAGTGACGTCAGATCCCACGTGGTCTGCGGCAGGAGGAGCCCTGCCCTGCTGCAGCCTTTGGTGGTTTGAGGAGAACTTTTTGTCTTATCCCTAACTGGCAACCATGGGCACTTGTGAGTGGACGAGAGCAGCTCAGTGTAAATTTCACCAACAGAAAGCACAATCCAGAAGTCTCCATGCCTCTGGGAATAGTTAGAGGAAGCCGACTCCTACCTCTTCTCACAGGCAGAGCTAACCTGGGCCCTCCCACCGGCCCTGGGTGGGGCCCACAGGGTGATGTTTGTAGGGACATGTGCTCCCTCCAGTCTGCACCCGAGGGCCTGGACCTGAAGCCAGGGGCAGCAAGTGCACTCCAGGAGCCCCCTTCCCGGCTTCCTGGGGGACACCTTGACGAAGCCACCTCCTGCCCCCCTCAAAGCAGCAGGTGAGGCGCCAGTCAGCCTCCTGGCTCTGGGGAAGGCGATGACCCTGCAGCTTGGCGACACAGTGCAGAGTGCAAGGCCCCGGGAGCTCTCGCCGGCTGACACGTCCTCTCAGCTCAGCTGGCCTGTCCAGCTCTGCCTTCAGGAGCCCTGTGCCCGGGGAGCCCGAGCACCTGTATCTGCAGGGCCTGAGTGGTGGTGGTGGCTTCCTCGCATGCTGCCTCGTGGGCGGGTGTTGCCGGTGGCTGACCACTGAGCCTGATGGTGAGGAGACCCAGACTGAACTCGCCCCAGTCTCCAGACTTTTTTTTTTAACAGCCTCATTGAGGTATAATTTACATACCATAAAGTTTACTTGTTTTAAGTGTACAATTAAGTAATTTTTAGTGAAATTACAGCGTTGTGTAACCATCACCACAGTTTAATTTGAGGATATTACTGTCACCTCAAAAACCTGCTGTCCATCAGCAGTCATTCCTGTCCACCCCGCCCCCAGCAACCTCTCATTTTCTTCCTGGCTGTAGATTTGCCGATTCTGGGTATTTCTTATAAGTGGAACCACAATGTGTGGTCTTCCGTGACTGGGTCACATAGTGTGACTTTGTAAAGCTTGTCCATGGCGGCACTGTGACAGCTGTCCACCCACCCTCTGCTGCCGAGCTCGCTCCTTAGCGTGGAGATGTGCTTGTTTGCTTCTCCGTTGACTTGGCCCCTGCTCTTTGCTGACCACGAGTGTTGCTTCTGCGCCTGGCCTTTCCTGATAGGAGGCACATGCCCTCCACTCCGGAGACCTCCAGGTCCTAACCACCTTTGTAGTCCCGGCCCCATGCCAGGGATCGGCTCCCACCACGTCTGCTTCCTCAGGCTGGGACGGAGGCCTGAACGCGCGTGGGAGCGTGGATAGCGCAGGAGGTGGAGCTGGGGGGAGGGGGCGGGCAGAGGGAGGTCTGAGCCGGGAGCCCAGTCAGCCGAATGGAACATGCGCAGGGATCTTCCAGGTGGAGGAGGGAAGACTGTGGCCCAGGAGCAGGACCTGGGAGTGCACCGGTGTGGAGCAGTGATTCCTCTGAGAAACACTTCCCGAAACAGCCTCTGTGTGAGGGCTCCTCCCAGGCGATCGTTTGGGGCTGGGTTTGCTGAGGTGCTGCCTGGGCTGGTGTTGCGTTCAGACTCACCTGGAGCCTTGTAGGCCAGCCCCTGTGCCTGGACACTGAGCAGCACCTTGTTTGTATTTTGCCATCTGCTCTCCTGCTTGAGCGTCTGCTGGGAACCCTGCACAGGGTCCTTGAAGCTGTGCCGCTGGCAGGAGACAGGACCTGAGCCACCCCAGGTGCCTCAGAAAGGCTCTGCCGGGTGGGACCAGGGGGCCAGCAGTGGGCGGGCTGTCTCTTGGGGCAGATGCTTTTGAGATGAGCCCGGCTGGTGAGGGCTGGTGTTGGTCCTCACCAGCCACCTGCTTCCAGCCTCTGTCCTGGGCTCTCACCACCAGGTGTCGCCGCCTGCTGCCTGCCACCTGCCACCTGCCTCTTCCCCAGGGTCCTGGAAATGTGGACATGGAAGTGATTGAGAGGGAAGGGTCGAGTGTGGACACAGGAGAGGGGAAGTGATTGCACATGTGGCCCGTGGTGCTGTCTGGGTGGAACCAGGTGCTTCTGGCTGTGGCCGCATTCAGGTTTCACCTGCTTTCCCTGTCTGCCAGTGCGAGTGATGTGCGTGGTGGCTGGGTGGGTGTGCGTGCCGCTCTCATCTGCAGCTGCCCACGAATGTATCCCAGCGAAATGTGGGTGGTTGCCACTCTCGAGCCTTTGTGTTTGGCACGTCGCTGCTGTGTGTAGCGATAGTGGTTTTGCTCAGTGTTCATTGAGTGTCTCTGTGTGGTGTGCAGGCATGGAGCTCCCTCGGAGGGGCACAGCCTTTCCCTGTGGGGTGGAGAAATGTCTCCCCTCCAGCCTCTGCATTGGGCTGGCCCTGGGCTGGCAGACTGCTCCCCAGGGACCAGTGCCCCCAGAGCCCCATTGTCTTGGGGTTTGGCCTCCATGGGCCATGCCCAGTGAAGTGCCCAGCCCCGCTTTGGTCAGACCATGGAAAGGCCTGGGGGGGCCAGGTGGCCCAGCAGGAGTCAGATGTCCAGACCCCTGGGTGGACCTAGCAGTGAACTCAGGAGTGAGATGAGCTCAGATCTAATTATTGGCGGCCCTGGGTCCGGGTCTGCTGCTGGGAAGCTGCTTTGCGGTCTCCCCCCTTGCGCCCCTCACAGCCCCACGCTGCAGCGTGTTCTTTGGGGACACGTGTGATGAGGCAGTTTGTCATGAACAGTGCCGTGGATGTCGAGTGAGAGCCCGAGAATCTGTGACCTCTGATGAGCAGGGCCCAGCTGCTCTGAGCACTCGGGGCCAGCGGCCCTGCTGCTGAAGGGGGCAGGAAGCACAGTGTGGGTGTGGTGCTGGAGTGGGGTGGCAGCCATTCCCTAACCGTAACCAGGAGGTCTGGAAGGCTCTTTGAGGAGATGTCCTTGGAGCCCAGACCTACATTCTGTCCTACTGGGACGGCCTCCTACCTTTCTGACTGAGGAGATGATGGGCCTGGCTGAGTTCTTCTGTGAGTTTCCGGCATTTATAATTCATGTGATAATAATGTGTCATCTTGTTGGACCTTGTCTCCCATGTGCATTGTCTGGGGCTGACCAGGCCGCTGCTCCTTCATGGCACATGGTCGTCAGCCCCGCCAGGCTCCATGCCGACTCCCTGCCCAGGACTGAGGAGCAGGCAACAGCCGTGGGGGAAGAAGGGGAGGGCTGTGCTTCCTTGGGGTGCTCTGTGCTTGTTTCTTCTACTTTATCACCTCCTTCTTGTCAGACTCATGGTTTTAGGGGGAGCATTTGTGGTTTGCTGGCCCCTGAGGTCTGAACTGTCAGCAGGAAGGCAGCAGGCCCTTGGTTCAGCGGCAGCGGCTGCTCTCCTGAGATGGCTCTGTCGGGGGCCCAGCTGCCGCCCTGGTGGTGGAGCTGGTGCAGAGAACACCAACAGGCGACCGGGGACATGTGCAGGGGCCACGTTCTCAGCCCACACCGGAACCATTGAGCTAAATACAGAGCACTGGCTCTGCCTCAGCGACCACAGACCGCAGGCCGGCTCCTGTTAGGGTGGCCGTCATCAGGAAGGCAAGAGACAGTGCTGGCGAGGAGTGGAGAAGAGGGAGTCCTCGCGCTGGTGGTAGGAGTGTAACTGGTGCAGCCACTATGGAAAACAGTGTGCAGGCTCCTCAGAAAATTAAAGATAGAAGGACCCAGCAGTCCCACTACCCGGTCTGTATCCAGACGAAACCATTACCTTGAAGAGCTGTCTGCACTCCCGTGTTCACTGCAGCCTTATTTACAACAGCCCAGCCTGGAGACAACCTAGTGTCTGTCGACAGGTGATAAAATGTGGTCCGTACACACCACAGAAGGTTATTCAGCCTTAAAACAAGGAAATCCTGTTGTAGTGACAACACAGATGGACCTGGAGGGCATATGCTAACGAAGTAAGCCAGACCGAGAAAGTCAACACTGTGTGATCTCACATGTGCGTGTGCGTGTGTGTGTACACACGTATATGCGGGACCTAAAAAAAGAAAGTCGCACTCTAGGAACAGGTTAGAAAAGTGGTGGCCAGGGGCTGGGGTGGGAAATAGAGGTTGGAAAGGGACACAGGCTGCGGGGGAGAAAGGGTGCTCCCTCCTCTTGCTCTACTTCCCTGGGGCCCCGACAGCCCTTGGGGAGGACGTGGAGCCAGCCTGGCGCCGGGAAGGTGCTGGAGGCTGGACCCCCCACCTGACCTCACCCCTGCAGGGGGAGGCTCGTCCCAGAAGCTCAGCTCAGCTGTCCCCTAACCGTACGTGTCGGACAGCATGGCGCTCTGGAAACCATGACACACGTTCGGCCTGACGTAGAGGCAGGGCACCCAACAGCACAGCCTGCTCGCCCTCTCTGAGCCTCAGAACACTTACCGACTGAAACCGCAGCAGGTCTCCCCAAACCGCAGCCACCCAGAGTGTGTTCTTGGCCGAAGAGGAATGAAACCAGACGGAGCGGCAGAGGGGAGCCAAGTCCCTGTGTGTGAGTTAGGAGACACACTTCTGAGTGACCGGGGGACAAAGAAGGACTCCTGTGGAAACGAGAGGAGATGTTCAGCTGCAAGGTAACAGAAACCCTGCTTTGCGGGATGCAGAGGGACCTGAGCGTAGCGACACAGGTGCCTTAGCAGAGGGCCCGGGTCACTGCCTCAGAGCCGCACAAACAGGGAAGGCGGGAAGGGAAGACAGGCAGAGCCAGCGGAACAGGCAGCCTCCGGTTTTCAGGGCCTCCACCCGGCGAGCCGGTGGAGGAGGGAGGAAGAAAAGCCCTTCTCAGCCGTGGCCCGTGAATCTAAACAGCACCTGCTGAACTCCACGCTCAGCCTGTGGAGGGAACTTACGAAGTTAAGGATCAAGCAGTAGGCAGCCCACTGATACCCAGGTACAGGTGGCAGGAGACTCCTGCGTACCTGCCACGTGGACATGAGCAGCCCTTCCTGCCACCGTCTCCTCTGCTGCCTCTGTCTCCGTCTCCCTGCACAGCCCCCAGAGGAGAGGCCCAAGGCTGTGCTCACCCCCAGCCCCCTTCCCAGCAGGGCCAGGGGAGGCAGCGGGACAGCCACTGCCACTGCTGAAAACAGAGAGGCCCTGCCCCGTGGCCACCTGCACGTCAGCCTGCCGCTGAGACCGCTCTGACCTGCAGGATGGGTGTCAGAGTACCAGCCCCTCGGACCGTCCCTCCAGGCAGGTGTTACAAACACCGGGGGAAAGGCTCAAGCAGGAGGGGATGTGAGACAAGACTTTCCCGGTTTGCAAAGCCTTTGCTAACTCGTTTAAACTCATGTTCTTGATAGAGAAGCGCACCTGCATAAACAACTTGGGGACCTCATTTCCTCAAAGCAGTCTCAGTTCTGACTCGTCACCACAACCGCATCACTGTGGGTCCCCATGAGCAGAGGAAGAGAAAGGCAAGGAGCACCGGGCCTGCTGAGGCCACGGACAGGAGGCTTTGGTGAGCTCTGGAGGGAGGACAGGGAGTTGTAGGCAGGCTGGAATGGAGGGGTCAAAGCAGGGAAATATGGGGGACCCACATCCCCAGGAAGGGCAAGGCAGCAGGGAACCCACATCCCCAGGAAGGAGCAGAGAAAACAATGTAAAGTGATACCTGTGTCACCTTCTACTGCTGGACGGTGAGATGAAAGTGTCCTGTCTCCTCTGTCCCCTGCCTACTTCCTTCTTGGAGGTACATGGACCCCTAGACCTAGAGAAGAGTGTTGGCTCCTGTGTTTCTGTCTTTGTTCTGTCTTCTGGATCTTGCTGAGACATGCTGTGGCCTCTTCCCGGGCAGCACAGGGCTCTGTCATGGTTGGAGCTAACTGAGTGGGACTGGAACCGGGTGGGCTCGGTTGTTTCCATGTGTGGTTATTGGAAACAGTGTAGCAGGAGCCATGTGGTTGGAAGGAAACAATGTAGCAGGAGCCATGTGGTTGGAAACAATGTAGCAGGGGCCATGGGCATCTGTCTTTGCTGCTTGTTTTTTACCAGAGGAGTCAGGTGGCCCTTCCCTTGTTGATACATTTTGTCACATACTTTCTGTTAGCTTGTGTCTGCTGGGTGGCCCAGGGCCTGCGCTGGCTGGGCTGCCAGTTTTATGGCCCTGCACTTGGCAGGTGCAGCAGGACTCTTATGTCACCTGTATCTCATTACTAGTGGGCTGGGCCTATTTTTTTAATCCTTATTACCTTTTGTAAGTTTTCTCTGTGGGCTGCTCGTGGCATTCTCTGGATGCTGTTTAGAATCACATGGTCATCGCTAAGAAGGGGCTTTTCTTGCTCAATTCCTCAACTGACTCCATGCGGAGCCACTGCCCTAGGGACACAGTCAAGTGCAGTGGGACCCTGGGAGCAGCCAGCGCTTGGTGCTATCCGTGTGCACTGTCCTCGCCACTGCACAGCAGGGAGATTCGACTTTCCCGTTGGTGGCTGCTCCTGGTGGCCCAGGTGCCCTCCTCCTGGCCAGCTGACCCCATGGGCCCAGGGGTGACTGGGAGCTGGTGCTGGGCTCCTGTACGAGTGCTGTGGTCCTCTGCCCACTCAGGACACACTGGACTGGAGGTCAGCATCCCCATTTGCAGATGGGAAATTGAGGCTGGAGGCTGGTGCCGGTTGATGTGCCTGCTTTCTGCTCCGAGTCCACTCTCCGAGGCCTCTGGGGGGGGTGTCCAAGGCCTCTGGGGTGTGTCTGAGTGCCCCCACCTCACCTCTGCCTTCAGAACCTCCTGGTTCCTGGAGGCCGAGAAGGAGGGTAGGTATGCAGAAAGTGGGCCCAGACCAGGCTGGCCACCTGGAGCTTCCCAGGGCTCGCAGGAAAGGGAAGTTCTATCCAGACAGACTCCAGGACTTGGAAGAGTCACCTTTTCCCTGTCCTGGCACCAGGGAGGATAGGTCCCTGGCACTGCAAGTAGAGTGGACCCTCATGTCCACCAGGGGGCGCTGCCAACCGCTCAGGACAGCTGAGGGGCCCAAGAGGTTCTGGGGCAGGTGACCACCGTGGTGGGGAGCGCAGGCTCTGGACCAGACCACATGGATGTGGAGCAGGTTCCGTGTCACCCGAGGGTGCTGCCATGGGCTGCTGGAGGCAGGAGGGGTCAGTCCAGGATGAGCATAGCAAGGTTAGGCTCATGGGGACACACGGAGGGCCTGCTGAAGGCTGGAGTGGGCAAGCCCACCTCAGGTACATGCACACTTGTCACTGTGAAGTGAAGCCTCAGAGGGGGCCCCCCGCCCTGGCAGGAGCATGTGTAACATTCCACCAACGTGAATGCCCGCCCTACCGCCACACCCTGGGCCTGGGCCAGGGTCCCCCAGGATCAGGGATCGTGCCTGTGACTCCAGCAGACAGGGATCTCCCTGAGCTACACAGCCTTCTCCAAGTGGTGTTGCAATCTTGTGGGGGGGGTGGGCATGGGTAGTGGTGGGAGGGCCCCCATGAGTGTGAGGTGCCCTGTGCATCACAGTGGGTCAGAGGCCCCCTTTTCTGAGCAGGTGTTGTGTG
Source organism: Miniopterus natalensis (assembly GCF_054644295.1). Taxonomy (NCBI): domain Eukaryota; kingdom Metazoa; phylum Chordata; class Mammalia; order Chiroptera; family Miniopteridae; genus Miniopterus; species Miniopterus natalensis. Next base: position 77,361,022 of record NC_142091.1, read on the forward strand.
CACCTGTCTCTGCGTGCCCACCCTGGGCAGAGATTCTGTTAGCAGTGTGGCTGGCCACCAGGTTGAGGGTCCCATGGGTGACAGGCCTGTGCTTTGTCCTTGGCTTCTGCGCACAGCCCCGTGGAGACAGTGGCGTTTGTTTGGAAGCCTTGGGCTGGTACCTGGGTGTAGCTCATGGCCTTGGACACTGACCCTCAGGGTTGGGTCAAGGCCTTGACTCTGACTGGTTGGCGTTTGATGGTGTGGGGCTCAGGGACACCTGGAAGGGTTATCCTGAGATGCCAGCTGGGAGGTGGGCAGGGGCTGAGCCCTGTGGGAGAGGCTGTCAGGGCGCCAGCCAGCCCCACAGTCCAGCGCAGTTAGTCCTGGCAGGGTTGGGCCCTCCTCCGTGGGCCACCCTGAGCTAGGTGGAGGTCCTGCCACCAGACAAGCAGAGCTCTGCCCACACCAGTGACTCCTTCATGGGCTAGAGAGGCCGGGTCCTGCAGGGGACCCTGTGGAGGCCTGGAGCCCCCAGCCCAGGTGTCTCACACAGGTCGAGCCGGGTGGGCATCACTTTGCAGCTCTGTGTGAGGCCTTTAGGAGGGGAGGGGAGCACAGTGGGCCCTCGACGGAAGGGGAGCAGGTCAGTCTTCCCACGTCCAGTCTGAGGGGCCAGTGCTGGAGGGAGAGGGAGGGTCTGGGGGGTGGGCGAAGAACATCCCTGCCCAGCGCTGGGTCACCCTGCCAGCACAGATCGTCCCTGCCATGTAGAACCAAGGTTGCGGCTTCCGTTTCAGGGTTACTTGGAAAATACCAAGGGCTGGTCCATGCTCCTGCCCAACCCTCTGTCCCTGGCCACCGCTCTTTGCTGAGCTGCTCCTCCCAGGCTTCTTGGGGGCTACCCTCGGGAATCTGAAGTATGGGCTGTGGCATCTTGGCATTCCTCTCCCTTTTTGGCACACCCACGCCTTATGCCTCCCCTCTAATTCCAAAGAGGAAAACAGCGTTTCCAATTAGACGGGAATGTGCCCTTTCTTCTTGGCCAGCAGGATGTCCAGGAGGCGGACATGGGTCCCTTCTCCCAGCACCCCTAGCTGCCCCCAGCTCGTTCCCTCTACAAAACAACCAGGGACAGGCCCCGCCAGGCCCAATGGCCACAGCAGGAAGGGAAGTGGATGAGGCCAGGCGGGCCCAGCAGGGTTCGAGGACAGAGCTCCTTGGTGGTTTTTGACCTCATGCCCTCGCTAGTGGGGCAGCCCAGGCACACGAGGGTCTGTGAGTGTGTTGCTCACCAGGAAGCTGCTTGGAACTTTGTGTGTGCACACAGGCACAGGGCCTCCAGTCTGTACCTCCCTGAATTCTCCCTTGGCCCGGGATGGGCCTGCCTGGGGGTGTATCAGCTGTGAGGGGACAGCCTGGGGCCCTGGGCTCAGGTCCCCCTGGTGCAGGGAACAGGGACCGATCTCCTCCCCATGGGCCTGAAGAGGGTGGCCGTGGGGTGGGGAGTCCTTCGCCCTGTTGGGCTCCTCAGCCTGTGCCTCTCGGGTTCCCTCCCTCTCTAGAAACACTCCCATTGCCCTTCCACAGTGAGGACACTGCCATCTTGTCATTTTTCCAGTGCAAGGCTGTTTTCTTACTTGGATTTCAGTGTTTGGGGGACAGGGTTAAGATTCCCAGTGTTTCTGCTGGAGGACCTGCAGGTTGCTAGTCTCGTAGCAGCGAGGGGCAGCCCTGGGCACTGGGCAGCTGAGATCTCCTGCCTATCTGCAGGCTCCCCTGGGCCTGGAGCTGCGCCTGCCAGTTGCTGCTCCCTCCTGTGTGGCTCTGAGCTGCCTTCCTGTGGACTGAGCCTGGGCTAAATCTTGCAGCCGAGGTTTTTATACCCGCTGCAAGGGCGGGGTGACTTGGCAGGACCCACACTGCCCTTTCCCTAGGCAGCCTGGACCCCGGCTGCCTGGGCTCGGTGCCTGCTCAGCTGGTGAGGGACGGCGGGGGGAGTAAAGAGCGACCGTGTAATCTGCCCCACTGGCTTTTCTGAGCCCCTGTGACCTCTGGAGAAGCAGTGAGCACCAGCCTCTGTCCTCACCTGCGCCCTGTGGTGGGCAGGGGCAGCGGGGGCTTCACCCCTCCCCAGCATGGCAGGGGGGGTGTTCTGCTGCATTAAACAGGGTTGCTGTTTACTCAGGGGTCCCAGCCAGCCTGCCACCACTGGGCCACCTTGTCAGTGCCCAGGCTGACAGTCGCCTTGTCGGTGCTCCAGGCTGGGCAGGCACGTGTCTAACTGATGTGGTGCAGGGTCAGAGGGGGGACTTGCCAGAAGTGGTTGCCCTGAGGCCTGGGTACCCGTGCCCCTGTGGTCAGCAGTGGCCAGGGGCCAGGCAGGATGACTCGGCAGCTCCAACAGCGACTGTGATTGTTTGAAGTTTGGCTTGACCTGAACTTGGAACAGAACGGTCTGGGTGGTGTTTGGACTGTGCGGGATTTCTCTGCCTTCTCCGTGTGTGCTACCACCCTGGCCCCTGGCGGACGCAGTGTGTAGCTAACCCCCTCCTCCCTAGTCGGGGAGCTCCGGTGTCTTGGTGTTTCCATGGTCACCTTGGTGGCTTCACCTCCAGCTTGACCCCTGCAGGTTCTCTCGGCCTCCACCCACAAAGTCTCCCTGACTCCCTGGACGTGGTTGTACAGGGCGGTGGTGGGTGTGTGTGGTGTGCAGGGCGAGCCCCACCCTGGCAGACCCCGCTCAGATGCCAGTACAAAGGCTCGCTTGGGCCAGGGGCAGGGTGGTCACCACTCCGCTGTGGGTCCTGTGGCCAGGCCCACCCTGAGCCTTGTTTCCATGGTCACTCTGGTGGCTAGTGGACCTGGCCCACAGGGGAGGTGCAGAGATGGCTTCTTTCAGTCCCTGCACCAGTGGCTCCAAAGTCAGCATCCCCACAGCCCAGGCCCCCTCCTGCTGTCTCCTTTGACATATACCCTGCGGGTGCTGCCCAAGTGCCTTCTTCTGTTGTTTCTGTGGCAGCTCAAACAAACCGCAGGGTGAAGTCAGTGCAGTGGTGACCATGGACGTGGCGACCCTTCCCCTGAGCTGAAGGCCATCAGTAGCAGACAGTTGTTCAGAGAAAGGACATGTCACTGAATGTCGTCTGACTGTCCCTAGGAGTTCCCAGGGAGGACAACACTGTGCAGCAGGTTCATTTAAATCAGGCAGGATGTGGCCCCACACATTCCCAGGATTGCTGTGGGTGCTGGGATGCAGCCTTCAACATGCTGGGTGACGCCCTGCATTCCAGACGTTGCTCCCTGGTAGAGGTGATGGGAGGGCGCATGCCAGGTGTATGCACCAGGAGCCAAGTGAGCACAACAGCTGGTGTTGGCCATGAGCAGAACCCAAAGGACAAGAGAGAGCCTGGGGGGAGAGCAGGAGCAGGAAGGCCTTGGCGGGCGGGGGTGTGTGGCTGGTGTGGCTGAGCCCAGTGTGGGTGACCGTGGCCTGGAAGGTGAGGGAAGGGGTTAGAAGGAAAGGAGCACAGCTGCCTGGCAGTTACACATGTGCACACACGCACCCCCTCACCCATGTATGCGCACACACACAGGCTAGATCCAGTTTGCTGACATTCGCAGGGAGTGTGATAACTATGTTCAGGGAGGAGGCTGCCCTGTAATTTGCCTTATTTTGTCCTAATTGAATCAACTGGGTAGTGTTTCCCCCTCTGTTCTCTGAAAGAGCATGTGTGCACGTGGCATTATATCCTTATAGATCCGGTACAACTCACCCATAAAGCCACCTGCACCTAACGTGTCTGCATAGAAAGGTTAATTTCTCTTGTATCGGTTTTGGTAACTTGTGTTTGTGCGAGAAGTTGTCTGTCCATGGAAGCCCTTTGGCCTGCTCCATGCCTGTGGGTCTGTGGTGATGTCTCCTCTCTGACCTGGCTGCATCTCCCCTTCCACCTGTCTTGCTGGCTGACTCATCAGTGTCCTAAACGTTTCAAAGGTAACTTTGTGTTTAATGAATTCACTTGTCCGTTTTCTGTGTCATAGATTTTTATCATCTTTATTCCTTCTTTTGGGTTTAGTGCACACTTTTTTTCTAGCTTCCCGAGGTGACAGTAGGTTGTTGACTTTAAGTGCCCTTTTTCTTTTTTTTAAGGTTTTTAAATTGATTTTTAGAGAGATTGGAAGGGAGAGGAAGAGAGAGAGTGAAGCGCTGATGTGAGGGTGTGATGCAGATCCGCTGCCTCCTGCATGCTCGCTACTGCGGACCCAGCCTGCCACCCCGGCGCGTGCCCTGACCGGGAATTGGCCTGTCTACCTTTCAGTGCACTGGGCAACGCCAGCCAACTGGGCCACCCGGCCAAGGCAAGCCTTCTCATCGAACACAAACACTTATGGTTATAAACTTCCCCCAAGCCTGGCTTTAATTGCATTCTACACATTTTTTTAAATCCTCACCCGAGAATATGTTTGTTTTTTTAAATAGATTTTAGAGAGAAAGGAGGGGAGGGAGACAGAGAGGAGCATTGATGTGAGAGAGAAACACCAATCGGCTGCCTCCTGTACACGCCCCAACTGAGGATCAAACCCACAACCTAGGCATGTGCCTGACCGGGAACTGAACCTGCAGCCTTTTGGTGTACAAGGCGACGCTCCAACCAACTGGGCCACCCGGCCAGGGCTTCTACGGATGTTATATGTTTGTTACAATCTTTTTTTGCATAATTTAATCAGCTGTTAAGTCTTTCCTATAAAATTTCAATCCAGATATCATAGCCTTCAGTTTCAGAACTTCCTGTTTGTGTTTTTTGGAGTTTCCTACCTTTTTGCAAGCCTTAATCTTTTCATTCACTGTGTGCACCTTTTTCTTTAAATCCTTGAATATATTTGTTTTTGTTGCTCTAAAATTTTTGTCACCTTCAATGTTTTTGTTGTGTCTGTTCCTATTTTCCTGATTGTGGGTTGCATCTTTCTGTTTCCTTATCTCCTGTGTGTGTGTGTGGGGGGGGGTATTTATGTTTAATCTTCACCTGAGGATGTTTTTCCCCCCATTGCTTTTCAGAGAGAGTGGAAGGGAGAGAGAGAAACACATCGATGAGAGAGACACACTGGTTGCCTCCTGCATGCTCCCCAGCCTGGGATTGAGCCTGCAACCGAGGTACGTGCCCTTGGCCGGAATCGGACACGGGACCCTTCAGTCTGCAGGCTGATGCTCTAACCACTGAGCACCTGGCCAGGGCCTAACATGTATATGTTACGTTGGCTGTGGTGGCCCAGCTGCTGAGGTCCTTGGTGAAGAGTGTTGTGGTGGTTCCAGCAGGCGCTCACTTGCTCTTGGTTCAGGGGAAGCCTTCTGAGGGCCTGTCTAGAGACCCTTCCTCTGAGCTGCTGCAGCCCTGCTCCCTTCAGCGGGGCCCTAGTCTCCACTTGGTGTGGGAGCACTCTGTCTTCCTGCCCTTGGAGCCGTTTGCCAGGCCCTGCACGCCCTCAGCCAAGTGGTTGGCCAGAGGCTTGGTCTGCTCTGTCCATGTTCCCTGAGTCCCTTCCCGGGCAGCCCTTCCTGTCTGGTCCCCACCGTGCACACTCCAGCAGCCCCAGCTGTGTGCTCACCTCCATACCAGCCTCCAGTAGGCAGCAGCTGCTCACCACCCAGCCCTCCCCTGCCTGCCAGGGCCTGGCCTGTGCCTCAGCTGGTGGTCAGCGTCTGCAGCCACTGGCTTTGTATTTCACCCAGTTTGCAGGTGGTGGTGGTGGTGATGGTGATCCAGGCCCACATCAGTTTCTCCATCATCTCAAAAGTGGGAATGAGTGTCCCTTGGCCTTGTGCTCCCCACATGTTGGCATTGAGTGTCTTGTAGCTCCCTAGATATTCAGGAGCTCTCAGTCCCGATCCTCAGAGCCCTCTTGCCTCCCTGTTCAAGGCTCTTTACACCACTTTATTTCTGCCGTGTTCTGTGTCTGGGGCACATTACAGACAAGCCCAGGGGAAGTTGCAGTGACCCACGGGCAAAGGGCCAGAGTGGGGGCGTCGGGAGGGACGGGGTGCAGCTTGATCTGCATGCAGACGTCTGTGTCGCCGGGGCTGAGGTGTACAGATGTGCACACGTGTCCAGTGTGCTGTCAGCCGAGGGCCAGCAGCAGCGTTTCACTGGTGCCGGGGTCAGGGTTCATTTTTCCCCGGTGGAAGGAGCCAGGGTAGAAGAGGCTGGTTCTAGGACCAGGGCAGGGAGTGAGACATGGTGAACCTAGAAGCACCTTCAAGTGCTCAGATTCTAGCTGCCTGGGCTGTGGCCGTCCCAGTGGTGTCTGTCCCCGGACGCTCTGGGTGGCTGTGGGGATGCCGTTCTGTGGGGGGCCGGTTTGCCCTGGTCCTCATGGGCAGCCAGTGTTCTGTGTGTGGTGTCCCCAGGACAGAGGCAGCCTGTTGATTTGTCTTCGAGGTGGCTTTGGAGTTGCCACAGTGCAGAGCTGGGTTGAACCTGGACAGGTGAGGAGGTCGGAGGGCCCTTTGTGGGTTGTGGCCTCGGGTGGAAGACAGGGCTGAGGTGGGTGGGGATGTGAGCACAGGGCCTTGGCAGACCTGTGGGGAGGCCTGGCCATGCTTCTCCACACCCACTGGAAGGTGCTGTGGATGTCCCCTCCAGGCCTGCTGCCCTTGGCGGCTGCAGAGGCGGCCTCTGCCCTGGCTAGCTCGTGCCTGGTAAGAATGCCCCAGAGCCTGCCAGCCTTGTTTTACCAAGGCTGTCCGCATGGGGGTGTGCCCGAGCCCGGCTCCACTCTGCAGGTGACAGCGGCCTGTGACTGTAGCCCGCTGGGCACCCACTGGTTTCTTGGGCTGCTGTCGGGCCAGGGGTGCTGTCAGCCCAGGAGCTCCTGGGCAGAGCTGCCCCCACTCTTGAGAAGAGCTCTCCCAGCTGCTTCAGAAGTGCCTGGAGGTGCCACCCAACCTCACTGACGGGTCCTCCCCTGGGGCTTTGCCCTCCCTACACAGCACCCGCCCGCAAGGCGCCACTTTGAAAAGTCCATGGAGACACGCCCTCCTCTAACCAGACTGGCCGCCTAGGCCATGAAAGGAGCAGCTGTGTGTCTGCCAGGCAGAGCCCTCCTTCCCCTGCGTCTTCATTGGCTGCTGTCCCTGGCCCCAGGCTGCCCGGGGAGGGAGGGAGCAGCGTTGGTGCCAGGGCTCCCACTTCCCTCTCCACCTCAGCATGCTGGGGGACCAGAGCAGCCTCCCTGCAGACCGGGCTTTGCTCAGCCAGCCCCCCAAGACTGGACTCAGCTGCAAAATGGTGCTGCAGGCAGTCGGCAGAGTGCTCAGGTGAACGTGGGGGGTTGGGGTGGCCACTGAGGGTGATCATCTGACTGTCCTGAGTCCCTGCCCCAGGATGGCTGATGGGCCAGCTGCCCGTCAGCAGGGTTTGGTCAAGAGCTTTGTTTGCAGGGAGGTTCCCCCTAAATGCCTGCACTTCCTGCTGCCCCTGAAAGGGAGTTTTCCCCAGCAAGTGGAGAGCGTGCATCTGGGAGGTGAGGATGGGCCCGCTGCTTAGTCTTTCTGGCCTCAGCAGTTCTGCCTTGTCCTGTCCCCTCCGAGCCCACTGGACAGGCCCTTCGCCACTGGGGTGTCTGGCCTGTGACCTTAGCCGTGGGCAGCCAGGGTGCCCAGCGTAGTCGTTCACACCTCTTCTGACCCTCACGGGTCAGGGAGACACCCCCCCCCCCCCCCCCCCCCCCCCCCCCGCACAGGTCAGGGGAATCTACCCCCGGGTCAGGGGGACCCAGGGCAGAGCCTTTCCTGTCCGAGGGGAAGAAGCCGTGTTGGGCATTTGGGGGAGCGTGAGAGTGCATGTGTGCATGGGGGTCAAGGGGCCAGAGCTCAGCCCCAGCTGGAAGTGTGGGGCCCTCGGGTCAGGAGCAGCCGTCCTAACTCAGAATGTGTCACAGTTGAGCTCAGGCAGGTTTCCATCAGCGTAATTCTAGTGGCTCCTCATTTTTACAATGAAAGTGTCCTTGCTTTTCCAATTCTGCTTTTAATCGTAAGCTAACAGGCCTCGTGGTGAAGGTCCGCAGTGAGGGCCACGCCTCACGGGTGGTGGTCCTGGTGAAGGGACCGATGAGTTAGAACCTGTGAGTGTCTGTGCTTCCAGCCATCTCTGGACACCTGGTGTCCACCTTTCCTTCCATAGCAGGTCAGCCGTGTCCCACACGAGGCTCACGATGAGCTGCAGGGGGAAACCAGAGACCCGCCGCCAGCTGCCACAGCTGTGCCCGCGTCATATCACCAGTGGGATTTGGAAAAGTGGGCAAGATGGCAGCAGGTCATTGGTTCAGGTCGGGAAAGTGACCGCCTTGGACAGGTCTGTGCATGCCTGTGTGCACTGTGGGTGTGTACATGCCCATGTTCACGATGGGAAAGGGCTGAGCGCCGAAACCAGCCCCGTGGAGGACAGGGCAGAACACATCTTCTGAGCTGTGATGTTGTGCGACTGCAGAGGTCCTGGCGAGCTCTGTGGGAGACCGAGGCCATTCTCATTCTCACTGAGGGCCTGGGAAGACTCTAGGGGAAGGTGACAGCTCCGCCAGGTGTTAGAGAGTGGAACCTGTGGTCTGAGCACAGTGGCTGCAGTTTGGGGTCAGTGGTGCTCGGTGCTCGCAGCTCCTGACCTGCCTTCCTCTGGCGGCCTGTGGTCAGTCTCCCTCCAGGTGCGGCATTGGCCTGTGAAAGCCGCTTTGTTTGGGCCGTCAAACCAAGAGAAACAGCATGGTAGCTGCAGCCCGTGGAGGTCAGGGGTCCCGGGGTGTCTTCCCAGGCTCTGTGCCGTGGGGGTGTGGTGGCAGCAGGCCAGTTGGGTCCCGAGAAAACGTCAAGGCCAGGAACCTCCAAGCATCAGAAGGACAGTTTTCAGGCCCCACCCCAGGGCCCTGCATTAGAAACTCAGGGGTCAGGATGGCGGTAAGCCTCCATGATCACCTGCCCCGCGGGATGAGATGCCTATGGGAGGTGGAGAGTCCCAGTGCCAGCGGTCCCTGCATGTCTGTGCCTGGCATTAGGGGCGACAGGGCCAACCCCACATCTCCGGCCAGGGCGGGGGCTGCACAGCCTGCTGAGTCCCTCCCAAGTCTGTGCCCTGCCGTGTCCTGGGGAGGAGGTCTGTAGGAGCCTGGCTGTCCTGTCACCAGAAGCAGGTGGGGCCTTGAGCCCCTTTATTTCTCCCCCCGACTCTCCCCACACTGCCCACATGGACAGCTGTTTCTCAGGCCTGAGCCCAGGACCCGGGATTCTGAGCCTGTGCCCCTGCCCTGAGGTTGAGGTAGCCTGGAGTGAGGAGTGGCAGAGGCTCAGGGTGGCATCCCGCTGGCCCTGTCTTCTCAGTCCCCAGCAGCCACCCTCTCCCTGGGCCCCCCTTCTTAGACCACCAACAGCGCCCCTTTCCGTGGAGCGGTGTCTGTGGGCCCCCCAGCACCTGTGAGCACTGGTCCACTGCTCACATACCCACAGGTTCCTCTAACCCTGCTTCACACCCCAGACCTTCCCTCCTGCTCCGTCCCACATCCCAGGAGGCTGTCTCCAGACAGAGCCACCTCTGGTCCTTCCTGCTCTCAGGGCCTCCACGGCACCCCTTCCAGATCTGCCTGCATCTGTTGCCTGGCCATGACCCGAGCTATCTCAGCATCCTTGAGGGATCGCGCACACAGCAGGCTAAGGGGGACCCCAGGAAAAAAGGGGAGCACACTCACTGTGTGCCTGGGGACCACCAGCCCTCGCCCAGAATGACCGGTGCCTTCAAGCTTCATCCTGTTTTCTAAACCTGGACGTTATTTGTGCCCGTGTGCAGCATCCCTGCCTGTGCGCTAGCTGGCCCACCAGGTAGGGTTGGGATCCCAGGTCAGGTTTGTCCCGCCCGTCCCCAGAACACGGTGGCCGGCCTGGCACTGGCCACTCCAGCACTGCCCCAGAGGCCAGCTCATGTCGCCTTTTAAGGCGAAGATCTGCTGTGAGAAGCTGAAGGAAAACATTTCCCTGGCATCCGGGGAGCATTTTTTCTTCCTGTTCCTCAAATAAACCACCAGCTGCTTTCAACACAGAACAGAAAAAGGGCCAGGTCAGGAGCTGCAGAGACCTCTCACCCCCACAGCCCCCCGCCGTGTGCTCCTGGCCAGGGCAGTCGGGAGGGCCGCCAAGTCCCCAGGTGGGCAGCGCCTGGCTCCTCCGCAGGTCTGAGGATCCTGAGAGCGGGCGGCTGGGGCCAAGGAGGGCGACCTCGGGGCAGTGGGCCCACGGCCACCCCAGGGTTCTGCCCAGGCGGCTCCAGTGCGACCAATGCAGTGACCTGTGCCACACCCAGCCTGGCCCGCATCTCCAGCCTCAGTTCTGGGCCGCTCCTGGGGCAGTTTTCCTTTTTGGAGACGTGCCCTCCCCTTGCCAGCCTCAGTTGCAGGTACCGTAGCCCACCTCTGGCCTGGGCAGTGGCGGGTGGCTGGCTCTGGGGCCTCGGCCTCCCGCTGAGGAGGGTGTGCGGCCCCTTGGCACCAGAGCGTGCTGGCTCGTGGTGTTAGCTGCCGACGTGCACTCTTCAGATGGAGACGAGGCGTTTTAGGAGTGAACACTTGCTCACTCATGAGAGGACCACGCAGGCCTGCTCCCCGCTGGCCAACAGCACGATTTCGTGGAGAACCATCCTCCTAAACAAGACGCAGTCTCAGTGAGGACTGGCCATTTCCACAGGTTCTGTAGCACCCGCCTGGCACCCTCTCTCCCAGGACACCTGCTCCTGCCCTCGGAGGGGGCACAGGCACGGGACAGGTGTGCAGATGGGCCTGCAGCCGTGGTGACTGGGGCGGGGGTGTTGGCAGGCAGCAGGTGCTCAGTCAGGGGCTGTCGGGTCAGGGGTGCAGGACGCCTACCCTCCCCTGACCAAGGGTCAGGGTGAGTGATGCCCGGCCCTGTGTCCTGCGTGTTGGTCCTGCCTTGGGAGCCCAGGTCTTAGGCGTGGGCCAGGCTGGCTGCAGGGCTGCATCGTCATACGTTGGGGGAGCTCAGAGCCCAGGCTCGGCCCCGTGGCGTCAGGCACCAGCTTGAGTCTCTGTCCCTTCCCCTGCACTGGCAGGACGGCTCTGCCGGCCAGATGGTGGCTGGGCGGCGTGTGGTGCCGGTGGGAGCGGAATCTCCAGGGCACCTCCCGGAGACCTTGGTGTCCCACCAAATGGGGGCAGCCCTGCTGTCTCCGGGGCCTGTCATGGACTCCACGCCTGCACCGCTGTGTGGTGACTGCCCCCTTCTCCCCGCAGGAAGTCCAAGGCGAAGCCCAATGGGAAGAAGCCGGCGGCGGAGGGGAAGAAGGCGTACCTGGAGCCCGAGTGCGCCAGGGCCCGGATCACCGACTGTGAGCTCAGGGAGCTGGTGCTGCTGCCCCGGGAGATCGACCTCAATGAGTGGCTAGCCAGCAACAGTGCGTGGGGACGGTGGGGACGGTGGGCAGGGCCAGCGGATGGGCCGGGGACCAGCAGGGAGGCAGTGCTGAGGTGCTGCAGAGGGTGTGCTGTTTGGGTGGCCCGGCCTCACTCCCCTAACTGCACAGGTCGGCTGAAAGCAGAGCACGGGTGGCTGCCCTCGGTGTTGAGGGCCTCGGTGCAGGTCCTGGGCAGGCCTGGGCTCAGGGCTCAGAGGATGCCACACGAGCGTCACCTGCACATGTGGTCGGACCCTACCGGGAACCAGCTCTTCTCTGAAGGGTGGGCTGGAGGGCCTCCTGTTTAACCAGTGCCCAGCGGCACCCCACCCAGCTCGTGTTTGTGAGAGCAGGGGTTCGTGGCCCTCGCTGGGGTGGGATGTTTGCCCCACCCTTTGTGGGGGCTCAGTCTCTATGGCACCAGCCAGCTGCCCAGCCTGGTGCCTGCTGTCCAGGCCTGTGCCTGCCTGTTTGGCGGTGGCTGGCGGCCATTCCCAAGGCTGGGGCTCCGTGCAGGGCCTTCGTCTCTGGTCTGTGAGACGTGCTGGCTGCTCCAGGTTCAAGCACCGAGGACTCACCCCAGGCAGTGCTGCGTCTGAGGTGGTGGTGCTCATGCCCGCTCTTCTCTCCTCACAGCCACCACGTTTTTCCACCACGTCAACCTGCAGTACAGCACCATCTCGGAGTTCTGCACGGGGGAGGCGTGCCAGACCATGGCCGTGTGCAACACGTGAGTGCCGCCTGATGCGCCGGGCCTGGGGACTCGGGAGGGCCGTGGGCCGTGGCCTGCTGCTGTGCGTCCACCTCAGACCCCCTCACAGCGTCCACGCGTGTTCCCCCGTCTCTCAGAGCCCGCTCGCACGGTGTCCATGCAAGGTCTCCCATCTCTCAGACCCCACTTGGGTGGGGCCTGTGATCAAGTCGGCCTGCACCGGACCGCGGGCCACAGAAGGTCTGTGGAATAAAATGGCACAGGGGAGGAACAGGGGAAGCAGTGTTCCTCGTTCCAACAGATGGGCCACCGGTGTCCCGGGGGAGCTGTCCTCAGGCCTCACCTGTCCCAGTTTGCAGCCACACTTGTCTTTCTGAGACTCTGACACCTGTGCCAGGGGCACCCCCACGTCAGCAGAGGGGTGGGGAGCACAGGAGCAGGTGCACGTGCCCCTGTGGGCCCCGTCCTGCCAACCTCCTTCCCGGAGTCCACCTGGCGGGGGACCCACAACCCTCGGGAGGGGAGAAGGTTCCTTTACCTTCTCACAGAGCCGCCTGTGGAGAGGCGGAGGCTTCTCGGGGGACAGGGCTTTTGCGAGGGCCAGGCCTCGAGGGAGACGGGAAAGCGGGGCCTCTTAAAATGACACAAATCACACGATTCTTTAAAACAGCGACTTTCAGCCGGTGCCGCAAGAATTTCTACAACGCGCCACACCTGCCTGTTAGTCGGGGGCACTGGTCTCTTGTCCCTGAGATTGTCAAGTAAGAAAGTGGCAGCAGCTAGCACAGCAATAGCCGTCCTGTGTGAATGAGTCCGAGTTACACCTGTATTTTTTGTCAGATTGGCAAAAATGTGTTTTTGTGTGCCGTGGGGTTTCAGTGTTTAGTTTATGGGCCCTGAGGTGAGGGAGGCGAGAGCCGCTGCTTTACGAGGATGTGACGCCTCAGTGGAGACGGCCCCTCCCCGGGCCGGCCCCCGTCAGACCCCGCTGCAGGGGCCCACGGCTGTCCCTGGGCCTGGGGAGCAGGCTGGGTGCCGCCTCCGACTGCAGCAGGGCCCTCAGCCCCGGACGGCGCTGTGGCGGGGTGGTGCCTGACCGCCCGTCCCCACAGACAGTACTACTGGCACGACGAGCGGGGGAAGAAGGTGAAGTGCACGGCCCCCCAGTACGTCGACTTCGTCATGAGCTCTGTGCAGAAGCTGGTGACGGACGAAGACGTGTTCCCCACGAAGTACGGTAGGTCGCCGGGCCTGGCATCAGGGTGCCCGGCCCCTGGGACCTGCGGCCAGTGAGCTGCCCCGTGGGAGTGAGGCCCGGCCGGGCTCTTGCCCATCCCGGCTTCCAGGGGCCTCGCCTCACCGGTGCAGGAGGACCCGTGTGCCTCTCCTGTGGGGCCCTGGGGCCCAGTCCAGGTTTGGGTGGCATGCGGCGGGTCTCGGGCCCTGGTTGCAGAGGTAGCCCCGCAGGCGTAGCTCTCGGGGCTGGGACGGGTCACTGGCGGAGGGAGGTCAGAGGGCTGCTTGGTGAGGGCCGTGGGCTGGGGCCGGAGCTGGGGGTGGGTCCAGGTCCGGGTCCCCTGCCCAGGGGGCGCCCGGGTGACGGCGCCCGCCTCTCGGCAGGCCGGGCGTTCCCCAGCTCCTTCGAGGCCCAGGTGAGGAGGATCTGCAGGCTCCTGTTCCACGTGCTGGCCCACATCTACTCCTGCCACTTCAAGGAGACGCTGGCCCTCGAGCTGCACGGACACTTGAACACGCTGTACGTGCACTTCCTCCTCTTCGCCCGCGAGTTCAGCCTGCTGGACCCCAAGGAGACCGCCGTCATGGACGACCTCACGGAGGCGCTGTGCAGCGGGGCCGGGGGCGCGGGCGGGAGCGGGGCTGGGGCTGGCGGGGCTGTGGGCGCACAGAACCACGTGAAGGAGAGGTGAGCCACGCGGCCCACGGCGTGCGCGTGGCTGAGGGGCACACGGGCCTGCGTGTGTCCCCTGTGGGTGCGCCTGCCGGGCACGCTTGGCAGAAAGTCTGAGGGGGCCACCGCCCGGGCCGGGCGCGTGGGGCATGGGCCCCGGAGCTGGTGGCCGCCTGCTGCCTGCGCCGTCCCTGTCGGGTGGACAGGTGCGCTTGTGAGAAGCACCTGGGACTCCTTCCTCGCTCAGCACCCACGGGACTCTGCTCTGCTCCCTCCTGGGGCTTCCTCCCTTGGTCCTCTCTGCGGCCGCCCCCTTCCCGGGCTCTGCCGCTCTGAGAGGGGTCACGAGGGAGGCGGCTCCCTCCTGGCCTTGGGTTGCAGACCTCGGGGTGCACTGGGTTCCGTGGTTTCAGGGTGGCTTGTTTAGGCTCCTCCTGCCTCTCCCCTTCGCTTTCCCAACCGTGCCTGGATCTCAGCTGTTGGTGGCTCCACGTGGGGGGTGAGGGGGAGGCCGGTGGCACTCTGTGGGGCCCCCCTGAGCCCATGTCCTTCTCCTGCCCCCGCCACCCAGGAGGGATCCCTGAACTAGCCAGGCTCAGGGCCGAGGTGCCGGGGCGCAGCTGTGTGCAGATGCGCTGTTGGCAGAGGGCGGAGCCTCGCACACTCTGCTCGTCTGTTTGGTCGAATAAAACGAATTCTCTCAGGTCAGCGCCTGTGTGTGTCCTCAGCGTCTCCGGGACCCGTGCTCAGGGTGGTCTGTTTCCCTCCCTTTGTCCCCCCACCCCACCCCACCCCACCCACCCGTGTTCCTGCACGACCCAGGGGCCAGGTCCCTCCGTGTGGCCTCGGGGCTGAGAGGCTGTGGCCAACGGTGCACGTGGTCTGCAGCAGGGCCACGGGAGGGCGGGCACACCTGTGTCACATCCCCGGACGGCCTGGTCCACAACCTGTGCTGGGCCTCTCCATGCAGGTGGCAGGACCCTAGAGCGTGGGCAGGAAAAGGCCGGGTGGCTTCCCTCCAGCCTGACAGGGCCGGCACTGCAGGAGCCCTGCCGGGGGGCACAGGAGGTCGGGAGGGGGCAGTGCATACACCTGGCGGGGCAGGGGGAACGGGGCAGGGCTGTGTGCCCTAAACGGAACCCTAGAGCCTGTCCTGCTCCTGTGGGCGGAGAGGAGGGGCTCTGGCAGGTCCCCCACCCTGTCTCATGTCACACCTGGTGATGCAGGGCAGCCTTTTCTGGTGGGTGGTTTCAGTCACGCTCACCCCCATGTACCCCTTAAATGGTGGGGGCCCCCAGCCCTGGTGTCTGTCTCCCTGTTTGATGGGGCTCCTGTGCTCTCCACGGGGGCCCTCTGGTGGCCCCCGGCTCTGAAGCTTGGCTGCTACACAAGGCCCTGTGGCTTACGGGGCCCTTCTCTGCTCTCCTGGCACCACCACCCGCCCCGGCTGGACTGGGGACCCGAGCCACCCCCATCCGCCTCCCTAGACCTTCTCTGCCCCTGCTGGTCCCTGAGAACTGCCACCCTTGACAGCCCTGGGGCTCCCAGAAGATCGAGGTGCACCCTGGGGGCCTCACCTTCACAGCCTGGCTCCTCCCCACGAGGGCCCCACCTGGTTAAAGCCCAGGGGAGCCGGGCAGCCTCCCCCCTTCCCTGCGTCGGGGCTGCTCCTCTCAGCAGTGCCCTCAGCCCTGACACACAGGAGTCAGGCCGCCCCGGACCCAGCCTGAGGGTCTAGTGTCTGGGCCCAGTGTCCCCAAAGGTCTCAGAGCTGGACCAGGAGGGAGAGTGAGACGCGGCCCAGGACCCAGCCTGAGGCTCCTGGCTGGGAGGGTGGAGGGCAGGGCCTCTGGAGGCTGGAAAACAGCAGGAAATGGTGTCTCCCCCGGAGGACCAGCCCTGACCACCTTGATTTTAGCCCCTGAGGCCAGGTTTTGAGCTCGAGAATGTAAGATAAATGTGCTGTCCCAAGGCACTCAGAGCAGCCAGGGAACACGGTTGTGTCTGTAGGGGCCCCCGGGGGCTCAGCACTTCCTCCCCTGCCCATCCCGGCTGCCTTCCCCCTCACAGTCACCACTGGCCACCCGCTTCCCCCCCTCTGACCTCCCCCTGCCCCGGCTGAGCACAGGAAAGGGCAGTGTGAAGGAGAATTCAGCGAAGGCGGGCGCTGGGCCCGGGGTGAGGGCACTGAACCACCAGGCGGGGAGGGCCAGGCCCCTGCAGCAGTGGCTCCTGGCATGGGAGGTGTGTGTGGGCATCGCTCTGCAGCGCCCTCCCCCTGTGGGACTTGGAGGCTCCCCCTCCCTCTCCACCTCCCGAGGCCTCGTGGTTCCAGGGACCGCTTGTCTCCAGCCCGGAGCCGTGTGGCCCTCTGCGCCTACAGCCCACTGGGAACCTGGACCGTGAGGGCGGGCTCTGGGCGGGCAGTTCTCCCTGTGCCTGCCCTGCCTGTGCCACCTGCTGGCGCTCGGCCCCTGGGGGGACACACGTCACACTCTTCCCCTCCCGCGCGGCCCCCAGCCCCGCCTGGCTTCGGTGGACGTACCGCGGTCAGTTTGGTCCCCAGCTTGCGGCTGCCAGTCCCGGCCGTGCAGGCATCCGGAATGTGCCGGTCCCGTTACCACCGGGGAGCTGGGCCTGAGGTCGCCTCGCCACCCCCGTGCTCCTTCCTACGGTTAATTCCTGCCCCACGGTGCGTGAGGCCCGTCGGCGCAGCGCTCAGTGTGACGCGCTCCTAAGTGGCGCCTGGCGAGTCCCGTGTTGGTTTTTATTGCCTCTAGTTTAATTTCGTGTCGGTGAGCGCCAGTACTACGGTGTTTGGCCTGGTTCCTGGTACAGCCAGCAGAGAGCTGGTGTCAGACGTGGGGCTGCAGGACGGGGCCCTTCCCCCTGGGCAGGGCGGTGTGGGTGGGCGGAGAGCGGGCAGGCCCATCGGGGTCCTGTGACTGTTTCTCTTGGGACTCCAACCGTGCCCCCAGCAGGCCAGCTCCCCGGACTGCAGACGCCCCGAGGGCCAGGTGGGGGACAGGGGAGGCCCTGGTGCGTCCAGCCAGGAAGGGGATGGATGAGGGGAGGTCTGTGTGTGTCCGGCTGGGTGGGGGACGAGGGGAGGTCTGCATGTGTCCCCTGCTCCTCCAGTAAAGTAGAACCAGAGCACAGTCAGGAGACCCCTCGGCCAGCGTCCGGGAGCCCGGGAGCCCAGGAGCCAGGTAATCCTGTGCCCTGAGGGTGTGTAGCAGCCAAATTCCTTCAACCTATTTTTTGAGCTGAAGTTGACCGGACGCTCCACAGTCCAGTGATTGCAGTGGAGCCCTTGTGTCTCCAGGGCACCCCTGGGCACCCACTTCCCTCAGAGGCAGGGAGCAGCCCAGCTGTCAGCAGCTCCCCACTCAGCCAGAGGAGCCAGGTGCCCGCCCTGGGGCCACCCTGCAGCAGGTGGTGCAGGAGGTGAGGGCAGGACTCAGGTCGGATTCTGCCCCAGGGACCTGTGGCACTGTCTGGGAACGGGTTTGATTGCCATGCAGGGCAGGTGACGGGGACAGTGCTGACGTGGCACCAGGCACAGGACGCCCCCACCACAGCTGCAGGGCCGGCCCTGGGGACCTGGCGAGTGCCAAGTCGGTCCCCAAGCGAGCCCCAGGGCCAGGCTGTGCCCGATCCTCACGCGTGGGGCAGTGTGCGTGTCTGGGAGCTCCAAGGGTGGCGTGGTCTCCATGTGGACACCTCGTCCAGCTGCTCTGCCCGTCGCGTGGCTCTGCAGCGGGTCCCTGGGTGGGCGCTGCCCTCACCGTGGGCGGGGCCTGCCCTTCGTGGTGCAGCAGCAGAGGGGCAGCCGGATGGGGCATGGTCCAGGTGCCCGCCACCTGGCTGGCAAAGCTGTGGGTGTGGCTGGGATGCCCCCCTTGGCTTCCAGGGTTGGGCTACAGCACCCCTTCCGCCTCTTCCCGAAAAAGGGCTAAAAAGAAGGTTCCTCCAGGAAGAAGTCCAGGTGCCAGGTGCCACCCTGAAGTGTCCAGGTGGCAGCAGAGGCCGTGGTCAAGCAGGGGGTGGGGCTCCTCACCCCCCTCGGGCGATGCCTCCCCATGTCCCTGGGCCTCCCCTCCCACCGGCCCAGCCCAGCGGGTCCTCCAGCTAAGGCTGGGGACAGCCCACGGGGACGCCCGACCCCCACAGCGGCCTGTCCTCCAGTCGAGGCGGGAGGCGGCCCAACCCACCCCGGCAGAGCCCGAGCCGCGCACCGCGGGGGCCAGAGCCGCCGATCCCGGGCGTCCCGCGTCCCGCCCCGCCCGCCCGCCGGACCGAGACGCGTCGGTGTCTTTACTGAAGGAGTTTATTGTTCCAGAACTAAAGTTGCTCACAGTTATCTGACAGGGGTACACGGGCGGGGCTTGTCCGTTTCCGTGACGTCTGCGTGTGTCCAGGTACAAAAGAGGAAGGCTGACAGAGATATTGCTTTCGCGTCCCGCCTGGGCGGCCCCGCCTGTCCCTGTGGCTTTGCTGTAATAGGCGTTTAATTGTTCTTATGGGTGGAACCCCCAGCTGTGGTGGGGCCCGTGTAACAGGAGCGTTAAAATCTATCCTCGGCTGGAGGGCGGGCGGGAGGCGCGGGGGGACACCAGAAGCGACGGGGACCCGTTACAGCGAGGCATGCAATCAGACCTGCCCTCCGGCCCCGGGCCCGGCGCCGGCACCCTCGACACCTCGGGGCCCTGCCGCCCGGAGGGCCGCACCCACGGGGAGAAACACAAGCAGAAGCTGGGGACGGGCAGAGCGAGGCGGCCGCCCCGTCGACCTCTCCAAGGACAGAGAACACCGCAGAGGACGCCGCTGACGCTCTGTCCTTGGCTATGTTTTTTTTTCACTTTTTGTCATTTTAATAAAAAAACCCCGCGGTGCCCCTGCCGTCCTGTGAGGGGGTGGGGCCAGCTCTGGGCCTTCCTCCTACCCTGCTCTCAGACACGGAGCCGAGAGGGTCCCCATCCCGGGCCTGGCAGAGGGGCCCTGGGCGGCGGCACCCACGGGGCTGGAGCTGCCTCTGCCCAGGAGCGGACCGCGCCGTTCTTTAAATATATATATGTGTGTGTGTAGAAAGAACCAAGAGCAAGAACCAAACACAAAACCTAGCCCTGCCCAGCGGCTCCCCTCCCCCACACCCTTTTCCAAAAACAACCAAGAAAAAAAGTTTATAAAAATATCTTGCAGGAATTCTTTAAAGTTTACAGTAGCTTGCCCGGAGTGCACCCACCGGCCTGCCCCCCGCGCCCCAGCGGCTCCGTCCTCAGGGCACCTGGGCCCAGACCCACCCTGCCCGAGACACAGACAGACAGACAGACGGCAGGAAGATGCTGCTGCTGCCTCTTCCCTGAACAGAGAAGTAAAGAAACTCAATAAGTTAAAACAGCAAATAAATAATACTGATCTCTTCAGCCGGCTGCTGCCTCCGGGCCCAGTTCCACCGGGGCCGGGATGGACGCAGGCTGAGAGCACCTGCAGCCGGGGCCAGGAGACCGGGCGCCAGCCAGCAGCAGGGTGGGCGAGTGGAGGTGAGGGTGGGCGGGGGAGGGGCGCTGCAGGGGGAGGGGCCGAGGAGAGGCCAGAGCACCCCAGGTGGCTGCCCACCTCGGGGCCGCTTCGCCCAGCACGGGCCCGCCCTGGAGGCTGCACCTGCCGAGGGCTCTAGTCACTGCAAGTCTGGTTGGCGGGCTGGAGGCGGCTTCCCCTCGGAGCCAGGTCCTCCTCCCGTGGCCATGCGGAGCGGAAACCGGGCAGAGCGCCGCGCAGGCGGGTGGACGGAGGCAGGGCGGTGGGCAGGGCCTCCCGCCGGGCAGCCGCAGCAGCAGGAGAGGAGAGGGCAGGTCCACGCAGCTGCCTTCCGTGGCCCGGTGTCCGGCGCGGAGCCCAGAGGACGGCCTCGTGGAGGTGACATGTTAACTTTTCGGGATAATTCCTGGTATCAGAGCGGAAACAGTGACTTTGTCAGAGACGGGCAGAGAGAGAAACAGCGAGAGAAAGAGAGAGCAGGCACGGGCAGGCCGGCCACAGGCCCCGGCCCGGTGCCCCCTTTCCTTTCCTCCCCGGCTTCGCAACAGTCTAGGTGGACAGGTGGGCATGGCCCCGGGTCCACGCAGGGCAGGCGGCGGGCAGGTGGCGCAGGCGGCCTCGGTGGCCACTGTCAGGGCCGTGCTGTGGGGGGGGGGCTATGTGTCTAAGGCTGCTCGCGGCGGGCGGCGGGTGGCCCCGTCTTGGCCGTGTCCTTGCCCGTTGGGTGCTCGGCGTCCCCTCCAGGGCCAGGGCCAGCGGCCACCGAGTCACCGGGTGGACTGTGGGCACTCCGCTTGGCGGGCGTGCTGGGGGCCGGGGCCGCCTGCCCGGTCTTCTCGTCTGAAAAAAGTTGTTTAATTACGTCAAAGAAGTTACTCAATGGGCTGCCTGGGTACACAGAACAGAAGACAAGAGAAAAGAAGGGGCGAGAGAGAGGAGGGGAGGGAAGGAGAGAGAACAAACGCGTGAACACCAGGGCCTCGCGAGAGAAACCCAAGGAAAGGCAAGACGGGCATGGGGCGGGGACAGGCCACAGCAAGCGGGTGGGCAGGCGGCGGCCAAGGGCCCTCTGTGCCGGGTGGTGGGAAGGGCTGGGGGGTGGGGACCAGAGATGGGACCTCTCGGCCCCTGAGCTGCAGGGCGGGAACCCAGGGCAGGCGGGGAGACCCTGCCTCCCTCCCCAGGCCTGGCCCTGCGGCGCGGCCCTCCCCTCCCCGCGGCCGCACACTGAGCTCAGACCCGTCATGGGGCCTCCCCTCATCTGCCCGTGGCCTCGCTGGCTGGCCGGCCCACTGCATTCAGAGCCATAGAGATGGGCCTGCCGCAGCCCAGGGCTGAGCAGGACCCTGGGAGGGGCGCTGGCTCTCGGCATGAGGCCAGGGGCCTGCTCTGGGTGGGGAGGCTGGAGCCTGCCCCACTCCTCCCCTGGCCAGCCCAGGCCACCCAGTGTGGACACAGCAGACAGACAGATGGACGGATAGGTGGACAGGCATGGAGAGCTTGGGTGTGGGAGGGCGGGGAGCACGCAGCTAGAGTGGGGAGTGTCCTGAGGTCAGGAGGAAGGGGCGGGGACGGGATGACCACCCCGGTGTGGGCCCTGTGCTCACTGTCCAGGTGCACCTTTGCTCTAGTTCCTAAACCTGAGCCCTGCCTGTGCCCAGAGATGTGGCCCCTCCTCTCCCTGCCCAGTACAGTGGGGAGGGGCATGCCCGTGTGGCCGGGGAGCCCACAGGCCGGCACCTTGCCAGTGGACACACGGCCTGAGGCCAGCCTGCTTTGGATGAGAGTCCACTGGGACCCCAGGTCAGAGCCTGCATGTGCGACCCTCACTGGTCTCAGGCACGCTCTGAGCATGGGGTCCCTCTCTGGCCTGCCCTGACCCTAGGGCCTGGCCTGTGGCTGCCCTGGCGGGGGGGTGACCAGGCGCTTCTGGCAGAAGCAGGAGGCTTGGGCGTGCAGGGGCCTACACTGGGTCCCGTGTGTGTGTGTGTGTGTGTGTGTGTGTGTGTGTGTCCCGGCCCCAAGCTACACAGCGACCCCAGGACAGCCCCAGGGCGGCAGGGGCAGCACCCAGCCCAGAGCGAGTTGCAGGTGGGGTGACAGGCTGGAGCCCGGCGATGGGGAGGGGTTCTTACCACACTTGGAAAGTCTCCCCGTCATCATCTCCACACAGTTAGTGGTGTCTGGAGCACAGAACGGAGGGAGAGAGGGGGAGACGCGTGAACAAGCTTCCCACCAGGACCTCAGGGAGCGGAGCCCAGGCTCAGGCAGGGGGCGGAGCCTGGAGGGGTGGAGCTCGGAGGGGCGGAGCATGGAGGGGTGGAGCCTGGAGGGGTGGGGCTCAGGAGGGTGGAGCTCAAAGGGGCGGAGACTGGAGGGGTGGAGTTCAGGAGGGTGGAGCTCGGAGGGGCGGGGCATGGAGGGGTGGAGCCTGGAGGGTGGGGCTCAGGAGGGTGGAGCTCAAAGGGGCGGAGACTGGAGGGGTGGAGTTCAGGAGGGTGGAGCTTGGAGGGGCGGGGGCCTGGAGAGGTGGGGCTCAGGAGAGTGGACCTTGGAGGGGCGGGGCCTGGAGGAGGTGGGGCTCAGAGGGGTGGAGCTCAAAGGGGCGGGGCCTGGAGGGTGGGGCTCAGAGGGGGTGGAGCTCGATGGGGCGGGGCCTGAAGGGGTGGAGCTCAGGAGGGTGGGGCCTGAAGGGGCAGGGTCCGGGTGGGCATTAAGTCAATGCAGGCGTTAAGTGGGTGGGGGCCATCTCCTGGGCAGTAGAGGGTCCTGCAGCAACCAGAGCCTGAGGACAGGATATGGCCCTGGGCCCTGGGCCCCCTCCCTTCCCGCTGTCCTGCCCTGGGTCTGGGACACACACTCTGGAGCTGAGGGGCCCAGGATGCTGGCCATGGTCCACGCTGGCCACCCATGTGTCCTCACCCTGCGGGTCTGCAGTGCCGCTTCCCTGACACTCTCCCACCTGCTATGAGGCCTGGCAGCGTTGGTACTGGCATAAGGCCAGGGTGGGGAGGCAGCAGAGCCAGGGTAGGGGCTCCCTCAGGGCCCTCACTGGGGCCCGTGCTTGGCCTCCCCTCTATGGGCCAGGATGGGGGCCCTGTTGGGGTGGCCACCAGGTGTCTTGGCCTGGTGGGTGAAGGTCCTGCCTTCCAACCACCTCTTACGGTAGCTCTAGGACTGAATCAGCTGGACAAGAGCATCCAGTGTGGGAAGGAGGCTGGGGGATGGGGCCAGGGGATGGGCTAGGGTCCCAGGTTGGGTTCCCCAAGTACAGGACTTGCTGAAGGAGGGCGAGGGAGACAGATGAGGGTCCAGAGAGGGCACCAAGAGTCTCCCGGGACATGGGTTTGGGCAAGCAAGGCCCCTGCTTTGGGTGGCTGCAGGCACAAATGTCCTCTGGTCAGCATGCCAGGCCGTGGTCTTTGCTTCTCTCCCCGGACACACTCTGTCCTTCCCCCGCCTCAGTTTCCCTGTTAGCACTGCTCTGCTCTATATGGAGACCTTAAATCAGGGATGGGGAATGTCTGACCCAAGAAATTATTTGGTCTGGCCCTGCCAAGGCAACTGCAGGCAGGACTCAAAATTCACTAAATCTAGGAGCTTTCTTCATAGCTAATTTTTAAGTTGATAATTTTGTATGGCCCTCGAATGATGTTATAAATATCCAAATGGCCCTTGGCAGAAAAAAGGTTCCCCACCCCTGCCTTAAAGGCTCCAGGGCCAGAGGCACCTGGCCTGCCAGTTCCCTGCCCCCAGCAGCCAAGAGAGGGTCCCACACCTGGGCTAGGGCCAGGGCGCTGGGGGGTCTGCCAGGGGTGTGAGGAGGCACAAGTGAGGGAAGAGGGGAGGGCGGTGAAACACAGACGATGGAATGAGGATGGCAGGGCAGGTGGACACTGGGCCGGCCTGGCCTTTAGGACCCATACAGAGGCACAGAGGTGACCCAGCAAACTGGGAAAGGGCCCACTGAGGCCCCAGCTGGTGGCAGGGAGCTCAGAGAGGCAGGACATGGGCTGGATGCTGTGCTCCCTGGACACCAAGCCTCAGAACGTGCCTCACAGCAACCCCACACCTCACCACCATCCAGACACACACTGCACACCCTCAGAACAGATGGAGACTCCCACGGGTGCCGCCATGGGCTCACCCACACCCACACCGGTGCGGCCCACACCCCACCAGGTACCCTTGGTCTCCCGGGCTCCCAGCGCCTCCAGGCCTGGGAACCCCTTTCCCTGTGTGGCTTCTCTAGGCCCAGCGGGGAAGCCCCTGCTCTGACTGGGGCCTCAGGTGCTCTCTGTCCTGCTCAAGGCCTGACAGTCACAGGCCCAGCACGGGTGCCAGGGTGCTGTTGCGGGGGTCTGGGGGCCAGGGCTCCAGGCAAGACGGTAGTCACCTCTCTCCCACAGCCGTGGCCCGGGGCCAGCCTGCCCTGTGTCCAGCGACTCGACCTGGGCTCTGGGCCTGCACAGCTTGTCCAGGGCGGGGAGCTGGCCGCTGACCGTGTGAGTGGGCACAGGGTGCCCGTCTCAGCACCAGCCTGGCTCTCGCCAGAGGACGTAACTGCAGCCCCCTCCCTGCCCCAGTGGCGGGGCGGGACACCTTACCTGCCAGCGTCAGAGGCTACTCTCGTAGCTGGTGGCCACCTTCTGGCCTTTAAGCCCAGCACCCCAGCTTAGTCCTGGCGCTGGCGGGGAGGGTTCTAGGTGGACAAGAGGGGCCTTTCAGTGTGGTGTGCTGGGCCCTACCTCCCTGGGTGTGCGGGCTGCTGGCCCGCTAGCTGGGAGGCCCTGCTCCCTGGGGGGCGGCACACAGCCGGGGCGGGGCGGGGCGGGGCGGGGCACGGCGGAGGGGCCACGCCCACTCGGTGGCTCCCAGGGCGCCGAGCTGAGCCCCGCCTCACCTGACAAGTGCTGGGCGGAAGGCTGGTCGTGGGTGCTCAGCAGCTGCGTCTGGATGGTCTCCACGACCCTCTTGAATCTGCGGCTGGGGCCTGGGGGAGACAGCGGTTCAGCCCGGGGAGGGCAGGGCGGAGCCTGGCCGGGCGGGGCGGGGCCTGGCCGGGTGGGGTGGGGCCTGGCTGGGTGGAGCGGAGCCTGGCCGGGTGGGGCGGGGCTTGGTCGGGTGGGGCGGGGCCTGGCCGGGGGGCGGGGCCTGGCCAGGACAGGGCGGAGCCTGGCCGGGTGGGGCGGGACCTGGTCGGGTGGGGGCGGAGCCTGGGCAGGGCGGGGCCTGGCCAGGTGGGGCGGGGCCTGGCCGGGTGGGGCGGGGCCTGGCCGGGTGGGGCGGGGCCTGGCCGGGTCGGGAGGAGCCTGGCCAGGTGGGGCGGGGCCTGGCCGGATGGGGTGGGGCCTGGCTGGGTGGGGCGGGGCCTGGCTGGGTGGGGTGGGGCCTGGCTGGCTGGGGCGGGGCCTGGCCAGGGGGGGGGGCCTGGCCAGGACAGGGCGGAGCCTGGCCAGGTGGGGCGGGGCCTGGCCGGATGGGGCGGGGCCTGGCCGGGTCGGGAGGGGCCTGGCCGGGTGGGGTGGGGCCTGGCTGGGTGGGGCGGGGCCTGGCCGGGTGGGGCGGGGCTTGGTCGGGTGGGGCGGAGCCTGACCGGGAGGGGCGGGACCTGGTCGGGTGGGGGCGGAGCCTGGGCAGGGCGGGGCCTGGGCGGGTGGGGCGGGGCCTGGGCTGGGCGGAGCCTGGCCGGGTGGGGCGGGCCTGGCTGGCTGGGGCGGGGCCTGGCCGGGTGGGGCGGGGCCTGGCCGGGTGGGGCGGGCCTGGCTGGCTGGGGCGGGGCCTGGCCGGGTGGGGCGGGGCCTGGCCGGGTGGGGAGGGGCCTGGCCGGGTGGGGCGGGGCCCGGCCGGGTGGGGCGGGGCCGCGGCGGCCGGAGCCCAGCCGGCCCCACGGCTCACCTGACAGGAGCGTGAAGGTGACGGAGTAGATGCCGTGCTCCTTCTGCGCCGCGCCGCCCTCCGTGTAGGTGATGTCCACCTGGAACTTGACCGGCTTCTGGAACACGGCCGGGCCCCCCGTCGCCTTGTACTCGGCCCGGAAGCTGGTCTGGGAGATGACGCTGTGGCTGAGGCTGGGGATCTGCGGGGCAGGGCGGCAGGTGCGCGTGAGCGGGGACCGGCCCCCCTCGAGCCCGTGCCCCCGGGCCCGCGGGCCAGGCCTCCAGCGGCCTCAGTGAATCGGGCGCAGCCAGCCCGCAGCCTGGTGCCGCCGCAGCACCGGGGAGGCGGCCCCCGGGACCGTCCCGAGCCTCGGCACTGCCTCCGGGTCCCACCCAGAGCCCGTCGGCGCCCGGCCCGTCCTGCCCCCAGCGCCCCTTCCATTCCCTCCCGCCCCCACCTGCCAGCCCCCGCGCCCCTGCCCCGCCCACACCCCTGGCTCCTCGGGCCGGACCCCGCCAGGCCAGGGGCCGGGCGGTGTCTGTCCGTTGGTCCAGTGAGCGAGCGGCCGCTCCGTCGGGGGGCTCACCGACAGGAAGGCGTGGACGATGTCGGCTTTGATGGAGCTCAGGGGCTTGTCCTTGATGACCACGAAGATCTGCTCCTCCTTCTCCAGGCTGATGAAGTTCCCGAACCAGGACTTCTTGGCCAGCCTGCGGGTGGGGCAGGGGGCAGCTGTGCCTGAGGACAGGCTGCTCCCTGCAGCTGGGCCTGCCCTGACCCCCCAGCTCTGGGCCCTGACCCCTCGGACCCCCCTCCCCGCCCTCACCCCACCACCCCGCCCCCCGCCTGCCTGGTCCCTGTCTTGCCCCACACCCTGACTCTCCACCCGGCCCTGCCCAGGCCCTGGCTGTATAACCCTGCCACTAACGCCACAGCCCGGGCCTGACACCCTGTCCTCCCCGCTTCCTGGGCCCAGCAACACTCGCTGGAACCCCACCAGAAGGAAAGGAGAACCCACCAGCCCCAGGCTTGCCCACCTGGTCCATCACTGTGACCTGGGGTATTTGCTCTGTGGACATCCCACAGTCTCTTTGAAAAAAGTGGCCCCACCCAGGGCTGGGAGCGGAGCAGGGTGGGGGTGGGGCAAGTCAGGGACCCCCTGCCTAGCTGTGGATGGCTGAGACATGGCGCAGAGGAGGGGCAGCCTCGGCTCTCCCAGGCCACCCTCCGTGTCTCTGTCCTCAAGGCCCTGCTGCCTTGGCCCAAGTCACTCATAGGACTCAGAGATCACTTTAAACTCTAGCAGCCCAGCGGCCAGGCAGGGCTGCAGCCCAGAGCCCCAGGCTGGCAACACCTTCCTGCACGACCCCTGCCCCCACTGTGTCCAGGGCCACCTTGCTCTACTTGGTCATCACGCCAGCCCTGTCACCGTGTCCTGCGTCCAGGCTGCCCCTGAGGTGGAGCTGCGCCCCCGCCCCCCCCCGGACAATGCACACTAGTGTGGGACAGACCCCGCATCCTGCCTCCTGGGTTCACGCTGGTGTGGCCCTCCTTTGGGTGTGGGAGTGGGCTGGAGTTCTGCTTCTGACAGGACGACATGGGGAAGCAGAGGCCACCTCTGAGATCGCGTCAGAAAGGCTGTGACTCCCCCTTGCCAGCCGGCCTCCAGCCTTCTGTTGAAGCAGAATGACTTGTGGGGGGCCCACGTGGGCCAGGATCCTGCCCACAGTGGCTCCTGCTCCTGTGCAGCTGTGAGAGGCCACGGCTCTGTCATCCCTGAAGCCAAGGGCCGAGTAGGCATGACAGGTCCTGACCACGGAGACGAGAGAACGAGCGTGTGCCGTTTTACATGCTACATGTTGAAGCTGCTTGTCACGCAGCCATCGCTGACTGACACTCCCTGGCCGCCTTCTTGCTGCCTCTCTTGCAGCTACAGTGTAGACACATGAGCAGGGCTCTGCCCGTCTGACCGGAAGCCAGTGATGAGAAGCAGTGGCCAGGCCCAGCTTCTGGCCCGTGGTGTTGGCAGGTTGCTCCACAGTGCTCTACGCTGGCCTGAGGCACAGCTGACGGTTTTCCTGGTCGTGTGACATCTTCCCATTTCCTGTCCATTTCCAGAGCCGCTTTTCAGCCACCATGACAATGACCAACCCACCCACCAACAAAGCCCCATCCACCCGGTCAGCCTGGCCCAGGAATCCTGATCCCACGCTGTCACTCAGCACCTCAGCTTCCTTCCCTGCGTCCTGCAAGCTCCTGGCTGTCTGTCGTGTCAGGCGAGTGTGGGCTCCTGGCCCGAGCGCAGCTGGGGCTCTGCCTTCTGCTCCCCAGTGAGGGTAGAAGAATAGCAGTGAGAACTGGCCTTTTGTGCTTGGACATTGGAGGTTTGGCATCTGGTGAAAACAGTCTCATGTCTGAAGGAAGTCTGGGCAAGCCGGGGAGACTAGTGGGGGGGGGGTGGACTCTAGGGGTCCACTTGGCCTGTCTAGTCCATGCTGGGCATTGCTTCATTTTGTGGACGTGGCAGTCAGGAGAGTCTGTATAGAGCAGATCACCCATGGGTGGGCCTCATCCAGTCAGCTGATGGCCTTCAGAGCAAAGGTTTCAAGAGGAGGAATCTTCCAGCAACACAGACAGCTGCCTGAGGTCCCACCTGCCGGCCTGTGACATCTCCCAACCTTGACCTGCAGCCTGCCCACCCCAGTGTCAGGATCACCAGCACCCATGAGCACACACACCCGCAGCTGCACCCTCCCAGTGTCTCCAGGACCCCAACCAATGCAGGGCTCCTGGTGGCCACAAGAGGGACATCTGGGGGCCAGAAGCATGTCCTGTGCAGGAGGAGGCGCTGGGGGGCTAACTGACCCACTTCCTTCCAGGGACTCCTGCACCTGCTCAGTCCCACAGGCCCCAGCAGGGACGGCCCCCCGGGACTCGGTGGGAAGGAGGGGCTACAGGCCATAGGCCACAGTAGACGGCTGTGTGTGGTTTTCTAACTTCCCTGAAAAATCTAGCAGTTACCTGGAAAGCAGGTCTGGGAAAGTTTTTCATAACGGCAGAGACACAACTGAAGGGACATGGCCAGCAGGACTGCAGAGCCCCCAAACCAGCAGCTCAGGGCTTGCCCCCCCACACGTGCCCATGCTCCCACACGCCCACAGCAGGACCACAACTTCTGTCCCTTAGACTGCTGGCCTGACTGCCTTCGCTGCCTGCGTAGCCGAGCCCTACCCTGCATCCACACGGAGTTTCCCGTTCACACCACCACCCATGGACTAGGGAACTGAGGCCACAGGGAGGGTGGGCACTCGGAGGGGCGGGTCTCTCCTGGCCCTTCACCACAGACCCTGAGTGAGGGGCATCTCTGTGTCCAGACTTTTTGCAGGGTGGGGAGTGGCCCTACTTCCCCATCGCCCCCCAGGCCCCTGCATCTTCCTCTCACATCACAGTGATTTGAGGGCTCACTCTGCACCTGGCCTTGGCCAAGCTCCTCCCCCATGCTTGTTCCTGGGGGCTGTTCCTGGCTATCCCACCCTCCTTGGCCAGCACCTTGAGACCCTCCATCCCTACGACCCCGCATGTCTGGCCACCTTCTGGGCTCTGCTTTTCCCAGCTCACCCTCCCCGGTGGAGATCCCTGCTGCAGGCCCCACAGGCCAGTCCTGGAGGCCGCCCCACTCCCGGCACATCCAGGGCACAGGCTGTATCTGGAGAAGTGTGAGGGAGCTGGGCCCCTTGGGTTTCTGCATGTGGAGGTCAGGGCTCAGCGGGTGTGCAGCAGTCCCTCTGAGGGGCGGCTATGGTGGCCCTGTCTCTAGCCAGCACAGGCTCTTCTCCAGGCTGCGGCTTCTGAGCAGAATTGGACTGTCCCTCAAGCGGCTCCCCCACCACCCCAGGCCCTGCTCCCCGCCTGGTGTTCAAAATGCAAGAGGCTCGGTGACGCTCCAGCTGGAGAGGAGGCACCGAGGCAAGAACGAGGGGATGGACCAGCGGCAGCAGGGGCCACCGGGAAGAGAGGACTGGAGGGCCGGGGTGCTCGGCCTGAAGCCCTCCGTGGGCCCCTGGCCTGCCCTGTGGGAGGGTCCCCTTCGGCCTCCCCTGTGCTCCCAGCACCCCAGCACCAGGTGGAGGTTGCCAGCTCCCACCTGACCTCAGGCGGGGCCACTTACTCTGGGGAGGACTCTGGGGTCAGGTTGGACATCTCCTCCGGCGTCGGGACTGTGCGCACAGGAAGGACAGGGAGAGAAGGTGTGGTGACCGCTCTGCCCTCCCCACAGGCCCCTGCACTGTGGGTGCACCGCGGGTGGGTCCTATGGAGCACCCACAAGGGCACAGGTCGGCCCCACCCCCGCCCTGGCCACGGGGAGCTGTCCTGGCCTCTGGTGCTGAAACCAGGCTCCGCCTGCTCTGGCCTCCAGCCAGTCCTGCGGCCTCTCCACAGAGGATGCTGGGCCCCCAAGCTCCTCCCCTCCACACCCAGCACAGGGCAGGCTGCCCTCCACTACCCTGTGGGCTTCCTGACCATAGTGCCCACACCCACCCAGCGGACACCTCTCCTCCTTGGGCCTCAGGAAGCCCATCCTGAGGCGGCCACCGGGCTGAGAGGGGCAAGGGACCCAGGACGGCTCCCATGGCTGTGCCCACCAGGTGTCCAGGTCTGCACCATGTGGGCCCCGGGCACAGGTTGAGCAGGCTGGGGAACACCTAGACATCTGGGGGTGCTGCCCAGGCCTGTGCCAGCCTAGTAGACACGGGCACTGTCCAGCGCTTCTGGTAGGGGGAGCGCAGCCCAGCCCCACCCAGCCCTGCCCATCAAGATGAGCAGTGCCCCCTGGGCCCCGCCTCCTGTTCCTGCAGTCACCCAGCTCACCTTGCAGTTTCCGGCGGTGGAAGCGAGGTGACCCCAGGAAGCTATTCTTGATGGAGTTGAGCCTTGTCCTCCAGGGCACCCCTCCGACGCTGGGGCTGGACGGCGGTGTGGGGTTGGGTGTGCCTGCCGGACTCTCCTTGGGCGTGTGCACGGGCGTCCCCTTGGGGGTGGGGAGGGGACTGCCCCTTGGAGAGGGGTGAGGGGTCACCTGTATGGTGGGGACAGATTTGGTGTTCGGTTCAGTTCCTGTGGGTGGGAGCCGGGTGGGGGCAGGCAGGGGGGCCAGCCCCGGGGTCAGGGCCAGCTGGGGGCCAAGGCCGCCAGGGACAGGATGCCGGGCCTGGGTGCCAGCCGGGAGTGGGTTGGACTTGGTGCCCTGCAGAGGCTTGTCGGTCAGCTTGGCCTTGCTCGGCAAGGTCTGGGTCTTGGGGTTGGGCCGTGGGGCGGCCTGTGGAGGGAGGATGTGTCCGGGCCGAGAGGCGCTCTGACAAGCTTCGGGCTCCGTGGAGGTGGCCGGGGTGCAGGCCACAAAGGGGAGCTCAGGGGGTGGGGGGGGCAGGACAAACTTCCTAACAGGCTACAGGGCAGGCAGCAAGCAGGGAGCAGAGGGTGGGGGCCACCATGTGGGGGTCGCCATGCAGGGTGCATGCATTTGCACACCCCCCCCATGCACACACAGCACCAGGAGGACCCAGGACACAGGCAGGTGGGGGTGGAGCGTTTGCCACGAAAGAAAACAAGTAACACACGAGAAAACACACAAAACAAAACAAAAAACGTGCAGTTAGCGAGAGCAGCCAGAGCCTGCACAGCAGCAGCACCCA
The DNA here is from genome assembly GCF_054644295.1 of Miniopterus natalensis. Lineage (NCBI taxonomy): Eukaryota > Metazoa > Chordata > Mammalia > Chiroptera > Miniopteridae > Miniopterus > Miniopterus natalensis. The sequence goes on from NC_142091.1 coordinate 77,392,180, forward strand.
CGGAGACCCCACAGCAGGTGGGAGCGGGCGAGGGGCCTCTCCCAGGGCTGCCGGCCCCCCTCCCGGGCACCTTCTGCTTGGGAGTCTGGGTAGAGGGGGGTCACTCACCCGAGGGCTGCTGAGTGGGCTGGTGGAGAGGCCTGAGGAGGCGCCGCTGATGGATCTGGACCTGGGGACACAGGTGCAGAGCGGGACTCAGCCGGGACAGGCCCCAGGCTCTGGGCTTCTCTTCCCACCGGTAGAGCGTCCGGGAGTCCTGGATGCCAAGGTCAGTCCTGCTGTCCCACCCCCTCTCCACAGGACCAGGAGAGGCCCGGCAGCCCCTTTGGGGCCCCCATCAGAACTCCAGTGGTGCAGCCTCAGGACTCCTCCCCACCACATGGGAGCCGCCCGCAGCTGAGGCCCAAGGCCCGAGGCCCGAGGCCCGAGGCCCGGGATAGCAGAGGAGCCCCTGCCACGGTCTGCTGAGGGCTCGGGCAGACGGAGGACAAGGGAGGCAGCGGCTTCCTGTGAAGTGAACTCAGCCCCATACCAGGCCCGCTCTCCACACTCAGCTGCCCTGAGCTCAACCTGACCCCCAAGGCTGAGCAGGCCCAGGCCAGGGGCACTAGCCAGCCCCTCGGCACCCACGGCCCACCCACCCGGCCCAGAGCTGCCCACAGCAGGCCAGCCCTCGGCCCTGTCCTCATGCACACCATGAGGACCTGGGCAGGATGAGGCTGAGGTGGGCACTGGCAGGGACCGTGGGCCTTTTCCACCACTGGCCGCACTGGGCTTGCAGGCCTGGCCTAGGCATGGCTGGAGGGGACCGCTGTCCCAATGTGCCTGGCTGAAACAGGCCCACAGCTGCGGCCCTCGGGGCAAACACGGCCTGCAGGGCCTCACCACACCTGCCACCCTTCGAGGAAGAAAACGGGACTGGGGTGCCGACACAGCCCAGGAGAGGACAGGATAACAGAGGACCGCCCTGACACCTGTCCACCCCGGCCGGCATGGCCTGGAGAGCGGTCTCACCTGCCACACCTCGGCCTGGCCCCTGGGCCTTGGGAAGGAGCAGAGCCCATGCTGGCCGGACTCTGGCTCCGGGCCGCTCCACCAGCACCTGTGGGCTGGGGCCCCACGGGCATGGCCGTCCAGCTCCCTCACCTGACACAGGCACAGAGCCGGGGGCTCTGACCCTGACCCAGCCCCCAGCACAGCCTGCCCAGAGTCAGGCCTGGCCCAGAGCTTTCCGATGTGAGAAGGGAGCTGGGGGTGGTCAGTCTACCACCAGCCACAGCAACCGCAGGCCTGCTGACAGCAGCCTTGAGTGAGGCCCAGCGCCCAGGGCCTCCCACGGAGCCAGCACAAGCTTGTCGCTGGGCACAAGGAAGCAGAGAGCAGCAAGGAGAGGGGGGTGGAGCTGTCTGCACCCCTCCTGCCTAGTCAGGTGGCCCCTGGAGACTGAACTGTGGCTGCTCAGACAGAGAACGATGCCCACACCCCAGGAGCCAGGAAGGCAGGGCAGGTGCCCAGAGACTGTGGGGGGACAACAGGGACAGGCCCGACCATACTGCCCTCAGGCAGCGGGCCCTACAGGTGCAGGACAGGTGGCTCAGGAAGGCCGGGCTTGCAGAGACCCCTGTGACTGGCACAACTCCTGCCACCAGCTTGGAATCCTGCAGTGGCCTTGGGACAGCTGAGCCGCCTCTAGCTGCCGCTTCCACTCAGGCCCTAGTGGGCAGCAGGACGGCCCCAGGATCCAGGAGGTAGGGATGGGGGAGGCTAACCAAGGCTACCACCAGCCACAGCAAGGGTGGGCCAGAAGGGGCCTCACGCCTGCAACCCCTCAGGAATCTAGGGCAGGGAGAGCGCAGAGGGTCTCCCAGCCCCTCTCAGGCTGGCCGTCGGCCTCGCCCAGCAGCCCACTCCTCCTGGGCCCCAGCCTGGCCTGACCCAGCCCTTCCCCCGGCTTCTGGAAGGTTCCCTTGCCGAAGGGGAGAGGGCCAGACCCGCCTCAAGCCAGGCCCTGCCACCAGTCGCCTGGGGGGCTGGGGGGCAGGGGCAGTGGGCAGGGTGTATACCTGTCTTCTTTGCTGAATTGGGGGTGGGCTTCAGCGATATCCAGGCTTTTACTGAACATTGCTTTACTACAGCGGGAACAAAGCGAGAAAACACAATTACTGCCACGGCCTGTCTGGCGGCCCGGAGGCCAGACCTCCACACAGCTTCGAGCTGGGCCCAGGGCACGGACCAGGGCCACAGCGTCCCCTGGTGGCCTGCAGGGCACTCACCACCAGCCCCACTGTCAGCACCTCGTGGCCAAAGGAGGAGGCACAGCCCCAGGAGCTGCAGGGCTGGGAGGTGCCAGGAGGAAGGGGCTTTTTGATGAGCATCAAGCTGGGTCACACTGACCCCACCCCAGCACCTTAGCACCCCAGTACCCCAGCACCCCCGTGGCAGCCAGGCCTGGGAAGCAGAGTAGAAGCCAGGGCAGGGTGGCCTCCCATGCCTGGCCCCTGCCCCAGACCCAGGTGGATGGGGTGGGAAGGTGCAGAGTGGCTGGTGCAAGGAGGGTCAGGTCGGCAGGAGGACAGGGGCCAGGCGTGGGGAGCTGGGCTGGGGAGCCGTGCACCCGAAACAAGCAGGGCAGGGTCGGGGCAAGAACACGACCAGCAGGGGACCTTCCCCCTGTTCCTCCCCCCACCCCACCCAGAGCCAGCGGGCAGTGGGCCACGGCTGTCTGGAGACCTGGATAGAGGCTCCAGAGGGCTGAGACCCCAGGCCAGAGGCTGAGCCAGCCTGGTTCCCTGGAGAGGACCCAGGACCACCAAGGGGCTGTGGCCACTGGCCCAGTTTACTCTTTTTTTTTTTTCCCCCAATTTACTCTTGATGGTGGCCCTGCTGTCCTGCAGTTCCCGTTTGCAAGCAAATTCCTTGGGAAGCTTGGTCAGCTGGGACCACCCACGGTGCCCTGGGGCCCCAGACTGCTGAAGCCTCCATCTGGGCAAGAACATTCGGCCTCAACCCAACAGGGCATGCTCAGCGCCAGGTGAGGATTGGCCAATGGCCTCGCCCGGCCAGCCCCAAAACAGCTGTGGCTGTGGGGCCAGGATGCCCCACCTTTCTCCAGTGGAGCTGTTGGGACAGCCCAGACCTGCTCATGGTCCCCCAGAATTCCACTTCCCTGACCATTGTGGGCATAACCATAGGTGACCCAAACACAGGGCCAGTGGTAAAATGGGGGCAGGCCTGCTAGGCTGCCAGCTCTGAACAGAGCTAGGCCATGATCTAGTTACTCCACCTCAGCTCACCATGTTCCAGCTCAGCCCAGCCCAGCCCAGTGCAGTCCAGCCCAGCCCAGCCCAGCTCAGCCCAGTCCAGTCCAGTCCAAATCATCTCAACTCAACTCAGCTCAGCTTAGCCCAGCCCAGCTCATCCAGTCCAGTCAAACACAAAACTCAACTCAACTCAACTCAGGTAAGCCCAGCCCAGCTTAGTCCATTCCAGTCCAACTCAGCTCAGCTCAGCTCAGCCCAGCCCAGCGCAGTCTAGTCCAGTCCAACACAACTCAGTTCAGCTCAGCCCAGACCAGTTCAGTCCAGTCCAGTCCAACCCAACTCAACTCAGTCCAGCTCAGTCCATTCCAGTCCTACTCAATTCAACTCAACTCAGCTCAGCTCACCCCAGCTCAGTCCAGTCCAACTCAACTCAGCTCAGTCCAACTCAGTCCTGTCCAGTCCAACTCAATTCAACTCAGTTCAGCTCAGCTCAGCTCAGCCCAGCTCAGTCCAGTCCAACTCAACTCAGCTCACCCCAGCTCAGTCCAGCTCAGTCCAGTCCAACTCAACTCAGCTCAGTCCAACTCAGTCCTGTCCAGTCCAGCTCAACTCAACTCAATTCAGCTCAGCTCAGCCCAGCTCAGTCCAGTCCAACTCAACTCAGCTCAGCTCAGCCCAACTCAGTCCAGCTCAGTCTGGTCCAACTCAACTCAGCTCAGTCCGACTCAGTCCTGTCCAGTCTAACTCAATTCAACTCAATTCAGCTCAGCTTAGCCCAGCTCAGGCCAGTTCAGTCCAACTCAATTCAACTCAACTCAGCTCAGCTCAGCTCAGCTCAGCCCAGTCCAGTCCAGTCCAGTCCAGTCCAACTCAACTCAGCTCAGCCCAGCTCAGTCCAGTTCAGTCCAACTCAATTCAACTCAACTCGGCTCAGCCCAGCCCAGCCCAGCCCAGCCCAGCTCAGTCCAGTCCAGTCAAACTCAACTCAACCCACCTCAGCTCAGTCCAGTCCAATTCAACTCAACTCAGCTCAGCTCAGCTCTGCCCAGTCCATCCTACCTCACCTAGTCCAGTCCAACTCAACTGAACTCAGCTCAGCCCAGCTCAGTACAGTCCAACTCAACTTAGCTCAACTCAGCCCAGCTCAGTCCAGTTCAACACAACTCAATTCAGCTCAGCCCAGCGCAGTGCAGTGCAGACCAGCTCAGCTTAGCTCAGTCTAGTCCAGCCAAGCTCAGCCCAGCTCAGCTCAGCTCAGCCCAGTCCAGCCCAGCTCAGCCCAGCTCAGCTCAGCTCAGCTCAGCTCAGCTCAGCCCAGCTCAGCTCAGCTCAGCTCAGCTCAGTCCAGCCCAGCTTGGCTCAGCCCAGTCCAGCCCAGCTCAGCTTAGGCCAGTCCAGCCCAATCCAGATCAGCTCAGCTCAGCCCAGTCCAGCCCAGCTCGGCTCAGCCCAGTCCAGCCCAGCTCAGGCCAGTCCTGTCCAGGATGGCCAAACACAGCCCAGGCCAACGAAGCAAAACCCTGCCCAGCTCAGCCCAGCTCAGCGCGTGCAGCACAGTGCGACTGACCCAGCCCCAGGGCCAGGGGGCAGAGATGACTTAGGCCCAGCACAGCCCAGGAGGAGTCAGCCCAACATTGACCAGCCAAGGCACCAGCAGGTAGGGCACTGGGTCCTTCCAGAAGACACATACCTCTGGCTGTGCTGGGCCATCTCAATGGCGCGCCGAGCGGGCACCGGAGAGCCACCATCCGTCACGCTGAGCACCTCCATGGACTTGCGTTCCGGCCGCCGTTTGCCATGCCGGTTCAGCATCGGGGAGTCCACACGCTTCCGGGGAGGGTCTGCGTGCAGACGGGGGTCAGGCCGGCAGCCCGCCGGGCCTGGCAGGGGTGGGGCGGGGCCAGGCCTCCTTGGGATCCTGTACCTATTTCGTTCCTGGGGGGCAGGTCCTCATCCTCGTGGCTGGGGTACCTTTCTTTCCGGTCCAGGAGGAGGAAGTAGATCATCTTCTCCTGGTTCTCCCTGCGGGGGGTGGGGAGCCCGGAGAAGGGTCAGCAAGCACAGGCCCGTCCACCGATGGACGGTGCTCCCGGGGCCACGGCATTCCCCACCCCGCCGCCTGCGGACCCCACGCGGGACGTACTCCTCCGACAGTAGGTCCTGCAGCAGCTTGTTTCGGTCTCGGAAGCAGCCCAGCGAGTGCATGCTGTCCAGCACGTCGGGGTCAATGTCCTCCAGGCTGGGCAGCGAGCGGATCTGCACCTTCCGGGGGATGGGCTGCTCCGGCTCCGGCTCGTTCTTGCCGCCTCTGTGGAGGACAGGGCACCACCAGTGGTCACTGACCTCGAGCCTGAGGGTCCTCCCCCCCAGCCCTTCCTGGGGACCCTGAGTCCTGCTCTCTCCCTGTCCCAGCCCCTGTACACCTCCTGCGTCCTGCTGTGCCCAGTGCAGGCCGGCCGGGAGGCCCTGAGCGCCGGCTGGGGCCGGGGGCAGGCCTGCGCTGGGCTGGGTGCTCCCCCCGCCTTCCCTAGCAGGCACTCCAGGCCGAGCGACAGGCAAAGCAGGCGATGAGTGGGAGGAGAAGCTACTTACATATACCATGTGTGTTTCTGAATGTGCTCTAGCTACAAGAGAGAGAAACAGGAGGTTAGTGTGGAGGGAGCGGGAGCCCGCGTTAGGAGGCCAGAGGGAGCAGGAGCTGGGAGCACCTGGGGAGGGAGGAGCACCGTGGAGGAAGACAGGAGCGCCAGAGAGCGGGAGGGGGCCGGGAAAGGGGGAGAGGGTATGGGAGGGAGGAAGGGGGAGGGTGCAGATGGAGGGAAGGGGGGAGGACATGGGGAGGGGGGGAGGAAAGTGGGGAGGGGCTGCGTTCCCAGAGGCCCCAGGCCAGCCCCCTGACCCTGCCTACCCCAGTGGAAGAGGAAATGCCAGTCTAGAGAAGGGTGATGGTGATGGTGGGGGCTGCAGGAAGGGGCAGGAGGCAGGGGGCCCTGGTGGCTCAGAGAAGGAGGCCTGAGGGAGGAGAGCAGAGGCAGCCCGAGGGCGGACCACCTGCGGGGAGGGGCTGGGGTGCAGGTGAGAGCAGGGGGCTCAGAGACCCACTCTCCACGCGCCTCTCCACCAGCCTGGGGACAGCTGGGTTGGGGAGGTTGGGAGAAGGTGGCCTCTTGGTCACTGGGCCACCCCTGTCCTGGAAAGGCCAGTCCAGGGAGGTCCTGCTGCCCTTGCCCTGGAGACCTAACATCCTGGTACCAGCTAAGCCCTTCATTCAGAAGTGGGACTTCCCTCAGAACCCCCAGACCCCAGTAGTCAGCGGGTCAGGACGAGCTCTGTTCACTGACAAGGCTGGCCCGGAAATTGGGGGGCAGGGACTAGAGTTGGTGGACACTGGCCTCCCAGGCACACCTGCAGGACACAGCCAGCAGGAGGCCCCCATGCACATACCCACCTATCTGTGCACACTTTCACACCTAGGCACATGCTCACACCTGTGCACACACCTGTGCATACACTCTCCTACATATGCACGCACATGCATACACAACTGCACCTGTGCATGGGCACGCACACATTAATAGTTCTCACATGCATGTGCACACATGTATGTGCACAGCTATGAATGCACTCATGCACGTGCACTCACACCTACGCACACATGCAAACACAACTGCATGCACTCTCATGCACACACACGCCTGTGCACACACACGCACGTGTACTCACACACAAACCTATACGTGCACACGTGCACATGCACACACCCAAGCATCCATACACATACCCAAGCGCCGGGCACACACACACACAGCTGTGCAGACACTCACGCACGTGTATCCGCACACCCAGGGCTCCCTGTACCACACTCGCAGGCGCAGGTCTTCCTTCCCAGGGAGGTGGCATGGAGATGGAACCCCTACCGGGGGCCCTGGAGTCTGGGCTGGAAGCGCAGGCCGCGCCCTCTGACCCTCTACCCGCACCTACGCCCGCACGCACCGTGAGGCGCCGCGCCGCGTCCACCTCGATCATGCCGCGCAGCAGGCTCTGGCAGTCGGGCGGGATGAAGTGCGGCATGTGGAACACGCCCCGCTTCACCTTCTCCAGCAGCTGCCGCAGGTTGTCGTCGTCGAAGGGCAGCGCCCCCTGCCGGCCGGGGAGGGGGTCACCGCGGGGCGGGGGACTGGGGGGAGGGGCGGGACAGAGCGGGCGGGACAGAGACGGGGGTGAGGGGCGGGCAGCGGGGCGGCGGGCGGGGCGCGGGCGGAGCGGGGCGCGGGGGGCGGCTCACCACCAGCAACGCGAAGAGGATCACCCCGCAGCTCCACACGTCGGCCTTGCGCCCGTCGTACTTCTCTCCCTGCGGAGGGCGCTGCGGTTGGCTTCGCGGGCAATGCGGGGCCCAGGCGGAGGGTCTGGGGCCCGCGAGGGCGCGGGTGGGAGGAGGCCCCTTGGACAGGGACTGGGGGCGCGTGGCGGTTACTTACCCGGATCACCTCGGGGCAGGCATAGTGGGGGGACCTGAAGGCAAAAGCAGCGTCAGGGCGCAGGACTCGCTGTCCGCCCAGCTGTGCCCTCGGGGCTGCCCCAGGACCCTGGCAGGTGGACGCCGGAAGAGAGGTGCCTCCCCACTGCCCCCCAGCCCGGAGCAGGAGGACGCCGGTACACCAGCCCGCTCCCCAAAAGGGCTGGACCCGCCCGCCTTCCAGGGCCCGGCCGGAATGCCCAGGGGAGCGCCGGACCAGACGGTCACCTGCGGCCCCCTCACTGCACCGCACGTCGGAGCCACCGCCAGGAGCGGGACCAGGGGTCCTGCCTGCAGCCCCGGCTGTGCGGTGCCGGACGGGGGCTTGGGGCTTGCGGCCACCTGGCGGCAGACCCCTCGCTCGGGCCTCCAGGGGCCACGGCGCTGAGCCACCTGCGGGCGTTGCGGAGCCCGCGGCGGCCGGGAGGGGGCGCCCACTCACCCGCAGCTGGTCTCCAGCAGGCTGTCCCCCACCTGCAGCGACGCCATGCCGAAGTCCGCGATGCGGATGTTGTTCTTCTCGTCCAGCAGGAGGTTCTCTGGTTTCAGGTCCCTGTGGCTGGAAGAAAGGCGGCGGCGGCTGCCCGGGTCCCGCCCCAAGCCCCGCCCACACAGCCCCGGCCAATGGCAGCCCGGCCCGGTGACATCGCAGGCAGCCAATCGGAAGTCGCCTGCCTAGGGGCCCGCAGCGTGTCTGCGACGCAGGGGTGGGGACCTTCAGGTCACACCACGTGCTCCCGCGGCCTGGGGGGCTTCCCCCACACCTGCTCTCCCCACGCCTGCTCCCCCACACCTGCTCTCCCCCACCTGCTCTCCCCACACCTGCTCTCCCACACCTGCTCTCCCCACACCTGCTCTCCCACACCTGCTCTCCCACACCTGCTCTCCCACACCTGCTCTCCCACGCCTGCTCTCCCCCACACCTGCTCTCCCACACTTGCTCTCCCCCACACCTGCTCTCCCCACACCTGCTCTCCCACGCCTGCTCTCCCACGCCTGCTCTCCCCCACACCTGCTCTCCCACGCCTGCTCTCCCACGCCTGCTCTCCCACGCCTGCTCTCCCACGCCTGCTCTCCCACACTTGCTCTCCCCCACACCTGCTCTCCCACGCCTGCTCTCCCACGCCTGCTCTCCCACGCCTGCTCTCCCCACGCCTGCTCTCCCACACTTGCTCTCCCCCACACCTGCTCTCCCACGCCTGCTCTCCCACGCCTGCTCTCCCCACACCTGCTCTCCCACACTTGCTCTCCCACGCCTGCTCTCCCCCACACCTGCTCTCCCACACTTGCTCTCCCCCACACCTGCTCTCCCCACGCCTGCTCCCCCACGCCTGCTCCCCCACGCCTGCTCCCCCACGCCTGCTCTCTCCCACACCTGCTCTCCCACACCTGCTCTCCCACACCTGCTCTCCCACACCTGCTCTCCCCCACACCTGCTCTCCCCCACACCTGCTCTCCCACACCTGCTCTCCCCACACCTGCTCTCCCACACCTGCTCTCCCACACTTGCTCTCCCCCACACCTGCTCTCCCACACCTGCTCTCCCCACACCTGCTCTCCCACACCTGCTCTCCCACACCTGCTCTCCCCCACACTTGCTCTCCCCCACACCTGCTCTCCCACACCTGCTCTCCCCACACCTGCTCTCCCACACCTGCTCTCCCACACCTGCTCTCCCACACTTGCTCTCCCCCACACCTGCTCTCCCCACACCTGCTCTCCCCACACCTGCTCTGGGCCGATGCCGACCAGCGCCCTCAGACTGAACGGCCCTGTCCCCAGAACCCCTGAAAAGCCAAGGGAGGAAGCTTCCTGGCGCAAAGGGGCAGGGGCTGTGCTGGGGGGCCCCGGGGTGGGGTCAGGGGGGGTCAGCGCACCAGATGGAGTGGCTGTGGCAGAAGTCCAGTGCAGAGATGATCTGCCGGAAGAACTTGCGGGCCTCCTTGGGGGTCAGCCTCCCCTTCTTGACCAGGTAGTCGAAGAGCTCCCCGCCAGACACATGTTCTAGCACCAGGTATCTGCAGGGACGGGCGGGCGTCAGGTGGCTGCACACGCACCCCTGGCCCACCTGGGGCCACCCTCGGTGTGAGGGGCCCTGCTCGCCGCCCTCCTAGCAGGCCCGCCTCTGGGGCAGCCACTGGGGGAGCCCCCTGGGGCTGGGGCCTGGGAGCAGGGCCACACTCGGCTTCCCGCTGAGGGATCCCTGGGCCCCAAGGCGAGAGGGGCTCCGCAGTTGCTGACCCTCCTGGCGCTGGGGCTTGGACCTCCCAGGCCTCGCCCTGGCCAGCCCAGGCTGGGCTCCCGAAGCCGGGGTACAAATCAGACACGGCCCTCGGGGAGCCCTGGCCGGCAGGGTGGTCTTTGAAACCGGGCAAGGGGCTGGCAGACCAGGGGTGGGGGGCAGGAAGACGTCCGGGTCGGTGGCTGGGGGGACCCTACCCCCCTCTGAAGGTGTTGACTGAGAAGCAGAGCATCGGAGCCAAGCCTCCCCTGTGGAGCCTGAGGGGCTGGTTTCTGGGTTGCGGGTGGGGGGTGGCCCCTGGACACTGAAGCCTGTGAGGCCTCAGGGGAGCTTGGGTGGGGCTGTGCAGACCCCCTGGGAGGTGCTGTGAGCGCTGAGGGTGGCGGGCCTGGGTGGGCTGCAGTGGCTTGGGGAGGGGAAGTGGACCAGAGAGGAGGCAGCAGGACTCGCAGGACGGGCTGGGGAGGGGGAGGGTGTGGGCCTCGGGGACGGGCTGCCTGCAGAGCTGGCCTTGGAGGACTCACGGGGTTAGTGGGGGGTACCCCAGGGCATCAAGGAGAGGAGAGGAGAGAAGGGAGGGGCGGGGGCTGGAGATGCAGGGCTGGGGCACCGGGTGGCGTCCAGGCAGGAGCGGGACAGCCCGAGCACAGCACAGGTCGAAGGGTGCCCTGCAGGCGCCCTAACCTTGGTGGCCCCCGCTTGCTCCTCTGCCTCCAGGCTTCCTTCCTGGGCTGCCTTGGGATTCGGACCCCCTGGGAGGGGGCTGTCCCCAGCACAACTGGACCAGCCGCCTGTCCACCTTCCTCCTAGCCACCGGGCCTTTGCCCGGGCTGTGCCTCCTCCTCGGGATGTTGTCCTGGGTCCTCCCCTGCTCCTGCCCCCCCCCCAAAGTGGCCTCCTCAGGCAAGTGCTCTGCCCCTCGCCCTCGGGAGCCCATCCTCAAAAGTATCTCGACAGAAGCGAGGAGGTGACCGGTGTCCTGCATGTTGTACGTAGAGGTGGACTGTGCCTGCCCCAGCACCTGCCTGCACCCCAAACTCATGGGACATCACCAAGGCCTTGCAAGGCGAGCCGCCGTCAGGCCTGTGGGTGGGTGTGTCCCGTCTGTGCCCTCATCCTGGTTCTGATGTGGCTGAGCTCCTGCGGCTCACCAGTGTCTGGGGCCCCAACACCATGACCAGCCTACTGGCCCCTCAGGCCTGTGGCGACAGTGTCTCCACTGCTCAGGGCCCCCACATGGTGCAGCTCCGCCCCCCCATCCTCAGTTAAACACGGGAGCTGGGCCATTCGTGCCGTGTTGGGACCCTGGCTGGCCCCTGCCCCTTGCCCCCCACCCCCTTCTCCAGGCCGCCCTGTCCCCCATGGTGGCTCAAGCTGATGGCTCTGCAAGTCCTGCGCCTGGTCAAGGTGCAGTGACACCACTGCCCGGGGCTTGTCCTGAGACAACCCCGCTTGGCCCCACTGCCCGACAGGCTGCCCGGCCCCTCCCCAGGCCTCACAGCCCCCACTCTGGCCACCCCAACTCTCCAGGCCCAGCAATACCTACAAATATTTTTTGTTTTCATAAACGTCGTGCAGCTTGAGAACATGAGGGTGTTCGATGAGCTTCAGGATGGCGATCTCTCGCTCCACCTGCCGGGGGGACATCATTGAATCACATGGGGCTCGGCCCCTGGAGACCCCCCACCCATCCACCACCCGAAACGTGCCTGCATGTGGGTAGGACTGAGGGGCACAGACCCCGACCTCACCCTGCCCACCAGGAGCCTCACTGTCGGGGACATAGAGGGTGGTGTCAGTCCAGCCCCTTGGGACACCTCAGTGGGCTCATGGGGCAGGGCCAGTCTAGCAGCAGAGTCTCCACCCTGTGGGACAGACAGGCCTACATGGCATAGCACACAGCCCCACTGGTGACAGGGCCACCTCCAGGTTCCTCACCCAACTGCACCGGGTCCCTGCCAGGCCTTTAGGGAGACGGGCCCCAGTTACACCCATGCCCCCTTGCCCCGGCTCCTGTCTCTCCACTTAGACATCTCAACACCCCAGCCAGAGCCCAGGGCCCAGCCAGGCGCCATCCAAGGCAGGGTCAGAATCCACCTGGTCCCCACCTGCACTGCCCCGCCCACCCAAGAAATGGCCACCTCCCCTCACAACCACCCACCTTGGGTCCTTTGGGGTCCTCAGGTGAACCCACCCAAATCCTCCCCCTTCCCTCAGCAGCCAGAGGGGACCCCACTGACATCACTGGCCTCGCCCACCTGGTTGGCTTCCCTGCAGCCCAGCCTCTGGTCTGCCCGTGGCACTGACCGCAGGGCCCCCTGCCCCGTCTACCCCGCCAGGGCCAGCTCCCACCCCGACTGCCCCGCCCCCCCACTCACCTTCATCAACACGGACTCGCTGAGCTTTTCCCGGTTGACGATTTTGATGGCCACCTTCTGGCATGTGACACAGTGAATCCCCAGCTTCACAAGGCCTGTGGGGAGAGCAGCCTGTCAGACCCACCCCGGGCCATGCCCAGGGCCACACCCAGGGCCTCGAGGACCCACAGTGGCATCCTACCCCCAGGCCAGCACCACCCCAGCCTGCCTCACACCCTTGGCCCTGGAACCCCCACTGAGGGGACACTCCCATAACCACGCTCCTGGCCACACTTCAAGGACCCACAGTCCTGGCCACCCCCTGCCTTGTCATGTGGGCACAGCTGGGTGCCTGCCTCCCCTCCCTGCCCTCCCCCAGGATGTGCCACCACAAGCCTCTCACACCCCCCAGCCCCCTGCCAGCTGCCTCGGGCCCCAGATACCCTGCTCCCCTTTCTGATCTGGGGGGCCTGGGCACTGCCACATGGGGGTGACCTGGTAACCACGGCTCTGCAGTCTGACCATAATTTCTGCTGTTTTAAGGGACAAAAACCACGTCAGGACCCCCTTTCTGTGAACACTGAGGGGACACCACCTTGTCCTTTCCAATTTCAAAAAGGGACCGATGGTACCCCTCCCGCCTTGTGGAGACCTTGACACCTCAGGTCCGCCCCTTTTCACACTGGGAGGCAGGGCTTTCTTACTGATTTGCAAGAGCCCTTTGTGATATGTCCCCTAATCAATCAATCAATCAATCACGTCACAACCGTATCTCTGCCTACACCAGGCACCCACGTCTCCTTCCCAGCACCCTTCAGGGAGGCCTCCTCCTCCAGCTGGCACAGCCTCTGCCTGTCACGGCCAAGAGATGAGACTGTGTCCCCCAGAGACACAGTACCGGGCTCCCACGGTGCGGGGACCAGGCCCTCGTGAACCCCATGCCTGACCCTGAAGCTCCAGCCTCAGGGAGGACAGACGCCCGCAGGGTGTGCCCGCTGAGCCCGGCTCCTGGGGCCTCTCCCTGGCTGCCTCTGATCAGCTCGGGAGCCCTGCGGTCCAGGGCGGGCGGGAGGCACAGCACCCGCGTCCATGCATCCACCGGTCAGAGCCCGCGGCCCAGGGACTCCACCAACTCCAGCACGGCAGGGCTGGCACTGCCCCCCCATCCTTGGCCTGGGCAGGGAAACAGGCAGGAGCAAGAGGCAGAACTGCCTGGCAAGTCCCCAAAACAAGGCCGAGAGGAACCAGGGAACAGTGGTGACAGGAGGCAAAGGCCACTGCCTGGAGAGGGACAAGCTCCTACAAGTCCCGAGCGCCCAGGACAGATGCCAGGTGAGGTGGGTTCCTGGGAAGAGATTCCACAAATACCTGAACGTGAGCCAGCGAGACCCCACAGGGCAGAGCCGGGGTGTGAGGCGGGCGGCGAGCCCCGGGCCAGCTCTGCGTTAGCAGAACATGGAGCCACGTCAGGCCCCGGAACAGTGCGTAAGTAGCTACGGCCGGTCAGAGCCGCCAGAGGGACATGAAAATGGCGAAACACACAGGCCAGGGTGGGGGGACGCCGGTAAGCGCCGGCCTGCGCAGGAATCACGAGCGCACTGGCCCACGCACGCACACGCCACGCGGGGCCGAGAGGGCAGATGTCATCGACGGGCCGGGGAGTTTCCTGCTTCCAGAGGAGGAAGCGCTGGGCCTCAGATGGGCAGGGAGACAGAGAGCGGCACCGGCCGCCCCTCCAGGAACGGGAAGCCAGACGACGCAGCCACCGCGACGATGACAACAGCTGTCTGCCGAGCAGAGCCGAGCACGGGGGTGCCGTGAACCGGGTCGCAGTGACCACCCCTTTTAGAGGAGGAAACGCCGCTGCTGCGTCACCAGCTGGTGCACGGCCACTCAGAAAGGCGGGAAGGAGAAAGGGCACAGCCTACGAGGTGCCCCGGGGAGCCCCAGGCTATGGGACACCGGCCAGCTGCACCCTCAGAGCTGCTCACGGGCCTGTGGGCTGGGGTCCAGGCGGCCAGGACACATGGCTGGGGTGTGTCCTGCGACTCTGGTGGCTCCCTGCCTACTTTCATTTTCATCCACCTGCTGCCGCACTGCCCCGCAGACTCCTATACACCCCTCAAAGCCCAGCATGGAGGTGCCCCTCCTTGGTGAATCTTCCCTACCACCAGGGCAGCAGCTCAGCCCTGGGTGTGCTGGTCCCCGCATCCTGGGATCTCTGGGGCGGGGTGTGTGGGTTCTGAGCGGTGCTGCCAGGCCCTGGGGGCAGGCAGCAGGGAGTCCTCGTCAGGAGCCACTGCAGCCTCAAGAGGCGGAGGCAGCTCCCGCTGGGGAAGCCCGCAGCTGCCCTAATCACCCAGCCCTCCAAGTGCTCAGGCTTATTACCCAATTGGTGTTTTATCTCTAATTATTGTCTTTACAGCAAACACAAGCACACACGGAGAGAAAGTATACACCATGTCACGCCGCGGGAGGCGAGAGGCGGGAGGCAGTCTGCGCCAGTGGGTGTGCTGGGGGGGTGCCCGAGGGTACTGGCTGCCTCCCTGGGAAGGAAGCCTCTCCCGAGGAGGACTGGGGTGCAGTTCCTACAGTTTTTGCCCCCAAAAGACACTCACAGTTGCTCCAAGCCCACGCCTGGGCCAGGCCCTTGCTGATGGCCCCATGTCCCCGGCACCCCGGGGCCCTCCCAGCGCATCCCAGCCACCCTTTAATGGGTCCGGGAGGAGGTCCCGAAGCTTGGAGGTCAGCCTGTCCAGTGAGAGCTTCATCCCCCTGCAGAACTGGCCTGGTCCCACCTGACCCCTCTCCACTCAGGCACTTAGGCTCTGGTGTCACCTCCCTAAAGGCTGACCTGTGTCCTGTCCTGCAGACTAGACCTGGGGCTGCCCTGTTTCTGACTCAGTTATTCTCAGGGCACTGCACCCCTGACCCTCCTGACCCTTGTCTCCCCACCCTGCTGTCTCCCCCACATCGGTCTCTGTGATTGCCCAGACAGAGATCCTGTCACCCACTGGCTGGCCCTGCCACAGCCCTTCCCCAATCCTCCCACCAACACAGACCAGGGCCCCGGGCCTTCAGTGGGGGCAGCTCTCCAGAGTCCTGAATTTTCTGTCCCAAAGTTCTTCTGGCCTGTGCCCCCACCCCAAGTCTCCTCCTGCCACAGATAACCCTGTCCCTCCTGCCCAGGGGAGGGTCGTACACTTCAGTGCCACAGGCCCCCTCGCTGTACAGTGCACTGGGCACCTGGCTGCGTGTCAGCTGGCCCTCGGGCACGGGTGGCCAGAGGGCAGCACCCCTGAGATGTGTGGAGGACAGGATGCGCCAGGGTCCCCGCTCTGAGTCCACAGGTCGAGGGGAGGGCACCCCTCTCGGCACCTCCCAGGTCCCACCACTAATGCTCACAGGACCACTCGAGCATCACGAACTCCTGGGACAGCAGACTGTCCTTCCCGCTGCTAACCGCTGTGCCTCTGGGGCCACGTGGCCATCTCCCCAGGGCCACGGGCACCGCTAACAGTGACCCACTTTCCACCACCTCATGGGCCTCACTGTGGGGGTGTTGGGGGGCAATTTCTGCGGCCAAGTGCAGAAGACACTCCCCCCCTGCCCAGACTCTCCTTGGAGGAACATGAGTCAGCAGAGCGGCCGCCCTGAGCCAGCACAGCCTCCTCCGTCCTGGCAGCGTGTGGGCAGCGGGGAGAAGCCTCCGAGGGCAGGCAGGAGCAGACGCAGTGCTGCTGCTGTGACGAGAGGGCCACGGGACTGCGGGCCACGGGACTGCGGGGAGGACTGCCGGTCCTCCACCCCCAACCGCCTCTTGCTGAGCGACCTGGATCCAAGCTCACAGCCTGCCCTTGACCATCCTGGAGGAGCCGCTGCTGAGGACACTGTCCCCACAGGGACCACAACCCCACGCCCAGGCCAGGACCCAGGTGCCAGCCCCCTGTGCCCTCATCATGGCCCTCACTAGAGGGGGGGCCTCCCTAAAGGGGGGCATGGCACTCCCCACCAGGCAAAGGCCCCGATGGGAGCTCGAAGCAGCAGATGTGCCTGGGACCAGCTGACCACCGGCTTTCCCGAGAAGCTGAGCCCGCTGCCAGCTCTCCAGGGCACCACCCTGGCCAGAAAGGAGAAAGGAGGCACAGGCCCCGCTTGCTTGGGGTGTCTGTGGTGTTCCCCCTGCACCTGGCCCTGCAGCCTCCACCCTCCCAATCCTGGCTCTTCCTGCCACCCTGTCACCCTGCTGCTCCAGGCTGCAGTAAAACACTTGGGGAGGACCCTGGGGACGCGCCCCCTGGGAGCCAGTCTCCTGCAGTGAGGTCCCTCCCACACTGCACCACGGCTGCTCCTGTGGTCAGCGGGAGGTGGCAGAAAGAATGGCCGGACCTCGCAAGGTCAGATGGTCACAGCAGCACAGCTCCCTCTCGGGGCCCGTGCCCTGGGCCCTGCTCTGAGGAGCCACTGCCGGCCTTGAGGCCACCCTGTGTAGATGCCCAGCAGCGGCCAATGCCCACGAGCGAGCCCTGGCCTCACATTGAACCTCGTGAGTTGCCTGAGCACGGCCACCCTGGGACGCCTGAGCCTCAAGCCACTGAGTTTGGGGTGACTTGTCATGGAACAAAAGACCAGGAATATGCCCAGTCCTCCAACTACAGGCTGCAGAAAAATGCTCAGCGCTGGAGCTGGCACGAGCTGAGCACACGTGGGGGACAGCCAGCCTCACCAGGGGGACACAAGGCCTCGGCAGCAGACTGGCCGGGGTGGGCCAGGCAGGCGGTCCGACAAGGTTCCCTGCCCACCCCGAGTTCCCTCACTTGCGTAAGTGGGGAGACTGCCCCCCTGCCCCCGGCCCAGCCCTGTCCAGACAGCACAGAGCTGGAGGAGGCCACACGGGGCAAGTCCGTCCTGCTCCTCTCCATGTCCCAACAGTGACCGGTCACCCAGGCAGCCTCCCTGCCGGAGTGGCAGGGCCACAGCCTCTGCCCAGGGTCTGCCCCCATCCCCTGCCTGCCGGCCAGCTCCCCACAGGTGAGAGTCTTTAGGGAGTCAGCTGCTGGTGGAAAACAAGGGCCGGCCGGTCTCCCAGGACTAGCTCCTGTGCCAGATGAGAGTGGGGGTGGGAAGGGCAGCCAGTCACTGGAGGTACAGGTGGTCCTGCAAGGGACCTCCAGGTGGCCATGCTCCAGGTGATGGCTGTGGGCAGCTGGCGGAGCCTCTCCTAAGCCCATGGGGATACTGTGGGACCTGCCTGGGCCCCCCATCACAAATGGAGTGTGTGGCCCCAAAAAGCTGTGTCCCAGTCCTAGCACTTGGGCCCCATGAATGTGACCTTGTTTGGAAAGAGGGCCTGTGCAGAGCTGGGTTACGAGAGCACCCTGCACAGGGAGGCAGTGACATGAGTCGCTGGGCGAACCCCGGGAGCTGGGCACGGGCCTGGACCAGCTGCTCCCTCGCAGCCCCAGGAGGCGCCAGCCCGCAGAACCCGGCCTCGGGAACAGAAAGAGCAAGGCCCTGTGTGTCAGCGGCCAGGAATGCGGCAGCTTGTGGCGCCCAGGGAACCGGTGTAGGCATTTTCCTCGAGCTTCCTTTCATCGGGAAACTCCCAGTACGTTCCGTTCATCCCACGAGGACGACGCGGTTGAAGCACCCATGTTCAGGTGCCTCACTGAGACTCGCGCTGCGCCCGGTGCCCACACACGCCCTGCAAGAGTGTCCGAGGCTCCAACAAGGAAGCACCCTCCGGGCTCTCCGCCCGGCGTCAGCCTGCAGGCACCCAGGGTGGGACTCAGGGGAGGGGTGCGGGCTCGGCCCCTGGGCAAGAGCCACCGTGCAGGCCCAGCTGGCGCTCTCCACTGTCTGGCCCCTGCGGGCTGCAGACCACCCAGCCTGGAGCCTTGGCTGACCCAGGGCACGAGGCGCTCCCAGCGCTTGGGCCTGGACGGGGCGGGGCCCCCTGCTCCGGAAACGTCTGGTCAGAACTAAGGCTCCCAAGTACCTCCGCTTGGACGCTGAGCTCACAACACCCCCGCTCTGGCTCAGGAAGGGAGGGAGGCTGGGCGAAGCCTCGGAGACACCAAGGCCACTGTCCCGCCGGGTCCGGCCCGAGGGGTCGGCTGAAGCCCGCCCAGCCCGGCGCGGGCGCTTCCCCAGCGGGAGCGGGCACGAGCCCCCCCTTCGCCCCCTCTGCACGGTATTAAGGCGTCAACGACGCGCTGGGCAAGGGCTTGGGGCGAAACCGGGAGCCGGGGACCCACTGAGTTCCTTTCCCAGGGTCGGCGAGGAGCGGGGCGCGCCTGCGGGAGCCCGGCCCCGAGCGGCGTTCAGCACCCTGGACAGGGCCTCCGGCGCGCCGCGGGGTCCCCCGCCCGGGCTCGGGGGCCGCGAGGGCCTTTCTCCGGCCCACGGCCTGCGCGCCGCCAGAGCCAGGGAGCCCCGGGGGGCCGGTTGTCAGCGCCCCCGGGCCGCCTCCTCTGGCCACACCCCAGCTGTTCCGGGGCTTCCTGGTCCTGGGGGTCAGCAGGGCGGTGACCTGCACACCCAGGACGCCCCTTCCTCCCAGAGCTGCTCGGACCAGTGACCGGGGCGCCCAGGCGCTGCACGAAGGGTCCGGGGGCCGCCCCCATCCAGCCCAAGCCCAGCTGCGACCCCTCCCCCCGTGCCCGCGTCCAGGGCCGGCGCGCGCTCCTCCGGCCTCCAAGTCCCTCCCCGACGGCAGAGGGCGGCCCGCGGGCTTGGTTCTGGGGCTCAGCGAGCGCCCTCACCCCGGGCTCCCCGCGACCCAGACCCGGGACGCCCGGGCCCCGCGGGCCCACAGCAAACCCCCCGCGGCGCGCGCGCCTCGGGCCTCCGCAGACGAACGCGCCGCCCGAGGCCGCCCCGCCCCGGCCCCACGGACGCCGCGGGGACCCGGGGGCTCGGCCGGCCGGCGGCGGGGAGGGGGCGCGCAGACATCAAAGCGCCGCTGGTTGCCCCGCATTAGCGGGTCCGGGCTGCGTGCTTCCCGCGCCCCCGCCCAGCCCACCTCCTTTCCAGGCGCGCGCCCCCAGCCCCGGCGCCCCAGTTCTCAGCCTCTGCTCCCCAAACCCCTTCTCCTTCCGTTGGGGGGAGGGAGTGCCCGCTCCCGTGCCCCGCCCCCCGCTTTGCGCGGCACCCCGCTCCACGGAATCGTCTTCGGGGCACCCACATTTCCCGTCTTGGGGAGGCCCTCCCACCGCAGCTGCAGTGACGCCCCCACGCCCCATGAGCGCCCTGCGGGGCTCGGGGTCCACACCCACGCGCGCCCCCGGCGTCGGGAGGGAGACCCCCACGGAGGGGCGCGGGGGGCGGGGGCGGGCACCCCCAGCGCGGCTCCCTCCCGATACAGAGTCTGCGCTTCCTTCGCCCACCCGCGCCAGGCAGGCCAGGGGATGGCGGCGCGTCTCTGGGGAGATGACTGTTCACGCTCGGAAAAGGAGCCTCTCAAATTAAATTAATTAAGCCCTGAAATATTTCACACACGCCTCTGCCGAGCCCCCTGACCAGAGGAGGGCCCTGCTGTCCCCTCTTCGGGACAGACTGGACCCCCGGCGGCCCCTGAGGGGAGGCAGGGTGTGGGGGACACTCTGGCACTCCTCACATAAGGCGGGCTATTCTAGTCCCCAAGGCCTGCCCTGGAGCCCCTGGATGGCATGGGAGCAGGGCTGCAGTCAGGGCTCAGGCTTTGAAGCTGGCTCCCCGTCCCTTCCTGGAATGGGGGTTCACGTGGCCCCTCCAGCCCCAGGGGTGACCTTATGCCCTCTCCTGCCTGTGGTGAAGACTGGACGAGAGCCCCCATATACACATCCACAGTCCTGAGCCCCTACAGTGCCCCCCCCCAGTCAGCTGGGCTTGCAGGTGAAGAGACCCAGCTGGGGGCCCAAAGGCAGTCGGCGGGGCCTTGGAACCAGGGCCCCTGAAAATCAGAAGACATCACCCATGCCCTCTCCCCCCAAAGCTCCTTCTCAGTCCTGCACCCAACTGGAAGGTGCTGAAAGGAACCACCAACTGGAGCCCCAGGGTTAAGAACTCGCTTTCCAGGACCCAGTGTGTGTGGAGTGTGGGCTTGATCCTCCTGGGAACACAGACCTTCCTCCCTGTGAGACTCAGGCCAGGCTCCCAAGGTCAAAGCTGAGAAGGGGCGAGATGCTGGGCACCCGCTGGACACCAAGGGACGCCAAGCACCAGGCCTGCGGGCTCAGTAACGGGCAGACCCTCCCCACCCCCCAGAGGCTGGTGTGGGCTCCACAGACCAGCTGGGAACAGGGGCATCCCCTGCCGCTGGGAGAGAGGGTGCCTGGAGGTGTTTCCCAAGCAGGTGGCCATGAGGTGCGTGTTCGGAGAGGAGGGCTGGTCCCAGAGGACTGTGCTGCTCAGGTCATGGAGGAGACAGAGCGTGGAGTTCCGGGGAGGGCAGGGCCGGGGCAGAGGTGTGGGGGCCCTGGGAGGAGTCGGGCTGGGGCCTGTGCCACCACCAGAAAGACCCAGGTCCCTTGTGCTTGCCTCCTATCGACCCCACACTCTGGGTTGGAAAGACAAGACCTCAGGACATTCTGGAAACCTCTGGAAGGAAGGGGGCAAGTCACAGGGAACAGGACAAGGGCCAGGGGACCCTAGAGAGGTGAAGTGTCACCGTCAGGCCTGAGGTGGTGCCGCAAACACGGTGAGGCACTTGCTGAGGGTGTGGGGGGACGTCCCGGGTAGGTATCCCCTCTCCACGCCAAGACCGAGAGAGGGCCAGAGACAGTCCAGTAGGGTGGGGCCGGGAGGCAGCCGGGAGCAAAGTCTCCTGGTTCTGTCGTAAGAAGGGCTGTTAAGACAGGGCCACTCTGGTGTCTGGGAAGAGAGGGGGCACCCAGCCCCCAGGGAGGCGCCCGTTCTCCAAGGGGGTCCTCCAGTGGGGGCTGGGCAGGCTCCTCGTGGCTCTAACATCAGCCAAGTTCGGCAAGGCCAGCGGAGCCTGTGGGCCGGGGCAGGAGCAGAGGCCGGAGCATAAGCTCTGGGCACTGTCTTGGGCGAGGGCAGGCAGCACCTGTCCCTGCCCCACCCCACCCCGGGATGTCAGCCTGCCCCCAGTGGCCGGGCAGTGGCCAGCAGCCTCTCACCCACGGGTGCCAGGCCCCCAGACTGAGCTCAGGTGCGAGCACCGCCACCTGGGAATCTCACAGCTGGGCCTCCCCTGGCGCAGGTGAGCGTGCGTAGGGCCCTTCCCGCGGGAAGAAGAATGTCTCACACGCTCTCGCACCCATGCACAGACATGACCTCACTTCTCACACACTCCCGCACACACGTGGACTCAGTCACACACCTGATAGGCATGAACACGCACAGGCGCACGCTCACACTGCGCGCACACAGGCTCTCACACACGGCTGCACACACACACACGCTTGTGCACAAAGACTCCTGCTTGCACACACACTCTCCACACACGCAGATTCACACAGTTGTGCACACGCTTTGCACACACTCACACGCTGGTACACATGTGCGTCTTCATAACTGGGGCAGAGCGTGGGGGGACAATGCCTCTGCAGGAAGAGCCAGCCTGGCCTGGAGGAGGGGGTGGTGCAGTGGGAGCAGGAGCCAGGGGTGCAGGGGGCTCAGGCTCCTGTGATCAGGTGACCATCCTGGAAAGGCTGAGCCCCGCCCCTCCCCACCTGCTGGGCCCTCCCTGGGCTGCAGAGGGTGTTGGAGGTCGGGCCCCAGGCTAGCTGGGACGTGATCTTCCAGGGCAGTGCTAGTTGTGGGCACCCCTGCAGTCAGTGGCTGCACAGGGGTGAGGCTGCTGTGCCCAAGCCACACCTTCTCCCCAACTCCAGGG
This sequence comes from Miniopterus natalensis, assembly GCF_054644295.1. Lineage (NCBI taxonomy): Eukaryota > Metazoa > Chordata > Mammalia > Chiroptera > Miniopteridae > Miniopterus > Miniopterus natalensis. The sequence continues at coordinate 77,414,399 of NC_142091.1, forward strand.
CGGGGGGGGGGGGCAGAGCAACACCCACTGCCCAGCTGCAGCCCCCACTCTGCCCGCTAACCCAAGCTCGAGGGGTGTCCAGGTTGGGGTGATGGCCTCTTTCCCAACCTCTGGCCCTGGAGTAAGGAGAGGGAGGGGTGGGCGAGAGTGGGCCAGCCGGGCCACTGTGGGAGCCCCGATCAGTCTGAGTCTAAAACCCGCCCTGCAGGGAATGGGGGCTGCTCTGGGGGCCCCAGGGGAAGAGCCTGCTCAGCCGGGCGGCCAGCCTCCCACACCCCTATCCCTGAAGGATCCCCAGCTGGTCTCTAAACCCCGAGCCGCCTCATACAAAGCCCTCCCCCTCCTCTCTCCTGCCAAACCGCCATCTGTTGCCATGGCGACGGAGCAGAAAAGGCAGGCGGCCCTCGGCGCTCTCCCCACCCCCTCCTTCCCTGCTCCTTCAGCTGGCCTGGGCTCAGAGCAGGGGCTGGTGCAGCCCCACTGGCCCCGGAGTCCCCTGGGCCCAGCGAGGGGCCTGGCCACAGCCCCGCTAACACCTGCGTCCAGCACAGGAGGCCAGGCTGAGCCCTCTCGCGACTCCAGCCTCCAGAGTCCCCTCCTCTGGCCCTGCCACGGTGCCAACCCTGCCCCGGCAGGTCCTGTCTGGCACTGGGGAATAGCCGGTGGCCTATCCGCTCCCCAACCCACCTCCCCTGCTGTGCACCCACCAAGGAGCAGCCCCAGGGCCAGCCACCTGCCCTGCCCACCCTGAGGCCAGATCCAGGGGGGAGGTACAGTCCTGGCTGCTGAAGGGGTGGTGCCCAGCAGGTGGCCTCGCCTGCACCTGCTGCCCCAGGTGAACTCCCGACGGACTGGGAAGACGGGGAGAGGAGGAGAGACCACAGGCTCTAAAGTCAGGGTCGGCTACCACCCCAGAGGTCCCGGGGTGGACCACCCGCCTCCATGGCACCAGTGCCCCAGCTGAGCACATCACGGCCACGGTGCAGCTCTCACAACCCCGAGAGGCTGACACCACGGGTGCCCCTCCGGCCTCCAGGCCCCGGGCCCAGAGCGGTGCAGCCACTCGCCGGGAGGCGGCCAGTGCTGAGCAGCAGACCTGGTGACCGCACACAACCAGAGACAGGCCTGAGCTCGTGGCTTCTCGTTTTCTTCTGTGTCCCGAGCTCTGGTTTGCTCCCTGACACCCGCTTTTCCAGCGCCCCCATCCCAGCTGCTTCTCCACACGCCTCGAGGTGTGACTGCCGCTCAGATTTCAAAGGGCGGTTTCCGGTCTCTACGGGGCGACACACCCGGGAGACCAGCAGGATGATCAGGATGGGGCGGCCTCCTCTGGCCCCAGGGGTCCTACCGCCCCTCTGCCGCCCCTCTGCACCCTTTGCTCACTGTCACTACCGAGTCTGTCTTCTCTGGACCGTCACATAGACGCAGTGCCACCCAGCACACAGGCAGCCGCAGCGGTGACTCAGAGCGGCCCAGTTCCCCGAGAGCGACAGGCCGGTGAACGGAGAAATGGATCCTTGGCGCGGAAGGAGCTCTGACTTACACCCCCACGCTCGACCGTCCTCAAAGGAGCCGAGGAAGAGCCTGGCTTCTCTGACAAACACAAATGCCCCCCCCCCAGGAGCTCAATGGCCAGCGGCACAGGGCAGGCCTCGGACTGGCTGACGGAGGATGGTCCTGCAGAGTTTCAGGACGGTCCCCAGCAGGCCGGCCCTCCAGGCTCAGGCGCAGGGCCTGGGAGTGGGGAGGCAGGGGCACTTGAGGCAGAGATGTGGGGCCACGGGAGCAGGAGGGCGCCTGCCTGCTTCTCTTCCTGCCTGGAGGCCCCGGCGTCCAAGGGCCACCTGCCCTGTGGGCCCAGGAGGCGGGGGCCCGAGCCTGAGACCGTGCCATGAAGCCCCTACGAAACCACCCAGTTCCTTCCAAAGGCTGAGGTCCTGGGCCCAGCCCATGGGTTGTGTGGACACTGGACTCGGTCCCACAAAGGGGGGACACAAGGTTGCAGAAGAAGCGGGCCCAGGGCTGTCAGGATCGACCCCTTCTCCCAGGGCCACAGGGGGCCGTGTGGACAGATGGGGGCCGGGGGGGCGAAGGCCCTGACAAGAGGCCGCCCAGATCTCTACCCTCAGGTGTCGAGGGACGGCTCTGAGGGGGGGGAGGAGGGGTTCCCTCGCCTCAGCAGAGTAGGTGCCCAGCCTCAGCAGCTCCGTGGTTTCCATGACGACTGTAGAGGAAGTAGGAGACCCAGGGGGTGTATGATGCAAGAGGGTACCCCTCCTCTTCCTTCCCCACCCCCTGGCTTCCTCCCACCCCAGCACCAACTCCCCCAGGACCAGGAGCCCCCAAACAGGCCCACCCACCCCACTCACCCTGGAGCCAGGAAGGAGAATATGGTCCCCATGGTGTCCCCACCTCCAGGCAGGGGCTTCCCCGTGCACAGCAGGACCCACCCGAGCCTCCCTCAGCCATGGGAAGCCCACCCACCCACCCACCCCGCAGGGGCGTCCGCCTACTGTGCGCTCAGCACCACACCCAAGGGCACAAGCCCCAGATGCTGACCAACCAACCTCAGGACTGGGGTGGGGTCTGCAGGGGACAGGGAGGCAGGAGGCGGAGGGAGAGAACCAGCACCCAGCACCCAGATCCTCCACCCGGCCAGGCCACAACCTCTCCAGCCACACTCAGGCTCGGGCAGGTGCCCAAGGGGACCCGCCGCCTTATCTGGGACACAAGTGCCGTGCCATGAGCCCGGCTCCTCGGTGTGCCCCTCCCCTGCCATCCCTGCCCAGACGCCCCCACTCCTCCCTGGAGTAGGGGCCACACCTCTAGTCCCTCGGGGCACGTGAGATCTTTATTAACTGGCTTTTCAATTCAATACTGTAAAATTAGACCAATGAAATATTCTTATTGAGTCCAGTAACTACTCAGTGATTCAATCTGGTAAATTGTGTATTTTTAAGTTGGTGCCCTAGTTTTAGAAGCCTCGGGACTGGGGGCGGATGCTGGTGGCCGGCCACGCCCTGTAGGCTAGGGACAGGAAGGTGGGTGGCAGGCCCAAGGGGCCCCAGGAGAAGGGGAAGTCCGGAGGCGTGTAGGAAGCAGGCAGCAGAGGGCCGGCCTCGGGGGTTGCTGTGGAGGGAAGGCCGAGGCTGGACTGCAGGGAGGCAGGACTAGCAGCGGTGCCCTGGCCAGCAGCTGTCCAGCCCCCAGGGACCAGCAGGGGTGTGGGGTAGGGCAGGCAGTAGAGGGACAGATCCCTGGTGGTCAGCAGGAGCGACTCGGCATCAGTGGCCAAGGGTATGGCTGGGAGGACAGGGGTCACCGGCAGAGGTGGGCAACCTGTGGTCCAGGACCTGCCTGCCCAGCAGAGCTCCGACCCCACCAGGCCCCAGGGATGGTGGATGGTGCTGGGGCGGCCGCAGCGATGAGGTCAGACGTCTACCCTGAGAAGCCCGAGTGGGTCTCCGCCTGTCAGGACACAGACAGACACACCAACACAGAGACAGCTGCAACCCCAGCCAACTCCACACACTCTTGCTGGGAGTCGGGACCCTCAGGCATGAAGCCAGGCCAAGACGCTCACAATCTAAGCCGGGTGTAGATACGCTTCCCAGAAGCCTCCGGGACTCGCTGCAGCCCCTGCCCCATGGAGCAGGAGCTGCAGGTCAGCAGACCCCTTCCATCCCTGATACAGAACACAGGCTCCTGCGCCGGCCAGCCCGCCCGTGGTCAGAGATGGCACAGCCCACCTGCCCGGCTCCCAGAGCAGCATCGTCACCGGGACACCGGGACACTTGGCCCCTGTGGCCCAGTGGGTAGGCAAGGAAAGGGGTGGAGGGGGCAGGGCTGCGGAGCAGGCAGGCCTCTCTGGTCTGCACCGACACCTCCTGTCCCCCACTTGGGGTTTCCATGAGGATTTCACAAAAAACTGAGTGTCTCTGCAGGGTGTGGGGCTGAGGGGCCACTCTGCACTGTCAGATTTGTATTTAGCTTAAAAAAACACCGACCCACATTTCACAAACTCTCTGCTCACTTGGTTTCCCCAACCACGAGGATGGTCTGAGGTTCCACCCTCCTGGCCCTGCCAGTGAGTCTGTGCCCCCTCCCCACTCCTGGGGTGAGGGGAGGTGGGGACATGAGCCACAGTCTCTCCCAGCTCCTCCCCAGGAGACCAGCCCTTGGGTTCCTCCTCTGATCCAGGGTGCAGGCACCCCGATTATCACATGGGGAGCATCTGACCTGGGAGTGGGGGTGAGGTGGGTCCAGGGCAGGGTGGCAGGGCTCAGGGAACCCCACAGGGCTGGCATGAGCCTGACACCATGGCGCTGGGGCCAGATGAGCAGTATCCTGGGCATTCCTTGCTGGGCCTAGGCTGGCCCTGGAGCCCAGCAAGGGACTCAGTCCAGGCTGGCTGCTCCCCGGGGGTGAATCCAGACCCTGCTTGGGTCCCTCAGGGGATGTGCTCCCCAGACAGCCAGGCAGACACAGGCCCCGCCTGCCATGCCCTCAGGAAGTGGGAACAGGGCCCTGAGCCCCATCCCTGCCCGCAGGGTCTGGAGCTAGGAGAGCTGGCCCATCCCCAAAGTATATACTGGGGCCATAATCTCCCGCCTGGGGTAATAATAGAATCTGCTTAGTGGGCAGTGGGCAGCTTGTTCTAAGGACAGAGAGAGGAGAAAGGCGGACACCTGCATGTCCACACTGGCCCTGTCCTCCCAGACGGTCAGGCCCTGAGCGCCTCGGACTGCTCCCAGGAGGCCGCCTGCCTGGAGCTGTCCATGGTCACGGAGCCAGGGTGGGCTGTCCGCCTCTGCCAACTCTTCCCCTCTCGGGGCCGGCACTCAGGCTGGCAGCCAGGGGGACAGGGAGGTGGGACCAACAGAACAAGGAGCAGCCCCTCCCCCCATGTGCCGACTGCACAGCCACACACAGCCTCAGGCTGTGGCTCCTTGCTCTGCACCCCAAGTCCACTGCCTTGACCTCCTGACCCCCGGACCCCCGAGGTGCCCCTCCCCCCATCTCCTGCCCACCCCACAGCACCTGCTGCCCAGAGACCCAGCAGCAAGCTCTCAGTTCATGCACAGATTTCCTCTCCACCTGCAAACCTGCAGTCAGTCCCAGTGCCGGCCCGCTGGGCACAGGCTTAGTTTATGAGGTCCCGTGCCCAAACGCCACTGGGAGGCCACCCATCCTGAGGCCACACACACCAGAGACCCTGACATCATCCCAAAGCACAGGGGCCCCAGGTTGTGGCCCTGCTCACCTCATGACAGGGCTGACTGCCACCTGCCCTGGGCTCCTGAGCAGGGAGTGAAGCAGAGGCACAGAGCACCTGGCCCCCCCCCCCCCCAGCACCCAGCCGACACCTGCTCCAGGCCTACCCAGAGCTAACAGCAACACCCCATGTGCCCAACCCATTTCTGGGGCTGCAGGCCCCTCTAGGGTAGAGGCCACTTGGCGTCCAAGAAAAGAAGTGCCCCATTAGGGTAGGTGCTGGTCTGCAGGCCCCCAGGTATAGCCCCAATGGTGAACCCCTAAGGTCTAGCAAGGAACAGATTTGGGAACAGTGGGGACATGCCCACAGCCACTGGCCACTCTCAGAGGCCTGCTGCCCAATGGACTGCTGCCGAGCCTGCTGAAGGGCCAGTCACAGTCTCTGCAGACATCCCTCAGCAAAGAGACCTGCCACCCTGCAGTCCTGCCGCCGCCTCTCCTCCCTGAGGCTTGGGGAGGGGGCTCTTGCAGTGGGCGTGGGCAGCAACCAGAGCCCAGACCAGCCTAAACTAGCAGGGACAGGCCTGGCTGCTCCCCAGTCTCCCAGCCCAGGTAAGGACTATCTGCAGCACAGCCCAGCCAGCTTCCCAGAGGTGCCCCCCCCTCCCAGCAGCACCGAGAGAGAGAGATGCTGCTGACCAGGCCTGAATCAGCACAGAACCCTATGGGAGCCACCTGGGCCCAGCAGGACTGTCGCCCAGAGGCCACCTGACTGGGGTGACTTGGGACGCTGTGGGCCCTGGATAGAGGAGCAGGGAGTGAGACTGTGAAGTTGGGGGCATGGGCCCCTCAGCCCCTGCCAGGCCCAGAGCATCACTGGGTCCCACAGGGCTGACAGCCAAGCTGGGTCCCCAGGTCTTCACCAGAATGTGGCTTCAGTCTGACTCCCCTGCTGGTTATCTGCCCCCGGCCTGGTTCCCAATGGGGACAGCACCAGCATCACTCACAGTGACCCACGGGCTAGGGATGGCATGGGTTGGGGTGAGGGTCGGCCACCTTCCTGCTCTCTGGGTGTGGGGACAACCACTACTGACCCCCGAGTGACCCACCTGGGCTCCTCGTCCCCCTCACAGTCACCAGCACAGGGACGCCTGGAGGAGCATGTGCACTGTGGGGGGGGGGGGCTTGAGCAGGGCCCCGAGGTCAGAGGTCCCAGGGCTGGCTAATCCCAAAGGGCAGCAGTGGACATGGGTCTGAGCACCCCACAGGTGGAGGCACAGGGAGGGGTTGGTGCAAACATGGATCTGCCCTCGAATCTGGGGGCATCCCCAGGGGCACCCCCGCAACCCTGCCAAGCCCGAGGCACCCATCCTCCTGGGGCCCACAGCCCTCATCCCTGCACTGACACCCTTGCTGCCCCGTGGCATCTGCCAGAGGTGCCCGATCTGTGCCATGTCGTGGTGAGTTATAAATCCTTCGGGATTTGGGGTTTAGAGTCAGCAAGCCTCCAATCTGAGCCAGACCCTCTGCCTCAGAGATAAGCCAGCACCTAAACCCTCACCTCACACCCTCCCCCCACCCCCATGGCCTCAGGCCTTCAGTGGGAGACCTCGAGCCCAGCACTGAGCCCCAATGGTGCTTTGGGGTGGGAGGGATGGGTGGGGTTGGCTCCCTACATCCAGGACCAATTCCCTCCAATGCCCCAGAGCCTGGCCCACAGCTGGTGGCCCCTTGGCCACCCCCAGGCCATCCAGGGAGGTCCCAGTCTCCTACACAAATCCCTGCATTTCTTCCACCTCAGGCCACAAGACCCCATAACAAGGATTTCAGGAGTGAGCCATGGGACCTGACCGCACCGTGTGCCTGCCCCTCCCCAGGGAGCCCCCACAGCGCAGAGTGGGGCCCAGTGGTCAAGGCCTCCCAGGTTGCTCTGTGCCCTGAGGTACCCACACTGGGCGACACCTCGGGGACCTGGCGCTCACGTCCGCCCCCAGCGAGTCAGCAGCAGCCCCAAGAGAACTGGCCACCAGCTTCTCAGGTGGGGCCAGGGTCTCCCGTGGGAGCACACCAGCAGGGGCTGGGGGGCTGGGGCTGCCACTAACACATTCAGCACTGGGAAGCTTCCCTCTTGCCCCTCAGTCACCAGGGCAGGGACCAAATCCCATGCGGGAGACAGGTGTCTGCCAGCTGCTGGGAGGTTTGAGGACCCACTGTTTACCGCAGCCTCCCTCACGGGAGAGGGAGCCCCAGGCTTCAGCACAGCGGCGCTGGACAGCTCCCCACCTTCCCGAGGAGCCGTTCCCGCAGCCCAGAAGGCATCGGAGTCCAGCTGCCCCCAGCCCCAGCCCCACATGCCCCCCAGGAGGGTGCAGCAGGGATGAGGGCCACCATCTGAGGGCCTGCACTGCTCTCCCCGGAGACTGGGGGGATGGCGGGAGGCAGCTGGCTGCCAGTGGGACCAACGAGGGGCACTGCAGTGCAGAGAGCAGGGGCCCCAAGTATCCTAGGGGTTGGGGGTCAAGGGTCAGGAATGAGGAGCGGGAAAGGTCACAGTTCTCTCCATGTGGGGTCCCGCCAGCATCAGCATCACCTGACCTGCAAGGTGGACACCCAGGTGAGGACCCAGGGCCCAGTCCCCGCGGTCCGCCAGGTGTGGCAGCAGAGGGGCCGGTCATCGGAGACGCGGGCTCCAGGAAACCGCCAGAGTGAAAACCCACCATCTGCTGGGATTTCTGGGGGTTTGGGAATCGTGTCCACGTTTTGGGGCAACGATAACGGGTCTGGCCTTCTCAAGTTTCTCTTTCAGACCCAGGCACCAAAATATTCACAGCTAAGCGTGACTGGGGTTATCGGGGGCGGGGGGGGGGCGGTGAACTGGAATCGGCCGCGTGTCCTGGAGCTGGGGTGGGCTCTCCTCTCTCTGTGTCTGAAAATACCTGCACACAGGGAACATGAGACACTGTGCCCAGGACAGTCCCAACTGTGGTCCCAGGAACCAACCCAGGGTCCCCACCCTGGGGGGCCCCCAGGACAAAGGAAGCTACAGGCTGGGTGGCAGCAGTGGGAGAGGTGAGCCCAGCAGGGCCACGGGCAGAGCAGGGTCACGTCCCAGGGCACGGTGACATCCTGTGGCAGAGGGAAGAGGCAGGAGAGCCCCTTACCCACCCGGTGCCTTTGGGGTGGGGACATCACCTGTCCAAGGCCTCAGGACTGTGCCCCTCTCCCCCCGCGGCCCCTGGGCAGGCACAGCTGGACTGGCCCAGCTTCGCCACAATCCCCACCCACCCTGAAACAAGCTCCACACAATCCCACCTCCAAGGGGTGAGCACACACAGCACAGCTCCTGGTTTCTCCCCAAGGCCACCTGCCCAGAGGAGGGCCATTCCAGGTCCCTTGGCCCCCCCGAGACCCAAAGGTGACACAGGCTCCCCTGCTCAGCCCCAACCAAGCACGTTCCCACCCACCATCACACCCGAGCCGGAACGGGGAAACTGAGGCACGGAGACACGTGACTATCCGACAGCAGAGCCTGGGCTTCACCAAACACCAGGTGGGGCTGCCTCAGGGACCTCAGGATCACAGTGCTCCGTGCCTTTGGGTCTGGGATGGGACGGCCTGCCCAGCTCCCTGACTACGTGCAGGTGCCAGGGGGCTGCACACAGCTGAATGGTCCCAGGGACTCAGCTCCTTACCCACACCTGGAGAGCAGAGGCTTGCCTCACACAGGCGCCAAGCCACAGTCGCTCCCTGAATCCCCACGGGCACCCGCCAAGTGCCACCCAGGCTATCCCCAGGCTCTTCACCAGACAAGTGGGGGGGGGGGGTGCAGCAGGGCCTGTGGCTCCCAACCCAGGAAGGGGCTTCATCTGGCCCTGTCCACCTGGGCTCCAGCTTGGGGCAGTCACCGCCCAAGGAAGCTGGACACGTGAGCTCAACCTGCCCATGGACCAGTTTCAGACAGAATGAGACCGCGGCCACCTATGGCCAGTGCCTTTCCAATCTCAGCTCAGCCCAGGGGAGAGGTCTCCTGTCCAGGGACACAGCCAGCCAGAGCTCCAACCAGGCCAGCCCAGGCAGCGTCCCAGGGTCACCGACTCTGGCCTCGTGGCCCGTGCCCTAAGCTGAAGCTGGTCAGGCAGAGAGGGGGTCAGGCTCCGGGACAGCCCCCCCACCCAGCATGCAGGGCCCCCCAGGCACTGCCTCCTTGGCCCCTCCCATTCCAGCCCTGGGCCCAAGCCAGTGGCTGCCCAGCGGATCTGGAGTTAGCCGGGGACATGGGCCAACACCCCCCTCACAGATGCTTCATTCCTCTGGGCAGCCTTACTGCCTCCGCAAACCGCCCACGGCACTAAGATGGAGCAGCAGACTGACGTGTCCCCAGGCTCCAGCCACGTCACTCAGGCCACACAAGCCATTTAGGCTGCCTCCCACCCCTGCCCTGGGGCCAGGAGGGCCAGACCTGCCCCCAGGACTCTGGCCCAGCCTGAGCACAGAGTGGGCGACAATGGTACTGGAGCCCTGGGAGCCCCCATCACCATGCAGGCCACGAGCCCCTGCTCCCGGGGCTCTCCCTTACCCCAGCTCACAGCCCAGACGAGAGGCCTGGAATCTTCCATTCACCCTTGGCCAGGCCCGTGGGCAGGGCTCACAGGAGGTCCTGTGGGGGGACAGCCAGTCCCAGGCCCCTGTGCAGAGGAGGACTTGGTAGCCCTCTCGGGAAGCGGCTCTGTCCTCGAAGGCCAGCATCCCAGCCGGGGTGGATGTCCTCAGGATGCATGCCGGGGTCTACATGCATTGACCTGTGCAACCCTGGGAATCCACCCGAAGGCAGTCATCCCAGAGCACAGGGAGGAAACTGAGGCCCAGCGTGGCCTCCAAGGCTCCAGGGATGAAATGATCACCCGTGAAAAATCCCGCGGAAGAAAAGGGCCCTTCTCTTGAGCCACTGCAGCGGGGGTGGGGGCTCCCAGCTGCCTGCTCGGAACACTGGCCGCTCAGAGGCTGCAGACCGGGCCCCGGCCGCCTCTCAAGGCCCAGCCCACACAATCCCTGCTTTGTCCCGGGCCCCTGCCCAGCCCAGCCTCCATCTTGTCCAGAGTCCAGGCAGCTGGCCAACCTGCAGGCACCCCTGGGGCAAGGCCTCAGGCAGTTTGGCCATCCCCGGCCAGGACCCGGACCAGGCTCACGGAGGCCCACCCTGGGCCTGCCACCCAGTGCTAGGACACATCAGCCACCCGCGGATGACGGCGGGGCTGACCGGGCCCCAGGGAGCGTGATCGGAGCTGCAACCTGGGGACGGCAGATCTCCTGCATGCAAGAGGACTTCCTGCAGAGACCCAAGCAGCACAAGGGATCCCCACCCAGAGGAGCCAGAGGTCCCTCCCCTCCCACAAGACCCAGATGGGTCCTGACAGATGCCGGCTGCTGTCCTCCCGCCAGACCCCAGGCACAATGGATGAGCCCAACACTGTTCCCAGCCATCAGAGCCTCGCAGAAGCTGATGTGGGGCCCTCTGCTCCAAGCGCCTCAGCTGCTGACTGCAGAGCCCAGGGGGCAGTCCTCGAGCTGGGCCTCAAGGACCCAGACCCAGAACTGCCCATCAGGCTCTGAGGTGGCCACAAGGGGCCGGCCCTAGGCCTTGGCCAGGTGACTAGAGAAGTAAACCCATGTGAGGCACACACGAGCCATAGGCAGGAAGCAAGGTCTCTCTTCGGCCACAAGCTCCTACACTCCCCTCACTCACTGTGTGGCCACAGGCCGTGTGGCGTCCCCTATTCAAGGAGCCCCAGGCTGTGGGGACACTGTCTGCCTCAGGCTGGGGCAGGCAGAGGGCCCTGGAGCCCGGGGAACTCCAGGCACAGCCCCACAGCAGTGCACACGGGCCGGCCACCTCCTCTCGGCATCACCACCCAGCTGAGGTGCTGACTTCTGAGCAGCCTGACCTTCCCAGGTCCCCAAAGAAGCAGGTTCTGTGCCCAGTGGCCTTGAAGGCACAGGTGCTCTCCAAACGGGAGCACCAGGTAACCTCGAAGGTGCCCTAACTGCTCCTGACAGTCCTAGCCATGGACCCTACAACTGTCCCCCCAGACGCGGCCAGCACGGCCACCCTGAGCCACCTCAGCATCCAGCCTCTGACCTGAAAGGCCTGTGTGTCTGCTCCAGGCACCCTCGGGTGCCACGTGCCGAGCGGGCTGCTGCGCAGGCAGGGAGGGTGCGGATGGTGCGGGGACCTGGCCCACACCTGCCTCTTCTTCCTCCCCTCCTCTTACATTTTCAGGCCCAGAGGTCGCCCCGCAGACAAACACTGAGGGTGGCAAACAGGAAAAGAAACAGCCAGGGGAAGGTGCACACAGTGGGGAGGGCGCACGTGCTTGGGCCCGTGACCAGGAGCCGGCTCAGGCCAGTGCTGGGGAGACGCTGGTGTGGGCAGCAGGGGCCTGGCGTCCTGCAGCGCGGCCTTCACGTGCTCCACTAGTCCTTGAGGGGGCCGGTCAGGGAGTATCTGGGGGGTGGGCGTGGGGGGGCGCACAGGGAGCCAGCCCTGGAGGCCCCAGTCCACACATGCCCCCCACGCCAGGCCAGGCCCATCGGCCACCAGCAAGGATATAGAGGGACCTGGAGCCTCTCGGAAGCGCCCCCCACCCGTGCCCTCCAGCCCAGGACAGCCCGGGCGGCTGCCCATCCAGGGCATTCGCCCCGGGAGCCCCGGGACTTTGCTGGAAGCAGGCTGCCCTTGGTGGGAGCCTCGGGGCTAGGGCCAGGTCAGCGAGCTTCGTGTGGACAGTGAGGGCCGGGTCTGGCGCTGCCTATCGTGTGCGGTGGGAGCAGCCCGCCCTGGGCGGTTCTAGAGCCAACTCTGCGTGGGGCACTGGGGGGCTGGCAGGGCAGGGCAGAGGCTGAGGTGTACACGATCAGAAGGGACTCCGGGCTCTTCCTGCGTTACGCTGAGAGCCCTGGGGGTCGCCGGGTTTCAGGGAACCCACAGCTCAGACGAACCCACAGCCAGAGTCACGCCCGGCAGCACCCGGTCCTGCAAAGAGCAGTCCTCACCTCTACACTTTCGCCCGGGCTGTGCCCTCTGCCTGGCAGGCCCTTCCTGGTACACATGTCCCTGCAGAGCCTGTCCCCACTGCCAGTGGGGAGGCAGACAGGACCTGTGACAACTCACAGGTGCTCAGAGCCACTGTGGGCCACAGTGGTCAGGGGCCACTCTGGAAACAGGGTCCTAGGGCTCTGCCTGCACCAGGCCCTCCCACCCCTGCCTGCAGGAAACTGCCCATCCTTCCAGGCACAAGCCCCATCGCCCGGGATCCAGAGGGACGCCCACTCAGAGCTGGCCCCCCCCGGAAGGCAGGGGGTTCCTGGGGGAGGGCCTGCACCCCGGGAGGAGGGCTGGAGTGGTGTCTGTCACTCAAAGTCACTAATAGGGTGCTGAGAGACACTGCATCGGGGTGGGGGAGACAGGCAGGGGCTCCCCCGTGCCCCTCCCCTCAAGCCCTGCCTGCAACGATTTGAGGACAGGTCCTGTTTCCTGGGACTTTCACACCAAGCCCGTGAGCTGAGCGGACTGTGCTTTCCTCCCGGCCCCAAGGAGCCGCTGTCCTTGACCAAGGCTCTGCGTCTGAGCCAGTTTCCGTGCTCGTAAAGCAGGCTAGAGAGACCGAGGCCAGGCCAGGTGCAGGAGGGGCAGCCTCCGGACTCAAAGCGAGGCCGACGTGGCCTGGCTGTGGCAGTGGCCATCAGACACCATAATTGTCCACATGCAGTCGGCATTCTCGGACCCACTCACCCTGCTCTGTCCACCTTCACCCCATACCCCAAGACCAGCCCATGCAGCACCCCACGGCACCTCAGCCAGACCCCTCCCTCTGCTGCTCTGCCTCTGCTCACATCCTGCTCTGAGCTGAGCACCATCCAGCTCCCAGCCCTGGTCACCCCCGGGTCTGCCAGGCGCTCCCTCCAGCTCACCTTTCTCTCTCCCTCTCTCACCTGCCTCTCCCCCAGGTTGCCTGTCCCATCTTCACGGGCTCCCCCTACCCTAGGACTTCTCTCCAGCCTGCCTGCCACCAGCTCCCCACATTAATTCTCCTAAAGGTCTCCTGGGAACCTGGAGGAGGACACCCCAGGTCCCTTGGCCCGGGAGCCCAGGCTCTTCCCACTGGTCCACCCACCATCCTGAGAGCCCAGCCAGCTGAGCAACCTGGCTCCTCACTCCCACCTCCTCTCTTTAGCTCCACTGACCCCTGAGCCCTGCTCAGCCACCTCCTCTCATGTCCTGCCCACCAGAAGGATTTCCAAGGGCAGGCTGCCCAACTTACTGTGTACCCCGGCTCCCAGAGCAGCTCCCAGAGCCTTCTGCCCCCCGCTCCCCCCAGGGGCCCACACCTCCTCCCCAGGGGTCCTTCTGGCTTACACCCTATGGGAGCTGAGCCCACCGGGCTTGCTGCACTCTGGTGTGGGCAGGGCTGCGCCCTCCTCTGCTTCCTGGGACTGGAGGGATGAAGGCCTCACGGCCTATGCAACCCGCCCTCCTGGATCTGGCCATCCCTGCCTGGGCCCTCTGGGGGTGCCTCCCATCCCCCATCCCAGCTGAAGAAGCCTTTCCCCGATGAGGGAGAGGCCAGGCAGAGCCTCAGCAGTGGGCTCCTCCCTGCACAGTGTCGCCTGCCCCATCACCCCGAAGCCCATCTCGCCACCAGAAACCACGATGGCCCCTGGAGCCCCCTCAGGGCTGCCTGCTGAGGCCACTTCAGGCCGTCGAGGACAGCTGTGCAGAGGAGATGGGGGCAGAGGGGAGACAACCCTGTGACCATGGCCCAACCCCAACATGAGTGACAGGACCCCTCGCTGAGCCCACACTGCACAAGGCAGACGGCACTCCCCGCCACAGCCAACATACAGCAGGGCAGACCGGACCCTGCCGTCCAGCGGGCAGAGGCCAGCAGCTCTGCCCACACCTGCACTCCGCACTGGGCAGCGTCCCCCACCCCTCGTCCGATGCTCCAAAGGGAGCATTTTGTGGCAAAGCAGCCAGGCCCACCTTCCAACAGTCCCTGGCTTGGAACAGATGGCAGAGAGGCCCAGTTGCCCCAGGCCACTCCCAGTGCCCGACAGCCCCTCAGGGCCGCAGCTCCTGCTTTACAGGACTCAGGCAGAGAGCAAGGGGCCTGAGGTGACCCCGAGACAGGAGAGCCAGCCTGGTTGGAAGGTGCCCACCCGCGGCCCCCACTAAAGGCTCCTGGCCCCCAGCCTGGCCTCTGGCTAAAGTCAGCCATTTACCTCTGGATGAAAGGACAGGCCTGGGAAATCGCAGCTCTCTCGGCATGTGGTGCCGACCACCAGCCTGCAAGTCGAGTGGCCAGGCCAGGCACCCGCACACGTGGAGGCCCCAGGTCCACCAAACTCCGGGGGACCCTCCAGGAGACGAGCGGAGGGAAGCAGTCCGGCCAACCGTCAGCGAGGCCAGAAGGGACACGGGACTAACAGACCCCCGCCCCCCAGGAGGGCACCTCAGCGAGGCCAGCGAGGTTTTACTCCAGGGGAGGGGCTGCCGGCTCCGAGCGCCCCTGGAGCTTGTTTCCAAACCGCACACGGTGTCGGGCTGTTGACACACACGCAGCACACCCTTTTGTGTTCGTCATTGTTAATTACAGTGGGGACCTCCTGTAATTAACTGTGCAACAGTCTAACTCAGTGCGGAGAGCGGGGACCAGGCCTGCCCACGGCGAGGCCGACGCCACACCGGGTGCAATCGTCCCTGTCATCGCTTACGCGCCGATGTTTCCTTAGAGCACTTCATCGGTACAATAATCAGGTTATTCCACTGCCTCCCGCATTCTGCCGGCCCAGGCCCTTCCCCCACCGGGGATTCTCCGACCACAGCAGTTCCTCCCAGGAAACATGCGTAGTTTGAACTCTGTGGAGCCCCCGGCCTTGTGCCTCTCCCCCCTCCTGACCCGGGCCAGGCCATCCCCACTCCCGATGACACTGTCCTAACTGCCAGAGGCCCCTGGGGGCTTCAGCGGCTGTGTGCGGGCGTCTGTCCATCCAGGGTGGACACAGGGGCAGCCTCGGCCCCCAGCCCAGGCACCTCAGGCTCGCTGCTTGCATCACAGCCACTGCCCGCTGCTGAGAGAGCGGGACCTGGCCCACTTTCCTCCCAGACACCACCCTCGGGCTCTGCCTCTACGGCACCCGGGGGGGCTCTGGGAAGGCCTGCGGCACCGGCTAGAGCAGCTGCCACCCAGGCCCGGCTCTGCACGGGTGGTGGCCCTGCCGCACCCTCCTCCCCTCCTCTGCTCCCCGCACTGCCCTGGGTCTGACGACTTCCCAGGGAGGCAGGGAGATCACTGCCCATCGGACCCCTGGGCGCCAGGAGAGGCCCATCCTGGGAGAAGAAAGAAAATGGCTGAGCCCAGCCTCCCACAAAGCGACTGAACATCAGCCAGATGAGGGGCCCGGCGGCCTGGCTGGGACCGAACCGGGTCCCTGGGGGCCCCTGGGGCCTCCCGCAGGCCTGGGGCTGCTCCAGGCCCCGAGCGCCCGGCCCGGCCCGCGCCGGCCGCCTCCCTCCCCCGGGAGCGCGTGTCGCAGGCGCTCGGGGCGGGCGCGGGGCGGGGAGCGGCGCTGTCCAGCCTTCAGGCCCCAGCGCTCCCCGTCCCCGCCGCGGAAGGGGTCCCGGCCGGGCCAGCGCGGCCCCGCGGCCCGCAGAGCGCGCGGGGCGGGCGCCCGGCGCCGGGGTCGCGGCCGGGGGCGCGGGCCGGGCGCAGCTGCTGGGGGCACGCCTATTAGCGCGGCCGCGGCAGACGGCAGATGGGCGCCCGCCGGCCCCCTCCCCCGCCGCACAATGGGCCCGGCCGCTCGGGCGCACAATGCGCGGGGCCGCGCACCTGCAGCCGGGCGAGGGGCGCTGCCCGGGCCCGTGCGCCCCCGGCCGAGCCGCGTGTCCTTGGGCCGCGCCCGGCGCACCGCAGCCGCGCGGCCTGCGCGACTCCGAGGCGGGACCCGGCGCCCGGCCGCCCATTGTTCGCGGCCGCCGGCCGGAGCTGGGCCGGGCCTGCAGCGCCGCGCGCGGGGCGGCCTCCCGCCCGGGCCCCCTCGGCCGCCGCGGGTCTGTGCGCCCCTGCGCTCCGGGCCTCCCCGCGCCCCGGTCCCTCCGGATGCCCCGGCGCCCCGGCCTCCCCAGGCCCCCCCGGCGCCCCCGGGGGCCCGCGCCCGCCGGGCCCCGCCGCACGCACCTGTCTGCCCCTTGCCCAGCGTCTTCTCCAGCCGGTAGGGCCCCACATACTGCGCGTGCTGCGCCCCGCCGCCGTCCTTCCCCGTCGATGTCATCGCTCCCGGGCCCGGCGCCGGCGAGGTGGGCGCCCCGGGCGGGCGGCGGCGGCGGCGGCAGGGAGGGGCCGCGTCGGGCCGCGTCGGGCCGCGTCTGTCCGTCCGTGCGTCCGCTGAGCCGGGTTGGCGGCGCCCGGTGGGCCGCGCTCGCTCCGCGCCCCCCGCGCCCCCCGCGCCTTCCCGCGCCCCGCGCCCCGCACCGCTGCGGCCCGCGGCGCTGCCTCCGCCTCTGCGAGGGGACCGGGCGGGCGGGGATCGAGGCTGCCGCCGCCGCCGCCGAGGCCCGCGCCCCGCGCCCCCCGCGCACGCCCGTCAGTCGGTCCGCGGCCGAGCCGACGAGACCGGCCGAGCCGAGCCGAGCAGACCCGAGCCCGAGCGGCTGCCGCGGCGGCGCCCGCGAGTGGCTCGCGCGCCGGCCAATCAGCGGGCGCGGCCAATCAGCGGCGCCCGCGTCCGCCGCCCCGCCCCCGCCGCCCGGCCGCCGCGAGCGCTCGGGGAGCTGGGTCCCGGAGGCGCGTCCCGGGCGAGGTCCGGGCGGGTCCGCGGCGAGTCCGCTGCGGGGCGGGGTGCGGCCGTGTCCAGCCCCCGCCCGCCTGCGCCCCTGCTCTCAGAGCGCCCCGGGGCGCTGCGGGCTGCGGGCCGCGGGGCGGGGGCGCGCGGGGCTGCTGGGCCGGGTGCGGGCGGACGACCCGCGGCCCCGGCTCCCCGCGCGGTGCCTGCTGCCCGCGGCCGCCGGCGTCGGGGGGACTTTCTCGCCCCCTCCGCGGGGGCGCGGGGCCGAATCGTGACCCTGCGCCCCCCGAGGCCGTGCCCGGGACGCTGCCCCGTGCGCTCCGTTTCCTCGGGTGTAGCAACGTGACCAGCGCAGCGAGGTCAAAGGATTCACCCGAGATCACCCAGCAGGGGCCCCCCGGGTGCGGGTGCGGGTGGGGTGGGGGGCGGGTCCCAGGCGCTGGCGCGGACCCTTCTTGCGCCTGGTCGGGGGTGGGCCCGGGTGCGCGGGCACCCAGGGCTCCCGAGGGGCGTCTGCAGAGGCGGCCGGACCTCTCTTGTAGAAAAGCCCTCGCGCCTGCAAAGGGGGGGAGGGGAGGGGGCGGCGGCAGGGAGCCCAGAGCCCTTCCGACGTTGGGGTCCCGCAGCCCCTGGGTCCCCGGCCCACTGGGTTCCTGGCCGTGGCGCGGGGTGCGCGGCCAGGTCTCACCTGTACCTTCTCCGATGCCCTCACTCCCTGCAGGACCCCGCCCTGCTCCAGCTGTCCTGGGGGGAGGGCTGTGCGGACTCAGGAATCTACAGCCCCCACCCGGGAGGAGGCCCCCACCTGGCATCTTCCTTTTCAGCTCGGGAAGCGGGCCTGCCCTCTGGCCTCTCTGCCCCTGCGTGTCCCCTGGGGCTGAACTAGCCTTCAAGGCCTCCAGAGGTGTAGAAACGCCAGGACGGGAGCTCCCCGCCTTCAGGAGACCACCAGGGGCAGGGGCTCAGCTCCAGGCTCGGGCGGGGGTGTGGTTGGATTTAAGGAGCAGTTGGGACCTTGGACTAGAGAAGTTATCCAGGGCCGAGGTCTGGCTGGAGGCAGAGCTGGAGTCACCAGGGAGGGCCGTCGGGGCAGAGGAGGGCGCAGCTCAGGCACCTGCAGGAGGGGCACCTACCCGGGACATACGTCCGGGCCTCCGCGTCTCCCTCTGCTGGCCGGGTGCCCGCCGGGGTCACCTGGGCCTCCCCAGCCCTCAGGACTTATCTCTCTTGTGCCCTGGGCAGCATTTGGCCTTGGGGACCATTCTCTTCCCGACACCCCTGGGCTAAACGTCTTGGCCTTCAGGACTCCCACCCCGCGCCTGGGCTCCTGGGGTCTTTCTCTGGCCACCTCTCAGTCTCCTCTGTGTCTGTGCAGCCTGAACCCACTGGCATTTCTCGGGGATTCGTGGGAGCCCCGTCTGCTTGCCTCCGGATGTCCTCCATGCGACTGCGCCCACTCTCAGCCCAGTCCTGCATCCCCCCCACCACCCGCCCTTGCTCCAGGGCCTCGGGCCGGCTCCCTTCCGCACTTTTCCTTGTGTCTGTAGCATAAATTCCCAAACTGAGCACTTTCACGGCTGAGCACCTCATCTCCCCATCTTCATAGGGGTCAAGGGCACGACCCCACACGGCCGGGCTCCAGATCAGCCCTGTCCGGTGCTGGCCGTGGTGCAGAGAACATCCTGGTGGGAGGCCTGGCTGGAGGGTTGACACCGAACACTTAAGTACCAGGGCCCTGGCCGGCGTGGCTCAGTGGTTAGTGTCGGCCTGAGCACTGAGGGTTTCGGGTTCGATTCCCAGTCAAGGGCAGGTACCTGGGTTGCAGGTCCGATCCCCGCCCCCGTCAGGGTGTGTGGGGGGGGCACCCAATCGGCGTGACCAGAGACACATGGATGTTTCTCTCTCTTTCTCCACCTTTCCCCTCCCTCCCGCTCTTCCTAAAATCAATGGGAAAAAATATCCTCACTTCTTGCCTGAGGATTTAAATAAATCACAAATAAATGATTGAATAAATAGTGCTTAATTGTGACAGGCGTCTTTTAAAAATCTTACTAAAAATAAAAGTTACAGGGACACATTCAGGTGTTTCAGAACAGAGGAGGCGGGAACAATTCCTAATTGTTTCCATGAGCCCATCCTAACCCCTCACCAAGTGCAGATAAAGACATGGCAAGAAAAGAAAGGAAAGGTCCAATAAACTTCATGAGCCCAGACACAAAGGTCCCTAACGGAATATTAGCAAATCAGAGCGCCCGTGGCCAAGCGGGGCTCATTCCGGGGCGCGAAGCTGAAACATTCAGAATCAGTCCACGTAACTCACCATATGCAGCGACCTGAGGCAGGAAAACCGCACTATCATTTCAGTAGGTTCAAGGAAGAAGGCGTCTGAGCCCTGGCCAGTGTGGCTTGGTTGGTCAGAATCTCATCCCATTACACCAAAGGGTTATGGGTTCGACGCCCGGCTGGGGCCTGTAGGGTGGGCGGCCAACGGATGTTCTCTCTCGTATCAACATTTCTCTCTCCCTCTAAAACCAATGAGCATATCCTCAGGTGAGGGTTAAAAAATAAATTAATTTTTCCCTAGTGGTTAGAGCCTCGGTCCTTGGACTGCAGGGTCCCGGGTTCGAGTCCAGCCAATTGCACATACCTCAGTTGCAGGCTTGATCCCTGGCCCTGGTCGGGGCTCATGGGGGAGTCAGCCCATCGATGTCTGTCTGTCTGTCTCTCTCTCTCTCTCCCTCCCCCCTTCCACTCTCTGGAAACCAATGGAAAAAATATCCTCTGGTGAGAAGACAAAATTAAAATTAAAAATAAATTAATTCTTTTTAAAGAGCATTTGACAAAATGCCCATTCATGATTAAAAACAAAACCGAACCTCATTAGAACAGGACTAGAAGGTTGGTCCTTCAGCCTGTTGAAGGGGGTCTATAGAGACCCGCAGTGACAGTGAAGGACAGTGGCCAGGAGCCAGGCCCGTGCCCTGGGCCGGGCTGGCGGGGTGGAGAGGGAGGAGGTCATAGTTTCCGGATGGGCTCCCCGCACAGGCCAGGTATTTTTGGAGCACAATCCCATTTCTCTAGAGACAGCCCATCCCCAAGCCGCCCCCCCCCAGCCCTGGCTCTGGCTCCAGAACCTCACCAGAGCCCCGCGCGCCCTCGGGGACTAGGGGAAGCGGCCTAGCTGGAGATTACACTTACTAGGCAAACGCAGTCCATACGGGGGACCGCAGCTGCCCGGCGGTGTGCGTGTTTCCGCCTCCCTCGGTCCCTCGGGATGTAGAATTCATGTGGAAAGAAAAGGCGCCCAAACCTTGCGCAGAGAGCCCTCCACGTGGAGTTGCCCCTGCCTGATGACCACGGGCGCACCGACATGCAACGACGCTGGTGCTCCGGGGAGCTGTGGCCTCAAGTGGCGCGCGTCTCGGTGCCACTGTCTTGTCTAGCGGCACGTGGCTCTGGAGACCCTGGAGAGGCCCGGCCCTGGAAGAGCTGCAGGGACCACGAGGACCAGCTCAGCCTCCCTCCCTCCCCACCCCCTCCCGCCCTGTAATGAGACCATTTATTTATGTTTTCAATTTGGTTTTTCTAATTATTGTTTGTTTTCTGGAATTAGGGGAAGTATATCAAACACCCCCTCGCCCCCAGAATCGGTTGCGTGTCTCGCAGCCCAGGCTGAGGGCCCTCCTCACGTGAGCGGGAGGAAACGTCTGACTATGACGTTGAACGTGGGTAATCGAAGCGAATGTAACTCGGCCGCCTGAGCCTGCGTCTCCCGGAATCTGCCTGTTCGCGTCTCCGCGCGCGAGTAGCTGGTAGATCGGCATTTTTGCAATGCTTGTGTTTCCCTGCGAAATCTGGGTTTCATACGGGATTTCGTCTCTTGTTTCTTCGAGGGCCTTTTCAACACCGTGGCGGGTCACTTGGGCTGGACCTGAGGGGTTTCTGGAGTCCCGTGTGGCGGTGTGAGCCGTGCCTGGTGGTGTCGGCTGCCTGGTGTGCCCTGGGTTGGCTCCACCCCCGTGCCCTCACCTGCTCGCATACGTGCTCACACACACTCACACGCAGTCATGCTCACACACACATGCGTTCACACGGGCTCACACGCTCACACACGTGCTCACATGCACTCACACGGGCTTACACACATGCTCACATGCACTCACACGGGCTTACACACATGCTTACCAGGAACACTTTGGTCCCGTGCCACCATCCCCGAGAGCCATGACCCCTGGGTGCCCGGCCCCTTCTGGGATGAGCCACACGGCCGGGTCCTGCCTGCTGCCTGAGGCCCAGGAGGGGCCCCAGCTACCACACCAGGTGCTTTTGGAAGCAGCTCAGAAGTGAGAACCCCTGGGTCTGCGTCCCTCTGAACTCTCCACCCGCCCGGCTCGCGCCGCTGGGTGGCGCCAGCGTAGGGCTCCGGGCTCCAGCGCCGAGGGGTGCTCCCATGTCCCAGGAGTAGACCAGCTCCATCTCTGGGCCCAGATTTCATTTCCTGTCTCCGTTTCGTGCTGTGACCTGTGACCAACCTCACTGTCCCCAGCACGCATGGCGGAGCTTTCTAGCTGACAACCGCCTTTGTTCCTTAAAGTGTCGCCATAAATATTTTTGTCATAACAGCCGGAGTAGCTCGGCAACCCAGGGAAACATCAAAGCGGTGACAGTACTGGCTACAAGCAGCCCCCTGTCACAAGGCCACCTGAAGGTGTGGCCCCCCTGCTGTGTTCCCTGTGCCGTGGTCCTGTCGGTCGGCAGCACCCGAGGTGTACTGTAAGGAAGGAGTGGCCGGCCAGTGTGGCCCAGCGGTTGAGCGTCGGCCTATGAACCAGGAGCACATGCCCAGTTGCCGCTCGATCCCGAGTGGGGGGCGTGCAGGAGGCAGCCGGTGGATGGTGTTTCTCTCATCGATGCTTCTCTCTCTCTGCCTCTCCCTTCCTCTCTCTCCAAAACATTTTTAAAAACCATATTTAAAAAAAAAAAAGAGAGAGAGAGAAAGGACCGTCACAGGTCCATCTCGGAGACTATCTCGCAGACTGTGGGGGCCGTGGGTTCCGCCCCGACCTGAACTCTCAGAGGCCAGGGCCAAGCAAGGCGGCCACCTGGCAAGTTTTCCCTGTGCTGACGTTAGCGTCGCAAGTAGGGCGGCCGGATTCAGTGCGTAAAAACAGAGGACACGCAGGGAAATCTAAATTTCAGACAGACGAGGAACAGTGTTTTAGTGTAAGCGCGTCCCATGCCATGCGCAGGGCGTGCTAATGCCGAAAAGTTACCCATCGTTTATCTGAATTTCACACGTAAGGGGGTCCCCCACAATCTGCCTGGCAACTCTGAGCAAGTGGGGGAGCCCCAGGCTAAGAGGCCTGTGCGGGGAGCCAGGTGTGGGGACAGGGGCAGGCGGAGCAGACGGACGCCGGGCGGGCCTCCCTCAGATCCCGGGGCTGTGGCAGTGCCTTCAGAGCGTGTCCCGGGGGGCTGGTGCCTGGGGGGACAGTGGAGTGGGCAGGGAAAGGGGTCGGAGCCCCAGAGGTGCCTCACTCCCTTCCCTTGGGTCCAGCAGAGGGGTTAGGCCCCATCAGGTGCAAAGCCTCCGCGTAGACACGGAAACCATTTCCAGCTGGGGGGGGCGCGAGGGGGCGTGGCCTCCTTGGCACATAATTTGGAATCTGGGGTTAGGGTTCAAGGCAGAGCTGCAGGGTGCAGGAGGGCCTGCTGCGGAAGCTGGGGTTTGGGCCTGGACCTCGCCTGGCCTCGACACCCCCACCGCGAGCCGCTCACCCCGAGATGAGGCCGCACACACCCTGATCCGTGGTAACAAAGAGAAAACAAGCCCCTGGTGAGAATCACACAAAGTTACTTAGGATCCATAGACCTGGCCTTCCAAGCTCATTGAGCAGATCGGACAGCAGGAGAGGCCGGGGGCCGGTCAGCCCAGCAGAATGAAACCCGGCCGCAGGTGGTCTGCCCCCGGCTGGGTCATCTCCTCTTTGGATGAGGCTCTGAGTACCCCGGGAGGCCCCCAACACCGGGGCAGGCCCTGGGCTCCCTGGCTCTACCCAATACTCTCAGCCGAGGCTCCTGCATGATCCGGGCAGGTCAGGGGTCAGCCGGCTGAGTTCAAACCCCACCTCCTGCCAGGAGCCAGCAGGAGCCCTTCCCTCCCTGACCTCCTGTCCTGAGTGAGGGTGGTGGCCGGCAGTGGTCCCTGGGTGTAGAGTCACTAGGACAGCTCAAGGGTGTATTTAGTGAGGCCCAGGCAGGATTGCATGGGGGGCCTGGCGGTGCCCCCTTCCTAGGCCTGTTTCCATGGACGGCCCGGCGGTCAGGCGCACCTGAGGGGCAAGGAAACCCAGCTGTGGAGAATGAGGCCAGCACGGCTCGTCTGGGGTTCCTTGGGCTGCACCCCAGCTCCCCCCATGGCAAAGCCACCCAGCCTGGCACTGGGCAGACTCCGGTCCCCTCATGGGCAGAGGGCTTGGGGGGCAGGAATGGCTGCCCATCACAGCTTGAGGAGAGACCCATGGAGGTGAGGCTGCTAGGCTTACCTGAGGCTGGCCTGGAGGGAGGGGGAGGTCACTGGGTGGGCAGTGAGACAAGGAATGCAGACCTACCATGGACGGGTGCAGGGTGGGGGGGTCCCACAGGCAGGCGAGGGAGGACCCCATGCAGCTCGAAGGCAAGGCCAGGGGTGGGTAGGTGCTGACCTCACCCCAGGCCCCAGGACTGAGTACATTTCTGGAGCCTAAGCAGCCATTTCTAGGTCACCTTCTCGAGACAGGAGGGGGTGGGGGCAGGATCTCAGTCAGGCTCATCCCCAGGGGAGGGAGCAAACCTGACAGGGCCGGGCACCCCAGGATGGGTCATGGGTAGGAGGGGGCTAGGTGTCGGGACAGGTGGGGGTGTCAGCCAGGCGACCCAAGATGAGGGGCCGAGATGGTGGGAGGGGTCCAGTGGGACACGGGGAGACTTTTCCCAGGGGCACCAGTCCCAAAGCCCCACTGGACAGCAGGCCACAGGGCTCCAGGCAGCTGGTTCCTCACCTGAGAGGCCATCCAGTCAGTGCCCAGTCAGTTCCCATGGTGACCCCCAGGCCCCGGCTGCCCCACAGGCCTGCGGGGTAAGAGTCCACAGCCCAGGCCTCAGAGGAGGGACAAAAGCAGCAGGCAGGGCCCTGAGCCCGTCCCCGAGGTGCCGCCGGTCAGTCTCCCCAGAGCCAGGCCAGATGGAGCAGGTGGGGGCCTCAGGGACTCGGGGCCTTTGTGCCCTGGGCCCAGGGACAGTCACAAGTCATCCATCAAACTGAAGGCCGTGCATTTGAATTCTAATAGGATGGGGCGGGTGCAGGGGCTGCCCTGCAGGACGAGAGCTGTCCTACCAGGAGGGGCACACAGACGTGAGGGGCTCTTGAGGGACACCCAGGGCCCATGCTTCTGGTGGCTTTCCCAGGACCCACTCGAGTCATACCACCCTCCACAGGGAGACTCCGAGCTGTGAGCTGTGCCACGAGGCCCTGCCGGCGTGGCGAGGACGTGGGCTTTTATTCCAAAGGATCGCCCACCCAGTCACTAGCCAGGAATCCCTAACTCAGATTGGGTGGCCCTCCTGCTGGGCCCTGTCACTCACTGGAACCAGGAGTGAGGGGCACAGGAAACTCACAGCCAAGTCCCAGCTCCTTCTCTGCCCATTTAGAGATGGGGGTGGCTGTGCCCTGGGGAGAGGCGGGGCTGGGGACACCCACCCGGAAGTTCGTGACATGCGGTGCTAACTGTGACAGACCTGGTCACCGCTCACATCTGAGTGCAGCAACGCACGGGTCCCCTCAGCATCTCACGCCCAGGAGAGAGGCCTCGGGAGAGACAGGCCCAGTTTATGGGTCAGGAGACTGTGCGGTTAGGGTGTCAGTTCTCCCAGGCCTGCTGTCCGTCTCTTCGGGCAGGAATTTTAATGGAACGCGTTAGGTGGACAGGAGCGTGGCTGCAGGTCTCCGGCCTCCGAGTGAGGGCTGGTCTCTGCCCTCCTGGGTCACGGAGCTGGAGCGTCGGCACCCGTGGGCTCTCGCGTGCCGAGCTGCGTGAGGAGACACGCTCCACGCTGAGATAAGCCTGGCTCCTGACCGGCCGCCACGGGCTGTTGTGACCCCTCCTCGCCCTGGTCTGTTTGCTGGTGTTTCATTTAGGCCACCGCAGGAATGTCACTCTCTGCTCCCACAGGTATGTAGGTGACGTAATTCCTAACAACAGAAACACGTGCGACTCCGGGGAGGGGACACAGCAGTCTGGGCCACTTCAACATCACCTGCGTTGCAGGTGGTTTGTGTAACTAAAGTGAACTGTGAAACCAAGTGCATAGGCGTTCACAGCTCCATTCTGTGTGATGATGTCCTGTGGTTGTCTTTACATTTAATACAAGACATCTTTGTGTGTGTGTGTGATTGTGAGTGTGTGTGACTGTTAGTGTGTGACTGCGTGTGTGACTGTGTGACTGTGTGTGTGAGTGTGAGTATGTGTGACTGTGTGTGAGTATGTGTGACTGCGTGTGAGTATGTGTGACTGCGTGTGTGAGTGTGAGTATGTGTGACTGTGTGTGTGTGTGAGTATGTGTGACTGTGTGTATGAGTGTATGTGTGACTGTGTGTGTGAGTGGCTATTTGTGTGGCTGTGAGTGTGTAACTGTGGGTGTATGTGGCTGTGTCACCGAGTGTGTGGCTGTGAGTGTGTGTGGCTGTGAGTGTGTGGCTGTGGGTGGGTGTGGCTGTGAGTGTGTGTGACTGAGTGTGTGACTGTGAGTATGTGGCTGTGTGACTGAGTGTGTGGCTGTGGGTGGGCGTGGCTGTGAGTGTGTGTGACTGAGTGTGTGACTGTGAGTATGTGGCTGTGTGACTGAGTGTGTGGCTGTGGGTGTGTGTGGCTGTGAGTGTGTGTGAGTGTGTGGCTGTGAGTGTGTGTGACTGAGTGTGTGGCTGTGAGTATGTGGCTGTGTGACTGAGTGTGTGGCTGTGGGTGGGCGTGGCTGTGAGTGTGTGTGACTGAGTGTGTGACTGTGAGTATGTGGCTGTGTGACTGAGTGTGTGGCTGTGGGTGTGTGTGGCTGTGAGTGTGTGTGAGTGTGTGGCTGTGAGTGTGTGTGACTGAGTGTGTGGCTGTGAGTATGTGGCTGTGTGACTGAGTGTGTGGCTGTGGGTGGGCGTGGCTGTGGGTGGGTGTGACTGAGAGGGTTTAGCTGTGCGACCCACACTCTTAGGATGATGAATCCTTTAGTCAACGTAAAATATTCCTCTCTCTCTCTCATAGGCCTTTCAGCCTTAATTCTATTTTCCTTATGTGCATCTGCACGGATTTCTAAGAGCAGGGCGGATCTCTGCCTGTCTCCTAGCTGCTTTCAGCTCTGCCCTCGTCTTTACGTTGGAAGTTTTGATCGTGTCGGTCGCATCTCCTCCCCACCCCACCTGGAAGGTGCCCGGTGGGAACTGGAGCCCCCGGCTCCTCTCTGGGGTTGTGGTCGCTGCATCCACCCTGGCGTCGGGTCTTCATTCCCTGTTTCCAGAGGGCGTTTGGTCCCTGTGCCCCCCCCCCCCAGCCTCTCCCTGTGGTGCCTGCATTTTCTTTGTTCTGTTTCTGTCTCAGTGATGGTTTGGGAGTCCTGACGCTGAGTGTTGGGGACACCCGACGACACCCGAGGCATGAAGGCGGGGGAGCAGCTTTGAACGCGCAGCGACACAGCCTCGCCTTTTCAGGAATGCCGTGTGAGTTTCCACAGATGCACACGCACTGAGGAGAGGAAACAGCTTCCTGTTGGCGGCAGAGCAGCTGGTAACAGCCGCCTTCCAGATGGTCACCCTCTGCTGGCCCAGAGCCCAGCGGGCCGCACGGCCAGTGTCACTGAGGGAGTCTCAGTGCTGTGCCGGTTCTGGCCACATGGACGACCGCCAGCCTGGGACACGCCGTGATCATGGGCCGAGGGACAGAAAGGAGGTGGCAGGAGAACCAGGGCAGGGCGAGGACAGGGCGGGTGCCGCAGGGCAGAGCCTGCGGCTGTGGGCAAGCTCGGGAGAGGGAGACCCGGGCACGGGACACAGAGCTACAGGGAGACCAACCACAGCACGCGGGGGAAGAGACACGTGGGCACGAACTCCAGAAAGAACCGGGGGGGGGGAGAGACACAGAGAGCTAGACTGGGGGACAGAGAAAGACAGAGAGACAGAGACAGAAGAGACTGACACTGGAGGCGACCGTGGAGGGGAGCCTTCCGGAGCCGGACAGCGCAATCGAGGGGCAGCTGTGGTGAGGGGGGGTGTGTGGGGAAACCCTGACCGCCCAGTAAACTTACCCGACTGACAAGTGGGCTCCTCACCTTCCAGGTTTTGAAATTTGACTCCCGTGTTAAGACCAGGAGCAGGGGAGACAGGATTTGGGAATCTCTCCCCACCCCGCCTTCCTTTCTTTTACACAACATTTCTAGAATGAGGGTGAAATGGAATTAAAAACATGATTGGAATGGAGTGGGTCCCATCGCTGGGGACGAAAGGAAACATCCTGACAACGGGAAAGAGTTGAAATGACAGGAGCAGAGAGCACAGCGGGGGCCCCAGCTTAGGGAACTCAACACCTGCCGACAGGTAACACAGCCCTGGGAGGCTGGCTTCCCCTCCAAAAGCACGGAGCAGGAGAGCTGGTGCTCACCAGCCCGGCTCGGGATGGCCTAACAATAACAATAATGCAGGTAACGCCACCCGGCCTGGGCCCGGAGGTCTGGAGTCCCCGCTTATTGAGAGTAAGACAGAAGGTCCCAGTGAGCCACCCACGCACAGCCTGCAGGTGGTGCCACCGCTCCGTCTACCTGGGGCCCGCCCGTGGGGAGGTCCAGGTGTTGCTGGGTGGCACACTGGTTCCCCACCTTGCCCGCTTCGGTGGGGCTCTCCTCTGCTGGAGGAAGGAA
Source organism: Miniopterus natalensis (assembly GCF_054644295.1). Classification (NCBI taxonomy): domain Eukaryota; kingdom Metazoa; phylum Chordata; class Mammalia; order Chiroptera; family Miniopteridae; genus Miniopterus; species Miniopterus natalensis. The sequence continues at coordinate 77,442,392 of NC_142091.1, forward strand.
CTTTCTGGAAATGAAGACATTTCCTCAAAACAATGGCCACAGTCAGGGCACAATTTTAAGTTTAATCTGCATTATTAACATTTATCTAGTTCTAAAGTCTGCACAACCGATGGAACAGTAAACGCAGGCCTGGCGTGTTTTCCAGCCTGGAATCCAGTCCGTCCTGGTGAGTGTCCGGCGTGCACACAAACACCAGGTCCTCCTGTCCGGATGGAGCTCTCTGCCAGTGTCAGTCGGACCGAGCTGTGTAGAGTCCTGTTCAAGCGTTTTACACCCTGGGGTTTCTGTCTGTCCCACGGATGTCGAGAGAAGGGAGTTGGAAGCTCCAGCCACAATTGTGGCCCCATCAGCTTCTGCTCCAAGTATTCTGAGCCTCGGTCACCTGCTATGTAAACTCCTAGGGTCCTTCCATCCCCTTTATCACTTTCAAATGCCCCCCTTTATCCCTGGCAGTATTAAGATGATGCTGGGTACCTGCTGTCCTGACGGTGATGTGAGGTTTCACTCTGGCATTGGGAATGGGGACCACTCCTGGCTGCCGGGGCTGTAGCCCACTTGTTTCTGGAGCTCTTTCAAGACCCAGGTGCTCACGGGTCTGCACTCACCTGAGACTCCAGGGGGAGCCAGTGCTCTTCTGCCCAGTTCTGTCCTCTCCGGGCGGGCGCCTGCCTCAGTAGCCTGGAGGCCTCTGCGCTCCGCCTGGGTTATGTTCCCTGCACGCAGCCTGGGAACTGCCAGGCGTGGGCAGAGGAGCACTCGGGCTCGCTCGCGTCCCATCTTGCAGGGACCGCTGGCCTTTGTGCCTGATGTTCGGTAATGCGAAAACGGCTGGTGCGCATTTTTTGAGTGGGTTTAAAACTGTATACAAGCTGTTCTGTAAACACCTACAGAGTATACCCATTGGGTCTTGTTAGTTACACTTCCACAGATGAGTAATTGGGCTCCCAACTCCGCTACACAAACAACTGGGCAGCCGGCAGCCAAGTGCGCTCCCCTGTGGGTGGGTGGGGACCGTCTGGGCTCCCCAGGAGCCGGCTGGGCCTCCCCTGCCGCAGAGAACTCCTGCCCCCTCAGGTCTCACCTGCACCTGGGGTCCCTCCCTGCTGATGTAAAGCGGCGTCTCCTTGTCGTTTTGCTTGTCTTGTTACCGGCGAGTTCGAGTGCCCTTCAGGTACCTGCCGAGCTTTGGGCTGCCCCTCTTTGACTCGCTGGTTTACAACATCTGTTCACTCCTCCAGCAGGTTTCCCCCTCTCCTTGGGAGTTCCCGGAGGTGTTGATACATTGTAGCCACTTGGTGTCAGACACTGTAAACATCCCTCCCTTCGCCTGCCTGTTACTGTTACCTTCATCTCTAAAGCAGCAGCAAAAGCGTGTACGCCACCAGGTTGCTGTGAATTCAATGAGATGATCCAGCCCAGCCCGTGTGGCTTCGTGGTTGAGCGTCAACCCATGTACCAGGAGGCTGCTGGTTCAGTTCCCCGGTCAGGGCACAGGCCTGGGTTACCGCTCGATCCCCACCAGGGGGCGTGCAGGAGGCAGCCGGTAGATTTTGATGTTTCTCATTGACGTTTCTCTCTCCCTCTCCCTCTCCCTTCCTCTCTCTCTCTCTCTCTCTAAAATCAATAAAAACATTTTAAAAAATGAGATGATCCCTACAAAGCATGCAGAACAGTCCTCGGCACAGACCAAGCTCTCAATATGTTTTTATTGATTTTTAGAGAGAGAGAGAGAGAGAGAGAGAGGAAGGGAGAGGGAGAGAGAGAAACATTCATTGGTTGCCTACTGTATGCATCCCAACCGGGGATTGAACCCACAACCTGGGGATGTGCCCTGACCGGGAATCAAAGCAGCGATCTTTTGGTGTAGGGGACGGACGATTTCAACCAAGCCGCGCCGGCCAGGGCTTTTGCTGAAATTTAGACGCACATGTAGGACAGTCTCCGTCTGCCCTTCTGGCTCTCCTCTCCACCTTTCTCTGTGCCCCAGGGTGCTGACGTCCACAGACTGCACCCCTGGCTGGGTTCGTGGAGACACTGTTGGAGGTCAAGGGTGGGAGGGGAAAGGTTAGTTACTTCCCTAGGCCCCTCTCCACAGGCCTGTGTTTGGCAGTAACCTCAGGCCTCTGGAGGGGCCGCAGGTCCCCGGTTCCTGCTGCTTCTCTGTCCTTTCAAGGAGTGGTAGCAGCTTCCTGAAGGTAAAATTCCCCCTGTGCTTCACCGTGCTTTGTTCCATCACCTAACTCTGCCCTTCCTTTGTACATAGTCTGTGTATTGAAATCCCCCCAGTTATCTTCCTGAGCCTGCCATCTGTTTCTTGCTGGGACCCTGACTGATACAGTAATTGCCGCCAGAAGTGTCCCCAGAAAACACTCTCCAAATGGGAGTCTGGAATTGGGTTGCTCTACACTTGATGAGCACGTGAGTAAAATCCTTGCTGGGGGGACGCCGAGCCTGCGGATCTGTGTCATGCAGTGCCGTCTCCGGCGGTGGCCCGGGGTGTGGTGCACTTGGAGGGCGGGGAGATGGAAGGTTGAGTGGCCGAGACACGCGGCTGCTTTGGCAAAAGGACAATTACACAGGTTATGCACTGGGTCGTCTACTTTGGAAGGCTCTGGAAAGCGTACACGAAGGGAAAGGACAATTCGAGCCTCGGGTGTGTCCATGGCCTCCCCGACAGACGCCAGGAACAGACCTGTAACTCAGCAGGGTGGGATTATTGCTCATTGCAGCTCTGAGGACACGCTGTGGGGAAGCCCAGGGTGATTTAGTCAGAGGGCGTTAGAAAGGACCCCTGATAGGATTGGGGCTTTTGTCGGTGATTATGGGGTAGGTTTAAGGAAGCGGGGTCCTGCTCTGGACTGGATGTTGTCAGAAGCAGGGCTAAATCTATGATTAGGCTTTGTAAATTCTATTTTATTGTTTTAATCCTCAGCTGAGGAGTGAGGATATTTTTTTCCATTGATTTTAGAGAGAGTGGAAGGGAGCGGAGGAGAGAAACATCAGTGTGAGAGAGACACGTCTATTGGTTGCACCCCGCCCTGGGGAGGGGATCACACCTGCAACCCAGGAATGCACCCTTGACTGGGAATCCAACCTGAGCCCCTCCAGTGGACAGGCCGACGCTTTAACCACTGAGTCGCTGCTGGTCAGGGCTGATTAGCCTTCTTAATAATTCTTATCTGGAAGGAGGGAAGACTAGGGGCAGGCTCGAGCTGTAATTAAATTGATAAGCAGCAGCAGTCACTCCAGCCAGGGAGGGAGACGTGTGCCATTCGGCGTGGATGGTGTCAAGTTCCGCCTGTGTTCACACATGATGACAGAATGGTTGTGGTTCTGTCCCGCGGCACCGTGGCCAGAGCGCCCTGGTCCAATCTTGATGTTCTGTGAAACTGCTTACGTTCAACAGGAGAATGGCAGGCCCGGCTGAGAGCAGGCCTTTTCCCGGTCCTCTGATGGAGACCTGGGAGGAATCCCTTGCCCGGGGCAGCTCCGGGGCAGGCTCGGCTGAGGTGCGTGGCGGAGATTAAGGGGAACTCGGGACGAGTCGTGGAAGCAGAGCTGTGAGGATCAACTTGGGCCTCGTCGCAGATACGGGCAGATCCGGACATGGAGACGTCGCAGCCACAATTTCTGTTCATGTTGGTGATTTCCCCCGACGAGGGGCTGTTGGCAGGCAATGCCTCCATTCCTGCTGCTAAGCCTGGGGCAGTAGGCTTAGGGGAGGTCACCCGTGGAGGTGAGGCGGGGCACGGTGCTGTTCCTGCTACGCTGGAGCACCCATCGTCCCCCCTGGACCCCAGCCCACACTCATCTCTCCTTTAGCTTGACTCCCGATTTAAAAAATTTAAATATAAGTGCTCCTCCTGCCAGGTGATTTCGGGGCAAATCAAGGGTCTGAGGAAACATCTGCCTACTGCTGTCTGTTTTGTTCTCCCGCCCCCCACGCCACCCCCTCCTCCAGGAGCTGGCTCCCCTGCAGGAGGCTGACCGGTGACGTGGCCGGAGCAGGACCCTCGCTCTGCTGTGGGCGGCTCCAAGGTGGGGCGTTTCCTTCCTCAGACACTGGTGCTGCCCTCGGCCCAGCTTAGTGGCCTCGTGTCCCCTGACCAGTGGTCCTCGGTGGGGCCGGGGCTCCAGTGTCCCCAGCCTGGCAGTTCCTGGCCCCAGACCCAGCCAGGGGGCCCCCCTTCCTGGGGGCTTCCGGGCGAGGCACCCTCGGTCTGAGGGCTGTTCTTACCTAACAGGGTTTGCTGCCCAAAGGGCAAAGAAGCATTTTGGGCTTTTTTTTTTTTTTTTTTAAAGGGCTGTTTATCTAATGCTGAGGGGGCTGGCGGGAGACAGGATCTGTCAGGTCTGTCTCCCCATCTAGGGCTCGGGGCAGGCGGCCACGTCCTAACAGGGGGGCCTTGGCCCTTGGCCATTTACCGTGGACCCTCCGGGATAGGGGACCCCGCTCTCCCCACGGGGTTTCGGAGTTCAAGCCCCCCCCTCCCCCCGCGCGTGTCCGGCCTTCTGGCTCCCTGGGAGGGATGGGGCGGACTTTGGCCCTGGGTGCACCGGGAGGTCAAAGGCCCCTCGTCCGCTGGCTCAGCGGCTGAGCGTGGACCCAGGACCAGGAGGTGACAGTGCGACCCCGGCCGGGGCGCAGCGGGGCGCCGCTGGATGCCCCGCGGGGGGCGCAGGAGGCAGCCTGCACGACCCTCATCGCTGAGGCTGCCATCGCTCTCCCTCTCCCTTCCTCTCTCTGAGACCAATAAAAACATTTTTAAAAAAGAAGAAGCAGGTCTGCCCTGCGCGCTGCCCCGCAGCCGGGCTCGGGGCGCAGGCTCCTGGAGGAGCAGCTCAGTCTGCAAGCGGCACAGGGCTCGCGCGTCGGTCCTGCGGCTACGCCGTCCCGGCCTGGGCTCTAGCGGAGGCCGGGCGATGCGGCGCCGCGGGCCCCACCTTCCGAGCGGCTGGGGCTCCCCCGCCCAGGGGACCCGCCTGGGAGACCCCAGCAGCGAGCCACCGGCTGGGGAGCGCGGGCGGCGGCGCGGCGGCGGCGGGGAGAGACTGCGCAGGCGCCCGCCGGGAGCGCGCGGACGTGCGTGCGCCTGTGCGCGCGGCGCCGGAAGGGGCGGGGCCGGGCGGCGCCTGCGCGGTGCGCGGCGCGCGGCGCGGGGGCGGGGTGGCCGTCAGCTGACTGTGGCGGCGGCGGCGGCCTCGCTGCGACGACCGTTGGCGGCGTCGCAGGCTCCGGAGGGCGGGCGGCCGGCGTGTCCGTTCTCGGCGGGCGAGGCGCGGCCGGCGGACACCATGGCGACCACCGTCAGCACGCAGCGCGGGCCGGTAAGGCTCGGGGGCGGCGGGCTCTCCTCAGGCGCGGGCGGCGGGGCGCGCTCCGGGCGAGCGGGCCGCGGACGCGGGGGACCGGGGGGCCGGGTGGTCCGGCTGGAGGAGGCCCCCGCGCCCCGGCGGGGCCCCGGCGGAGCGGCGTCCGGAAGCCGGAGTCGGCCCCCCGGACGCGAGAGGCCCCGGGTCTGGGCCCCGGTGGGAAGGACCCCAGCGGGCTGGCGCCTCCCTGCCGGGCCGAGCGGGCTCGCAGCCCGGGCGCAGGCGGCCGCGGGAGCCGGCGTGGCCCCGGGGGCGGCGGGCGCGAGCGGCTCCGAGTGCGCAGCCGCGGGGGGCGGCCCCGGGCCTGGCGACCTGGGCGGCGGGGACCCCTCGCCGGTCCCTCCCGACCGGGGAGCGGCCCTTTCCGCGGGCGCGTTTCCGAGCGGGAGCGGAGCCCCGAGGGCCCGGGCGCCGCCGGAGGGCGCTGCGTGGCCCCGACGCGCCTTCCGGTTCCCGTGTCCGGACCCTCGGCTCCCGCGCGGCGGCCCCCGGGCTGTGCCTGCGGCAGCGGCGGTGGCCCCGTCCCCCCCCCCCCCCACCGAGCTGGCGCAGCCGACACCCGCCGGGCCCTGTGTTCAGGCCGGGCACCGGCGTGTCGCCCGCCTTCGCGTGGCCGCGTGCAGGTCGCGGACGGGCGGGTCCCGGGTCCTGACTCAGAGCCGGGCTGCGGGCGCCCAGGGGCCGCCTGCCCTGGGCTGGGGGCTGGGGGCTGGGTGGGCCGCGCCCCGGGGAGCCGGCACTCGAGGGGTGAGCAGAAGCAGCTGGGCGAGTGGGGTGCGGCCGGCCGCGGGCGGGAGGGGCCGGAGCCTGCTGGGGAGCGGCGGGCGTGGCGGGCGCCTTCCCGGTGGGCGGCAAGTGGACGGGGCCCTGGAGTTTTATCAGGCGACCGCAGCGTCCGTTTCTTAAAGACCATTTTCCTGGCACCCCCCCTGTCCTTTCCCCCTCTCCCAGCCGCCCCGCTCTCCTCTGGGTTAACCAGTGCTCGTAAGGACCTTGGCCAGTTAGCGGAGCCCCGCGGAGACCTCCGGCAGCCAGGGGGCAGCCAGGGGGCAGCGACTTGTGCGCCGGGTGCCGGCAGGCGAGGTGCAGGGGTCGCCGGGGTGCTTGGCCCGTCCGAGCGGCAGAGAGAAGCTGCAACCCCAGCCCGGCTGGTCCAGGCGGGGCTTGGCAAGCGCTCATGCGAGGTCCTGGCTGGGAAGCAGCCCCGCGGTGAGCCCCGTGCCCGAGGGCCCGCCCCTGTCCACAGGAGGTTCAGCTGGCCCGGGCCCCGAGCCTGGACTCACGCTCCCTCGGGGCTCACCGCGCAGCCCCGCTGCCTCCCGCTCCCGCAGTGAAGGAGTGAGGCGGGTCCCGGGGGTGTGGAGGGGGGAGCGGGCAGGTCCGGGGTCTCCTTTGTGGTTTCTCGGGTGCTGGGGGCTGGAGGAGGTGGGTGTGTGTCAGAGCAGCTAACCTGGCACCTCTCCTTCGGTTCTGCTTTGTCCCTGCAGCAGAGCTAATGTGGCTTTTCCCTTAAATTTCAGGAGACATGCTGTTTGTATCTTGAAGACTTTTTCCTCTGAATAGCACAGAGGGTGCCCCAGCCCTCTGCTGCTTGCCCCAGTTTTAACAATGCTAGTATTTTTGTAATGACAGCCCTTTTTCTGTTTAGTTCCCAAACTGTCAAAAAGCACTCGATGAGCCCCTACTGGGAGTAAAACTGTGGAGGCCCCTGCCTTCCCTGCTAGGACTTTGGGGGAGGTGTGCAGGCCACGCTGCTTTAATCCACAGTGGTGCCCGTCAGCTTGAGGGGACGGCTGTCGAGGCTCAGTCGAAGGCAGCTTCAGCTCCTGGCAAGCCTCCCATCCAGTCCAGGCTGAGGGGGGCCCAGGGTCAACTGTATCGTTAGATATACACACACATTTTAAACATATACTTTTATTTGTCCTATTTTTTGGTTTTTTTTCTCTCCTTGTTGTATTTTGAATTGAGTAAGTATAATTTGGAAAATACATTATTGTATTTCTGTTGTCTTCGTGGTTACCCTAGAAATTTAACATGCAGATGTATCAGGATCTAGGGTAACTGTTGTGTTTCCCTCCTGATCTGTACACTGCCTCAGGTGGTCTCATCCCAAGGGCATTGCTGGTCTGTCGTGTGTGATTAGCCCTCCTACATGGGTGCTTGTCCAGTGGATGCTTGTCTTTCTGCCTCCCTTTCCGACTCCCCTGCCTCACGTGGTCCTCATGTGGGACCATGTGCTCTTGCTTCCAGCTCACCCTTTAGAATTTCCTTGGGAGGCAGACTCTGTTTTGTTTGAAGTTGTCAGCACAGGCTCCTGAAAGGCATTTTTCTGTTTGGCATTCTGGGTCTACAGTTGTCTTCTCCCAGTGCCTGAAGACCTTAACTCTGCTCTTCTGGGCCACCTCCCATCTCCACCACATCTGAACACCCTCTTCCCGTCGCCACTGCTCCACTGTGCTAGTGTCTGTGACACCATATGTGGGTTCAGTGTGAACTAGCTGCTGGCAGTCAGCTCTGGCTGGGGACCCGTTGCTTAGCGTCTCTATGCCTGTGTCCTCTTGTGTCCCCCTTTCCCTCGGCGACAGACACCAGCGCTTGCCCGGGGCCCGGCCTGTGGGGAGAACCTGAGCCTCTCAGCTGCTGGGTCCCTATGAACTATTTTTTATTTCTCAGAAAACTTGACTCTTCTTCATGGCCATCCTGCCTCACCGTCCACCATCCTCCATGCCTCCTACCATTTCCTTTTGTTTCCACACCAGCCGGACAATGGGAGCTGGGGTAGTAGGCTGTGCAGGACTGTGGGCTGCATCCACTGGGGGCCACCAGGCCTCTGGAGGCCTGGAAGCCACCTGTGCTTTGAGGGACTGAGGAGGTGACTGGAGGTGGCGGGTCAGTGCTCTAGGCAGGGGGCACAGCAGCAGCTTGTCTTAGGTGTTTAGGAACTCCCTGGGTTGAGTTCTTGGCACTGCCAAGACAGGCACTGCCTGTGGGCACGGGGACAGCAGCTTCCTTGCTCTGAGTCACTGTCTGCACTTGGCTTCCTTCCACAGTTCCTGCTGTTTGTCTCTGTCCTCACTCTCAGGATCTCTTGGCTTCAGCACCCCCTCCCCCCCATTCCCCATCCCAGCTCCTTCCTGAACTCCACTTCCATGTGTTCTGCTGCGCCTGCCATCATCTGGAATGTTCCAGGTGCCTCAGGCAGAACAGCCCCTCCTTCTCTCAGACCCCCCACTGTGTGTGTGCCCCCCCCCTCCCCCCAGTTTGGTGGCAGCTCCATCCTTTACATTCTCAAGCCAAAAACCTTGGGATGACCTTGCCTTCTCTGCACCCCTCAGGAAGTCCTGCTGCTTTGCCTCCAGAGCAAGTCTGGACTCTGATTCTGTTCCAGCCTCTGCACCACCCACAGTGCCACACTTGCATAGCTGGTCCACCTGCTGTCACACCCTGCACTCAGGTGCCAGGCATGCCCCTGGCTGCTCACCTGTCTCAGCGCCAGTGGCCTTTGAGGGCCACCACTCCTGGCTGTACATCCTCCCCCTCTGGCCTCCTGCTCTCCCTTTCTCTGTTTCAGCCAGCTCCCTGCTGTCCCTCGACCTGGCAGACATGCTCCTGTTAGGCCCTGTGCACAGGGATTTCCTGTACCTGAATTGTCCTTCCCCAGGTTCTGCATGACTGATGCCCTCACGTCACTTGGGTCTTTGCTCAGGTGGCACCTTGTGCCCAGGGCCTGCCTCTGCTGCCCTCTTTAAACGTCAGCTTGCCTCACATTTCACCTCGCTGTGTTTTACCTACAGTACTTAGGACCCTCAGCGTACAACTGTCTTCTTTCCTTAAAGTACAGGTACCAGGAGAGCAGTGATTTTCCCTAGCATTTCATTCTGACCGTATTACACACTCAGGTGGAAAGGCCTTAGCAGCCTGTGTGCCTACTGCCTGAGCGCACCCCTCAGCCCTCTGGTCCCCAGTTTTGTTTCATTCGAATGAGGGCGGGACTTCCATCTCAGGCTCATTCAGGTTCCCAGCACTTGGATGAGAGGCCATGCTGTGGGGTTCCTGGCAGAGGCCCCTTTTAAAGTCACTCATGTTCTTGTCAATGTTTACCTGCTGATCCTTGTTTGGGCAGCTGTGGTTATTGTCACTCTCATGTCTCCTCTCCTCCCTCTTCAGCGCCTGCCTGTCCATGTGAACACTGCAGCCTCCATTCTCTTGACGGTTCTTGTGTGTGTTGTGGACTCGAGCAGAGTTGGCACAGCCAAGCCATTTGGCCTTGAAGCACTTGTCCTGTCTTGAGTGGTTAAAAAAAGCTGGAGGAGGTGTAGGTGGGAGGAATGCCCCCAAGTCTCACATGTCTGTCCTGGTCCACTCACTGTTTTCAGTCTGAGCCTACATGTCCATTCCCAGCCCCTTGTGTGGTCATTGGGTGTACAAGGCCACGTCTTCTGGGCCAGACTCTGGGACATACTGAGCTCTGGTTCTGGGTGATTCTAGTGGCCAGTGTCCCCTCATAGGGCCTTCAAACAGGGCAGGCTTCTCCGATGCAAAGTGGCTCCAGGGGTTCAGCTTCTTCCAGACGCAGCAGGCGTGGTTGCTAGTATTGGGGTTCCTCCCCTCCAGGGAGCTGCTGACTTCTCCTTGAGGCCTGCAGGCTGCTACTTACCTGTGGGAGCTTTTGTTTGGTTTGGTTGTATCCCTCGGTCCCTTTAGGCCTCAGCTGGCCAATTCTCCCTCCTGTGGTTCCACCTGTGAAGGTCATGTTGACCTAGAGCCATGTGATTAACTTTGGACGTGGTGAGGGCGCAGGGGTGCCTCCTTGGACCAGGTTGTGGGGTCTCCAGAGCCCTGAGCACGCGCTTTCTCAGCATGGGGGTGATGTTGGTCCCAGAGAATGAACATTGGTTCTTGGAGGAGACAGCGCAAATGTAGGTTCCACAGTGGTCTGTGGTCCCTAAGCTCTGGTCCGCTGGACTCTTGTTCCTTAGGGCGCCCTTGCTCCCGCAGGTTTCCTTGGGCATCACATTGCCATGGAGTTCATGGTAGGTGCAGACAAGGCATGGAAGCTCAGGTGCAGACAAGTCAGAGGTGGACACCGCCAACTGGGGCTGCCGCCCAGCGCACTTGTGTGTGATCCTCACACTTGGAGAGTTGAATAAAAACATTTACATTTTATTTTTTAATTTCACAGGAGTTATTCAGCCCATCACTAACCACTTGCTGAAAAGGACATCTAGCGGTTAAAAAGTACTTTCTCATAGCAAACAAGCTAAAAGTTAAGCTCACTAAAGATGTTTAAGAAACTTTTTCAGATATGTTACTTTTGTTGGAAACGAACGAGTCTCTAAATTTTTTATTACGCTGCTATTTATATAAATTGCTAACGTGTGTGTAATTTGCCATACTATATACGTAACTAAATTACATTGAAGTTTGTTCAACAAATAAAGTTAAGAGTTAGTTTTTCAGTTTTTAATCTAATTTGCAACTTAAGTTTTTAATTAGTTATTCCTAACGCTGCATTAGAGAGTTAAGTGTCCCCCTTGCTCTTTTCATGGAGAAAGTGCAGGTGGATGAGGGACGTGAACAGACACAGCATGCCTGCAGTGTTAAAATTCCACAGTGGGTGGGCGATGAGGAGAAATAGTTTACAGAGGCCTCTTGGAGGGACAGTAATGCGAGGGGCTTCACTGTGGGAGAAACTGTTCTGGGCCGAGCCTCGTGGGTGCCTGGGTGCCCTGGGGGGTACCTGTGGGCAGCCTTGTGTGGTGGAAAGAGAGGCCTCAGTGGCGTGGTTCTTTCCATTAGTGACTAATGGAAAAGCTCTGGTTCGCTGGTTCTTTCCATTATGTGACTAATTCCCAGTGCTGCTGGTTTAACTAGTTTAGGTAGGGAGGACACACATTACGTGACAAAAACAATAGTTATACTCTGGATATTCTGGCTCAGGCACACAGCCATCCGTTCCTTGCTCCTCTCTGCTGTCCTGGTGCCTTCCCCAGGGTGGCTGCCGTGAGTCTCCACTGGCTCTTGCTTCGTCTCCTCCACTGCTTCTGGAACACTCTTCTCTGGGAGCCTTTTGGGTCTCCCTTGGGCTTCATGCCCCATGGCATGTCCCCTGGAAAGTGTCTCCCAGCCCGGGAGCCAGGCCCTTCCGGGCTCCTTCCTCCTGCCCAGTCAGGAGTCTGGTGGACAGAGGCTGCAGTGAGAGGCCAAGGACGAGATCATTGCGGCTTCTTGTTAATCTGCTTCCTCCTCTCTCACATGGGCAGTTTTGTGTTTGAGCTGTTAGATGAGGCGTGGGGAGTGTGTCAGTGCAGGCGGTTTTCCCAGTCACCTCCTCTCCTGCTCAGGTCCCGTCCCGTCGTCCGTCGTCCGTGTGAACCACTGCCTTGTCATTGCCACGCCTTGCTTGTAGTCGGAATGGCCCAGCGAGAATGGGTCCCGGACAGGTAGACAGAGAGCTTGTGATGCCCAAAAGTGACCCGTGACACCACCCAGCAAACCCGTTTGACCTGCACCTCTTTTTGGGGTCAGCAACATGACCTTCATAGAGCTGGTGTGTCCCATTGCCCGCTGAGTGACAGGGCTCCCTCCCCAGAGTGGCAGGTGGCCTGGTGGTCAGGGACAGGTGGTCGTCAGGGTCCCCTCTCATTGTACAGATGAAGAAACCGGCCCAGGGCAGCTCGGGCAGTGTCTGGGTCCTGGAAATGCCAGGGTCCGGTCCTGTCTTGCCTGGCCCTTCCTTACTAGCATGTCTTCTCTGGCTGCAGGTGTACATCGGTGAGCTCCCTCACGACTTCCTCCGCATAGCGCCCACGCAGCAGCAGCAACAGGTCCAGCTGGATGCGCAGACGGCCCAGCAGCTGCAGTATGGAGGGGCACTGGGCACGGTGGACCGCCTCAACATCACCGTAGTGCAGGTGGGTGTCTGCGGGCCCCAGCGATGGGGGGGGAGGCAACCTAGGTTCTGTGTCAGCAAATGGAACTTTCTGTAATTCCGGTTTTTCCTAGAACACATACCTGATGAAAAAGGGTGTATGTGAGAAGTATCGATGGATGCCCAGAGTCCTACTCCAAATACGTGAACCAGTAACAGGCGTTCATTGGCACCTGCTTAGGCAGAGGTGTCTCCTGACCTCGGGGCAGTGGGGAGGTGGAGACATGCACTGTCCAGATGAGGGACCAGGGGCAGACGGCCAAGGAGGGCAGCTCTGGAGTCTGTGTGCCAGGAGCCCCCGCTGACACTCTAGGTGTGCCTGTAAGACCCAGACTCACAGGCAGAAGGTAAACTGTCTGTAAAGCATGAAGAAGGGGTCACTGCGAGTTGCACGGCTTGTAGACTGGCCCAGAGGAGGTCTCTGCTAGACTTGGGGGTGAAGGAGTTCAGGTGCCAGCAGCACCAGGTATGCGGCACTCCTCAGTGCTGATGGGGGCGCAGCCACGCTGTACCTCGCACGCCCACCCGGGTATGAGCTTCTGTAGTAGCACCGTACCTCCTCTCCCAGCACCCTCCTGTTGCACAGGTTCACACCCTGCTGGAGCAGAGTACTGCCTCCTGCAGGCACCAGGGGGACTGCAGGACATGGCAACCTCTCTGCTCCTTCCACTCACCCTCAGCTCACCAGGCCCTCTGAGGGCAGGTCCTATGGTCAGAAACATTCCGGCTCAATACTTGGCCTTTTGGTAGTGTCCCCCATGGCTTTCTCCTTCCTTCTGATAAGCCGCCTTCCCTGGCTCACAGAGGCCATGCACTGGTCCAGGGCTGGTGGTGGAACACAGGGTCCAGTCCCAGCCAGCGCCTTTCCTTCCTGCTCACACGTCCCAGGGGAGCAGCTCCTGGCCCAGGCCCTCCCTGGATGTCTGGTGGGCTTTTCAAATGTGCCATGCCTGCAGGGGAGCTCTTCCCTCTAGCCCCTATAGCCTGCTGCTCCCCACGTCAGAAGTGGCAGCACCATCCTTCTAGGACCTCAGACCTCTAGTCCTGGGCTTCCCCTGTTCTGTGTCTCACACTTAAAGGTTCACGGCTCCACCCTCTGTGGTCCAGGTCTGAAGTACTCTGCCCACCTCACCACCAGCCTCTTCGGTGGCCAGAGTGCGGCACAGGGGGTCTCACTGCTGTCTTGTTTCCCGTTCTTCCCTTGGCTGCTCTATGGGCTTCCTGCTAGGTGACCCAGGCTGGCCAGCACCTGCTCTGCTCAGGTGGGTCTCTCCTGGGGTGTCTGCCGCCCTCTCTGGGGATTGATGGTGGAAGCGTCTCCCCACATGCATTTCTGCCATCAGGTGTCCTCTGCAGACCTTTGCCCAGATTTTCACGGGGTCGTGTTCTTGTTGCTGAGATTTGGGAGTTGTGCATCCCATTCTGGATTCGTTTTTACTGGACATGTGGTGTCTACAGTTCCTTCCTCCCATGGGGCAAGTCTCCTCAGTCTTACAGAGAGCAGCATCCTTAGTGTCGCAGGTCCAGGGCAGTGTCTTTTCTTCCATGGACTATGTGTCTAGAACAAAGTCACAATAGGAGTTTTATAGTTGCACTCAATGTGGGGACTTCTCACCCTGGTGCCCAGGAGTACACTTCTAACCATGTTCCGAGGATTTAAATGGCTGGATGCAGACCCGGAAAACATGGGGAATGATGAGTTGAAGGAACAGACAACTCGGGTGCACCTGAGTGCTCACTGGTAGTGGCTGCCTCATTTTTCTGACGTTGGCTTTATTTCAGGCCAAGTTGGCAAAGAATTACGGCATGACCCGCATGGACCCATACTGCCGGCTGCGCCTGGGCTATGCCGTGTATGAGACACCCACAGCCCACAACGGCGCCAAGAACCCGCGCTGGAATAAAGTCATTCACTGCACAGTGCCCCCGGGTGTGGACTCCTTCTACCTGGAGATCTTTGATGAGGTGAGAGGGCAGCTTCTCTCCTGGAGCCACACCAGGGTCAGGCCGAGCACGGCTGAGTGAGGAGAGGAGGACCCTGTGTTGTTCTGGCTGTTGGGGCTGCTCCAGGGACTTTGGGCATTTTAGTGCTTTGTGACAAGTGTCCTAGTGTTTCAGGCAGCAGTGGGAAGTATGTGCTGTGCAGGGTCTTTCACAGCTACATTCAGAAACGTCATCACCAGGGACTCACACACACAGCAGAGTGTTCGTGTGTACTCCCTTCCCGGACCAGGCACCTGGAGCCCTGGCTGTGACAAATAGGTTGGATGTAATGTGGTCATCCCTGTGGTTGGGGGGGCAAGGGTTCTTGTTGGTGCGAGTTGCAGGTAGTCCACCTGAGTGAGTGTCCCGGGGGAGTGATGAGTGCAATGGGCTCTTTCTCAGGCTGGTCCTCTGGTCACCTGTCTGGTTGCCCCCTATCCCTCTGAGGCTGGGCTAGGGGGTGCCTCAGCAGGTGAGAGCTCAGAGGGGTAAGGGTGGGTGGCAAGGCAGGGAGGTGGCCCCTCAGTCCCCATGCCCTCTGCCCCGACCTCCCTCTCACCCTCTGCTCCCTTTGGAAGAGTGTGGTTAGCTAGGAAGGCACTTCCTTTCCTGCGTTTGTGACCCCCGGGCTCCTGAGCTTGGGGGGCCTATGAGGCTGAGGGAGTGGCCTTGAATCTCCAGGCAGCTGGAATCTGTTGACATACTGCCTGGGGTCTGAGGACACCCCCATGTGCAAAGGAGCCCGATCCCAGGGAATTGGGCTCTTCGATGGGGGTGGAGCTTCAGGAGGGGGTCTGAGGGGCAGGAGCGGGGATAGCACTCGGTGGGGTTGCAAGTTCTCAGTGCTGGTTTTCCCTGTGGTCCCCTCAGCGAGCTTTCTCCATGGATGACCGCATCGCCTGGACACACATCACGATCTCCGAGGCCCTAAAGCAGGGCGAGGTGGAGGACAAGTGGTACTGCCTGAGCGGGCGGCAGGGCGACGACAAGGAAGGCATGATCAACCTGGTGATGTCTTACTCGGTGAGCGCGCCCGCGACGGTGTCGGGCCAGGGCTTGCTCCTCACGAGCCCCAGATGGCCAGTGGCAGATCACCTTCTAGTTCAGCAGAGCCTGTATCCCGGAGGAGCTGAGCCTCAGCCGGAGCCTGCACGTCTCCGGCATGGTCACAGGAAGAGCCATCCTGCCCTGTCCCTCCCCAGCGTTCTGTTGGGAGCAGTGTTGTGTGGTGACCCAGTCATGGGGTCACGGCCCGTCTGAGGCGTGGCTTCCTTTACGGCCTTGAGGGCCCTCCTGTGCAGTAGTGCGGTGTCTCAGGGCTGCACGGGGACTAAGGGAGATGGCCTGGCCCTCTGGACTGGACAGCAGAGCCTGTGCCGGCCAGCACCTCAGGGCCCGGCTCCTCCTCAGCACCCAGCCGCTCTTGGGATTCTTGGGGACAACAGAGGCAGTTGATGGGTCAAGGCAGGGTTAGAGGGCCCAGGGCCCTGGGTTCCTGCCTTCTCCTTTGTGTCACCAGGGAGGTTTATTATAATCATTCCAACATTTTCCGTAGAAACTCTCCTACATGCGAAGCAGTATAGAGGGCAGGGTCTAGGTCTTGGGTAGGCTGGTAGCTGGCTCAGCATTGGTCACGTGTGCGAGTTCTGTTGCAGCCCCTCCCTTTTGTTAAAGCCAGCAACAATGTCAGCGTGACCTCACTCGCAGGTGTTTTCTTCTGCACTTTTTTTTTTTTTTTTTTTTTACCCATCACCCGAGGACATGCTGGGGTGGTGGGAGAGCATCAGTCAGTTCCTTTCTGTACACTCCCCCACTAGGGATCAAGCCCACAGCCTGGGCATGTGCCCTGACCAGGAATCGAGCTGGTGACCTTTTGGTGTATGGATGACACACAACTGCTGAGCACCAGGCAGGCTCCTTACGTGTCTTTAACAGACATCTGTACAGAAACACAAAACCACTCTACACTGACTGAGAGAATAGACGTCCTAGAGAGACCCTTGTGAGTGGCCATGGGTGCTGACCCAGCAGTCTGCACCTACATTTGCTCTGGAACTGTGCTCTCCCATGGTGGCATCTCGGTCGGCCATGGTCCTGCAGGTCTGGTGACAATTTTAGCACAGATCACTCACCTCCTGATGTTCAGCAGAGGAGCTCTGTTGGGTGCTGGTGAGAGTGGGTATCGGAAGATGGTGGATGCTCTGTGCTCCTGGGTTTCAAGACCGGGCTCCAGGCCCTGTGCCATCACTCCCGGGACATGTTTGGAGTGGCTGGAGGTAGACAAGTTTCATGTGTGCTGTGTTCTTCTGTGACCCCGTGACCATCTCTGGTGTGTTGCAGTCACTGCCAGCTACCATGATGATGCCGCCTCAGCCTGTGGTCCTGATGCCCACCGTGTACCAGCAGGGTGTCGGCTACGTGCCCATCACAGGTGAGTGCCACTCCCCCCTGGGTGGCTCCTGGGGTGGTGGTAAAACATGGGGGACGTTTGGGGATTGGAAGCGCTGCCTAGAGGCTCAGCCTGCTCAAGTGAGGTATGAGGAGCCTCCCAGAAATGGGCCAGATGTTACATGTGGACTTTTTATGCATATGTAGGAAATAGGATTTGCTTTTCCCCTGAGGATTGGCACAAATAGAGTAAGTTGAAGTTTACGGAGATGTAAAAATGTAACCTTTAAACGTTTTAGTATCCGAGTCTCCACAACAGAAGACCATGTTCCTGTTGGTGGAGTGAACCGTGTGCTCTAATGAGACTATTTTGTCATTTGTTTATCTTTATAAGTTATCTTTATAAGGAGCAGTTCATGGCGGCACAGCCAAGTCAGGTTGCACTGTAGCTTTTATGTCTTTGAATTTTCAAAGCTGTTGGTTAGCTTTCACTTCGGGCTCTGACAATACCTGGACTCATCCAGACTCCACCACAGACAGCCATAAAACATGGCAAACTAGTTGAGGCAGCCACTCTTTTCAGGTACCAGGCAAGTAGTGCGAGACAGGGACCCTGAGAGAAGGGAAATGGGTGAGCCCCAGTGTCTTTACCACGGTGCAGGGAGCTGGGGTCCAAGCAGAACGTGGCCAGCCTACTGCTCCAAGGAGGCAAGGCCAGCGTCCAGCCAACGGCAGTGGCCAGCATCTGTGGGGCGGGGGGCGCTAGAGAGGAGGGAGATGTGTGAGGTTGAACGCCCCAGGCTGCTCATGCTTGGGGTGCTGCTTCAGGATTGGGGGCAGCATGGGTGCTAGGCTGCTAGGATCACCCTCACCCTAACCCAGCCTGAGCCAGCCCTGGCGAGGGAGAGGCAGGGAGATGGAGCTGGGAGGCTGCTAGAGGTTCCCACAGGTCAGGGCATTCTGCTGGGATCCCACTGCGCTGGAACAAGGACCAGCACTTTCCCACAAAGGAGCTGGACAGTGTGGCCATAGGACAAAGCCGGTCCATAGAAGGTGACCACGTGACCAGAATCTTGAGAACAGCTGTAATGTTGCAGGAAACGGAGGGGGATGTCTTAGGGACAAAGAGCAGTGGGTGCTCTTAGAGAGTCAAGCAGGAGTTGTTGGCCTGAAACGCACAGGGGCTGGGGGAGCACTGACCTGTGTGGGTCGCCCTGAGGTGCTGTCCCCAGGAGGCAGCCAGCCAGAGTTGGACCCTTGGGGGTTTCTGACTGTGAAGAGGTTGGCGAGGACCTCCATGCTGGGTCTCAATGCCCGCCCTAGAGCACAGGTCAGCATCTGATGAGATTTGTCCTTGACTGGCTTGAGTTGGAGTTCCGAGGAGGCATAGCTGGCCTGGAGGGGACGTGAAAGGTGTCAGTGTCTTGCGGCAGCTGTAATAAAGTCCCACAGACCAGGGCTTAAAACAACAGGAGTTCTGTCCATTCTGGAGGCCAGAGTCCAAAGTCAGGGTGTCGTAGGACTGTTTGGGGAGGGTACTTCTGCCTCGGCCAGCTTCTGGGGTCCAGGCATTGCTGGGCTGGTGGCTGCATCCCCCATGTCTGCTTCGTTTCCATATGGCTCCTTCAAGTGTCTGTATCTGCTGATCTGTGAGGACATCAGTAGTTGGGTAAGAGCTCATCCTGCCCCAGGGCGAGTTCATCTTCCCCGGTCACAGCTGCAAAGACCCCATTTCCCAGTGAGTTCATGGGTACCCAGGTTAGAACCCCACACGTCTGGGAAAGTTTCACCCACACAGTTTCCCACACCAGCGTGTGCTTGGTTAATGGGAGTCAGTCAGCTTTCTAGGAAGGACAGAAAGTTTATAGTGTCTTTGTGGTTTTCATTCTTGGTTCTCTTTAAAGTTTGTTCTAAAGTCTTTATTTTAGGAAAGGGTAGATTTCTTTATAAATGGAGACTGTCCTTTGATAGCCTTTGTAAATTTTGAAACAATCATATAGTAACAGAAAAGCTACAAAGGAGAAGAAAGAAGTTTTGCTTGAGCCTTTTGAGACCTAGTCGCCCACTCGATGCCCAGTGCCCCACTCCCACTTTGGTTGCATTTCCTACCTGTCCACACAGCCATCACGGAGGGAACCAGGGCTGAGCACTGGCACCGCCCTGCACTCTGAGTCACCACGCGGGTCTCTGTGGTTTGTCTGTCATTGCCATGTGTGGTGTGAGTTCCGAACACAAGTGTGCAGCCCCTCTGGGCACCTGGGCCGTGCTCTGTCAGTACACGGCGTGCCACACGGGCCAGGCTGGGGAAATCACTCAGGTGGGAGACCCGGGTGGACGAGCGGGACGGTTTTGTTTGCTCTTGCGGTCTCAGATGAAGGGACTTGTTTTGTGACCTTTGGGCAGTGAAAATTGAGCCCTGTGGTTTAAGTCTAAGAGCTCTTAGGGGTCAGGAAGTGTGAGTGCCCCCCTCCACCCCTCGTGAAAGAAGCTGATGTGAGGTTGGTTTTGGAGAGTGACCTAGCATTCTGTTGTGTGAGGGTGAGTGGGTGAGGAGGGGCTGCACACGAGGGCTGCCCCCTTCACTCTTCTCCTGTGTGTCCTGGGGGTTCAGGGTTACGTTGCCCAGGTGCTCTTGCTGGTCGGTGCCTAGGAGACCTGAGGGCCAGCCCTGAGGGAGCCAGCAGATTGCCCAGTTGCTTTCTTCAGCCAGCGGTAACCTGGCGCCCTGTTGACATGCCTGCCTCCCTAACCTGTCTTGTGCTTGCAGGAGTGCCGGCTGTGTGCGGCCCCAGCATGGTGCCCGTGGCCCTGCCCCCGGCGGCCGTGAGCGCCCCACCCCGCTGTAACGAGGAGGACCTGAGGGCCATCCAGGACATGTTCCCCAACATGGACCGGGAGGTGATCCGCTCCGTGCTGGAAGCCCAGAGGGGGAATAAGGATGCGGCCGTCAACTCCCTGCTCCAGATGGGTGAGGGGTCCTAGACTGCGCCCTCGCTGCCTATCGCCTCCAGCCCTTCCGACCTGCCTGCCCAGGGTTCCCCAAGGGCCCTGCCCAACAAGATTCCTGTGAAAGAGCCCCGTTACCCCCTTCCTCGTGTCTGTGCCATCCCGTCCACCCTGTTGGGATGCCTATGGGCTGGTTCCCGGCAGCTGTTCTGGACTCTGAGCGGGGGGGTGGAGGGGGGCTTCCCTCCTCCCTCTGTAGGGAGGTGAGCAGACACGGGCGCTGTGTCCCATGTACACACTCACCTTCCCTGGCTGGGGACGTGTGTGATCAGGTGCCACAAGCTTCTCCCCCACCCGCTGCCCCCAGAGTGCTCTTGTCGGAGCAGCCGCCTTGGCCAGGAGCTGGGGAAGGGCCGAGCGCCCTCTGGTTTGGTTACTGGCACGTAGTCCTGTGGCTTATGGGGTTAGACCTATTCACTGAGGTTCCTGTTCCATCAACAGCTGCTCTGGGGTGGTTTTAGAACTTGCCAACTGAGAA
This sequence comes from Miniopterus natalensis, assembly GCF_054644295.1. Taxonomy (NCBI): domain Eukaryota; kingdom Metazoa; phylum Chordata; class Mammalia; order Chiroptera; family Miniopteridae; genus Miniopterus; species Miniopterus natalensis. The sequence goes on from NC_142091.1 coordinate 77,462,551, forward strand.
CTCACGTCCCTCCATTGATGTGCTCTGTGGACCTGGTTGCTCCCTGGTGTCCTGGGCCCATGTGGCTTGGCCAGGCCTCAGCCACAGGTGTCAGCCTGACTGCGGACAGCTCGCCATCCAGCACCGGGCACAGTCCTTGGGGTGGCTGGAGCAGGGCCGTCCTTAGGTCAGGGGGTCCCTTTTGTCTCTCCTGCTGTTCATGCAGCTTTGTGGGATGTTATTCCGAGGGGTGGCTTCTCTTCTCCTTGACTGACTTGCACCAGAACCTAAAGTTGGGGTAAAAAGTAATAGATGTAGGATTTTGTTAAAGTGTGTGGGGACTGCGGGGCTCACCGCTGACGTTGATTCCAGGAAACAGCTCAGCGTGGAGGGTGGAGACAGGTGGCAGTCTCCCTGGGAGGCTGGAGGTGCACATGAACCTTAGGCACCCTGGCCCGGCTCTGGCCGAGGACACAGCACGGGGACAGGCTGGGTGACACCTAGTGAAATGTGAGCTATTCTCAGAGGCGACGCACTTTATACCACGCGCTGATTCAAGTTCTCTGCATCCTCGTGGTCGTGGGTTCAGTTTGCATTAAGCCACAGTCACCATCCTTTCTTAGGAGTTGTGGCCCCAGCCTTGGGCACAAGACATTCCCCATACAGCGTCGGGACAGTCCTGACAGCCTGGACGTCTGGCGGGTTAGCAGGAGGACGTTACAGCTTGTTCGTGCTCCTTCCTCCACACGCGCAGGCTGTTGGCACCAGAGGGCTGTTCTCTGCCACCTTCGGGCTGTGTTTGGTCAGGTGCACTGCTCCTGGCCTGCATTCTCTGAGCCTGGAGGGTATGGCAGCTGGTGGTGAGGGGTTTCTCAGCGCAGGCTGACCCTGCTGAGGGGCTCGGCGCCCCTGCTGGAGCTCGATAAGCACCGACTTCTGTGACCCTGTGGTTATATGTCAGCAGCTGGTCTCATGCCTGTGAGGAGGACGTCTCAGTGGATGAAGTGTCAGGCAGGCTGTAGCTCCCTGGTGTTTGAGGGGTGACAGCAAGCTAGGAACAGGACGAGACAGGTGCCAGGGGGCCCCTGCACCATCCTCTGAGGTGCCAGGGAGGCGCTCGTGGGACTCTGCGGAGTCCTAGGTCCAGCCCCCAGAGCAGACTCCCGGCTCAGCACGTGGGAGCCCCAGAATGTGGAGCACAGTAGTTTTTAGGGTGATCTGCACTTGCCACATCTCTGCGTTCCTCTTTCACAAGCACTATTTTTTTAATTGATGAAAGGCCCCGTTTCACAAGCCTTAGTTACAGCAGGTCCCATCCTCCTCATGCTGTTCCCAGGTCTGAGCTCGTGTGGCCTGCGCCCCACAGGGAAGTGGGTCCCTCGGCAGGGCTCAGTCAGCTGCACAGAGGAGGTTCCCCCGCCTCCTGCAGATGGCAGCCTTGGGGCCCTGCTCTGGGGGAAGAGAAGCAGGCAGTTGGGTTCTTCCCCCTTCTCTGCCATCCCCCGTCGCCCGAAGGCCCCTCCCCCCTGTGGGCACAGAGTCTCAGAGCCTGTGCTTCTGGTTCTTCTCATGGGGTCCAGTGTCAATTTTTCTTTGACTGTAAGATATATTTTTACTTTCCAGCCTTCTAATTTAACAAATGATCTATATAAAAATAGAGAATTAAAGTCCTTCAGGGAAAGTTTACCATTTGTGTCGGAGTGTTTTTTAACTTAGCTCACAGCCGGGCTGGTGCAGGAATCTGAACAGACTCCCTGTAGTGAACTAGTTATGGGATCCTCTGGACAGGTCGGACCCAGTGGCTCAGAACATGACCCTAAATATTCTCTCCAAGCGTGGGCTTTTGCTTTCAGATGAGAGTTATGCAGGAGCCCCCAGCACTGCACTGGGTGGGGACGGCCTGGGGTCAGGTTTGCTTTGTAGTCCTGCCTCTAAATGTGAGTCTCCTTTGCTGTCCTGTCTGGGTGGGTTGGAGATGGGGATGGCCCAGGAAGACCCTCCCGCCAGCACTGCCTTTGCCTCCAGGTGGTGGCCTCCCATAACTGTCCAGCCCACTTGGAGGTCATCTCTTGTCCTTCCTGCCAAGGTCAAGCCCACAGCCAGGGCGCCCTCTGCACCCTGGGCACACACATGGCCTGATGGTGCTTTCACCGCCTGCCACCCCCACATGTGCAGGTCATGCTCTGGGTAAGGGGCCGGAGGGAAAGACAGGAACCCCTCCCTGCTTCCAGAGAAGGAAACTGACACACGAGTTGATGTGGGACTGGTGCCCTGAAGAAAAGGTGCCACAGGAGGCAGGTGTGGATAGGTCAGGGCGGGGACGGCGTAGGCAGCGGCTCTCCCCATCCCTGTGCAGCCCCAGCCTGGGGGGCAGCTGAGTCCTGCACGTGTTCGCTGGTCCAGTTTTTCTCCATCTGACCACTTGCCTAATTAACCTTGTGCCTTCGAAACAATAGTGAGGGTGTTTCTGAGCCCTTGGCCGACCCCTGGCTCCTGCCCCACAGCCCACCCCAGGCTGACCCGGGCCTCCATGTCCCCACCCCGTCCTGTCCTTCCCAGCGGGTCCAGCACAAGCCCCGTGGTGCGTTCAGCCTGTGGGGCCCCTGGCAGCCCAGCCCACAGATGGGTGAAGTGCCCAGGGGGCACAGGTGGCGGGAAGAGAAGCCAGGACCAGGATGTTTGCATGATGCTCAGCATTTATTTTTGCAAGGTTGGGGCTGGGTGATCAGGGCGGGGCTTCAGGGCACTGACACCCCTCTGCCCCCCCCCCTTGGCCATCAGAGCCTTAGCACCAGGTCCAGACATTGGCAGGCAGCACCCTGCCTGACACGGCTCCCTGGAGGCAACACGCCTAGCCTGGACCACTGTCGGTGCGCGTTTGCTGCAGAGGTGGCTGGCGGGAATCCGCTCCACGGGGTTCCCGGGTGGTGGGGGTCTCAGGCCCCCAGAGAAGGCAGCACAGCCTGTCCCTCTGACGCCAGGAAGGGGGTTAGGGGGTGGAGTAGGTGCTTGTTTCAGATGAGGGTGGCCGTGAGGACAGGGCAGCTGGCCAGACGGGCCAGAGAGACTCCCTGCCTTGTGCCCTCTTCCAGTGGACCTTCACCCCTGTCTTCCGCCAGGGTGTGGGTGTCACCCAAGGCAGATGGGAGGTGGGCAGAGCAGAAGGGCATCAGACGGGGATGCTGTCCTCCTGAGTGGCTGGTGCGGGGACACAGGCCAGGGCACATTTGCACTCATCTATGTGGGTGTAGGTGTGGCGGACGGCCGTCCCATCGGGACACTGCAGGGTCACCTCCTCCTCATGGGCCCTGCTCTCCTGGCAGCAGGTGCACCGCCGCTGCATGGCCTGGGCCTCCGGGGAGTACCTGCGGACAACACGTATCCTGAGCCGGTGCGGCCCTGTGCTGGTCTGAGGATGTGGGCTTTGCAGGCCTGGCCTGGGACAGCTCTGCAGGCATTCAGGTCACTCTGAACCCCTCCCCTCCCACCAGGCACCCTTTCTTCCCCGAACCAGCTCCTCAAACTTGGGACCCCGCAGACCCCTCCCAAGAACCTGCCCTGGCCCCTGCTCCCCGCCTCTCTGTCCGAAGGCTCACAGCTGTTTGCAGCCCAGGCCAGCTTGGTTCAGGGGGCCAGCTCTGCCAGCAGCTCTGCCTTGAGAGTCTGGTCCATGGGAGGCCCTGAGTCTGCCCACCCCCCAAGTGGACCCTGCCCCAGGCCCCTGGACGCAATGTCTGCCTGTGCCCAACTGGTCCAGGCCTGGCTCTGAGCGTCAGGGGAGGTCCCGGGTGTTCTTCAGGTAGACGTGGAGAGAGGGAGCTCCTCTGGACCACCCCTTTCCTCCTCCCTGGACCCTCCGGACCCAGCAGAGGGCATTGGCCCAGGACAGGGCCATGTGGGCACTAGGTGCTGATCTGTGGCCTGGGGCTGGCTCTCTGCTTGCCCGTAGGAGGCCTCCAGTGGTGGGCGGAGGTGGGCTCTGGGGAGGGCGCAGGGCCCACTCACTTGGACACTCCTGGGCAGGAGCCCTTGCAGAAGGTGAGGTTGACAGGGGCCTTGCAGCCCCGGTGCCCCAGGACTGTCCTGTTGATGTGGACCTGGCAGGAGTCTGGACAGAGGAAAGAAAGGCGATGAGGGTGGGGGCCCTGGGCACCCCACCTGGGCGCGGCTTCCACATTCCCTCCAGAGCTGGCCATTCAATGTGGGGTTCTAGAGGCCGGGACAGAGCCAATGGGTGGAGGCTGGACCAAGCTGGAGGGCGGGAAGGCGGCTCCACTTACCCACTTCCTCACAGGAGTAGCAGCAACCGGTCTTCCTGAGGATGCCCTGCAGTGGGGGACAGAGGGCAGGCTGGGGGCGGGGCCAGGGCTCCAGGGGCGGGGCCTCCTGGGAGGGGTGTGGGTGGGGTTTCCAGGGAGTGGCATGGGCGGGGTCTCCTGGGCAAGGCAACTAGGCCACCAGGCTGGCGGGGTCCCCCAGGCACACACCCTGCAGCTGGACACGTCTGGGCAGGACGGAGGTCTCGGGATCAGCACGTGGACCCCATTCTCCACCTGGCAGTGGTACTCCGTGCAGTTGTCCACCAGGCTGTTGACCCAAGTCTGGTTGGGCTGAAATGCAGGGGGAAGAGCGGAGGCAGAGTGGGGATCATCCCGAGGTCTGAGAAGGGCTGAGGGGAGGGTCTGCCGGGTGGAGGGCTACACCGACCCCCCTTACCTGCACCAGCCAGCCGTCGGGCGTGAGGCAGGCCGTCTGCACACACTCCCCACAGCACTGCCCGGCCACTGTCGAGTACTCGGAACCCTGGGGACCAGAGTGGTGGTCATGTCTGCACCCCTAGCCTGGCTTCCCAGCCCTCTGGTCCCCTCCTTCACGCCCCAGGGGCCTGGCAGCCTCCTCGGCAGCCCCCACACTCTGCCAGGAGGGCGGAAGCTTGTCCAGGTCTGGCTTGGAGGGTTAGGGATGCCCACTGTCCTGCCTTAGCCTTACCCTTGCTTCCTGCCCCCTCCCTGCCTACTTCTGCCTTCCTGGAACTGGCCCCTGCCCCAGCAGCTGCAGACCCCATCCACCCCCCATCCAAAACCCCAACCATCTCCCTGCTTTGTGACCTTCCTTTGAGAAAAACACCCCAGCAAAGGCTGAGCTAGAGAGCTGGCCCTGGGGTCTGGGTACCAGTGACGTGAAGATGCAGTCAGGTGGGCACCCGGGGGTCTGGGTCTGCCCACGTGGGCGGGCTAACCTGGGGACAGGTGGTATTGCAGGTGTCCTCCTCACACTGCACCGTGGGGTCCTGGGTGTCCGCAGACAGGCAGGTGCATGTGTGGCAGGGAATGGCCCCTGGGAAGGTTGCGCCAATCTGCAGTGGATGGGAGGGTGGGTGGGGGAGTGTCATTGAGGGCACCAGGTGGGGCCCAGGGCCAGGACCTGTGCCTGGGGTGCGCTCAGAGAAGACGAGGCCCACAGAGGTGGTTTCTTTCTTCTAATGGAATTATGGACGTGTCCCTGGCTGGGCACAGACCAGGAGAGAAGCAGGACCCCTGGCAGAGGCGGGGCCCGGAGTAGGCAGGGATCCTGGGTAGGCAGGAGGGGACCGGGAGGGTGTGGTCCTGCCCCGATGATCTTCCCTGGAGGAAGCTGCTGGGAAACCCTGAAGCTAAACTCCCTACCAGGCTCTGAACAGAAGGCACCCCTCCCCATGTTCCCTTGTGTCCCCACCAAGCTCTAAAGGGTCCCCAAGCCCCTCTATTCATCTGCTCTCCTGGCAGAAGGGGGCACACAGGGCTGGGCATGTTGAGATAAGGAGTGGAGGTCTAGGGGGACCCGGGCACCCCACAGTGGATGTGCCACCAGGCCACCTTACCCCATAGATGATGCCATTGTAGGTACACAGCTTAGGCCCTGGAAGGAAAGGGAGGGCTGAGGGCCTGCCTGGGTGGTGGGAGGAGGTGCTCCCACACCTCGTGCCCCAAACACCACCCCGAGAATCCCCAGGCCCCCACCCCACTCACGGCAGATGAAGGTGGGGCAGCAGCTGCCCTCCTCCTGGATTTGGGCCAGCTCCTCTCCTGGCCCACATTCTGGGGGGTTCTTGGGGCAGGTGGTCGTGTTGCAGACTGTGGGAGAGGCGGGGTGCTGTCGGGGTGACCCCTGCCCTCCCCGCCGTACTAGCTCTCCCAGCGTAACGCTTTCCCCACGTTGGAGCCAGCGACGTACTTTCCCCATGGGGACCGACCACCTCCAGGTCCCCTCACTATCACCTCCCTGGTCCTCCTCAGGCCTCTGGGCAGACCGGGGGTCACCGGCCCGTTCTTTAGGTGGAAAAATGAAGCCCCCAGAGGCCTCTCCCCGTCAGTGGTCCAGCCAGGATGCTGCGGCCTTCTCTCCTCCTGGCAGGCCCTGCTGGCTGGGCGGCTGTGCCCTCTGCCCTCCCCTGCTGGCCCCCGCCCACCTAGTCCCCCAGGGAGCAGGGCTCACCGCACAGTGTCTCCTGGCAGCAAGGGTTGTTGGCCAGGGGCCTGGTCAAGGTTACGAAGCCAGCCTGGCTGCACTCCGGGGGCGGGCCCTGGGCCTCGCACTGCACAGGGACACACTGCACCGTCACAGAGCCCTCGTTGCACACGCAGGCCTGGCAGTTGCTGATCCACCGCTCTCCAGGCTGGAACAGACCAGGTCAGGGTCCCCGAGGGCCCCTGGACGGTGCCCGGCCTCCCAGCTGTACCCAGCAGCACCAGGCCAGCCCTCCACCCTGGAGCAGCCCCGTGACGGATGCATGGCACACCGAGGCGCCCCACACCAGCCCCTCCACAGCTGCCCAGCCACGGCTGCCGCCCAAGACCAGGGCACTCCCCACTCCCTCCCGCCTTCTGCTGGAGCAGGGTGGGGCCAGCTGAGGGCAGAACCACTCACGAATTTGGGAAACCCATCTGGTCCCACGCAGGCTGGAAGAAAAAGAGAAAGGGGGTCACTGGGAGTCCTGGGGTTCACAGCCCAGTGGCAGAGGCCACGGGCTGAAGGAACATGTCCTCTCGGGCCCGGCCCCTCCCCAGTCAGGGCCACTGTCTTCCCCTCTCTTCCCACTGGGACCAGAAGGCCCCGCAGAACTCAGGGCTTCTCGGAGGAGGGGGCTCGGCAGGGCTCCAGGCCATGCTGCTGGCAGAAGGAGTTAGCGCCGCTGGGCTGGGGCTGCAGGTGGTCTGACATTAAGGCCGACGGCCCAGGACGGGCCCTAGACAGGGATGTCCCACCCTGTGCCTCCCCCCAGCCCCATGGGTCAGGGGCCCAGGCCATGGCTGGCGCTTACGGCACTCGGGCACACAGACATCCGTGTGTGCGTTGAAGAGGGTGAGGCCGTCCGGGCAGAAGCAGCCCTCCGCCAGCCCCTTGCTCTCCGGGCTCTGGGTCCTGCGAGGCAAGAGAGGCAGTCCTGGGGGCCTGCACCCATGTGGACAGCCAGTCCGAGGGAGGAGGGCAGCGGGCAGGAACAGAGTGTTGGGGTTGGTCGGCTGCCCTGGGCGTCCCATGGGGCCAAGGATGTAGGTCGGGGTGGGGAAAGGGCACCCCAGAGTTCCTGACCCTTCCTTCTGCCCCCTCTTGGCTCCTCCCAGACCCTTTAGACGCTGGCTGGCTGGCACTCACCTGGAGTCACAGGTCATGGGCTGCACAGGGCCACATGGCTTGTACACCTTTTCAGGTGGGCAGGTGAAGTCTGGGGGCACAGAGACAGGTGTCAGGTAGCCCTCCTTGCTGCTCTCGGGGACTAGCCAGAGCTCCCAATGACTGCCCCTAACTCACCACACTGCCCGCCGGTGGCATTCCGCCAGTCGCTGCACACGCCCCGGGCACGGCAAAGCCCTGCGTAGGCCTCTAGGCTCTGGCAGGGCACCTCGGGGTGGCCGGCCTGGCAGGCATCCTTGACGCAGATGCTGAAGAACAGGCTGGGCGGGATGAGTTTGTGGCACTCGGCGAAGATGCTGTGGGCCGGGGCAGAGGTTGGAGCAGAGAGCTGGGTCCTGGGCCCAGACAGGGGTCACTGCCCCAGGGTGGCCACACCCCCAGAGAGGGACTCACTGGCTTAGCATCAGCTGGCAGAGGGGTGCTGGGGGGCACGAGGTAGAAATGGGTGTGGTGGGCTCCGAGGAAGGGGGGCTGGTGGTTGTGGGCAGGCCTGTGGGTGGCAGGCAGCCCTCCTTGCTGCTCTCGGGGACTAGCCAGGAGCCGGCCATGTCCTGGCAGGTGGGGGCCATGGTGCCATCTGGCCGGCGGCAGTCGTCCGTCTTGCTATTGGTGCAGGTGCCTGGAGAGTGGGGGTCCGGTAGGGTCACCGTGGGGGCCTGGCTGGGCACCCAGGCTCCCCATTCTCCGGCCTCTCGTTCCCACCACCTCCCTGCGGTTACTCGGTGATGCAGCACTTGTTGCTGAGATGAGAGGCAGCTCTGGCCTGACGCAGGTGGCGGGAGGGCGGTAGTGGGCACCTCTAGGGGGTGGGGATGCCACCCTGGGGGGCCACGGGCAGGACGTGGAGGGAGGAGTGGTTATAGGACTCACAGCAGCCCCCCACCGGTCCCCACTCACCGCACTGGCCCTCGGTGTTGTGGTTGAAGTTGCTGTAGGACAGCTGGATCTGGAAGACTTGCCCGTCTAGGGTGACGCTGACGCCGATGGCAGGAATGTCCACCTGCATCCTGGTGCTTGTTGTCACGGACACGCTCACGCCGTCCTTGCTGAAGCCTTGGCTCACCCGCGTGCCGTCAAACAGGACCTGGGGGCGTGTCGGAGGACCCGTCAGTAGGGTTGGGTCCATCCTCGGCAGGCAGCCCCCCCCCCAAGTGCAGCAGCTCCGCTCGCTCGGGGCCGGGGTCTCCCCCACGCTGTGCTTGGCACCGCGCTCACCAGGCCCTCCTCCTGCCCGCCAGCAGCCGTCGTGGTGGTGAGGATGACCTCCGTGGACTTGTAGTGGACGCTGAGGGCGATGGGGCAGCTGGTGGAGGCCACGGCTGCCGGGCAGTACTGCTTGTAGAGGAGAATGGTGAGGTTTCCGTGGAGCGGCCTTATCTCCCGCATGAGCACATACGTGCAGTTGCCCCGGAAGGAGTAGGAGGTGCCGTCGAAGGTGATGTAGTTGGAGCCCCCCCAGCTGCTGCAGGTGCCTGTGGACAGAGACAGTGACCTCACCCAGCGCCACCCAGCAGGGCCACCTCGGGGAGTCACGCCCCCGGGCCTCGGCTGCTTCGTGTATGCAGTGGGCGAGTGGGTTGGTGATGAAGGTGGAGGCGGGGTGAGAAGCCTCGGCCTGGGAGCGCCAGGAGGGGGCAGGAACGACCGTCCTCTGCAGCTTTGGGGAGGAGTGGCCCTGTGACATCTTCGCCTGGGGCTCTGGCCTCCAGGACCAGGGAGAATTGTGCCTGCTGTTGGGAGGCACCTAGTCTGTGGTCCCTCCTGGGGCAGCTCTGGGGAAGGGGGCTCAGGACCCCAGGACACGTGCCCCGGTGAACCCCGTTTCTGCCCCTACTGGCCCTTGCAACCTGCCCTGCACGCCCAGGCCGGCCCCTGTGGGGGGCTGGTCAGCACTGGCTCCCACACCCGCCCGGGCCCCGCCGTCTCTCACATTCACACTCGTAGTGGTACTGGCAGGGCTCCTGCTCGCTCTGCACTTTCACTGGCAGATGCCCATTCACACAGGTGACCTGTGCCACAGGCTTTGGCTCCAGCAGGACGATGTGATTGTCGCCCTCGCACCGGGCCACTGTGCAGTTCTCCAGCGTCCAGGACTCGTTCACCTGGCAGACAACAGGCATAGAGCTCACTGGGAGAGCTCCAGAGACCCGGCCTCAGTCCCGCATGGCCCAGGGCAGGACTGTCCAGGAGTGTGGCCCGGCCCCAGGGGCTCACCCAGCCCCAAACTCCATGCTTCCCTCCCACCAGAGCTCCCCACGGAGGGGTCCCCAAGGGGCTGGGGGCTCGCCCCAAGTGGAAACAGCAGCACATGATAAGGGCAGGCAATGCAGGGAGGAGGGTGTGCACCTGTCGGGGAGGGTCCACAAGGTCACAGCCCGGAGCCGGGGAGGTCAGGGGCAGCGAGGTCGGGGGCTCCGGGGGTGAGGAGGTGGGGCAGGCACCCTGGAAGCGATCCAGCTCACAGTGCTGGTTGCAGACGGCGTAGAAGTGGCAGCCCGCACTGTCTGTCCTGTTGTAGACAACGTCCCCTGTGGGGAGAACATGGCCAAGACAAGACACCCCAGTCAGCGAGGAGTGGTCTGTACAAGCACCTGCCAAAGGGTTGGGCTTGGGGCAGAGCAGGGTGGGCACCGGTGAGAGGGATTGAGTGACCTGGGTGGACTGTCCTCCGGGAGGGACATGGTCCTGCACACACCTGGTAAGAAGAGCTGTCCAAACGCCTGGCAGAAGCAGGGTACTGTGGAGACGAGTGAGCCGGGAGAGGCGCTTGGCCTGAGGGTGCTGAGGATGGAGGGGGACGTGGTGGTCTCCGGGGACAAAGACGGGGCACACGGGCGATCACAGCACAGCAGGCGCACGTGGTAGTTGTGGCAATACTGCATGGGCCCCGGCTGGTCCCGGTTCCTGCACACCAGCCCGAACCTCACGTCGCACTGGACCACCTGGCCCACGTGCTCCAGGCTCATATCCGGCGCCACTTCTGCTCGGCACTCGATGTCCTGCGGCTGTTGGCAGAAGTCGTGGCCGGCCCTGCGGAGGGCCGAGAGGGTCTCAAAGTCCCCGCCATCAGGAACTGGGGTGGGGTAATCCTCATCAAACCAGTCTGTCCACGTGCACTGCGGCGTGCAGATCCCAGAGGTCAGGGAAGTCGTGGAGGTCATGGAGGTCAGGGAAGTCAGGGTGGGCTTCAGGGTGCTAGAGGGAAGGACGGTCCCAATGGAGGGATGGGTGGACAGGATTGCAGGCGTGGTCTTAATGGGGGAGGTCACAAAGGTTTCCCTGCTGGAGACCCCAGTAGTGGCCGTGCTTGGGCAGTGGCTGTAGTCATCACAGCAGAGCACCCGGATTTGGTAGTTGAGGCACATCTTGAAGCGGCCGCCCTGGTCCTGGTTGCGGCACACCAGGCCCACCTCCAGGTCGCAGAGCACCACCTGGTCCAGCTCCTGCAGGGGGACGTCCGGCAGCCTCTCGGCCCGGCACTGGAGGCTCACCGGCCTCTCGCAGACGAACCCGCCAGCTGCGCGGATGTTGGCGTAGGTCTCAAAGTCCCCACCAGAGGCCCCGGACATGGGGTAGCTCTGGTCCAGCCAGCCTGTCCAGGTGCAGCGAGGCTGACAGCCAGTGGCCGTGGCCGCTGAGGTCGTGGGGCTCGAGGTCAGGATGGGCGTGGTCTGAGCCGTGGCTGAGGGCCCCGTGGCCGTGGAGGTGGATGTGTAAGGGCCAGGAGTGGTGCCCTGGAGGGCACTGGTGATCTCGGGAATGGGGGATGCTGGAGAGGCAGAGGGAATGGGGACAGAGAGCCTCTCGGTGGTCCTTGGAGAGGAGGGACCCATCTCAGTGCGGGCTGTGGAAACCGTCTCAGTGGTCCCGGGGGCTGAGGGGAGTGGCGGGGTGGTAGTCTTGGTCCAGGCGCCTGTGGTTCCCACTGTCTCCGAGCCCGTGCTGCTGAGGGTGGCTGTGGTCCCGGGCTTGGGCGTGCTGGGGCAGTGGCTGTAGTCATCACAGCAGAGCACCCGGATTTGGTAGTTGAGGCACATCTTGAAGCGGCCGCCCTGGTCCTGGTTGCGGCACACAAGGCCCACCTCCAGGTCGCAGAGCACCACCTGGTCCAGCTCCTGCAGGGGGACGTCTGGCAGCCTCTCAGCCCGGCACTGCAGGCTCACCGGCCTCTCGCAGACGAACCCGCCAGCTGCGCGGATGTTGGCGTAGGTCTCAAAGTCCCCACCAAGGGCCCCAGACATGGGGTAGCTCTGGTCCAGCCAGCCTGTCCAGATGCAGCGAGGCTGACAGCCAGTGGCCGTGGCCGCTGAGGTCGTGGGGCCGGAGGTCAGGATGGGCGTGGTCTGAGCCGTGGCTGAGGGCCCCGTGGCCGTGGAGGTGGCTGTGTAAGAACCTGGAGTGGTGCCCAACAGGGCGCTGGTGGTCTCGGGAGTGGGGGATGTTGCAGAGGGAGAGGAACTGGGGACAGAGAGCCTCTCGGTGGTGCTGAGGGTGGCTGTGGTCCCGGGCGTGGGCGTGCTGGGGCAGTGGCTGTAGTCATCACAGCAGAGCACCCGTATTTGGTAGTTGAGGCACATCTTGAAGCGGCCGCCCTGGTCCTGGTTGCGGCACACCAGACCCACCTCCAGGTCGCAGAGCACCACCTGGTCCAGCTCCTGCAGGGGGACGTCCGGCAGTCTCTCGGCCCGGCACTGCAGGCTCACCGGCCTCTCGCAGACGAACCCGCCAGCTGCGCGGATGTTGGCGTAGGTCTCAAAGTCCCCACCAAGGGCCCCAGACATCGGGTAGCTCTGGTCCAGCCAGTCTGTCCAGGTACAGCGAGGCTGACAGCCAGTGGCCGTGGCCACTGAGTTTGTGGGGCCGGAGGTCAGGATGGGCGTGGTCTGAGTCGTGGCTGAAGGCCCCGTGGCCGTGGAGGTGGCTGTGTAAGGGCCCGGAGTGGTGCCCAGCAGGGTGCTGGTGGTCTCGGGAGTGGGGGATGTTGCAGAGGGAGAGGAACTGGGGACAGAGAGCCTCTCGGTGGTGCTGAGGGAGGTGCGAGGAGTCTGGGTGCCGGGGACGCTCTGTGTGGTCCTGGAAGTAGAGGGTCCTGTTTCAGCTGTGGGGATGGTGACCCTCTCGGTTTTTGCAGAGGAGAGACCCGTCTCAGTGGTGGCCTTGGAAACCGTCTCAGTGGTCCCGGGGGCTGAGGGGAGTGGCGGGGTGGTAGTCGTGGTCCAGAAGCCTGTGGTGCCCGCTGTCTCCGAGCCCGTGCTGCTGAGGGTGGCTGTGGTCCCGGGCTTGGGCGTGCTGGGGCAGTGGCTGTAGTCATCACAGCAGAGCACCCGGATTTGGTAGTTGAGGCACATCTTGAAGCGGCCGCCCTGGTCCTGGTTGCGGCACACAAGGCCCACCTCCAGGTCGCAGAGCACCACCTGGTCCAGCTCCTGCAGGGGGACGTCTGGCAGCCTCTCAGCCCGGCACTGCAGGCTCACCGGCCTCTCGCAGACGAACCCGCCAGCTGCGCGGATGTTGGCGTAGGTCTCAAAGTCCCCACCAAGGGCCCCAGACATGGGGTAGCTCTGGTCCAGCCAGCCTGTCCAGATGCAGCGAGGCTGACAGCCAGTGGCCGTGGCCGCTGAGGTCGTGGGGCCGGAGGTCAGGATGGGCGTGGTCTGAGCCGTGGCTGAGGGCCCCGTGGCCGTGGAGGTGGCTGTGTAAGAACCTGGAGTGGTGCCCAACAGGGCGCTGGTGGTCTCGGGAGTGGGGGATGTTGCAGAGGGAGAGGAACTGGGGACAGAGAGCCTCTCGGTGGTGCTGAGGGTGGCTGTGGTCCCGGGCGTGGGCGTGCTGGGGCAGTGGCTGTAGTCATCACAGCAGAGCACCCGTATTTGGTAGTTGAGGCACATCTTGAAGCGGCCGCCCTGGTCCTGGTTGCGGCACACCAGACCCACCTCCAGGTCGCAGAGCACCACCTGGTCCAGCTCCTGCAGGGGGACGTCCGGCAGTCTCTCGGCCCGGCACTGCAGGCTCACCGGCCTCTCGCAGACGAACCCGCCAGCTGCGCGGATGTTGGCGTAGGTCTCAAAGTCCCCACCAAGGGCCCCAGACATCGGGTAGCTCTGGTCCAGCCAGTCTGTCCAGGTACAGCGAGGCTGACAGCCAGTGGCCGTGGCCACTGAGTTTGTGGGGCCGGAGGTCAGGATGGGCGTGGTCTGAGTCGTGGCTGAAGGCCCCGTGGCCGTGGAGGTGGCTGTGTAAGGGCCCGGAGTGGTGCCCAGCAGGGTGCTGGTGGTCTCGGGAGTGGGGGATGTTGCAGAGGGAGAGGAACTGGGGACAGAGAGCCTCTCGGTGGTGCTGAGGGAGGTGCGAGGAGTCTGGGTGCCGGGGACGCTCTGTGTGGTCCTGGAAGTAGAGGGTCCTGTTTCAGCTGTGGGGATGGTGACCCTCTCGGTTTTTGCAGAGGAGAGACCCGTCTCAGTGGTGGCCTTGGAAACCGTCTCAGTGGTCCCGGGGGCTGAGGGGAGTGGCGGGGTGGTAGTCGTGGTCCAGAAGCCTGTGGTGCCCGCTGTCTCTGAGCCCGTGCTGCTGAGGGTGGCTGTGGTCCCGGGCCTGGGCGTGCTGGGGCAGTGGCTGTAGTCATCACAGCAGAGCACCCGGATTTGGTAGTTGAGGCACATCTTGAAGCGGCCGCCCTGGTCCTGGTTGCGGCACACAAGGCCCACCTCCAGGTCGCAGAGCACCACCTGGTCCAGCTCCTGCAGGGGGACGTCTGGCAGCCTCTCAGCCCGGCACTGCAGGCTCACCGGCCTCTCACAGACGGACCCGCCAGCTGCGCGGATGTTGGTGTAGGTCTCAAAGTCCCCACCAAGGGCCCCAGACATGGGGTAGCTCTGGTCCAGCCAGCCTGTCCAGGTGCAGCGAGGCTGACAGCCAGTGGCCGTGGCCGCTGAGGTCGTGGGGCCGGAGGTCAGGATGGGCGTGGTCTGAGCCGTGGCTGAGGGCCCCGTGGCCGTGGAGGTGGCTGTGTAAGAACCTGGAGTGGTGCCCAACAGGGCACTGGTGGTCTCGGGAGTGGGGGATGTTGCAGAGGGAGAGGAACTGGGGACAGAGAGCCTCTTGGTGGTGCTGAGGGTGGCTGTGGTCCCGGGCGTGGGCGTGCTGGGGCAGTGGCTGTAGTCATCACAGCAGAGCACCCGGATTTGGTAGTTGAGGCACATCTTGAAGCGGCCGCCCTGGTCCTGGTTGCGGCACACCAGGCCCACCTCCAGGTCGCAGAGCACCACCTGGTCCAGCTCCTGCAGGGGGACGTCCGGCAGTCTCTCGGCCCGGCACTGCAGGCTCACCGGCCTCTCGCAGACGAACCCGCCAGCTGCGCGGATGTTGGCGTAGGTCTCAAAGTCCCCACCAAGGGCCCCAGACATGGGGTAGCTCTGGTCCAGCCAGTCGGTCCAGGTACAGCGAGGCTGACAGCCAGTGGCCGTGGCCGCTGAGGTTGTGGGGCCGGAGGTCAGGATGGGCGTGGTCTGAGCCGTGGCTGAGGGCCCCGTGGCCGTGGAGGTGGCTGTGTAAGGGCCCGGAGTGGTGCCCAGCAGGGCGCTGGTGGTCTCGGGAGTGGGGGATGTTGCAGAGGGAGAGGAACTGGGGACAGAGAGCCTCTCGGTGGTGCTGAGGGAGGTGCGAGGAGTCTGGGTGCCGGGGACGCTCTGTGTGGTCCTGGAAGTAGAGGGTCCTGTTTCAGCTGTGGGGATGGTGACCCTCTCGGTTTTTGCAGAGGAGGGACCCGTCTCAGTGGTGGCCTTGGAAACCGTCTCAGTGGTCCCGGGGGCTGAGGGGAGTGGCGGGGTGGTAGTCGTGGTCCAGAAGCCTGTGGTGCGCGCTGTCTCCGAGCCCGTGCTGCTGAGGGTGGCTGTGGTCCCGGGCCTAGGCGTGCTGGGGCAGTGGCTGTAGTCATCACAGCAGAGCACCCGGATTTGGTAGTTGAGGCACATCTTGAAGCGGCCGCCCTGGTCCTGGTTGCGGCACACCAGGCCCACGTCCAGGTCGCACTGCACCACCTGGTCCAGCTCCTGCAGGGGGACGTCCGGCAGCCTCTCGGCCCGGCACTGCAGGGCCACCGGCCTCTCGCAGACGGACCCGCCAGCTGCGCGGATGTTGGCGTAGGTCTCAAAGTCCCCACCAGAGGCCCCGGACATGGGGTAGCTCTGGTCCAGCCAGTCTGTCCAGGTGCAGCGAGGCTGACAGCCAGTGGCCGTGGCCGCTGAGGTCGTGGGGCCGGAGGTCAGGATGGGCGTGGTCTGAGCCGTGGCTGAGGGCCCCGTGGCCGTGGAGGTGGCTGTGTAAGGGCCCGGAGTGGTGCCCAGCAGGGCGCTGGTGGTCTCGGGAGTGGGGGATGTTGCAGAGGGAGAGGAACTGGGGACAGAGAGCCTCTCGGTGGTGCTGAGGGAGGTGCGAGGAGTCTGGGTGCCGGGGACGCTCTGTGTGGTCCTGGAAGTAGAGGGTCCTGTTTCAGCTGTGGGGATGGTGACCCTCTCGGTTTTTGCAGAGGAGGGACCCGTCTCAGTGGTGGCCTTGGAAACCGTCTCAGTGGTCCCGGGGGCTGAGGGGAGTGGCGGGGTGGTAGTCGTGGTCCAGAAGCCTGTGGTGCGCGCTGTCTCCGAGCCCGTGCTGCTGAGGGTGGCTGTGGTCCCGGGCCTGGGCGTGCTGGGGCAGTGGCTGTAGTCATCACAGCAGAGCACCCGGATTTGGTAGTTGAGGCACATCTTGAAGCGGCCGCCCTGGTCCTGGTTGCGGCACACCAGGCCCACGTCCAGGTCGCACTGCACCACCTGGTCCAGCTCCTGCAGGGGGACGTCCGGCAGCCTCTCGGCCCGGCACTGCAGGGCCACCGGCCTCTCGCAGACGGACCCGCCAGCTGCGCGGATGTTGGCGTAGGTCTCAAAGTCCCCACCAGAGGCCCCGGACATGGGGTAGCTCTGGTCCAGCCAGTCTGTCCAGGTGCAGCGAGGCTGACAGCCAGTGGCCGTGGCCGCTGAGGTCGTGGGGCCGGAGGTCAGGATGGGCGTGGTCTGAGCCGTGGCTGAGGGCCCCGTGGCCGTGGGGGTGGCTGTGTAAGGGCCCGGAGTGGTGCCCAGCAGGGGGCTGGTGGTCTCGGGAGTGGGGGATGTTGCAGAGGGAGAGGAACTGGGGACAGAGAGCCTCTCGGTGGTGCTGAGGGAGGTGCGAGGAGTCTGGGTGCCGGGGACGCTCTGTGTGGTCCTGGAAGTAGAGGGTCCTGTTTCAGCTGTGGGGATGGTGACCCTCTCGGTTTTTGCAGAGGAGGGACCCGTCTCGGTGGTGGCCTTGGAAACCGTCTCAGTGGTCCCGGGGGCTGAGGGGAGTGGCGGGGTGGTAGTCGTGGTCCAGAAGCCTGTGGTGCGCGCTGTCTCCGAGCCCGTGCTGCTGAGGGTGGCTGTGGTCCCGGGCCTGGGCGTGCTGGGGCAGTGGCTGTAGTCATCACAGCAGAGCACCCGGATTTGGTAGTTGAGGCACATCTTGAAGCGGCCGCCCTGGTCCTGGTTGCGGCACACCAGGCCCACGTCCAGGTCGCACTGCACCACCTGGTCCAGCTCCTGCAGGGGGACGTCCGGCAGCCTCTCGGCCCGGCACTGCAGGGCCACCGGCCTCTCGCAGACGGACCCGCCAGCTGCGCGGATGTTGGCGTAGGTCTCAAAGTCCCCACCAGAGGCCTCAGACATCGGGTAGCTCTGGTCCAGCCAGCCTGTCCAAGTGCAGCGAGGCTGACAGCCAGTGGCCGTGGCCGCTGAGGTCGTGGGGCCGGAGGTCAGGATGGGCGTGGTCTGAGCCGTGGCTGAGGGCCCCGTGGCCGTGGAGGTGGCTGTGTAAGGGCCCGGAGTGGTGCCCAGCAGGGCGCTGGTGGTCTCGGGAGTGGGGGATGTTGCAGAGGGAGAGGAACTGGGGACAGAGAGCCTCTCGGTGGTGCTGAGGGAGGTGCGAGGAGTCTGGGTGCCGGGGACGCTCTGTGTGGTCCTGGAAGTAGAGGGTCCTGTTTCAGCTGTGGGGATGGTGACCCTCTCGGTTTTTGCAGAGGAGGGACCCGTCTCGGTGGTGGCCTTGGAAACCGTCTCAGTGGTCCCGGGGGCTGAGGGGAGTGGCGGGGTGGTAGTCGTGGTCCAGAAGCCTGTGGTGCGCGCTGTCTCCGAGCCCGTGCTGCTGAGGGTGGCTGTGGTCCCGGGCCTGGGTGTGCTGGGGCAGTGGCTGTAGTCATCACAGCAGAGCACCCGGATTTGGTAGTTGAGGCACATCTTGAAGCGGCCGCCCTGGTCCTGGTTGCGGCACACCAGGCCCACGTCCAGGTCGCACTGCACCACCTGGTCCAGCTCCTGCAGGGGGACGTCCGGCAGCCTCTCGGCCCGGCACTGCAGGGCCACCGGCCTCTCGCAGACGGACCCGCCAGCTGCGCGGATGTTGGCGTAGGTCTCAAAGTCCCCACCAGAGGCCCCGGACATGGGGTAGCTCTGGTCCAGCCAGTCTGTCCAGGTGCAGCGAGGCTGACAGCCAGTGGCCGTGGCCGCTGAGGTCGTGGGGCCGGAGGTCAGGATGGGCGTGGTCTGAGCCGTGGCTGAGGGCCCCGTGGCCGTGGAGGTGGCTGTGTAAGGGCCCGGAGTGGTGCCCAGCAGGGGGCTGGTGGTCTCGGGAGTGGGGGATGTTGCAGAGGGAGAGGAACTGGGGACAGAGAGCCTCTCGGTGGTGCTGAGGGAGGTGCGAGGAGTCTGGGTGCCGGGGACGCTCTGTGTGGTCCTGGAAGTAGAGGGTCCTGTTTCAGCTGTGGGGATGGTGACCCTCTCGGTTTTTGCAGAGGAGGGACCCGTCTCGGTGGTGGCCTTGGAAACCGTCTCAGTGGTCCCGGGGGCTGAGGGGAGTGGCGGGGTGGTAGTCGTGGTCCAGAAGCCTGTGGTGCGCGCTGTCTCCGAGCCCGTGCTGCTGAGGGTGGCTGTGGTCCCGGGCCTGGGCGTGCTGGGGCAGTGGCTGTAGTCATCACAGCAGAGCACCCGGATTTGGTAGTTGAGGCACATCTTGAAGCGGCCGCCCTGGTCCTGGTTGCGGCACACCAGGCCCACGTCCAGGTCGCACTGCACCACCTGGTCCAGCTCCTGCAGGGGGACGTCCGGCAGCCTCTCGGCCCGGCACTGCAGGGCCACCGGCCTCTCGCAGACGGACCCGCCAGCTGCGCGGATGTTGGCGTAGGTCTCAAAGTCCCCACCAGAGGCCTCAGACATCGGGTAGCTCTGGTCCAGCCAGCCTGTCCAAGTGCAGCGAGGCTGACAGCCAGTGGCCGTGGCCGCTGAGGTCGTGGGGCCGGAGGTCAGGATGGGCGTGGTCTGAGCCGTGGCTGAGGGCCCCGTGGCCGTGGAGGTGGCTGTGTAAGGGCCCGGAGTGGTGCCCAGCAGGGCGCTGGTGGTCTCGGGAGTGGGGGATGTTGCAGAGGGAGAGGAACTGGGGACAGAGAGCCTCTCGGTGGTGCTGAGGGAGGTGCGAGGAGTCTGGGTGCCGGGGACGCTCTGTGTGGTCCTGGAAGTAGAGGGTCCTGTTTCAGCTGTGGGGATGGTGACCCTCTCGGTTTTTGCAGAGGAGGGACCCGTCTCGGTGGTGGCCTTGGAAACCGTCTCAGTGGTCCCGGGGGCTGAGGGGAGTGGCGGGGTGGTAGTCGTGGTCCAGAAGCCTGTGGTGCGCGCTGTCTCCGAGCCCGTGCTGCTGAGGGTGGCTGTGGTCCCGGGCCTGGGTGTGCTGGGGCAGTGGCTGTAGTCATCACAGCAGAGCACCCGGATTTGGTAGTTGAGGCACATCTTGAAGCGGCCGCCCTGGTCCTGGTTGCGGCACACCAGGCCCACGTCCAGGTCGCACTGCACCACCTGGTCCAGCTCCTGCAGGGGGACGTCCGGCAGCCTCTCGGCCCGGCACTGCAGGGCCACCGGCCTCTCGCAGACGGACCCGCCAGCTGCGCGGATGTTGGCGTAGGTCTCAAAGTCCCCACCAGAGGCCCCGGACATGGGGTAGCTCTGGTCCAGCCAGTCTGTCCAGGTGCAGCGAGGCTGACAGCCAGTGGCCGTGGCCGCTGAGGTCGTGGGGCCGGAGGTCAGGATGGGCGTGGTCTGAGCCGTGGCTGAGGGCCCCGTGGCCGTGGAGGTGGCTGTGTAAGGGCCCGGAGTGGTGCCCAGCAGGGCGCTGGTGGTCTCGGGAGTGGGGGATGTTGCAGAGGGAGAGGAACTGGGGACAGAGAGCCTCTCGGTGGTGCTGAGGGAGGTGCGAGGAGTCTGGGTGCCGGGGACGCTCTGTGTGGTCCTGGAAGTAGAGGGTCCTGTTTCAGCTGTGGGGATGGTGACCCTCTCGGTTTTTGCAGAGGAGGGACCCGTCTCAGTGGTGGCCTTGGAAACCGTCTCAGTGGTCCCGGGGGCTGAGGGGAGTGGCGGGGTGGTAGTCGTGGTCCAGAAGCCTGTGGTGCGCGCTGTCTCCGAGCCCGTGCTGCTGAGGGTGGCTGTGGTCCCGGGCCTGGGCGTGCTGGGGCAGTGGCTGTAGTCATCACAGCAGAGCACCCGGATTTGGTAGTTGAGGCACATCTTGAAGCGGCCGCCCTGGTCCTGGTTGCGGCACACCAGGCCCACGTCCAGGTCACACTGCACCACCTGGTCCAGCTCCTGCAGGGGGACGTCTGGCAGCCTCTCGGCCCGGCACTGCAGGGCCACCGGCCTCTCGCAGACGGACCCGCCAGCTGCGCGGATGTTGGCGTAGGTCTCAAAGTCCCCACCAGAGGCCCCGGACATGGGGTAGCTCTGGTCCAGCCAGCCTGTCCAGGTGCAGCGAGGCTGACAGCCAGTGGCCGTGGCCGCTGAGGTCGTGGGGCCGGAGGTCAGGATGGGCGTGGTCTGAGCCGTGGCTGAGGGTCCCGTGGCCGTGGAGGTGGCTGTGTAAGGGCCCGGAGTGGTGCCCAGCAGGGGTCTGGTGGTCTCGGGAATGGGGGATGTTCCAGAGGGAGATGAACTGGGGACAGAGAGCCTCTTGGTGGTGCTGAGGATGGCTGTGGTCCCGGGCTTGGGCGTGCTGGGGCAGTGGCTGTAGTCATCACAGCAGAGCACCCGGATTTGGTAGTTGAGGCACATCTTGAAGCGGCCGCCCTGGTCCTGGTTGCGGCACACCAGGCCCACGTCCAGGTCGCACTGCACCACCTGGTCCAGCTCCTGCAGGGGGACGTCCGGCAGCCTCTCGGCCTGGCACTGCAGGGCCACCGGCCTCTCGCAGACGGACCCGCCAGCTGCGCGGATGTTGGCGTAGGTCTCAAAGTCCCCACCAGAGGCCCCTGACATGGGGTAGCTCTGGTCCAGCCAGCCTGTCCAAGTGCAGCGAGGCTGACAGCCAGTGGCCGTGGCCGCTGAGGTCGTGGGGCCGGAGGTCAGGATGGGCGTGGTCTGAGCCGTGGCTGAGGGCCCCGTGGCCGTGGAGGCGGCTGTGTAAGGGCCCGGAGTGGTGCCCAGCAGGGGGCTGGTGGTCTCGGAAATGGGGGATGTTCCAGAGGGAGATGAACTGGGGACAGAGAGCCTCTTGGTGGTGCTGAGGGTGGCTGTGGTCCCGGGCCTGGGCGTGCTGGGGCAGTGGCTGTAGTCATCACAGCAGAGCACCCGGATTTGGTAGTTGAGGCACATCTTGAAGCGGCCGCCCTGGTCCTGGTTGCGGCACACCAGGCCCACGTCCAGGTCGCACTGCACCACCTGGTCCAGCTCCTGCAGGGGGACGTCCGGCAGCCTCTCGGCCCGGCACTGCAGGGCCACCGGCCTCTCGCAGACGGACCCGCCAGCTGCGCGGATGTTGGCGTAGGTCTCAAAGTCCCCACCAGAGGCCTCAGACATCGGGTAGCTCTGGTCCAGCCAGTCTGTCCAGGTGCAGCGAGGCTGACAGCCAGTGGCCGTGGCCGCTGAGGTCGTGGGGCCGGAGGTCAGGATGGGCGTGGTCTGAGCCGTGGCTGAGGGCCCCGTGGCCGTGGAGGTGGCTGTGTAAGGGCCCGGAGTGGTGCCCAGCAGGGTGCTGGTGGTCTCGGCAATGGGGGATGCTGGAGAGGCAGAGGGACTGGGAACAGAGAGCCTCTCGGTGGTCCTTGAAGTAGAGAGTCCTGTTTCAGTCGTGGGGATGGTGATCCTGTCGGTTATCCTCGGGGAGGAGCGTTGTGTCTTGGTGGTGGCCATTGTGGGCAGCGTCTGTGTGGACGTCACTGGCAGCGGTGTGGAGGAGGTGGGGCAGTGGCTGGCATGGTCACAGCAGAGCACACGGATGTTGTAATTGAAGCACATGCTGAACGGTCCCTTCTGGTCCTGGTTCCTGCAGACCAGTCCGGCCCGTAGGCTGCAGGTGACCACCTGCCCGATCTGGTCGAGGCTCACTTCGGGGTAGCTCTCTGCCCGGCACTCAATCTTCTGTGGCTCCTGGCACATCTTGCTGCCAGCAGCCCTGATGTTGTCGTAGGTCTCCATGTCTCCGCCTGTGACTCCCGAAGTGGGGAAGTCCACATCAAACCATTCTGTCCACTCACACTTGGGCTCACAGCCGGTAGTGCCCTGGCTGGTGGTGGCCTCAGTGGTGGCCATCGGCTTCTGGGTTCCCTGTGACGTTTCCACCCTTGGTGTGCTTGTCCTGGTGTGTGACGGGGATGGTGGGCTCATGGAGACTGTGCCAAGAGTGCCCGCCGATGCTTTAGTACTTGGGTGAGCTGTGGAGGTTTGTGTCGTCTGTGACCATGGGGTGGGTTCCTGCGAGGTTCCCCCCAGGGTCCCCTGCAGGGTTGTGGACTTTGTGGAGCCTGGAGGAGATGTGGGGTTCCTTGTGGCAGACGTCATGAGTGTGTCCGTATGGCTGGGGTTGGAGGATGTTGCTGGGAGCACTGGTCCTGTTGAGAGGAAAGGCGCTGCTGTGGTGCTGCTCAGGGGGCCCTGTGTCACCCCGGGGCTACTCCCTGGCTGGGTCCATGTGCTCGTGGCTGGTGATTTTATGGTGGTGGCTGTGGCCATGGAGATGGTGGTGGAAGCGTTGGCTGTGGCGACAGTGGTGGCAGTGACAGTGGTGGTGGCGGCTGTGGCGGTGGCTGTGGAGGTGGCAGGGGTGGCCGTGGCAGTGGCGTGCTCCCCGCAGTGGTCCTGGCTGCAGCACAGCAGGCGGATTCTGTAGTTGTAGCACATCTTGAACAGGCCTATCTGTTCGTCATTCCTGCACACCAGGCCGAAGCCGGGGTCGCAGTGCACCAGCTGCCCCAGCTCCTCGGGCCTCCTGTCCGGGAAGTGTTCTGCCCGGCACTCTATGTCCCGAGGCTGCTCACACACGGAGCCCCCGGCGCTCCTGATCTTGTCGTATGACTCGATGTCCCCCCCAGCCTCCTCGGACTTGGGGTAATCCTCATCGAACCACTCGGTCCACTGACATCGGGGCTGGCAGGTGGCCGCCTGGGTCTCTGTTGTCTGTGAGGTAAAGGCCGTTGTTGCCTGGATGGTGGAGGGGGGCAGGGGCCTGGGGGTTGGCTGCTGGCTGGTGCCTGGGCTTGGGGGGGTGCTGCAGGGCACATAGTCACAGCAGAGGACCCGCAGCTCGTAGTTGTGGCAGAAGGGGGGGTTCTGCTCGCTGTTGAGGCACAGGAGCCCCCGCTGGGGGTCGCACTCCACCTTCTGGCCCAGCTGCTCCAGCGGCGTGTCTGGAAGCAGCCGCGCCCGGCACTGGATGCGGGCTGGAGCGGGGCAGACCTGGTGACCCCTCTGCCGCAGGTTTGCAAACGTCTCGAAGTCCCCACCTCCCATGCCGGGCTCTGGACGGCCGCTGTCGTACCAGTCAGACCAGCGGCACAGCTCGCGCACGCACACGGTGGACAGCGTGGGGACCGGACCTGCGGGGCGGGGCGGGACCGGTCAGCCTCCTTCGGGTCCTTATCCGCCACGCCCGGGAGGTAGGCGGACACACGGCCCCTTCCCCCAGGGTTGGTGCCCGGGTCTCTGCGGGATCCCGGTCCACCCCTTGCGCCCAGGACCGCCGCGCCGAGCGCCCGCTGGGCCTTCTCTCGCACCCAGCCCGCGGCTCCCCCCAGGGCGGCCTACCCGTCGTGGCGGGCGGGGCCGCGGTGGAGGTGGAGGTGGAGGTGAAGGCGAAGGGCGTGGTGGACGGGGTTCCCGGACAGTCCACGGCCTTCCGGATGATCGTCCCGTTGTCCCCGCAGACGGCTATCAAGCAGGCCCCGAGCCCGTCGGTAGTGTTGTAGATGACGTCCCCGTAGCCGTAGGTCCTGCCCTCGTAGGTGCACGTGCAGGCTGGGAGGGGCGGCAGGCACAGCGGTCAGCCGAGCCCCAGGCCACCCCACCCCACCCCCGACCCCTGGCCAACCAGACCCCGCCTTACCCGGCAGGCTGTGTGCGCACCGGATGCCCTCGGGGGTGCAGGCACTGGGAGGAGAGAGCGGAGCTGAGCGCCTGCTGGGCCCCGCCCCGCCCCATCCACCCAGGCCCCGCCCATTCCAGCTCTGACCCCGCCCCATCCACCCAGGCCACGCCCATCCCAGCTCTGACCCCCATCCAGGCCACGCCCATTCCAGCTCTGACCCCGCCCCATCCACCCAGGCCACGCCCATCCCAGCTCTGACCCCGCCCCACCCACCCAGGCCCCGCCCATTCCAGCTCTGACCCTGCCCCACCCACCCAGGCCACGCCCGTTCCAGCTCTGACCCCGCCCCATCCGCCCAGGCCACGCCCATCCCGGCTCTGGCCCCGCCCAAGCCACGCCCCTGTCAGCTCTGGCCCCGCCCCATTCCTCCAGGCCCCGCCCCTCACCAGCTCTGGCAGTTCTCCTCCGTGGGGACCGGGGCACCGACGTCGTAGTAGTTCCCGTCGTCATCGTAGCAGCCACACTGGGCCACACACCTCATCTGGTCCTCACTGAAGAACGGCTTGCTGGGTGGACACTTTGGGTAGCAGCCTGGGGCGGGCACAGGGGAGAAGACTCACCCTCTGCTGCCAGGGGGTTCGTGCCACCCTGTGCCGGGGGTGCGGGGTGCCGGTGGCAGGAGCCCACACGCCCCCTGGCACCCACCCCTCCCCTGACACCTGTGCAATGTCCTGGGATGACAAGGTGTGCCACCCCCCCACCTCCCCCCAGCCCAGGGACAGCCTGCCCCTCACCTTCCTGGCCTGGCAGGTCCATCAGGCAGCGTCCACTGGGGTTCCGGCAGGTTTTCAGGCAGGGGCTCCCACACGGCTGGTAGTGCCACTCGCACTCTCCTTGGGGGTTGTAGTAGTCGCAGAACAGGGCTGAGCATGGAAGACAGAAGCTAAGGGCGATGCCGGCCATGTGCCCTGGATGCCAGGGCAGCGCTGGCCAGCCCAGCTTGCCCAGGAATGGAGGGTCTCAGGGGCCTGCCCTGGCATTCATTCCGGTCTCATTTCTCAGCCCTGGACTGGGCACGCCTGTCCCTCAGGGACTCGCCCGTTTGGGGGCGACCTGTCTGTCTGGTTTTTACGGACACGTGTGTGCGCACGCATGGAGTGTGAGTTGGGTGTCCGGGGTGCACGCGCGGCCGCCCAGCCCCGCAGCCCAGGCTAGCCCGCCTCCTGCCTCCGTCGCCCGCCCGCCCTTCGGCACCACGGGCAGAGCCCCACTCACGGCAGACTTCCGGGGTGCGCCAGGACACGCACACGCCCACGTCGCGGCAGGCCTGGGCGTAGGCGGCCACGGCCGTGCAGAAGCACTCGCAGTCGCCCCCGGAGTCGCAGGCACACGCGTCGCTCACGCAGGCCTCGTAGTACTTGGTGGAGTCCACCTGGGGGCGGAGGGTGGGGGGGCTGCTGAGCAAGAAGGGCGGATGTCCCACGGGGTCGGGGACAGCAGCACCCCTCCCATCTGAGACCCATGACTGCTGCAGCAGGGAGGCTGCCGCCCAGGGCACCTGCACTCGTGCCCTCCCTCTCTGACCTCACCCTGACCCTCGTTTCTTGCCTCTGACGGCCTCTCAACCCAGCACAGGCCAGCCCTCTTGTGAGCGTGTGGGGAGCCTGTCCTGACAAATGGGGGGCTGCCCCCAACCACACTGCTCCCTCCCAGGCAGCAGAGCCCAGTGGACCCCAGTCTGGGCTGGGGCTGCTGTCGGGCTCAGAGGACTTTCTGAGCCAAGGCAGGGATTCGGCACAGGCGGACCTGCCCAGCTCAGACCACTCCTGCGACACCCCCTCCTTGTCACCGTGCAGGTCCTGGATCAGGACACTGTGGGTGAGTGAGCACTGGAGCCCTTATCACCAGGAAGGACCACTGGGCAGTCTCCACGGCTGATCCCCAGCCCTCTGAGCCACGTGGCCCGGCTGGGGGCTGACGGGTCAGGGAATGTGGGGAGGACCGGCATGGGGTGGGGTGACACCAAGGCCTGTATGACTGGCAGCCCCGTTTCTGGAGTAGGAGGCTGAGTGGTCGAGGGAAGCAGTGAGGATGCTCTGTGCTGGGACTGGGTACTCCTCGGTGCCTGCCCAGTGGGAGGTCCACACGGTGCTCCGTGGTCAGGATGGTCAGGGTAAAGAAGACCATCCTCCCAAGCCCAGCCCAGGCCAGATTCTGCTCCCACAGGAGGAAAGGAGGTAGGCCCACCCCCGCCAGCCCTCAGCCCCTGCCCCCCAAACCCAGCCTCCGGCCGTCAGCCCACCTGAGAATGGCAGGCCTCGAAGGTGGGGCTGTTGATGATGCTGCACTGCTTCTGCGCCCAGGACTTGCGGTAGGGGTTGGCGATGCAGGGGTCCTTGGGGGCCGGGGCATCAGGGCAGGTTGGGGAGAATTTCCAGCTGTTTCCAAACTCCAGAGCGTCGCCCACCACGGACTGGCTCCGCGTGGTGAAGTCATTGACGGCATTGTCGTCGAAGTTCCCGCACAGCCCGCAGACCTTCCCCTGCAGACACAGAGGCACACAGCATGTGGAGCCGGGGCTGGAGGGGCACCTGGCCTGGGAGGGGCCAGCACAGGGCACCCAGTTCCCTCAGGCAGCACCAGTGAACTTGCAGGAGGGCAGGGTGCACAGTGGGTCCTGCGGTGAACAGGTGGATAGGAAGGTGGGCAGGAGGCCAGGCAGGCAAGTGGGCAGGTGAGCAGGTGGACAAATAAGCCAGTGGACAAGTAAGCAGGTGGGAAGAGCAGGCAGGTAAGTGAACAGGCGACCAGGTAGGCAGGCGGGCAGGTGGGGGCAGTCAGATGGGCAGGTGGGCAGGTGGGCAGGTGAGCAAGTGGACAGAGCAGGCAGAGGGGCAGGTGGACAAGTGAGCAGGCACCTGCTTCCCCGTAAGCCCTCAGCCCAGTGGTTGGGAACTGCTGAGCAGAGAGACCCGGGAGCAGAGCTCTTTCCAACACCTGCTGGTCGGTTTGGCCTCAACACATTCTCTTCAGAACCCAAGCCCTCAGCAGACGGTCAGCTGCCAGAGGGTCCCGCAGGGCCAGGGCTGGGAGCGGGGCTCTGTCCCAGCCCGAAGACCCTGCAGCCCGCCTGCCCTCACCTTGTAATCCTGGTGCAGCCGGATGAACACGCTGGTCCTCCGGTCCCAGGACACGACCAGGCCCCTGCGGGTCTCGATGGCCAGGTGGGTGCCCATGTACCGGATCCTGTAGGGCAGGTCTGTGCCCGGCCCCCTCTGCACCACCTTGTAGTTGCCCTCGTGGAGGATCAGCTCATAGTTCTGTGAGGGACACAGGGAGCTGAGGGCCAGCACCCACCCCGTGGCCCAGGGCGGAGGCCCCACAGGTGCTCAGGGGCCCGCAGCACTGGGCTGGCATTAAGGATGAGCTGGGCTCCTGACAGCAGTGGACTCGAGGTGAGAGGCTGGGCCGGGAGCCCAGATGTGGCGTAGAAAGTCGGGGGCCTCGGGCAAACAGAGGAGACTACAGCCCAGCGGGAGGCTGCAGGCAGCATTTGGGGCTCCAGCTGAGGGCCCGCTCCTCCGTCCAGCACCCCACCCCACCCCACCCCCGCTCACCCCCACCCAGGGCTGCCGCCTTCCTTGTGCTCCTCCCTGCTGCCCTTCGGGGAAACAGCCCCAGCTGCCAGCACCTCTGCTCTCTGCCCTGTGAACTCTGACCTCCCTCTGCTGGAAGTGGGCATCCTGGGTTCAGTGGGCTAAACAGAGGCCCCCAAAAGACATGTCCTGTCCCAACCCCCAAAACCCGGGCATGTGAGTTTATTTAGAGAAAGGGCCTTTGCAGATGTGATTAGGTAAAGGACCTGGAGGTGTCCTGGATTTGGGACGGGCCTAAGCCCAATGACGAGTGTGGCTCAGTGGCTAGAGCGTTGGCCTGCCCACCGGAGGGTCGCGGGTTCGACTCCCGGACAAGGGCACATACCTGGTTGCAGCTCTGATCCCCACCCCTGGTCAGGGTGCATGCGAGAGGCACCAATCACTGTGTCTCTGTCCCATTAATATTTCTCTCTCCCCCTCCACCCTCCCTTCCACTTTTTCTAAAAATCAATGGAAAAAACACCCTCACTCCTTGGTGAGGATTCAAAGAGAGAGAGAGGAGTAGGACACACAGAGGAGAAGCCACATGACGACAGAAGCAGAGACCGGAGGGGGGCAGCCGCGGGCCCAGGAATCAACACCTGGAGCCCTGAGAGGCGGGAGGGGCAGGCGGGACCCTCCCCTGGAGCCTCCGGGGAGCACGGCCCTGCCCCACCTGGAGTCGGAGTTCTGGCCTCAAAACTGAGGGAAAATAAGTTTCTCCAGTTTTAAGTGGCTGTGGCCCTTTGTCGTGGCAACACCAGGGCACAATACAGGTGGAGGGCAGGGGTGCCAGGGCTGGGGACCCCGACAGGGTGAGCCAGTCAGCTACAGAGGAAGGGAGAGGTTCCTGGCCCCGCTCCCTCACCTCCAGGAAGAGCTTGATGGCCTTGGAACAGGTGACCCCCGTGGTCCCGCAGGGGATGTTCTCGGTGACGATGCGGAAGGTCCCGCTGGTGCTGCCGTTGCCTCCGCAGTAGTCCTGGGGCGGGGAGAGGCCGTGCGCGGGTCAGGCCGGAGCCCGGCAGCCTGCGGGGCGGGGCGGGGCCTGGGGGCCGCATCCGTACCTGGGCCAGCGTGTACTCGCAGCTGCCCGCGAAGCTGTACCGCTCGGCGTCGAACGTGATGAAGTGGCCGTCCCCGTAGGTCACACAGGTGCCCAGGCAGGGCCGCTGGCTGCACTCCCACCTGCGGTTCCTGCAAGTGCTGCGGGGGACAGGGAGGGACGTCCTGCTCGCGGGGCCACGGCGGGCACCGGGACAGGGACCCGGCCCCCGCCCGTCCCTTCACGAGGGGTCCAAGGAAGGAGCGCTTGCCGCCCTGCTGCCTGCTGGGCGGGTGAGGCCGGGCCCGGGGCGCCTCCCAGAGCACGGGTGGGACCGAGTGGGGCCTTCCACGGGGAGGGCAGCCTCCGGCCTCAGCTCCCCTCTGCCTCCTGCCAAGGACGCCCCGGCCAGGGCCAACTCAGGCTGCTGTCCCCGGGGTCTCCCTCTGCCCCCCCAGCCCCTCCCCTAGGAGACCTGAGACCCACCAGGTGTTGCAGTCGACCCTGATGGTGTCCCCGGGCCTGTAGGCGGCATCGTTGTGCAGACAGGGGCAGTCTTCCTCGGCCACGCAGCCTCCGCTCCCGTCGGACACCAGCCCCGGGGGGCAGACACAGCCCGACACACAGTGAGTGCTGAACTGTGGACGGGGTGGGGAAGGGGGTGCCCGTCAGCGCCCCGTCCCCTGCTGGGGCCCAGGGACACCCAGGCCAGGGCAGGCGCACCCTCGGGGCGGCAGTGTGGCTGTGCCCTCCCCGCTGGCCGACTCACACAGTCCACGTCCAGGGTGTGGCAGCTCCGGAGGCACTCGGCCCCGGGGGCGCCCGCCGAGGCGTTGGCGCAGTCCAGGTACACCATGGGGGCCGCGCAGCCTGTGGGAGGAGGGCGCGCTAGGGGCTGGCCACGCAGCCAGGGCCCCCCCAGGCCCACAGAAGCCCCTCCCGCTCCCCCCCCCAGCTGGTGCCCGTCGGGCGGTGGCGGGAGGGGCGGTACCTGTCGTGGTCTGCTCCAGGGCTCCCAGGCAGCTCAGCTTCCCGCCCTCACACGAGCTAGGAGAGACGGGCGGCTGACCCCGGCTGCTGCCCGCCGCCCCACGGACCCGCCCCGATCGCGGCTGGGGGGGCGCGTGGGTCCCCAGGCCTGGCCACAAGGCGAGGACGGTTCCTACTCCCGGGGTTGCTGTGAAGGCCCCAAACCCCACAGAGGTGC
Organism: Miniopterus natalensis; assembly: GCF_054644295.1. Taxonomy (NCBI): domain Eukaryota; kingdom Metazoa; phylum Chordata; class Mammalia; order Chiroptera; family Miniopteridae; genus Miniopterus; species Miniopterus natalensis. The sequence continues at coordinate 77,492,474 of NC_142091.1, forward strand.
TCGGGGGGGGACCAGAGCAGAGGTGCAGGTGGGGGGCTGACAGGCCTCGGGGCGCTGAGGACATGGTCCAGCTGGTGACAAAGCTGCCTCCGGCTGGGAGGGTGTGGGGGGCCGGCCCCAGAGTGAGCACTACACACCCAGCACCCCCGGTGGGCCCTGGGCACTCAGAACACCCTCCCGGGCCCGGGGAGAGGTCCCTCTTTACAGAGGGGCTGAGGGGTGGGCCGGGACCTTCCCGCCTGGGGCGCCCCGCCCTTACCACACCACGCCATTGTCATGCACCACCTCCCCGGGCGCCACCACGGAGCCTCGGAAGTAGCAGGGACAGGCCTTGGCGGGCACACAGCTGCCGGCGTCGTCCAGGAAGGTGCCGCGGGGGCAGGTGCAGCCGTCCACGGGCACGAAGGGGACGCCGCAGGTGACATCGGCCTGGCTCAGGGCTTGGCAGGTGGGCTGGCAGCTTTCCACCACGTAGGCGTAGATCTGGGACTTGGGGCAGGTGCTCATGTACTTGGCTGAGAGAGGGGTTGGGGACGACACTCAGGTCGGTGGCCCGGATGGGGTCTAAGTGGCCCGAGACGCAGTTTCCCCTCTGGGAGTGGGAACGGTAGGAGCGCCAGCCTCTTGGTTGGGCCAGAGGAGGAAGCACCAAGCTCCTGCTGAGGACACCAGGTGGGGGTCGCCGCCCTGGGGTCCCTAGCACCCTACCCTGTCCAGGGAAGCCGGAACAGGCCACCCCGTCCCCCCACCCCCCTCCCACCCGGCACACTCACTGCAGACGCCGGCCCTCCAGCCGCTGAGCAGCACGCCCTTGGTGGCGCAGGCGCGGACGTAGGCGGACAGGGCCGCACACAGGCAGTCCTCGCTCTTCTCACAGTTGCACGTGTCGAACAGGCAGTTCTGGGGACAGGGCGTCGGGCGTCAGGGGCCAGGGAGACATGAACAGGGCGGGAGGGGTGGTCAGGGTGGAGTCCACTCCCCCAGGGGGCAGAGGGAGGCCTGTCTTCCTCGGGCAGACACACGCCCGGGGGTGGCGTCACGGGTATTTTGGGGCTTTGAGCTTCCGGAAATGAGGCCTAGGAGCCAATGGTTATGGATTGAATTGTGTCCCCCCAAAGATAACCCCTGGGGCGTGTAAAGGGGACCCTACTGCAAATAGGGCCTTTGCAGGTGTGATTAGCGAAGATGAGGTCATTGGGGGGCCCCCGATCTAGTACGACTGGTGTCCTGAGAAGAAACTCCCACACAGGAGGGGCCGCGTGAGGGTGGACGGAGGCCGGGACTGGGGTGATGAGGCCGGGACTGGGGTGATGTGGCCACAAGCCCAAGAAGGCCTGGAGCCCTGGGAGCTGGGAGGGGCAAGAAGGAGCTCGGCCCTTGACGGAGGGAACCTGGAAAGGGAGGCTTGGTGGGGGTGGGGGTCAGCTCCAGGTGGGCAGGCCCTGCTCCAGCACCTGCCCCACCCTGAGACCTGGGGGTCCCGGGCTGGCCCGGGCTCTCACCGAGTGGAAGGGAGCAGGGTTGACGATGGAGTGGCAGGGGGAGAAGGCTCCAGTAGGGTCGGTCAGCAGGGAGCACCAGTGCTGGGCATACTTCTCTGGGGAAGGGACACGAGGGGGCTGTCACCAGGAACCGCTCCCCACCTCCTCCCCTGCACCTGTACCCCCGGCCTCTGGCCCCCACACACAGGCCCTGAACTGGGCTTGGGGCTCACCCACCTGCCACGTGGGCACGGCTCCCAGGGCAGCAAGACCCTCTTCCTGGAGGTGGGGCCCCAGCACCCCACCCTGCTCACCCCAGACCCTGCTGCCTGCATGCGCACCTCGATATTGGAGGTCCCCCCGGCCCCACCGCCCTGGAGTGGGGGTGAAACTCCAGGCTTCCCGTGCAGACGGGCAGCAACCCGAGGGCCCCGGGGGCAGGGGTACCGTTCTCGACGCTGAGGGAGCAGGGGTCCTCGAAGCTGTTCTTGACGTTGGGGCAGGCGGCCTGGGTCTTCCAGGTGTTGGCGAAGGCGGCGGCCGTGCCCTCCACCACGCCGCTGAGCGTCAGGAAGTCGTCCGCCTGGTTCTGGTTGAAGTTCCCGCAGAGACCTGGGCACGGGGAGGGTCATCAGCCAGCCATCCAGCCCGGCCCCTGCTCCCTGGCCCCGTGGTTTCTCCTACACCATGATTTCGGTTCCGGAACCATCAGCAGAGAAGCTCTGGAGGGGGGGGTCAGTGCCGTGCACAGCCCCGTCCTCCCAGAACCCCCTCCCTGCCACTGGTCAGCCACTGCCTCCCCCGTCCCCATCTCCCGCAGCCTTCTGCATCACCTGCGGAGTCCTGCTCCGCCCCACCGCCCCGCCCCTCCGGGCTCATGCCCAGCCTCACCGCACATCTGGCCTCGGTAGGCGGGGTCCAGCCTGAGGAACACCTGCATGAGGGGCACCAGCTGCACCTCCAGCTGCAGCCCGAGGCCCGTCTGCACCAGGATGAAGAAGGTCGAGGGCCTGAACACCGTGATGTTGGCTGTGGGAGGGGGGAGGTCAGAGGCTGCCCAGGAGCCACTCCCGGCCACCAGTGCCTGAGCCTCGTGCTCCTGGGATGGCCCAGGAGGCAGAGACGGGCTCAGACAGACGTCTGGTGGACTCCGGACACCCCACTGTAACCCAGGAGCTGGGCAGGAGCTCACATGCCTGCACGGGTTGTGACCCCAAGAGGCCGGGGCCCCCGCAGCAGCCACAGGTGGGGCCATGGACACCCCACTCTGTCCATGACCGCCAACCCTGGGGTGTTCTGGAACTGCCCGGGGCCATGGAGAGCCGGCGAGGGCCCAGCAGGCTTGGTGCAGGCTCTCCGGACATGGCCCCACTCCCCCGGGGCCGCGTACCTGCTGACACGGGCAACTGGGTAAAGATGGAGTTCATGAACACCCCGCCGTTGGCCTGGATCCGGATGACCTAGGAGGGAGGTGGGGCCGTGGTCAGGGTGGGAAGGAGCCCCTGGGAGCCGGGTGGTCCTGGGACAGCCCGGGAGGGAGGCCGCCCCTGGGACGGCAGGTTCGGGGAGGGAGCTGGCGCCTGCTTCCTCCCCACCTCGTCCTCAGGACCCTCACCGTGGCCCCGCCGCTCATGCTCAGTGTCACCGTTTTGAGGCAGTTCTCATTGTCCGTCAGGCCGCACTTCCGCAGCTCGGCCAGCACGGTGAAGCCGTTGTCTTCACATTTCTAAGGGCAAAGCAGGGAGGGGGCTGAGTGTGTGTGTGTGTGCGCATGTCTGTGCGTGTATCTGCATGTGCATGCATGAGTGTGTATGCACGTGTACAAACATGTATGTGTGTGCATATGCATGCATGTGCTGTGTGTGCGTGCGTGCATGCCTTGCATGTATCTGCATGTGCACATGTGTGTGTGTGTGCGTGTGCGTGTGTGTGTGCATGTGCCTGTGTGCATGTGTGGTGCCCCTGTGGCTGGGGTGCCATTCAGGCTGGAGGTGGACAGTGGCTCTCAGTGGCCTCTAGTCACCTCTCGGTACCTTGTCTCAGGGTCGGGAGCCCTTCGGCCCCCTGCGAGTGTGAGTCTGTGGACTTCCTCTTGAGATGGGACCCAGGAGGGGGCCGTGGGGGCTTCACCCACTCTGATGACCACCACAGACCCTTCCCGGGGGCAGAGGAGGGGTGGGGGCCCTGGGACCCGTCTGCACCTTAGACAGGACGTAGCTGCAGTCCCCGTGCATGTCGTAGAGCCTCTCATCGTAGGTGGAGATGTGGGACCCGCCCTGGACGGAGCAGGTCCCCGGGCACGGGTGGTCCTGGCACTGCCACAGTCCCCCGGAACAGGTGCTAGGAGGCCATGAGCAGAGCAGCTAAGTGAGGGGGGGTGGACCCACCCCATGCCCTCCACCCCAGGCGGACAGGGTGGGGGGCACCTACCAAGAGCTGCAGCTGGTGGAGAAGGAGGCCCCCGGGGCGTAGACGCGGCCACTGTGGGTGCAGGGGCAGTGCTCCAGCGGCAGGCAGCCCGAGTTGGTGACGTCGTCCAGCACCGTGCCTGCGAGGGGCGGGGCAGCCGGTCAGCGGGCCGCGGCTGGGCGCTGGGGGCATGGTGACCAGAGGCAGCCACGGGGGTGGGCGAGGAGTCGGGGGGGCAGTCCCCGAGGGCCCGGAGCACTTGCCTGGGGGGCAGAAGCAGCCGTCCACGCAGTGGTCCTCGCAGAGCTGGGAGCGCTCGGGGTTGGAGCAGGTGTCCGCGCAGGGCGAGCCGCACTCCTGGTGCTGCGTGTTTAGGGGGCAGGTCCGGGCTGCAGGGAGGGGACACAGCTTGGCCTCCAGGAAACCCTGGGGGCCAGATGGGCAGACGGGCCACCTCCACCCCCACTTTCCATGTGCCACCAAGGGTACCCCAAAGCCACAGCTGTGCCTGGGAACCCCCGTCTCAGGAGCCTTGGCCCTGCTTGTCCCAGCCCCCAGCCGTCTCCTGGGTTCTGCTGAGCTGAGCTCACTGTATCTGGGCCAAGTCTTCACTCCGGGTCCCCCGGCCCCCCTGGGCCTGAAATATTCCCCTCTGCTCTCCTGCCCATCCTCTCTCTGTGGGCCCCCAAGTGGATCCACCTGCCCTATGTCCCCAGATGCCAGGTGGCCCCCCGGGAGTCTCCTCCATCACCCCCTCCCCAGAGACTCCGCATGGGGGAGGCCCTGGTGACGGGCACTCACGGCAGAAGTCGGGGCGCCTCCAGTTCTGCGGCTGGCCCCCCGCGTGGGCACACTGGCGGGAGTACTCGGCGAAGGTGGCGCAAGGGCAGGTGGGGCAGCGACACAGGTCCTGGGTGCAGGCGGCCACGTACGGGTCGGCGTCCACCAGCCAGTTGCACTGAGTGAAGGCGGGGCCCAGCAGGGTGCCGTGGCAGATGCCCTCCTGGGGAGCACAGAGGCCGGGCGCACTCTGCATGGGCTTGTGTGGGGACCCCGGCCCCGCAGCCTTACCCCGGCCAGGGATTCCCCTCTTCCTGGTGGTTCCTTCCATCCAGCCATCTGTCTGTCCGTCTCCCCATCCCCCAGCCATCCGCTCAACCCCTGAACCTGCCCCCTCTGGGGCGGAGCTCTGCTGGGCGCTGGGAGTGATACACACCCTGTGCACCCCAACCCCGGGGCTCGGGGACACTCGGTGCACCCGGGAAAGGAGCAGACCCTGCCCCCGGCGGCCACTCAAATGAGGGGGAGGGTGGTGCCGTCCACCCGCAAGCCGCCCCCTGAGGAATTTCCTCCTTTCCCAGCCACACCCTGACCAGCGAGTGGGGGATGGCCCGGGACTCCGAGTCCTGATTTAAGGCTTGGGGTTTCTGCTGGTTTTGGGGATCCCGGAGCTTCCAGGCCACTTCCAAAGGCGGGGCCCTCCCAGCTCATCGGAAGGGCTCCCTGAGTGCCCCGCTCTTGGCGGGACTGTGGGGGGGGGTGCGTGTACACACACAGATGAGCTCACACACTGACACGGGGCCACACGCACACTTAGATGTCTGCAGTGCGGGGAAGCGTGTGGGTGCAGAGGGTGCACCTCAAAAGCGGAGGCCAAGTCTTCAGCTGCCCCGGGTCTAGGAGACCCTCTCTCATCGGGACACCCAAAGTCCCAGCCCCAGGAAACCTGAGCCCACCCTCTGGCTGTCCGCGCGCCCGGGAGCAGGGGCTCACCCTGTCCGTGCAGTTGTCAGCTGGGGAGGGCTGGGGATCCTGGCACTGCTCCGTGGGCCCGTCCAGTTTCTGCAGGTTCCCGAACTGTAGAGGGGTCAGCCTGGCGTCTGGGGAGAAGGGGTGCTCCGTGTGGGTAACAAGGGAGGGCTCCGGGGGCCGGGCAAGGAGGCTGTCCATGCCCCGGACCCCCAACGATCTACTTCCTGTCCAGGAGAGCCTCCCAGCCCCCCAGACTGTCCAGCCCTCCCTGGGCCACCTGCGTGCCCTCACCCGGGGCAGCACTCACTGTGGGCATAGAACTCGTTGACGGCCGGGAGCCCATTGAAGTCCCCACAGAGGCCGCACGTCTGGTTGGCGTACTTGGGGTCCAGCTCCAGCTGGGGACAGGGGAGAAGCAGTTCCAGCCTCTGTAGGCCTGGCAGGGCCCCCTACTCACCCAGCCCACTCTCGGGGACTCCCACAGCCTGGGTGGGGGGGATGTGAGCTGGCGTCTCACCAGGGCGCTGTCCTCTCCGTTCCACATGAAGGTCAGCATCAGCCGGACGTTGACCTTGATGTAGTCACTGCTCTGCTCGACCAGGAGGCCAGCCTGGCTGTAGGGCAGCTCCTCCCTGGGGCGGAAAGTTCTGGTTGTCCCAGGGCCCTGGGTTTGGGGCAAGGACCAGGGCCCTCCCTGTCCTCCGACCCCTGAGCCCACCGGAGCCGGACCCCTCCCGCCCACGCGGGGCTCACCGCCGCCCGTTGATGAGGACGGAGCTGTTGGAGACCTCCAGCACCAGCCCCTGGGCCTTGAGGACCACGTGGGTGATGGTGGGCCTGGAGCCCGCCAGGCCGCGGCGCAGCTGGACGTTGAAGTCCTCGTAGGCGGCCCCGCAGTGCGCGGAGAAGACGTAGTTGCAGCGGCCGGGGAAGCGGAAGATGTCGCCGTCGAAGGTCTTGTAGTGGAAGTCGCCCCACGTGCTGCAGACCCGCCCGTTGTGCGCGGGGTTCAGGGCTGTGGGGAGAGTGTGGGGAGCCCCTGCTGGATGCCGCCACCTGCTCCCGGCACCCACAGGAGGAGGCACGCGACTCGGGGGAGTGGGGGGCCAAGAGGGGGGCCACCCTCTGGCCGCTGCACCAGCCTCGCTCCCCTCAGCACCTCTGATTGTCCCGACCCCGGACCCCTGCCCAGCACCACGGGGCAGCCCCAGGAGGGTTGTTCACAGGGAAGGCTCCCAGCTGTGCCCAAGGCTGTGCAGCTGCCCAGCTGCCCCTGACTGTCCCAGCTTTGCCCCAGATCTGTGACCCCCCCAGGGCTGGCAAACACCCCAGCCCCCATCAGCAGTGGGCGGCATCCACTTACCGCTCATGGTGGGTAAAGCGGTGATGGACTGGATGAAGATCGTTTGCTGGGCTGCAGAGCGAGGGCCAGTCATACAGGGAATGTAGCCAGGTGGTCATACCGCTTCCTGAGATCCCCCCCCACCCTCCTCACTGCCACCCTGGGGTAGTAGGAGCCTCAGGCCAACTCTGACCCACCCCAGGGAGCCCAGGACTAATGGCTGTACCCTGCTGCCCAAGACATGCTCTTGCTCTGGACATTTTTGTGTGAGCATTGCCCTGAGTGTGTGTGTGAGTGCATGTGAATGTGTGCACCTGCGTGTGAGTACACGTGTGGATGCATGCATGTGAGTGTGTGCACCTGTGTGCGAGTGCACATGTGTGAGTGCATGTGAATGTGTGCACCTGTGTGAGCATGTGTGTGTGAGCATGTGTGTGTGCACCTGTGTGTGAGTACACGTGTGAATGTGTGCATGTGAGTGTGTGCACCTGTGTGTGCATGTGCACCTGTGTGAGCATGTGTGTGTGTGTGCGTGTGTGTGTGCACCTGTGTTTGAGTGCACACACACCGGTGCGTGAGCATGTGCATGTGCATGTGAGCGTGTGCACACTGTGTGTGCATGTGAGTGCGTGTGCCCCTGTGTGGAAGTGCGTGTGACCATGTGAGAGCCTGTTTTGCACCTTTGTGCTCTTGCTTCTAGCTTAGCCCCTCCACTGCCTCCTCCCCTGGGCAGACGGGGCCCGGGAAGGGTCTGTGTATCAGGCAGGGGCTGTGGAAAGGGATCTGTCCCCACCCGACCCAGCCCCTCCACCTGCCCAGCCGCTCACCAGTGTCCATCCTCCGACTGCCCTTGGCAGCCCCTGTGTCCACCCAGCTTGACTCCATGCCCTGGGTCTCTGTGGGAACAGGGGACGGAGTTTGAGAGCAGCCGGACATGTCACCACCACCCCTTGGCGGCCTGTTTGGGGCCCCAGTGGCAGGTGTCTGAGGGCTGCAGGGTGGTGGCCACATGAGCGGGCTCTGGCCTCCCGGTCACTTGGGGACAGAAAGTGAGGCCTCCACCAGGGTGGAAGGTTCTGGCAGGGGCTGTCTCTCTTTGGTGGCCTGACCCCCACCCTCCCCAGCTACGAATTCAGGCGTCGCCTCATCCCTCATCCAGCTGTGACAGGGCAGGAAAATGGAATCAGGAAAAGGCGTTGGCCCCTTTGACCCCGGCCACCTCAGGGAGAGGGTTCGGCCCCATCCCACGTCCCTCAGACAAGCACAAAGACAGGCTTTGTTGGGGAGAACACAGTAGTTGGGGAGGCTCCCGGGCGGGACTTAGCAGAAACCCAAGACCAGAGTGCCAGTGCCGGAGCCACCAGGCGTGGCAGGTGGGAGCCCTGAGCCCTGGTGCTGGGCGGCCGAGGCCGCCTGTGCCCGCTGCCTCCAGGCAGGGTGCCCCTGCCAGCCTGACCAGGGCCGAGCTCCACAGCCTCTCGCTGCCTTGGTGGACAGGACCGAGACCCCAGGCCCCTCCTGCGGGGCTCGGGCGGGGACACCCTGCACGTGGCCCAGAATTCCTTCCTCGTGTCTGCCAGGAGTCCCACCCTGGGCCCCAGAATGTGCTTTGTGGGGACTGCGGGGTGGGGCCTCCACGTCCCTGGTGGGGCCTGAGCTCGGCCAGGGGCACTGCGGCAGCTGTCACACCCTGGCTGCTTCCTGTTGGACCTTCTCGGCCAGATCACCGACCCTCGGGAACCCAGGGACTGGCCCTGCCTTCACCTTCCCTCCCAGGGGCTGGCTGCTCCCTCTCTCTGCCTGTCTACCCCTGTCCCCAGACCTGCAGCCCCTCCTGCCTGCCCCTGACGCCACCCCCACCGTGGAGAGAACGCAGGTCACATGGCACCCCCACTGGGTCCCCAGACAGGTTTCCAGGAGAACGGGCTCCATGCAGGGGCCTTCTTGGGTAGAAGGCTCAGCCCAGTGAGCCTGGGTCTCCATCGCTCACCTCGGACCCCATCACACGGGAGTCTGGGTGCACAACTCCCTGGCGTGAAGACCCTCCTCTCAGCCGCACCCTCCACCTCTAACAGGGGAATCAGCTCAGGGGGACCCCACCCACCACAGTGCATCCCCCACCCCAGGATTTGCCCCAAGAAGAGGGAATGGGCAGAGAATGGGGTAGGTTCACCACAGGCCCCACTCAGGCTCAGGCCCAGGGAGCCCAGAGGAGCCCTCTGAGCGGGGACCTGGCTGTGCAAACCGCACCCCAAACGGACCCTGGGCCAAGCGTGTGCTGCAACCTGGGGGCTGTCCCAGGACAACCACCAGGAGCTACTATAGGAAAGCCCCTCTTGCCTCCAGCCAGCTCCTCCAAGAAAGGGAACTGGGGCAGGAGCTGGGGCAGGGACTGGGGCAGGGGCTGGGGCAGGGGCCTGGGGAGACAACTGCTCCCCTTCACTGCCTCCCTGCCACTGGCCGGTGCCCACCTCCTCAGACCCGAGCTCCAGGTGAGACGCTGTGGGGACAGCTTGCAGGAGCTGAGTGCAAGTGCGGATGGGTGGGGACAGGCGTCACCAGACAGCCCCTGGGGCTGCATCTTTTTTGTTGACCGTAAGTATTAGGGCTCAAGGTGCTCCCAAGACGCCGAGGGCCATGGGCCTCTGGGCGGAGGGACAAGAGGCAGGGAGAGGCGGCTGGGAAAGGCCTAGCAGCTGGTGTGGTACAGGCGTGTGTAGGGCCAGGGATTCGGACGTGGCTCCCTGTAGCTGGGCCCCTGTCCACCCCTTTGCAGTCCTGTTTCGAGCAAAGCCGCTGTGGGGGCTGCCAGGATGGCTGTCACCCGGGCTGGCTGTGAGGGTGGAATGAAGGTGCTCCCCTCTGGGCAGGGACCAGTGCTGGTGGCAGTCCCGGGGGCCACACGGGAACCAGAGAGACCCCCAGACTCGGCCCCCTCACCGACGCCCACCCCTTCCAACCCTGGAGGCCAGACCCTCTTGGCTGTTGCCCCAGGGGGACCTGGCATCTCCTGCCCATCCATTCTCAGCGGGAGAAACCCAGGTGAGTGGCCCGTGGGGGTCGCCAGGCCGTGAGGATGGCTGAGGGTCCACTTACCTGCCTTCTGCACCCAGAGCAGGGCCAGGAGGGCCCACGCCAGCACCCGGCACCCGCTCAGGTCGCCCATCCTGGGGACAGGTGAGCAGGCAGGTGGTGAAGAGGGAGTGGGGCAAGGTGCTCGCTCCTCTGGGGGCCCCGGAGCTTATGTAGCAGGAAGCCTTGGCCCCGCGCCCAGCTCCCGGGCCACGGGGGCACTGCCCTCTCCCCCGCACCAGCCACGTGTGTTTGCTCTTGGGGAGGGGCCGGAGCAGGAAGGTGGCATGGAGGAGGAAGGATTCTTGGCTCTGGGGCCTGGAGACACAGGACCCCCGCCCCCAGCAGCTTCTGAGAATTAGCAGGGAGAGGGGTGCCCATCCACCGGACGCCAGGAGAGGGGTGCTGACGGCCCCCCTAGATGGTGAAGCCCCCGCAGGCAGGGCCACCTCGGGGGTGCCCAGCCTTGCCTCAGCCCCCACCTCACTCGAAAGGGACAATGGTCAGCACAAGGCTCATGTTCAGCTCCACGTCGAGCCTCTCGGGAGCCTGGCGGGGCTGAGAGGTGGGACTGAGGGGAGGGGGCCTCGGGTCACCACCTGCGAGGCCGTGAGGTCATTGCTCGCTCGGCCTGGCCAGCAGCCCTGGGTTCTCCTGCTCAGCTGGACGAGGGGCTTGGTCAGGTGTGGAGGGCGGGGTAACTAGTCTGCACGGCTTGTGGGGGTCCCAGGAGGAGGCTCTGTGTCTAGGACCCCCAGCCGTGCTGACCAGGGCCCCTTGCGAGTCTCTGGGCTCCTCTTTGCCTTCATGTTCAAGGGGAAACCAGGCCTTGAGCGTGGACACCTGGTTCAGACGCACCCATCTGATGCCCCCTTGTCAAGGCAGGGCAGAGGCTCCCACCCGGGGTCCTGAGTGGCCCCACCTCATTCCCAAGGCCAACTTGTTAACCCAGGGGTCCGGGACCTGCCTGGGGTCCTAGGTCCCAAGCAGGCCTCTCAGGGACCACTGTGTACCTGGTGACGTGCCCCTTGAGGCCCCCAGTGGGGCTGATGGGGTCACCTCAGGGGGGACCAGGGGTATCTCCACCAGCACCTGCCCCAAGTCAGAGCCACAATAGCCCAGTTCCCCCACTGGCGGGTCAGGTTTCAGGGTCACATGGTCACCAGCACCCCAGCCTTCTCACTCTCTGCCTCTTCCAGTGTCCTTGCCCCAAACCCGAGGACGTCCCAGGTCCCTTCCAGGCCTCTAGGTTGGCTGGTGTGACTAACAGACGAACCTCTTACTCCCACCCCAACCCGCTGTTTGTCTCACTGAGGCTAAATTGGCAGCCATGCGATTGCTGGGCCCGCTTGGGTCCATGACCCTGCCTGCTTGGCCCTGGGCTGGGGCAGGAGGTTCTTGGACCCCAGAACGACCTGAGACCCGGCTCCCAGGCACCCCAGGGACCCCAGGGGTGGTGCTGTGGCCCCTGCTGCTCCTGCCCCCATTTCCGCTGTCACATCCAGGGTTGAAGGTTCAGGGCTGGGTGTGTGGGGGTCTCCAAAGCCTTTCCACATGCAGCCCAGCTGTCCTCACCGTAGGACGCGCAGCTGGAAGGTCCCCCGAGGGCGGGCAGGGGGCACCTCTCAGGACCAGCTTGGAGGCTGGGCTGGCGCCCCTGCTCCGCCCTCCTTGGATCTCCAGCTGAGGCTGTGCCCACCCTGCCCGCCTCGCCTTCCTGCCCTTCCTCCAGGCAAACAGCTGGTGCTCAGTAGTGCCGAGGCCCCCAGTCCCTGGAGAAGGTGGGGGTGCGCACCGCCTGGGCTACTGGCTGCGAGGCCGCTCACCTGCACCAGCAGGGGCGGGCTGGGGTCTCTGAACCCGCTGAGGCCTCGGGGAAAGGGGGGTCCTCAAGCCTGAAGCCTCACAGCCAGGCCTCCCACCTCCTCCAGGCCTCCAGTTCTCAATCCGGTCCCCTGGGGCCTGCGAGCAGCACCCGCCCTGGTGCCACAGGTCTCCTCCACACTGAGGCAGCCAGCGTGGGACCCGCCAGCCCCAGCCCCCCAGCATGGGGGCGGCCCGGGCACCTGGGTCTGGGGCCTCGAGTGTTCTAGAGGTTTCACGTTTATCTCGGTCCCCCCCCTCCCCTCCCGGCAGGTGGGCAGCAGCTGGCGCACAGGGGCGCGCAGGGGCACACAGACCCAGCTGGGCCTCCCCACGAGCCCCATCCCGGCAGAGACTTGCAGGCCTCAGGGTCCCAGCTATTGAGACATCCCGGATGCACCCCGGGCCAGCCTGTTTGCTCAGCGAGTTTACCCCTTCACAGTTGAGGGAGCCGAGAACAGAGGCGAGAGGAACCGCTGGCTGCCGGGAAGGAGGCCTGGGCCAGCGGCCTCCTGCAGCTCAGGGAGGCTCCGCCAGGGACGTGCCAGGAACCGGCCTGCCTTGGGCACGCCCTGCCCCTCCTTCAGTCCAGGGGGCGGCTGGGAAGGGGAACCTCACTGGGCCACATGGAACCCAGAGGTGTTGTGCCCCAGCCCCCCAGCTGTGAATAAAGGACCCCCCCCCCCCCAAGCCCTGAGGCAGACTGCCCCAGCCTGGCCCTCAGCCCTGGTGGACAGGGCCTCTCAGTTGACCCCACCCCACCGCCCGCCTCCCGCCTCCCACCTCCCACCTCCCACCGTGGAGAACAGACTCCAGGACCAGGGTCCCTGGATGCACCACGCCTCAGGCATTTATCGAGTGCTGGCTGTTTGCCCAGCTCTCCCCTTGGGCACCATGGAGGGGCTGGGAAGATGGGCACAGCCCTAGGAGCCAGGTGTGGCTGGCTGCAGGTCCGCTCCAGCCCACCCTGTGCTGTCCTGGGGGTGGGCGTTTTACTCCTGTTGCCTCTTGCTCCCCAGAGGGCTGTGCGGACAGTGGGGGTCCCAGCAGCCCTAGTCTATATCCCGAGGGGCCGGTTCTCCCGGTGAGCTGAGGGGCCCAGTGGGCCCTGAGCCAGGTAGGAGGGTGGTCCAGGCGGGGAGGGTGGCAACCCCATCCCCAATGCCTTCTGCGTTTTCTGGTCTTCACCCAGATCCCTTCCCTGGCCTGTTGCCCTTCCTGCCAGCAAATGGTGGTGAGCCCTGGGGGGTACTGCCCTGGCCGCTGGGGACAGCAGGTGCCAAGATCCTGGGGCAGGAACAACTGTGACCCACTGGGGCCTGGGGAGGGTGGGGAGCCCCAGATGAGGGTGGGCTCGGTCCGATGCGGGGAGGAGTTTGGGTTGGCTCTGAATTTGTGGGTATTGGAGCACTTAACGCAAGGAAACCATAGGGGATGACTTTTTGTAGTCAAACGTACATTAAAAATTCAGCACTTTAACCATTTTTGAGCGTACATTTAGTGGCACTAAGCACATTCGTGGTGTTGTACAACCTCCAGTACCATCCATCGCTAGAGCATTTTAATCTTCCAAACAGGGAGAGTCCATTAAACCCTGACCCCCTCCGCTCCCCCAGCCAACGTCTTACAAACCCAGCTGGGGCTAGGGACCAGCCCCGAGCCTCTTCTATGGGGCGTCACTCCCATGCGTGAGGGCCCCGCTCTCACGACGTGAGCTCCACCCGAAGACCCACCCTTTATATCTTCACCGTCCGGGTTGGGATTTTAACATATGGATTTTGGGGGAACGCAATTCAGACTATAGCAGGCTGGAATAGTTTTTTTTGGTGGGACTTTTAGAGTTTTTTTAGGTATATGATCACGTCTTCCGTGACGAGAGAGAGTTTTATTTCCTTTTTGTTGTTGTTAATCCTTACCTGGGGATATTTTTTCCCCCATTGCTTTTTAGAGAGACTGGAAGGGAGGGAGAGAGAGAGAGAACCATCGATATGAGAGAGACACATCGATTGGTTGCCTCCTGCCCACTCCCCAACCAGGGTCTGGGATCAAATCTGCAACCCAGATATGTGCCCTTGACCAGGAATTGAACCCGTGACCCTTCAGCATGCAGGCCGGCGCTCTAACCCCCGAGCATCGCCAGCCGGGGCTAGTTTTACGGCTTCATTTCCAGCCTGGATGTCTCTCATTTCTCTTTCCTGCCTGATTGCTCCGGCTAGAACTTCCAGGGCTATGTTGACGAGAAGCAGCGAGAGTGGGCCGCCCCGCCCCGTTCCCGACCCGGGAGGGAAAGCTTTCCTCCTTCGCCCCTGATGTGGGTTTTCTTGTATGGCTTTCATTATGTTGAGGTGGTTTCTTCTATTCCTGCTCTGTTAAATGGTTTGTCCGATTTTTAATCGTGAAAGGGTGTTGAATTTGGGCAAATCATTTTTCTGCATCAATTAAGACAATCATGTGGGGTTCCCCCCCCCCGATCTGCACACACTTCGTTTTATTAATGTGGTGATGGGTTGATTTTTGTACATTGAACCATCCTTGCATTCCGGGAACACAACCCACTGGGCTATGGTGCATCTGAATCGTTTTGCTAGTATTTCATTAAGGATTTTTGCATCAGTGTTCCCAAAGGACACTGGCCCATCGTTTTCTCAAGTGTCTCCGTCTCCCTCGGTGTCGGGAATGATGGCCTCGTAGAATGAGTGCGTAAGTGTTCCCCCCTTTATGGTTTTTCGGAGGAGTTTGAGAAGGGTCCCTATCAATTCTTCTATGAACGTTTGATAGATTTCAGCGCTGAAGCCCCCTTCATGGCCCTTCATTTCTGGGGAGGGTTTTGGTTCCTGATTCGATCTCATTACTAGTTATAGGTCTACTCAACTTGTCTATTTCCTCACCAGTCAGTTTTGTCAGATTGTGTGTTTTTGTGAATTTGTCCATTTCTTCTAGGTTATCAAATTTCTTTATTCTTTTATAATGATAGCTTTTTTCTGTGAATCGATAGTAACTCCCCTTTCATTTCTGATTTTAGAAACTTGAGTCCTCTCTTTTTTCTTAGACTAGTAAAAGGTTTGTCAATTTTGCTGATCTTTCAAAGAGCTGACTTTTGTGTTCTCCACTGTTTTCTCCTCTTATATTTATTAACTCTATTCTTTCTTTTCTTCTTCTACCTTTAGGTTTAGTTTTCTCTTCTTTTCTAGTTCCTTAAGGTGTACAGTTAGTTTATTCCTTTACAAAGGTTCTTCTTTTCTAAGGTAGGTATTTACAGTTATAAATTTTCCTCTTAGCATTTCCTTTGGTGATGGCATGCTGTGTTTTTCATCCATCTCTAAGTATTTCCTAATTTCTTCTTTGACTCATTGGTTGTGTGAGAATGTGTTGTTTAATTTCTACATATTTGTGAATTTGATAGTTTTACCTCTATTATCAATTTGTAGCTTCATTCCTTTGTGGTTGGAAAGGATACTTTGCATGATTTTAATCTTTTAAAATTTGTTAAAATATGTTTTGGGACATAACATACAGTTTATCATGCAGAACGTGTCATGTGCCCTTGAGAAAAATGTGTAGTCTGCTGTTGTTAGGTGGATTTCTGTATATATAGGTTAGGTACAGTGGGTTTATAATACTGTTCACATCTTCTATTTCCTTATTAATCTCTCTGGTTGTTCTGCTCATTATTGAAAGTGAAGTATTGAAATCTCCAACTATTATTTTAGAACAATCTGACTCTCAATTTAATTCTGTCAGTGTTTCTTCATGTAATTAGGGGCTATATTTTTTGGTGCATATATGTTTAAAATTTCTTTTCCTATTGAATTGACTCTATCAATAAATAATATCCTTCTTTGTCTCTTGTAACCTTTTTAAATGTAGAGTTTGTTTTGTCTGGTATTTTAGCTACTGTTTGTAGAAATGTCTTTTTCCAAAATTTTACTTTCAATCTATACATCTTCAGT
Source organism: Miniopterus natalensis (assembly GCF_054644295.1). Lineage (NCBI taxonomy): Eukaryota > Metazoa > Chordata > Mammalia > Chiroptera > Miniopteridae > Miniopterus > Miniopterus natalensis. The sequence goes on from NC_142091.1 coordinate 77,508,343, forward strand.
TCTAAAGTGAGTCTCTCGCAGACAGCATACAGTTGGATTATGTTTTTAGATCAATTATGCCCATCTCTGCCTTTGAATGGAGAGTTTTTACTTACATTTTAAGTAGCTGCTGGTAAGGACGGACTTACTTCTGCCATTATTCCACTTGGTTCTATGTGTTACCTGGCTTCTTTGTTCCTCATTTACTCCACCACTGCCTTTTTTGTTTAGTTGATTTCTGGAAGCAACAAATTTTTATTTTCCTCTCACTTCTTTATGTGTTTATTTTATAGATATTTTCTTTGTGGTTATCATGAGATTACATACAATACCCCAAAGTTATAACAGGCTAATTTGAATTGACTCCAACTCAGCTTCAGTTGCATACAAAAACTCTAATCCTATATAGCTCCATTCCCTTCTTATGTTCCTGTAAAAAGTGACACATATACCTGCGTTCCCAATAACATAGATTTACAATTATTTTTATGCATTTATTTTTAAATCATGTAGAAAATAAAAAGTGGGGTTAGAACTAAAAATTACAGTGATAGTGGCTTTTATATTTGCCCACATATTTAGCTTTACTGGAAATTTATTTCTCCATACAGCTTTAATTTGCTGCCTAATGTTCTTTTATTTCAACTCAAAGGATTTTTTTTAAGCATTTCTTGTAGAGTGGGTCTAGTGGTAATAAACTCCCTCAATCTTTGCTTACCTGGAAATATCTTCATTTCTTTCTCATTTTTGAAGGAAAGTTTTGCTAGATATCGAATTCTTTGTTGCCTGTCTTTCTCTTTCAGTACTTCAAATATGTCATCCACTGCCTTTCTGGATTCCAGGGATCATGATGATAAATCAGCTAATAATCTCATTGAGGATGTCTTGTAAGTGACAAGTAGCTTCTTTCTTGGTGTTAAATATTTTCTCTTTGTCTTTCAACAGTTTGGTCACAATGTATGTCAAAAGGGATCTTTCACTTTATTCTACGTGGAGTTTGTTGAGCTTCTTGGAAGTTTTCAGCATTATTTCTTCAAATAATATTTCTGTCCCTTTCTCTTCTCTGCTGGGACTGTCATCATGCATATGTTGACCTGCCTGATGGTGTCCCACAAGTTCCTTAAGCTCTATTAGCTTTTCTTCATTTTTTTTTTTTCCTGCTCCTCAAACTTGATCATTTAACTGTCCTGTCTTCAAGTTCATTAAATCGTTCTTCAGCCTGCTCAAGTCGGTTGTTGAACCCCTCGAGTGAACTTTCCATTTCAGTTGTACTTTTCAGCTCCAGAATTTCTGTTTGTCTTTTTAAAAACAATTTTCATCTCTCTGTTAATATCTCATTTGGTACATGCATATTTTTCCTGATTTCCTTTGTTTTTTTGTCCATGTTTCCCTTACCTCTTTGAGCATAGTTAAGACAGTTGTTTTAAAGTCTTTGTCTAGTAAGGCTGATATCTGGACTTCCTCAGAGATGATTTTTGTAAATTTATTTTGCTCCTTTGAATGGGCCATATATTTTTGCTTAGTTGTAAGTCTTGTGATGTTTTTTGTTGAAAACTGGGGAGTTCGTTGTTATAATAGGGTAATTCTTTCCTTTCCTTTCCTTTCCTTTCCTTTCCTTTCCTTTCCTTTCCTTTCCTTTCCTTTCCTTTCCTTTCCTTTCCTTTCCTTTCCTTTCCTTTCCTTTCCTTTCCTTTCCTTTCCTTTCCTTTCCTTTCCTTTCCTTTCCTTTCTTTTCTTTTCTTCTTTTCTCTTTGTTGTTGCTATTGCTGAAGGCTGTAGTGGTCCCTTTGTTTTGAGACTTTTCCAAACAATTTTTACAAAGACTATTCCTTACTGTGTGTGATCCCTGAAGTCTCTGTTCCTTGAGTTCATGTTTAGCTAATGTTTTGCCAGTTTACATGAATATCAGAAGCTTTCAGTCTTACTAGAGATATCAGTAAGAGATATCAGCCTTACTAGACAAAAACTTTAAAACAACTGTCTTTACAGCCTGGCTCTGTGCTGAGGCAGTCCTTCAACACTTAGGGAGGCCTGCTCTGAGCCTGGGGACCGGCCCGAGATGGTTGGGCATGAGTATAACTTTCTAAATTCCCTTATCTACACGGCTGCTTTAGAATGTTCTGATTGTCCAAAGAGTCTGACTTCAACATATTCAGGCATTAGGTGGTCTATTGTATCATCTGTGACCTCTTGCCCCAGGAGTCTGTGGGTCTCTAGTCACCTAGCAGCTTTTATGAACAGTGCTACCTGCTGCTTTTGCCACCTGAGTTCCAAGTTACCCAAGACAGAGGTGAGTACCTTGCATAATTCCTTCAGACTTCCGCCACATAGTTTAGAACAGGTGCACATGATTGCAAGGATGGTCTTCTCTGCTCCTTCAGGGTTGTGTGGTGGGGAGTGGAATGGGAACTGGGCTGGCAATTCAAGACCAAAACTGCTGCTGCAGGGGGCAGGGGATGGGGGGGGGGTGCAAAGATGAGCAAAAATGAAAAAATGCCACCAAACTTTCCTACCATTTTAAGACAGTTTTTCTTGATTGGACATTAGCTTGGTGGCTGTGGACCCTTGATTGTCTTCTATAGTTCTGAAAAAGTTGGTTCAGACAGTTTCTTTCTCTCTTTTTAATGTTTCTGAGGGAAACGAGAGCTTAGAACTTCCCAGTCCACCCTGTTGCTCATGGACTTATATTTTTTAAAAGACTTATTCTGAAAAGAAGTTCGTGAGACTGTGCTGATATAAATAAATAAGTAAAAATAGATAAACGGGGATAGAAGTGACTAGAAGAGCCTCGGTGGATCCTAACACCAGTGGGACCATGTAAGGGACCAAGTATCTCCCCCAAGACCCTTATTAATCCCAAGGGAGAAATGGTTACTTCCCAGTGGAGAAATCTGGCAGACGACTGACGGAGGTGAACATCCCAGGGACAGGTCCACTAGAATCACATCCCTCAGGATAAGATGCCTGAGAAGGACACAGGTTCGTGGTGTCATTCCTGCGAAACACCGGCTCCCACCTGAGCCTGAGGAAACCGCCCACAGACCCAGGCTTGAGGGCACTGCCCAGCTTAACCACCTGCACCCCCCACAAAGGTCGCAGTCAAGAAACACAGAGAAAGCCTGAGGACAGATTCTGGATTGGAGACTAAAGATACAGCGCGCGTGCGACGTGGCGTCCTGAGTCAGAGCCCAGGCTGGGAGAGACGAGCGTGGTCAGGACAGCGGAGGACTGTGGCTGGTGGTGGTGCAGCGTTTCTTTTTTGTTTTAATCCCCACCTGAGGATATTTTCTCCATTGCTTTTCAGGGAGAGGGGGTGGGGGAGAGATCGACGGGTTGTCCCCCACACGAGTCCCAGCTGCCCAGGGTGATTCTTCATTCCTGAGTCAGCTCATGGGGCCCCTGCCCTGTTTCTGGGAGACACCCACCCCCCTACCTGGGGGTGAAGGGGTGAGCTTCTCAAGTTCCAGAGGTTCAGAAAAACAGGTAGAAACGAGGAGAAAAGGAGGGTGGGAGGGTGCGCAGGAGCCTGAGCAAACAGGGAACGAGAGAGAGCAGAAAGCAAACACGAGTGGATCTGGCGACGGGCAGGCAGGACCCCTCTGCACCATTCCTGCAACTTAGCCTTAAACTTGAAGTCACAGCAAAGCAAACGGCCTCCCAAATGGACAAGAGGGAGGCTCAGTGCACCCACCCCGGCTGGACCTGGACATGGACATGGGGGTGCGTAACGGGGGAGGGGACAGGGAGGAAAGTGGGAAAGGGGGGGTCCAGGGAGGAGGGAGAGAGGAAGCCTTGGGGGGAGGGAGGAGATAGGGAGGGCGGGGGAGGGGCGCCCACTCCGTCTTCTAGGCAGAGCCAGCGGGAGTGGTCAGCAGGTGTGTGCGAGGTGGCAGGTCCCAGGGCAGGTGTGCATCCCACCTCCCTCTCCCTTCCCCCCTCTCTTTCCCCCAGCCCTGGTGAGTCCCCTGGAGAAGCAGCACCCCCCAAAAGGGTCAGGTTAGTGCAGTCTCCCAGGGGTCCCCTCCACGGGGAGCTGAGCCAGGTCGGTGGGGACAAGCATGGCCTCAGGGTGGGCAGGGTGGGCGTGGACAGTGAGGAGGTCAGGCAGGCCCCGGGCCCTCGTTTGCTCAGGATTAAACCAGCACACGACAGAGCAAACAGCAGCAGGGGCCTCTCCCCTGGGTCAGCGGCAGAGATTAACCAAGTGTCCACGGGCAAACAGGCCCTCCCTTCCCTCCAGGAACCCCGGTATTGACTCAGCACCACAGAGCTGGCAGAGGGGCCCCAACGTGGCCCCTCACAGCCCCAGGCCGCCTCCCTCCCCTCTGGTGCTGACAGGCACCTGGTACCAAGGCCAAGGTGCCCGGGCACTCACACCCAGCCCCTCAGGCTGCCCAGGCCCATCCCACCAGCCTCAGGGACCAGGGGCTAGGGGAGGGAGGCCAGGGGACACACCACCATCCTGGGCCACACCAACCTTGTCCTGGCTTGGGCCCAGGTGGGAGAGGTGGAGCCGCAGGGCACGACCCCCCCCCGATCTGCAGCATCCCAAGCTCACCCTGCTTTGTGTTCTTGGGGAGGCCAGCGGATGTCTGTGGTTTGTGATGGCCCCGTCCATGCCCCGCGGCTGGGACGGGGTCCATGCTCCGTAAGTGTGGAGAGCAAACAAACCAGGGGGGACCGGAGCGAACACCCCAGGCCTGGGCCATGAAACCGCAGGCCAGCTTCAAGCGGCCCCAGGTCAGTGGTTGGTGAGCTCACGGAAGGGGCAGCCTCTCGTGTGGGGCAGGGTGGTCAGGAAGGGCCTGAGGAGCACACAGTGGGCTGGACTTTGTGTGTGTGGGGGGGTGAGAGCAAAGCCCCTCTGCCCGGCACAGGTTGCCGAGTCTCTGGAGGAGAGGCTTCTGCCACCCTCCGACCCCGGACTTTGGTTCCTTGTGTTCCCACATGCACACCACCGATTTTTTAGAGTGGAAGGGAAGGAGGGGGAGAGAGAGAGAAACATCCATGTGAGAGAGACGCACATGGACTGGTTGCCTCCTGCATGTGCCCAGATCCGGGCCACGGAATAGACCTGCAGCCCAGATACGTGCCCTTGATGGGGAATCAATCCCTCCACCCCTTGGTGCGCGCGTCGATGCTCTAACCACAGAGACGAACTGGCCGGGGCTAGGTCTTATTTTCATTCTATTTTGTAAAGAAATAAAAAACGGACGTGATCCTCTGAGTGGATGGAGGCGCATGGAGAGGGTGATGGAGAAGGGAGAGGTCGGCAGGAGGTTCCTCTCTGCAGCGATGGGGTCACCCACCTGGGCATTAAAGTTGAAGAAGGTGCTCCCTACAGCTGCTATTAAATCTGCCGGAGGGACCCCTGCCCATGTCCACGTCATAGAAACACTGTGGCCTCCAGTTCTCCTGTCCCAGGACCTGGGTCGTCCGATGCCCAGAGCTCCGCTCACCCTCCCCTGGTGGTCTCCCCTGTGGAAAGCTGTGAGCTCCACGTAGCTCCGTCCCTGGTGTCTGACCCACACCCCCCTGCCTACCTGGCCCCAGCACATGCGTCTGCTGGTCACACAGCCGCACGACCTGTCCCCGAGCCTCTCCCGCAGCAGCCCCATCTCCTTCCCGGGTGGAGGGGTCCTGCCCCTCCTGGGCTTTCGTCCCCGGTCCCCTTCATCTCCAAGCCCCGCTCACCCTCCTGCCTCTCCCCAGCCCACCTCCAGCTGGTCTCCTGCTTCGCTTGGCCCGGCCCTTTCCATCCATCCCCCAGTCGAGGCACCGAAGATCCCGACCTCCCACCCTGCTCCCTGCAGCGCCCCCGCCAGGACGCCCTACTCAGGGCATCCACTGAGTGCAGACTCCCACCCCACCCAGCTCCCCGTGGTCCCCTTTCCGCTCCTTCCTGGGGCAGTAACACATCTGCTCCTGACCACCTGCCCCCTTGGCGCGAGCAGTGAGCACCCGGCATCCAGAGCCCCGGGGCTTGGAGCAGGGGCTCAGCACCTTGCACCCCGAGCCCCGCCCCAAGGTGGCCGTCCCCCCTGACCCCGGCTGGCAGGGCAGCGCCTCCTGTCCTTCCTCCTCACAGTTCACCGGATATTTGAGGATCTTTGACGTGCAGATTCTACAGGGAGTTTGCCAACTTCCTTGGGAGCCTGCACCCAGCTGCTCGCTTGGAGCCACGCTGACTCACGGAGGTGCGTCCCTGCTCCGTCAGCGGGTCCTGTTCCATGTCCCTGATCCCCTCCCAGGTGTGGCCACTCCCGCTGGGTCACAGGGTGGCTCGGATGCAGCCGGAGGGGTGCTTGCATTCCAGCGATGTTGCTGGGGATGCGCTGATTTGGGGGGCTGCTCTGGGGTCCGGCCGCCTGCTGGACTGTTGCCGGTGCCTCTGTCCCCTGCCCTGGGCTTTGTCTGAAGGTGGTCACTTCTCCTGCGGTTTCCTGCCCACAAGATGTGTCACTGCCAGTAAGGTCCCTCATTTTCTATTCTGCCCACCGGGCGCACCCCCAGGGCAGGGGCTATATGTCTGGCGTCCAGTGGGAGCTGTGCCCAGGGTGAGTGGCCAGCACCTGCCTGCTGCCCTCCTGCTCACCCCCAAGTCCAGATGTCCTCACATGTCTCCACACCATTCTTCTTGTGTCTGTGCTCCCAGAGCTCAGCAGCCACCCCTAAGGTCACTGTGTCCATCGCTCTGCCCCTGGGCCAGCCACGTGCCCAAGCCCCTGGTCTGTCTGAGGAGTCACCCCACTGTCCAGGGCTCGGGCCTGTGCCTGTGTGTGCACGGGACCCTAGCTCTGGCCTCAGACCAAGTGGCCTTCTCCAGTGAATCGGTGCCAAGGTGGGAGTCCCCAGTTCCACGTGTCCCTGGGTGGGGTGGGCATGCTGGGGACAAAGGTCAGGAGGTGTCTGCCCACCATGGCCACAGACTTCCAGTGTTCTGTGTCCATCTCCTTCCCCACCTCCAGTAAGCCCCAGCATCTGCCCCCCAACCTAGGCTCCGCAAGCGGAGGGAAGGACACCTTTCACCGTCAGCCTGGGGCAGTACCCAGAACCACGAGGTCTCTCCTGGCCCCTTGAGGGGTGCCCCCCGTGAGACTTCCGTGTCTGTGTGCGTGTGTGTGTGTGGAAAGTGGGATCCTGAGCTGCCCGGGCCAGCCCTGGTTCTCGGGGGCCTCTTCTGGCTAGCTGCCTACACCCAGGGTGACAAGTCACCCCCTGCCCCCTCCTGGTGTCCAGGAGGGAGTGAGAAGTCCAGGCCTCAGCCCGGAGGAGCCATCCCTGTGGGCAGAGCAGTGTGGTGGCCTTGGTGGACCCCGCCCAGCTTTTCAGCTCTTTCCGGAAAGTATCACTTGCATAACCGGGCCAGGGGCTGCGGCGGCCGAGATGGGCGGGCGGGGACCCGCTCTCAGGTTACTTCCTGCCACTGGCCTGGGTTCCAGACAGGGGGGTTGTGTGCTCCAGGGAGGTGGGGATTAGTGGCCCTTGGCATCCATCCCTCCCAAGAGGAAGGGGCGGCTCGCTCAGACACCTGATCCAATCCGGGGGGCAGTGACGTCGATGAGGGCACCTCCCGAGGCTGCGGGGTCAGCAGGTCACTGGGACAGCGGCTCCCAGAACCTGAGGCCAAGGACTTTCTGCTCCCGAGGGGGGTGTCCTGCCACCCTGTGGCCGCATCAGGCCATCTCCTGGGCGGAAGGGCTGCTGACCTCTCACAGCTGACCCACAGGCTCCCAGCCTGCTCCTGCCTGGCCAGGAGGGATGGCCCAGCCACCAAGGACATAAGTCCATGCCCAGGACTCCTGGGAGCGCTGACTCCGCACCCTGAGCCCAGGCCTGAGCCGGAGGTACGTGGGCCACTGTGCTGCCCCTTGTGGCAGCTGAGTCCTGGAGAGGGAGGGATGGTCCCATGGCCCCGGTTCCACCTTGGCCCCCAGAGCCAACCCAAGTTGGGCCTGGTTCTTGCAACTAAGGCAGCAAGATTTGGGGTCAGAACATTGGGTATCTAATTCCAGGAGCCAGGGCTGGGAAAGCTTCCCACCAGACAAGGGGACACAGGGCCAGCTCCATGTGCCTTGGCTGCTGACCTCCAGCAGGCTGTGTGTGCCACCAGGCCTCAGCTTCCCTTTGTGGGACCGGGGAAAGACCCCCCTCGCTGTTACAGAGGACAGGTACTTAGGCATCACCCTCCACCCTGAGTCTGCTCCTGGCTCCTCAGACCCCTGCCGGGTGTCCACAGGGCCCTGAGCCCCCTGGTGGCCAAAACTGTCCAGCCTGCCCGCCCCCAGTCCTGCCAGTGTCCAGCCCAGGCCAGCGTCCAGCAATAGCTGGGGGTCAGCTGGCTGGTGCCTGGCCCTGTTGGTTGGCCTGCTCTGGGTGCCCCCTCCCCACACTTGGGGCCCCCTGGCATTCCTGTGGGGGACCAGCCTGTGTCTGGGGCTGACCTCGGGCTTCCCTGTCCCCACCGCTCTCTGCTCCCGGTGCTGGGCCCATCTAGGCAGTGGGCTCCCTGCACGCCCCACCCGGCTCGGCCTCCAGACAGCCCTGCCCACCCTCCCAGTGCAACCTTTGGCAAGCATGTGGGTGAGGGTGCCTGGTGCCCCCCTGCGGCCTACAAGGAAGAGGGTATGGGCTTCAGGAATGTGGAAATTCGCCGGGCGAGGTTGTAGCTTGCAGGCTGAATGAGGGGGTGTGACTGGACTTCCACTGATAAGGGCCACATCCACCCCTCTGCGGGGGACTGGTCTCATAGTGCCTGCATGTGCACGCACACAGACATGGGCGTGCATGCGCTTACACATGTGCACGTGGGGCTATGCACATGCACACACAGGTATGTACACACACGCGCATGCACACACATACCCAGCATGGCATCCTTGGCGGGAGGGTCGCTAAGTTTTGTGGGGAGAAGTTGGAGCTCTCCCCTATTAGTTTCCATCTCCCAGGGGAGGCCCTCTCGGGCCGAGGTGGTCAGTGAGTGGACAAACGTGTCCTAAAGCCGGGGCGGACTCCTCGCCTCCCTCCTGGGAATAGATGGCTGCCCTCCCGCTCCTGGGTTTTATGGACAAGCTTAGAAATCACACAGAGTCCGGATCTGCAAAATGCTCCGAGTGTATTTCTGAAACGGGGAGGGGCCTTCCGCAGGCCCGGGCGGAGGTAGGGTGAGGCTGTGCCGTCCTTGACGGGCCCCCGCGTGCTGAGGTCGGGGGGCAGCAGCGGGCCCGTGGCCGGGGGAGCGCCCGCGGCTCAGCTGGGCCCGAGCCGGGAGGGGCGCGAGCACAGCGCCCCCGAATCGGCCACCCCGCGGGGCTCAGGCCCCTGGCCCTGCCGGCTGGACTGCGGGGAACAGAGGGGGCTCCGTGGGGAGCGAGGCGCGTCAGGCCACGGGCGGGGCGCGGGCCCCCCAGCTCCGGCGCGCGCGCTCCGCGTCCTGCAGGGGCGCCTGCTCGGGGGCGCGGCCCGGGCCCGCGGGGGCGTCGTGGGCGTCGCAGCGCCGGCCCACGCAGCCGCACTCCTCCACCTGCGTGAGGCTGAAGGCCCGGCGGGACCCGTCCGCGCAGCGCAGCGTCACGGTCCTGGGCGCGGCCCGCAGCTCCTGGCAGCAGCGGCAGGTGCGCTCCAGCGCGTTGGCCTCCAGCGAGAACCTGCGGGGGGGCCGCTCAGCGCCGGGCCGAGCGCGCCCAGCACACCGCGCGCCGGGCCCCCGCCCCGGCCTGTCTCCAGGCTGGGGCGCGCACTGCAAGGCCAGGGCGACACTGCGTCCTGGGGCGCAGGACACTGAGGCACCTGGTTCCAAGCAGCGTAAGGGCCTGCGTGTTTAACCCCAGGCCCAGCCCCTCGGTCCACTTGGGGTAGTAGTGACCGCTCCCTGCCCCTTCCTGTCCCTCCCTGTCCCTCCCTGTCCCTTCCTGCCCCTCCCTGCCCCTTCCTGCCCCACCCCTTGTCTGCAGACACGGAGCCCTGGCAGCCCATGCCCTGGGGGAGCGGTGGCACCCGCCGCGGGGGGCTCACGTACATGGAGGTGGTGTCCCCGCAGTTGCCCTGGCAGTAGGCCAGGCGCACGGGCCCCGGGGAGCTGCAGCCCTGCAGCCGGATGACCTGGTGCTTGTGGTAGACGGCGCAGGTGGACCCTGGGGAGGGACGGGAGGCATGCTGGAGGCCTGGGCTGGACCGGCTCGCCCCTCCCCGCTCCCCTCACAGGTAGGCCCCCTCACGGTTCTGGGTTGGGGGCTGGGGACAGGAGAGGCAGCAGCCATCCTCGCTCAACCGAGCCTGGTCCTGCACCAACAAAGGGGGGGCCGTTAGTGCCAGAGAAGCCCACACGGCAAAGGGGACCGGGACATGGGGCGAGATTCAGATGGGAGTGGACAGCGCCCAGAGCAAGAGGGTGGCGGCCCTGCCAGCCCCGCGGCTGACCACAGCTCCCCACCCCATCCACACGGAGCAAGGCTGGGTGGGTGGGCTCCCAGAACTCACCACAGGGCAGCTGAGCGGGGGACACGCCTTCTTTGTGGTCACCACCACCAGCCGGTCCTGGTGCCTCTCACACTCGTGTGTCACACAGTGGTTCCCAGGCTCTGACCAGGACTCCCCAGGCTGCAGGAGGCCCCGCCAATAGGGTGAGCGCCTGCCCCAAGGGTCCCCCAGGTCTCTGCCAGGAGCACGCCTTGCAGTGACATCTCCCCGGCCCAGGTGCACCAGGGTCCCGCCCGCTCAGCCTTGTCACTGTCTTCGCATTGCCTTCCTCACAGGTGAGGGCAGGGGGCTGGCCCTGAGCCTGCCCTCCCCAGGGCTCCTAGGAGTGGCTTTGCCTCCAGCCTGTCTGCAGCCCCTGGCCTGCCCTTCCCAGGACCCACCCCTGCAGTCCCTGCTACTCACATAGAAGAGGCGGGTGGAGCTGTCGCTGGTGTTCATGACGCAGGCCACCTGGACGCACAACCCGCAGCACTGCCCACTCTGCGCCTGGTACTCAAAGCCCTGGGGGGGTGGCACAGAGGGACATGCGGCCTGAGTCCGGGGCGGTGCTGCCTCGGAGGGCTCGGGCATGGGGGTGGCAGTGGGCACTCACCACGGGACAGTGGGTGTTGCAGGTCTGGGTCTCACAGCTGATCCTGAACATGTCCGACTGGGAGCCACCGGGCACCTCACACCTGCACGTCTCGCACAGGCTGGAGGAGACCACGGCGCCTGGCTGGGGGATACAGGGTGGCCAGCATCAGTGAGCTGGTGCCCCTCCCTTCCCAGACATCCCCTCCATGCTTGGCTGACCTGTCCCCCTGGAGCGACCCTCAGGGCCTCTTCCTTAGGAGCAGAGTCCCAAGGCCTCAAGGGCTTGGCTGGGAGAAACCGAGGCTGGGGGCCCCATCGTGTTCAGCACAGAGCTGGGGTCCTGACCTTTGGCTGGTTCTTACCTGGTACAGGGTGCCGTTCACGCTGCAGACAGTCCAGCCTGTAAGAGAGGAGACAACAGGCCTGCAGACCCACTCTCGGGGGCCCTGCACCCCTCCCCTCACCCCTTTCACCCGCCTGCTGCTCCACCTCGCCACCTAGGTCTCCTGAGCACAGAGCCCACGCTCATCACCAGTGGCTCCTTCTAGCTGTGCCCAAGCAAGGCCAGGCTCCCAGCCTGCAGCACCCATGGAAAAGTGCCAGGGACAGGCCTGGCCACTGGCTGGGCCGCTGGCTGGGATACTCACTGCATATTTGGCTTGGGCAGCAGGCCTCATCCTCATAGGTCAGGATCTGGCGGGTACCCTCGGGACAGCTGAGTGTGGGGCAGTGGCTGGTGTTGCAGGCTGCGGGGGGCAGAAGGTGGTGCTCAGACACCTGAGTGTCATCCCCAGGGGTCTCCGAAGTGCTGACTGCCCAGGGGGCAGGTGGTGGGCTCTCCAGGAACAACTGGCCACCCCCAAGGGTAAGGTTTCCAATCAGTCTGGGCCGAGAGCCTGGCCCTCCCACTACACCAGCTGGAATCACCCGATGGGGCCACAGCAGGGGGGTGCTGCCCATCCTCCTTGGTTGTGCCCCCAAGTGCCAGCACTGAGAGCCCCTCACAGGCAAAGCTGGCCAGCCCTGAGCCCGTGTGTGTGTGTGACCCTGGGCAGACATGAGGGCGGTGGCCCATCCCCCACCAGCCCAGGGCTCACCGCAGGTGTACTGGGGACAGCACTGGCCGGCCTCTGGGGCCGCAGGCACAGGCATGAATCCAGGCTCCGCGCAGGCAGGGGGCAGTGGGCAGGGCTGTCTCCTGCAGCTCATGGTCCACGTGCTGGCCTCACAGGTGCACTCCTGGCAGTTGACGCTGACTGTGTGGCCAGACTGCAAGAGAGGCACACCTGAGCCCCAGTCCTCCGTCACCTGCCTGTCCCCGAGGCAGCTTCAGAGGCAGGGGCGCAGGGGAACCTGAGGGAAGGGGCTTTAAAAGTGCAAGTGGTGTCTGAGGCCCCCAGGGGCCCCAGAGATGAGTGGGAGGTGGCTGTGCAGGTGACCAGCCTCCACCTTCAGTCTTAGCAGAGCAGGAGGGGGTCCCAGTGGAGGATGGGCATGGCCAGCACCCATACACTCCTCCAGGGTGGGCACCCACGCATGGAAGCCTCCCCAGTTCTGCTGGGACAGCTGTGTCTCCTTCCCTGGCCTCCCTCTGAGCCTCTGGCACTGAGAGGAAGCCCTGCCCCACTAGCTCCCCACAGTATGTCACACTCACCTCCACAGGCTCCCCGTGGGGCCCCAGGCACCCTGGAGGGAAAGAGATCAAGGTTATTACTGGGCAGCCATAGCTCCCCAGCCTTCAGACCAGGACCCGTGGACCCAGCAGCCACAGAAAGCCCTGGGGTCTCGCTGGGAAGATGTTAGGGTAGAAGGCACACCCAGCAGCCCCAAGCCCGCTGTGGGGACCTACTGGGGCAGCCTGTGGGCACGCAGACGTCCTTGGTTGCGCTGAATAGTGTCATGCCCTCCGGACAGAAGCAGCCTTCCATGATGGGGCTGGCATCCTGAAGGGCCCTGCAGGGGAGCGGAAGGTTGGTCTGGCCCCTGTGCCCCCAACCCTGGGGGTTTTGGGGTGTATGGAAGGGAGTGGCAGGCACGTACATGAGGCTGGCACTGTCACCCTCGTAGCAGTAGGAGGGGTTGGAGGGGCCACAGGGCCGGTACACCTTGTCAGCAGGGCAGGTGAAGGCTGTGTGAGACAGAAGTCACCCCTGAGGCCAAGGGCTCCAGCCAGGAGCGATTCCAAGGCTGTGCTCTGGGCCCCAAGTACCTGGCTGAGTGCTGGACACCTGCTGGGGGCCTACAGCCTAGAAGCCGGCCCCTCGGGCCCCACCCCTGGGGTCTGGGCCCAGTTGCCCCAGCCTGGATGCCCTTCCTTTCTCTCCTGGAACCATGTGCCCTGGCCTGGGGTCAGCCCCTTTTCTCCTCTTCCAGGAAGCCCACCGACTGCTGCTGCCTGGTGGGTGGGCACTCACGGCAGGTGTTGTTGGTCTGGCCCCTCCAGTCAATGCACACTCCTTGGGACACGCAGAGCGAGGCATACAGCTCCAGGCCTGAGCACACCACGTCTGCGTTGGTCATGTGGCAGTGGTCGAACACACAGCCTTGGTAGTAGGGCATTGGGGGGATCACGGCATGGCACAGCTCGAAGATGCTACGGCACAGGGACACAGGTTCGTAAGGCAGCCTTGCATCCAGCTGCCAGGCTCAGGGTTCCCCTGGAGAAGTCCCCCAGGAAGGGGCTGCTGAGCCCACCCGAGTGCCAAGTGCCCTGGGGTCTGGACAATCTGGTGGTGGCACTGCCGTTTCTTTCTGCAAATTCCCCACTGGGCTCCCTGTCACCCTGCAAACCTGAACGCTGACTTACACACAGATCCACAGTGTGCCCGCCACCAGCCCCACTGCCCGCCAGCCCCACTCACGAGCCCTGCGCAGCCCTGCGCCCGGCATTCAGCAGGCATGTCTCTGCTTGGAGCCTGTGGACGGCCACTCGTGGCCTACACCAGGGAGGGTCCCAGAGGCAGCTGTCCTCTCCACTGGTCTCCACCTCCCTCCGGAGCCCCTGCAGGCCCGCTTCTTCCCACCAGCCCCAGAGGGTGGGGTCAGCAGAGCAGTCCTCCCCCCACAACTGCTCCCAGAATCTCACTCGCTCAGAATCAGTTGGCAGATTGGTGAGGGCGGGCACGGGGCAGGCGGGGCCGAGGGCTTAATGGCAGGGGTCGTCGGAGGAGGCCCATGGCAGAATGGCTGGTCCGGGTTTGTCACCTTCCAGTGCCCGGACATGTCAGAGCAGGAGGCCACCACCGCCCCCCCAGGGAGGCGGCATTCATCCTTCAGGTCATTGGTACAGGTGCCTGGGGGGGGGGGGGGCTGGAGTCAGGCTGCTGGGGATGGAGAGCCACTCCCACCTTCGCGTGGGCCAGTGTCCCCAAGCTGCACTGGAAGAGTCCCCTGACCGCCCTGTGCTTCCCTTTCCCCCAGGAAGCCTGACCCTGGGGCAGTTCCCGAGGACGGGCAGCGTGGGCCTCAGGTGTCCCTGGGGCAGTTCCCGAGGACGGGCAGGCGTGGGCCTCAGGTGTCCCTGCAGGCTCCGTGCGCCGACGGCGGCTGCACCCCTGCGGAGCATGACCCCCACCCGCTCCAGGGACTCGCCGAGGCCGAGCCTCTCGCACTGGACACTGTCGGCAACACCGAATGACCAGGGAAGGGGCTGGGCCGGGGAGCCGGGGGCGGGGGGCGCTCACCGCACTGCCCCTCCGTGTTGTTGGCGAACTTGCTGAAGGGCACCTCCACCGAGAAGAGCAGGCCGGTGAACATGACGCGGACGCCGATCTCGGGGATGGTCACGTACATCTTGATGCCCACTTGGGACACGACGACGCCGCCTTTCGCGAAGCCGGGGCTGACCACTTGGTTGTTGAAGACGATCTGAACCGGGCGACGCGCGGGGAGCCGGGAGGGCCGGCGTCAGCCGCCGCCCCGCCCACTCGGCCGCGGGCCCGCCTCATTGGCCATCGCCCCGCTCTCCCCGCCCACCCAGCGCGCGGGCCCGCCTCATTGGCCATCGCCCCCATCCGCCCTCGCCCCGCCCACCATCTCCTGGGCCCACCTCATTGGCCGTCCCCCCTCGCCGCGCCCGCCCCGTGGCCAGAGCCCATCTCATTGGGCGTCGCCCAGCTCTCCCCGCCTACCCAGGGGCGGTGCCCCACCTCATTGGTCATCACTCCGCGGACCGGCTTGCGCGTCAGCACCACGCGCTCCCGCCGGTACTCCACGACGATGGACTGCGGGCAGGAGAGCCCGTCCTGGGAGCCGCAGAAGTAGTTGTCGATGAGCACGCGGAAGTGGCCGTACACGGGCACGATCTGCTGCACCAGCACGTAGGTGCAGTTGTCCAGGAAGGTGTAGTAGGTGCCGTCAAAGGTGATGTAGTGGGGGTCGCCCCAGCCGCTGCACACGCCTGCGGGCAGGAGGAGGGGCCTCAGCGGGCGGCGGCGCCCGGGCCCTCCCGGAGGGCACGCCCGTCCCGGGCACCAGGGGGAGCCGGCGAGGCCCCGGCCGGCGGCCCTGGCATCACCCGCGGAGGCGCTGCAGGAGGCCTTCTCCACGCGGCTCGGCCCGGGCACCGCCCGCTGCTGGGAAGTCCTTCCTGGTGTCTGACCCGAGCCCCTGCCCGCCCGCCCGGCTCCCTGGCTCACACTGGCATTGGTAGTGCAGGCAGCAGCCGTCCTCGTCGGCCACCTTCACGGCAGGGTAGCCGTTGGCGCAGGTTGGCACCTGCACCTCTGGGCATGGGCGCGGCTGCAGGGTGATGACGTTGTTGCCCTCGCAGGTGGCCTGAGAGCAGTTGGGCATGGCCCAGGTCTCTCCTTTCTGTGGGAGCAAAGACAGCTGCAGGCACCCGCCCGCCGGGCCACCCCCAGGATGCCCCTGGGCGCCCAGGGCCTGTGATGCCAGGCGGAGTCCCCAAGAGAACAGCCATCAGGGAACAGGGATAGGGCCAGGGCCTTTGGGTCCAGCCTGGGTGCCAGGCCTCCCCACCCCTACCCTACCGAGTGCCGAGTGCCAGGCTGGCTAGGAGGGTCTCCCAGGGGTGTGAAGGTTGCCCCTCCCCTCTCTACCCTGCTCCCCACACATGGGCTCCCTGGGCTCCACTCCTGGTCCGCGGCCCTGACCCCACACACCCTCCCTGACTGTCAGGCATTGTCCAGAGCACCAACCACCCTCTCTAGACCCCTGTCACCTGCAACCAGGAGAGTCTCCACTCTGGCCCCACACTCCCAGTGTTCAGCCCAAAAGGCCCAGTTGTCGCCCACTGAAGCCACAGCCTAATTGGAAGGAGGCTGAGGTCCCCACACCAGCCCCGGAACCCCCAAGAAAGGCGGGAAGGGGAGTTACCGTTCTTGGGGGGACCGCGTTGGGGCATCCTGGTGTAGTGACGGGCACAGGGGTCGAAGGGGAGGAGCCAGGTGGAGAGGTCACGGGCGTGGGAGGTGGTGTGCTGGTGGGACAGGTGTCATCAGTCTGCCGTACCACGTGGCAGTCCAGGCTGCACACGGCATAGTAGCAGTGGCCGTCGAGGTCAGCCTGCTGATATATGATGGACCCTGCAAGACAAAGGGACAGGGCGTTAGGGGTGCAGTGCTGGGAAGGGGCACAGCAGGGACTGACCAAGCACATGGCCCACTGCAGGGCTGATCTGGTAGGTGGCCTTCCCACCAGATATCGATGGAATAAATGCTTAAAGACAGCTATGGTGAAGCCATGATTACAGAGACAAGGGCCTCTCCCCTTCACACTGTGGCTTTCTGTGGAAGGGGCCCTGATGACAGGGCAGGACAAACCACAACCAGGCAGACATCACGTACCTGCAGGATAGAGCTTGTCAGACACGCTGCAATAGCACCTTGGGGCAGACGGCACTGCCGAGCTGGGTGAGGTCACAGTAGGAGCCACGAAGGGGGACTCTGTGGTGGGCAGGTACTTGGTAGAAGTCACATAGGGGGTCACAGAAGTCTGAGGGCAGCCTTCTCGGGGCTCACAGCACAGCACGCGGACCTCATAGTTGAAGCACATCTTGAATTTGCCCACCTGGTCTCGGTTGTGGCACACCAGGCCCACGTCGGGGCTGCACTGCACCACCTGGCCCAGCTCGTCAATGCCGACCTCGGGGTGGTTCTCGGCTCGGCACTCCAGGTGGGTGATGTACTCGGGCCGGCGGCAGATTTTCTCTCCACTTTCGACGATGTTGCTGTAGGTTTCTCGGTCTCCTCCGTGGGGCCCGGGGGACGGGAAGTCCACGTCGAACCACTTGGTCCAGGTGCACTGTCTCTGGCAGTTGGTGGTCCCGGGTGTGGGGTGGGTCGTCTCAGGTACAGGAACAGGGGTTGTGGTGGTTATGGGAGCAGAGGTGGTGCTGGTTTTCGACACAGAGGTTGTGCTGGTTTCTGGCACAGAGGTTGTCTGGATTTTGTGCACGGAGGTTGTGCTGGTTTCTGGCACAGAGGTTGTCCTGGATGTGGCCACGTGGGATGTGGTCTCAGTAGGACTGGTGATGCTCACACTCGGGGTGCTGGGTACTGTGACTGGTTCGAAGGTAGGGCAGCCTTCTCGGGGCTCACAGCACAGCACGCGGACCTCATAGTTGAAGCACATCTTGAATTTGCCCACCTGGTCTCGGTTGTGGCACACCAGGCCCACGTCGGGGCTGCACTGGACCACCTGGCCCAGCTCGTCAATGCCGACCTCGGGGTGGTTCTCGGCTCGGCACTCCAGGTGAGTGATGTACTCGGGCCGGCGGCAGATTTTCTCTCCACTTTCGACGATGTTGCTGTAGGTTTCCAGGTCTCCTCCGTGGGGCCCGGGGGACGGGAAGTCCACGTCAAACCACTTGGTCCAGGTGCACTGTCTCTGGCAGTTGGTGGTCCCGGGTGTGGGGTGGGTCGTCTCAGGTACAGGAACAGGGGTTGTGGTGGTTATGGGAGCAGAGGTGGTGCTGGTTTTCGACACAGAGGATGTGCTGGTTTCTGGCACAGAGGTTGTCTGGATTTTGTGCACGGAGGTTGTGCTGGTTTTTGGCACAGAGGTTGTCTGGATTTTGTGCACGGAGGTTGTGCTGGTATCTGGCACAGAGGTTGTCCTGGATGTGGCCACGTGGGATGTGGTCTCAGTAGGACTGGTGATGCTCACACTCGGGGTGCTGGGTACTGTGACTGGTTCGAAGGTAGGGCAGCCTTCTCGGGGCTCACAGCACAGCACGCGGACCTCATAGTTGAAGCACATCTTGAATTTGCCCACCTGGTCTCGGTTGTGGCACACCAGGCCCACGTCGGGGCTGCACTGGACCACCTGGCCCAGCTCGTCAATGCTGACCTCGGGGTGGTTCTCGGCTCGGCACTCCAGGTGAGTGATGTACTCGGGCCGGCGGCAGATTTTCTCTCCACTTTCGACGATGTTGCTGTAGGTTTCTCGGTCTCCTCCGTGGGGCCCGGGGGACGGGAAGTCCACGTCAAACCACTTGGTCCAGGTGCACTGTCTCTGGCAGTTGGTGGTCCCGGGTGTGGGGTGGGTCGTCTCAGGTACAGGAACAGGGGTTGTGGTGGTTATGGGAGCAGAGGTGGTGCTGGTTTTCGACACAGAGGATGTGCTGGTTTCTGGCACAGAGGTTGTCTGGATTTTGTGCACGAAGGTTGTGCTGGTTTCTGGCACAGAGGTTGTCTGGATTTTGTGCACGGAGGTTGTGCTGGTTTCTGGCACAGAGGTTGTCCTGGATGTGGCCACGTGGGATGTAGTCTCAGTAGGACTGGTGATGCTCACACTCGGGGTGCTGGGTACTGTGACTGGTTCGAAGGTAGGGCAGCCTTCTCGGGGCTCACAGCACAGCACGCGGACCTCATAGTTGAGGCACATCTTGAATTTGCCCACCTGGTCTCGGTTGTGGCACACCAGGCCCACGTCGGGGCTGCACTGCACCACCTGGCCCAGCTCGTCAATGCTGACCTCAGGGTGGTTCTCGGCTCGGCACTCCAGGTGAGTGATGTACTCAGGCCGGCGGCAGATTTTCTCTCCACTTTCGACGATGTTGCTGTAGGTTTCCAGGTCTCCTCCGTGGGGCCCGGGGGACGGGAAGTCCACGTCGAACCACTTGGTCCAGGTGCACTGTCTCTGGCAGTTGGTGGTCCCTGGTGGCGTGATGACGTGTGTGCTGGGTATGATTTTAGTTGCGGGAGGCACGTGTACTGAGCTGACAGTCCTGTGTTGTGTGGAGGTCGAGGGGATCCCAGTGGTCCAGGTGGCCTGTGTTTGGGGTTTGGTTCTGTGTGGGGTCGGATGTGTGACCTCAGATGTCACAGGTGGGGTGGTCCTTTCTCTGCACACGTCCACCCACTCACAGCACTGGATCCGGATTTGGTAGTTGTAGCAGATGGGGGGCAGCTGGTCCTTGTTCAGGCACAGCAGTCCCAGGCTCCTGTTGCAGACCACGTCCTGCCCCAGCTCCGCCAGTGGGGTGCTCGGGAAACGCTCTGCCCTGCACTCCACGTTGTTGGGCCTTTCACAGAATTTATACCCTTTGGATCTCAGATTCTGAAAAGTGTCGAAATCTCCACTGTTAATACTGGCCTCGGGGTAGCTGCCATCGATCCACTCCGTCCAGCTGCACCACTCTTGTAAACAGGAGATTGCGCTGGGCTGAGGTGAGGTCGGCTCACCTGGGACCTCGGTGGGCCCTGGGGCTGTGGTAGACACAGAGGTTGTGGTGGAAGTAGTCGTTGAAACTGGCATTGGGCTGGGGGTTGAGAGAGTTGTTGTCACAGTTGTAGAAGTGCCTGGAACAGGTGCAGTGGTGCCTGGGGCAGGTGTAGGGGTGTCTGGGACAGGTGCAGTGGTCCCTGGAACAGGTGCAGTGGTCCCTGGGGCAGGTGTCGGTGTGTCTGGGACAGGTGCAGTGGTCCCTGGAACAGGTGCAGTGGTCCCTGGGGCAGGTGTAGAAGTGCCTGGGACAGGTGCAGTGGTCCCTGGAACAGGTGCAGTGGTACCTGGGGCAGGTGTCGGTGTGCCTGGGACAGGTGCAGTGGTCCCTGGAACAGGTGCAGTGGTCCCTGGGGCAGGTGTCGGTGTGCCTGGGACAGGTGCAGTGGTCCCTGGAACAGGTGCAGTGGTCCCTGGGGCAGGTGTCGGTGTGTCTGGGACAGGTGCAGTGGTCCCTGGGGCAGGTGTCGGTGTGTCTGGGACAGGTGCAGTGGTCCCTGGGGCAGGTGTCGGTGTGTCTGGGACAGGTGCAGTGGTCCCTGGGGCAGGTGTCGGTGTGTCTGGGACAGGTGCAGTAGTACCTGGGATGGGTGTAGAGGTACCTGGGGCAGGAGTTTTGCTAGTTGTAGAGGAAGTGGTTGGGCCAGTTGTGGTGACAGGGGCTGGGGAGGCTGTGCTCCCTGTCAGCACAGATGTGGACCCTGGCACGGGGCCAGTGTTGGTTGTCCTGGAGGTGGCAGGAGGGGTGGTCTGGGCTGGGCCATGGGAGGTGGGGCAGGCCCGGGGGGTGCAGCACTGGACCCTGATCTGGTAGTTGTCACAGAGCCCAGACACCTGGTCCCTGTTGTAACAGGTCAGCCCCACTGTCGGGCTGCACTCCACACGCTGCCCCAGGACTTGGAGTGGCACCTCGGGGATGTCCTCAGCCCGGCATTCCACCGCCCTGGGCGCTTGGCAAACTTGGAACCCATGGGCACGGAGGTTGTCCAGCGTGTCGAAGTCACCACTGTCGATGCCCCGTCCTGGACGGCTGACGTCCAGCCATGGTGACCACTGGCAGTCTTCCCCACAGTCTGGGGTAGGGGGAGCGGAGGCCGTCGAAGGCCAAGGCCTGGGGGCTGTGCCCGTGCTCGCCGGGCTCGTGGTGGGCCTGGGGTGCGGGCCGGGTGGACGCGTCGAGCTCACGACTGAGGGCAGAAGAGAAGGCAGAGGGGCCCAGCATCAGAGACCAGCGTTCACCTGGCCCCTGTGTTGACCCTCTTTGCCCACCTGTCTGTCAGCTGCCTGTCTGTCTGTCCATGATGGGCGTCAGTCCCAGGACGTGCCCCATGAACAGCAGGTTGGCACACACAGTGTTAAATAAGCGGGTAAATCTATCTCACTGAAGGGAAGCCTGCTCCCCAAACTTGCCCTGAATGGATCTGGACACGTGGCCCTGATGGCCAGAGTTCTGGGGACTTTTCCCTCTTGGGGGACCCCTGATGAGGCCCTAAGGTGCCCCCAGAAGAGGGTGAGGATCGCAGTGTGGAGAGCAGCAGCCATGATTGGAGGCATTGAGCGTGTCCCCCTCGCAGCCAGCCTGGGGCACCTTTGCTGGCAGCCGCTACCCCGGGGACATCAGCCCCCCCAGGGACACCCAGGGAGGCTGACCCTTCCTGGCTGCAGAGGGGCTGCCCTCTGCCCCTCCCGGGCCCCCTCCCAGTCGATTCCCAGGGCGAGGGGCAGCCCTGCAGGGGGCCCGGCACGCCTGCCCTACCGGCCGGGGGCGTGGAGAAGTAGAAGGTGGTTGAGGGAGCGGCAGTGCTGGCCCTGCAGGCGTGGACCGTCCTCTCGATGGTGCCGCCGGCCCCGCAGCGGGCGGAGATGCAGCCCCCTGTGCCGTCCGTGGTGTTGTAGATGACGTCCCCCGGGCGGAAGTGCCGCCCGTCGTAGGTGCAGACGCAGGCTGTGGGGAGCAGGGCCACCCAGTGGGTCAGGGGTCTGAGGCGTGGTCAGGACCCCAGGACCCCAGACCTGAGGGAGGCCGCCCGCCGCTCACCCTCGGCGTCGTAGGTGCACTCCACGCCGCTCTCGGTGCAGATGCTGCCAACAGAGGGGAGAGGGTGAGTCTGGGGCGCAGGGTGTCCCAGCGGCGGGGGGGTGGCAGGAGCAGCCCCACGGGGGTGCCCTGGGAAGCCTGGGGTCACACCCTCTCAGGGAGTCCCTCCCAGTCAGTGACCAGTGAGCCCCGCTGCTGCTCCTCCGGGATGTCTGCCCTGGGGCGTGGGCGTCAGGCTCAGCCCCACCCCCAGCCCCGTCCTGCGCACCCCCTCCCCTTCACCTTCCAGGCCCCCATCCTGCAGCAGGGTGGCTCTGGTGGCCACTCAGGAAACCCGGGCCACGGAGCCCCCCGGCCCACGTGCTCCTGGCTCCTCGCCGTGGACCCTCACCAGGAGTGGCAGTTCTCGTCCGAGGGCACCACCGCGCCTGGCCGGTACGACTTGCCCTGGACTTGGCAGGGCGGCGGTGGGGGCGGGGACGGGCAGGCGGCCACGCACTGCATGTTGTCCTCATCGAAGATGGGAGCCTCTGGTGGGCACTTCGGGTAGCAGCCTACGCACGGACCGGGGAGACCTGAGTCCCAGCCACGCGGACTGCCCGGCCGCCCCCCTCACGGCCTCGGCACCATCCCCAGCCCTGGGCCTTGCCTGCAAGGCCATGGGGAGCGCCAGGTGGCACCCACAAAGAGGTCAGGGAGAGTCCAGCCCAGCCGAGGGTCCCTGGGTCCCCAGGACAACCCCTCCCAGGCCAGGGGACAGCCCACCTTCCAGGCCTCGCGTGTCGTGCAGGCACTGGCCGCTGGGGTTCTGGCAGGTTCTCATGCAGGGCGCCCCGCAGGGCTGGTAGTGCCACTCGCACTGGCCCTCAGGGTTGTAGTAGTCGCAGAACAGGGCTGCAGGTGCAAGGACACGCTCAGAGGGGCTGGCACTCACCCGGAGCCAGCCTCCCAGCAGCCCCAGGGAACGGCGCCCTTGGAGGGACAGGCCAGGGCCACCCGCTTGCCCAGCAGGCTCCCCTGCACCCTGATCTTTGACCAAGTCCTGTGGGCTGTTCTGAAGCTTCTTCCCTCCCATGACCCCTGCACGTGGCCTTGGAGGGCGTGGGCCTAGAATTCTGTGGCTCGGATGGGCATGGGGAAGGTGGCCAGCTCAGGGCCCCCCTGCTTCTCAGAGGCACCACTGCCCGGGCTGGGCACTTGGTCACAGCAGCTCCCCAGCTACGTTGCCCTCTGGCCAAACTCCGTGTGTGCTGGAAGGGGGTGGTGTGGGGGGCTCTGCAGACCCCTCGGTTCCAACAGTTTCTGCCACACCTGCCATCTCTCCATCAGCAACACATCCCCCCATTTTCCTTTCAAACGCACCCCAGCCCTCCCGCGGGTAAGCGAGTGAACTCACGGCAGATGCTGGGGGTGCGCCAGGACACGCACGCGCCCGCCTCGCGGCAGGCCTGGGCGTAGGCGGCCACGGCTGTGCAGAAGCACTCGCAGTCACCTCCCGAGTCGCAGGCGCACGCGTCGCTCACGCAGGCCTCGTAGTATTTGGCCGGCTCCACCTGTGGGGGATAGGTCTCAGGTTCCGGGGACCTCACCCCGTGGGCTCTCAGGGGTCAGGCCCGCGGTGTGGAGCTCAGGGACAGCAGATGCGCCCACAGGCCGGTCCTAAGGGTGCCCCCCCCCCCAGCAGGGTGACCCCGGCCCCCTGACTTCCGCTCCTTCCTCCCCAGGCCCTCGAGGGAGGCCCGCGTACATGGGCGTGGCAGGCCGCGAAGGTGGGGCTGTTGATGAGGCTGCACTGCTTCTGCGCCCAGGACTTGCGGTAGGGGTTGGCGGTGCAGGGGTCCCTGGGGGCCGGGGCATCAGGGCAGGTCGGGGAGAATTTCCAGCTGTTGCCAAACTCCAGAGCGTCGCCCACCACGGACTGGCTCCGCGTGGTGAAGTCGTTGACGGCGTTGTCGTCGAAGTTCCCGCACAGCCCGCAGACCTTCCCCTGCAGACGCAGAGAGTGGTGGGGGCTTCAGGGCAAGCACGAGAGGGGCCAGAGCCCCCTTCCCTGCCCCTGACCCCCAGACCCCACCCTACCCCAGGAGGAGGAAGGGGGTGCCTGAGTCAGGGAGTGGCCGTCAGCCACCCCGTGCACAGCCCCCCTCTGGGCAGGGGCCCCTGGTGCTGTGCCCGAGCCTCTCCTGGGGGACAGGGGTGTCGGTTAAACAGTGTCCCCCAAAGACAGTCTCAGGTCCTGACCACAAGGGCCCGTGAGTGTGGTCTTATGTGGAAATAGGGGCCCTGGCCCTGGCCGGTGTGGCTCGGTTGGTTGGGCGTCATCTGTACGCCAAAAGGTTGCTGGCTTGGTTCCCGGTCGGGGCACGTGCCCGGGTTGCGGGCTCGATCCCCAGTCGGAGGGGACGCAGGAGGCAGCCGATCGATGCTGTTTCTCATCGATGTTTCTCTCTCTCTCCCCCTCTTCCTTCCTCTCTCTAAAGTCAATAAAAACACATTTTTTAAAAAAGGAAAGAAAGAAATAGGGTGTCTGCGGATGAGATGAAGTGAAGGTGAGGCACCCTGGGTCGGGATGGGTGGGTCCCGTGACTGGGGTGCTCGGAGGGGGGACAGGACAGGGAAGCCCTGTGTGGTCACGGAGGCACAAGCGGGGTGATGTGGCCACAAGCCCAGGAGCCCTGGTGGCCCCAGAGCCCTCGGAGGGAGCCAGCCCCGCGACACCGGGACCGGACTTCTGGCTCCAGAACCGTGAGAGAAGGAGCCCCCCTGTGTCCTGATGTGTTCGGGCAGCCACAGGACCCTGCCACCCACAGCACAGGGTCCCCACTGCCCACCTCCCCGGGGGCGAGCCCAGGCCAATCTCTCCTCTCTGTCTGTCTGTCCCTTTCTGTCTTCATCTCTCTCTCTCTGGCTCGCTCTGTCTTTGTCTCTCTGTCCCTGTCTCTGTCTCTTCTCTGTCCCTCTCTGTGTCTCTCTGTCTCTGTGTCTCTCTGTGTCTCTGTCTCTGTCTCTCTGTCTCTTTCTCCCCCACCTGCGCCCCCTGCTTTCCCCCTTGGTCTGGGGCGAGAGCGGCGGCAGGCGAGCGGGGCCTCACCTTGAACTCAGGGCTGAGTCTGAGGAAGATGCTGGTCTTCTTGTCCCACAGCAGCACCAGGCCGGCCTCGGTGTCCACCACCAGGTAGATGCCCACCTGGCGGATGGAGTAGGGCGCCTCCTGCCCCGCACCCTTCTCGATCACCTCCACTTGCCCGTCACTCAGCTTCAGCTCGTAGCCCTGCGTGGGGAGGGGTCGCTCAGAGCCTGGCGAGGGCGCCAGGCCACCTCCCGGGAGGGTCTGCCGGCCCTGCGGTGCCGTCCTGGCTCAGCCTCGGGGGTTCGGCCTTCCTGGGGTTCCTGGAGCCTCCCGGGGGTGCCCCGGCCCCACCCGGCGCCCCACTCACCCCCAGGAAGATCTTGATGGCCTTGGAGCAGGTGGTCCCCGTGGTGCCACAGGGGACGTTCTCAGTGACGACACGGAAGGCATCCTGGGCACTGCCGTTCCCACCGCAGTGGTCCTGTGGCGACAAAGAGGGTCCGTCCACTCGCCCTCCAAGAGGAGGGGGACAGGACTGGGGGCGGCGCCGCGGGCCCGTGGGGGCGGGGCCCACCTGCAGCAGCGTGTACTCGCAGTCCCCGTTGAAGCTGTAGCGCTGCCCGTCGAAGGTGAGGTAGTGGCCGTCCCCGTACACGGCGCAGGTGGCCAGGCAGGGCCGGTCGGTGCACTGCCACATCCTGCTCTTACAGGTGCTGGGGGGAGGCGGCAGTCAGGCCCAAGCGGGGGCGGGGCGGGGACTGGGCAACCCCTCGGCCACTCCGGGGGCCTGTCAGGTGCCAACTGGGGTGCAGCCCGGGCCCCAGGCCTCGTGGCTGGGGTGCAGGCCCCGCTGCAGGAGTGCCCCACGTACCAGGTGTTGCAGCCCACGCGGATGGCCTGGCCGGCCTGGTAGCTGGCCTCGTTGTGCACGCAGGGACAGCGGGCCGCGTCGATACAGCCGCCCTCGCCGTCCGCCACCAGCCCGTCGGGACACACGCAGCCGGGCACGCACTGGGGGCTGTACTGTGGGCGGGCAGACACACTCAGTGGACACGGCATGAGGGTGGAGGGTCCCCTGAGGCCGGCAGTGGGGCCCTTGCCCTGCCCGGTGGCCTGTGTGGGGCCACAGGACCGCGGGCTCAGCGAGCCCTCAGGCAGGGGCCCTTCCGGGACCAGCCTGGGCGGACATCTCCACAGGCACCCACAAGGGCCAGGCAGGTATGGGGTTACTGGGGGTCGTGGTCACTCACACAGTCCATGTCCAGGGTGTGGCAGCTCTTCTGGCAGCCCGCCCCGGCGTCCCCGGGCGTGGCGTTTCGGCAGTCCACGTAGACCATGGGCGGGGCACAAGCTGCAGAAGGAGGGGCTGGTCAGGGGCCCACCCACTGCATGCTCAGCACTTGGGTTTCCCTCCAACCCAGCCTGTAGTGTGTGTGCATATGTGCGTGTATGTGCATGTGTGTGCACATGTGCAGGTGTGTGGTGCGTGCATGTGTGTGCAGTGTGTGTGAGCGTGCTCTGTGTGTGCGTGCGCAGCATGTGTGTGTGTGTGGTGTGTGTGCAGCATGTGTGTGTGCAGCATGTGTGTTGTGGTGTGTATGAGCGTGCTCTGTGTGTGTGTGTGTGTGCAGCATGTGTGTTGCGGTGTGTATGAGCGTGCTCTGTGTGTGTGTGTGTGTGCAGCATGTGTGTGTGCGGTGTGTATGAGCGTGCTCTGTGTGTGTGTGCACACCCTGCCACGCCCTCACTGAGCCCCAGGGCAGGGGCTGCCTGACCCAGACGCTGATCTGCACCCACCGCATGCTTACCTGGGGGCGTTTAACCCTAAAGTTTCACAGGAAGATAACCAACGCCCCCCCCTTCCTCCCACCCTCCTTCCTGGCTTACCTGGGTTGGGGGTGTGGCCTCCGATGCAGGTCAGTGTGCCCTGGGTGCAAGTGCTGTGAGGAGAGGGTGGTCAGAGGGTCTGGCCCGCCCACCTGCCCCACCTGCCCACCTGCCCCTCCTGCCCTCCTGCCCCACCTGCCCCTCCTGCCCTGCAGGGGCTCTTACCAGACAGCCCCACTCTCGTGCACAGACTCCCCGTTGGGGACCACGGAGCCCCCGTGGTAGCAGGGACACCTGGTGGCAGGCACACACTTGCCCGTGTTGTCCAGGAAGGTGCCATGGGGGCAGGTGCAGCCGTCCACGGGCACAAAGCTTATGCTGCAGGTGGGGTCCTCGCTGCTCAGGGCTTGGCAGGTGGGCTGGCAGGTGCTGATGTGGTAGTGGTAGGTCATCGACTTGGGGCAGGTGTCCATGGGCTTTGCTGCAGGCGCCAGGAAGGGGGCGGCTCTCAGGACAGCCCCCCGTCTCCGGCCGCCGGCTCCCCATCCCGACTAAGCCCGCCCTCCTGCGCAGGGTCCCAGGGCCCCCTGGCCTCTGAGCCTGGTGCCGGGGCCCGGGGCCCGGGGAGCGTGTCCTCCAGCCCCTGGGGTTGCCCGGCCCGCACACTCACTGCAGACGCCGGCCCTCCAGCCGCTGAGCAGCACGCCCTTGGCGGCGCAGGCGCGGACGTAGGCGGACAGGGCCGCACACAGGCAGTCCTCGCTCCTCTCACAGTTGCACGTGTCGAACAGGCAGTTCTGGGGACAGGGCGTCGGGCGTCAGGGCCCCAGCGCACACACGGCGAGCGTCCCCCACACCGCCCGCCCCCGTCTGCTCGAACCCGCCCTCAGCGGAACACGCAGACGGCACTCGAGCCAAGGACCTCGGCTCCGTGTCTCTGTGACCCAACAGCTCCGGCCCCGCCTGCTCGGCCTCGGACCCCGGAGCATCTTGGCCGACACCGACCCACTATTTGGACCCTGGGCCTGTCACAGGGCTGGAGGCTGGGGACGAGCGAACGAAGGGATGGGCCAGGGGCAGGGAGCCAGAGGACCCGTAGGCCCAGACCCCACCGTCGTGGCCCCGGGGACCATGCCCGCCCTCCGGGACCCCGTGCAGGCGGCCATGTGGCCGGAGGGGAGAGGCGGGTGAGCATTACCGAGTAGTAGGAGCCGGGGCTCACGGTGGCGTGGCACTGGGCGAAGGGGCCTTCAGGGTCCGTCAGCTGTGAGCACCAGTGCTGAGCGTACTTCTCTGTGGACAGGAGGAAGGGGGTCAGCGGGCAGGCAGGGGGCACCTTCCTTCTACCCCAAGTTCCCGACGTGCTGGGGTGAGCAGGCCCCCGGCCCCCGCTGGACGCCCCCGCCTGCCTGGGTCTGCAACACGGGGAGAGGGGCCTCCCCCCAGGGCCCTGCCTTTTCTCCCCGGACGCGCCACGGCCGGAAAAATGCGCGTGCTGGCGAGTTGCCTGTTTACCACCTGACGCGCCCCTCCGGACCGAGTGGGCAGCCGGAGCCCAGGCCTGGAGCCTCCCAGCCCAGGAGCGGGCGGCCGCCCCACATACCGTTCTCGACGCTGAGGGAGCAGGGGTCCTCGAAGCTGTTCTTGACGTTGGGGCAGGCGGCCTGGGTCTTCCAGGTGTTGGCGAAGGCGGCGGCCGTGCCCTCCACCACGCCGCTGAGCGTCAGGAAGTCGTCCGCCTGGTTCTGGTTGAAGTTCCCGCAGAGACCTGGGCACGGGGAGGGCCGGTGAGACCCGGGAGCCCCGGCCGCCAGGGGAGGGCTCGGGCTCGGGCACCCAGGACCGCCGGCGCCTCTTACCGCAGGTCAGCCCCCGGAGCTCAGGCGCCAGCCGCAGAAACACCTGCATGGTGGGCACCAGCTGCACGTCCACCTGCAGGCCCAGGGGCGTCTGGGCGACGATGAAAAAGGTGGAGGGTCTGAAGACTGTGACGTTGGCTGTGGACATGAGACGAGGGCGTCAGAGGGGATGTGGGTGTCAGAGGAGGTGACGGTCTCGGCCGGGTCCTAGGAACGGGACCCCAGGGGGGGCAGATGACTCACCCGCAGAGACGGGCAGCTGGGTGTAGATCTGGTTCACAAACACCTCCCCGCTGGCCTTGACCACGACGACCTGGGAGCACGCGGGTGGGGGTCAGGGCCCTACGGTGCCCCAGCCGCCCCAGAGGGGCCTCTGCTCCTGTGATGAGGAGCTGATGACCGTGTCCCCGGGACCCCGAGCTCATCCCAGGTTTTCTACAAGGACTGGGGACTGTGCATTGTTTAAATCAGGTAAAACCTGGAGTGATTTTATAATAGAGATGCCACCACCCCTTCGTGGGCTGGGTGGGGCAGGTGTGGAGGCCCCGGAGCCCACCCGACTGTCCCTCTGGGACGACCCCTCAGAGGACCCACGGGGATGGGTGCTGCGTGGGGCCGGAGCGTCCTGGGGCGAGTGGGGCGGGAGCGTCCTGGGGCGAGTGGGGCCGGAGCGTCCTGGGGCCAGGCCTGGCGCTCGCTGCTGCATCCAGCCCAGGGCTTAGGTAGTGGTCCCCGCCCAGGAGGCCAAGCCCCTCCCCTCCCGTGGGCTCGGGGCTCACCGTCCGGCCCCCGCCCAGGCTCAGCGTCAGGCTCCGCAGGCAGGTCTCGCTGTCGGTCAGTCCGCACTTGCGCAGCTCGGCCAGCACAGTGAAGGCACTGCTGTCACAGGGCTGCGGACACGGGCCCTCAGGCTCTGACCGGCCCGCCCTCCTCCCCTCTTCCCCACCCTCCCTGGAATCCCTGGGGCCCGTCCTGGAAGACGGCCGGGGCTGGGCTGGGGCGGGGAGGGGGGGGGCTGGGTGGGTCCCCAGCTGCACCTTGGCCAGCACGTAGCTGCAGTCCCCGTGCACCGTGTACAGCTTCTCGTCGAACGTGGAGAAGTGGGCACCTCCCAACACCGTGCAGGTGCCCGGGCACGGGACCTCCTGGCAGCCCCACCGGCCTCCGGAGCAGGTGCTGCGAGCAGGGAGAGACCGTGGGCGCCGGCGCGGCGGGCATGTGGCCCCCGCCTCTGCCTCCCCCCGAGGCCCGCCTGCATCGCCGCACAGACCAGGGCCCCACGTGGGAGAGGACAAGCAGCGTCCAGGCAGCAGCCCCAAGCGGGGCCATCCCGGGGCACGGGGGGGTAGGAGGGCGGGACCTGGGTCCTACCAGTTGGTACAGTCTGTGGAGTAGACAGCCCCCGGGGCGTAGGTGGCTCCGTTGTACACACAGGGACACTGGGACACAGGGACACAGCCGGTCTGGCCGATGTCATCTAGCACCATCCCTGCAGAAGCGGACAGGCTGTGTGGCAGGTGCTGGGAGGGCCGTGTCCACCCCGAGAGCATGTGGAGGGGACGGGCCCTCTGCCCCCGGTGGCCCTGCCCCTTGGCCCAGCCGGGTCAAAGGGGCCTTTCCCCTAAGGGGTCAGCGTGGCAGGCCAGCAGCTGGGGACCCGGGACACGGCCGTGTGAGTCTCGGGCGGGGCAGTGCTGGGGGACTCCGGCTCACCCTCCGGGCAGAAGCAGCCGGCCACACAGTGGTCCTCGCAGAGCTGGGAGTGCTCCAGGTTGGAGCAGGTGTCCGCGCAGGGCGAGCCGCACTCCCGGTACTGCATGTTGTGCGGGCACGTCTGGGCTGCAGGGAGGAGGTGGGGCCCGTGTCACATCCGGCCCCCGCCACGGGACCCAGGGCAGGACTGTGACGGGGCAGGGGCGGCCGGGGCACTCACGGCACAGGCCCGGGCCCCGCCAGTCCAGGGGCAGCCCCCCGGCGTGGGCGCACTGGCGCGAGTACTCGGCGAGGGTGTGGCAGACGCAGCGGCTGAAGTCGGCGTGCTCGCAGAGGCAGAGGTCTTGTTGGCAGGCCTGCACGAAGCTGCTGGCATCCACCAGGGGGTGACAGCCCAGGAACCGCTCGCCCATCAAGAGCTCCTCGCAGAGGCCCTGCAGCAGAGCCGGAGCCGGCTGAGTCCGGGCCCCGAGGTCCCCTAGTCCCCAGTCCCCTCACCACAGCCCAGGGACTGGAGGGGCAGGGCCCCCACCACGGGCCCGTCCGCGCTGGGGCTCACCGAGCTGATGGAGCAGTTCGTCGGGGGGGCAGGGGCAGGGTCCTGACATTGCTCCATGGGGCCATCCATCTTCTGCAGGTTCCCAAACTCGACGGGGGTCAGCTTGACGTCTGCAGGAAGCACAGGCTGGGCTTTACAGGTTCCTGGTGCCCCCTCGCCGCCCCCAACACCTGAGGTGTCCTGGCTACGCCTGCCTCCCCCAGGCACACTGCCCGGTTAAGCAGGGCCACACGGGACATTCAAGGGTCTGGAGATGAAGTGAGGAGCCACCAGGCACAGGGCTGAGGCTGGCACGCAGCCCAGAGGGCGGGAGGGTGACCCCGAGCTCCTGCTGACCCTCGGAGCCGGGCCAACCCCACACTGGACCTCCCTGGCAGGACCACTGGACAGTGGGCAGGCTCAGTCCCCCAGGGCTGGAAACCCCTTATAGGTGGTCTTCGTGGGCCTGCGGAGGGGCCCTGGGGATTGTGCAGGTCACACAGAAAGGCCACTGCTTGGTGGCAAAGACTTGAGGACAAAGAGCTGTGATGGTCTAATTTCAGCTGACAGTGTGCTCAGGTTCTACCCATAGCCCAGAGCAACCTCGCCGAGCAAGGGGACCTGCGGCTACGCTGCCAAGAGCATGCTCTGAGCCAGGATCACGCGGGTGCGCATGGGTGCGAGCTGGGATCGTGTGGGTGTGCATGGATGTGTGCATGTGCATGCTAAGATTTTGTGGGTGTGCACGTGTGTATGTGTGCACACTGGGATCCTGTGGTGTGCATGCTGGGATCATGTGGGTGTATCTGTGCACAAATGTGTACATAGCTGTGTGCATGTCTGTGTGCATGTGTGCGTGTACATGTGTGTGGTTGGAGTGCTTGTGGGCGCAGGTGCACACGAGTTGGAGATGTCTGACGGGACCCTGGCCGGCAGCCTTGCAGGGAGCCCAGTGGAAGGAGGGGAGCAGATGGGGGGTGGCATGCCCGGGGCTCACCATGAGAGAGGAACTCGCTGAAGACGGGGACCCCGTTGAAGTCTCCACAGAGCCCGCAGGTCTGGTTGGCGTACTTGGTGTCCAGCTCGAGCTGGAATAAGAGGACACGTCAGACGCCTGACGCCCCCAGGGACATCCAGGACAGAAGGACAGATGAGGGGTGGGAGCCTGACATCCTCCCGGAGGGGCTCAAGGCTGCTCAGAGCAGACCTGGGCACCCCGCAGGGCCACAGACCCAGCAGGGTCCTGTCCAGAGGGGGCGTACATGGGCCCCAGTTCTCAGCTGCATTGTGGGGGGGGTCCACCTCCCCACCACCTCCACCCAGAGCACCTTCCCTCCCTGGGAGGCTGTGGGGTGGCAGGTGCCCCGGACTCACCAGGAGGCTGTCGTCCTGGTTCCACATGAAGACCAGGCCCAGCCGGGCCACCACCTTCAGGTAGCTGGCACTGTGCTCGACCAGGACCCCGGACTGGCTGAAGGGCAGCTGAGTCCTGCGGAGAGAGGGCGGCCGAGGCGTGAGGGGCAGGCGAGGACAGTGCAGCAGGGTGTGGGCCTCGGGCAGCGAGGGTCCTATGGTCATGGATGTGACAAGTTCACCGTGTCACGGACAGGGCCAGCCGGCGTGACAAGGACAGGGGGCCCCAGAGCTCTGGGAAGGGGACACTTCCAGGGACAGGTGGCCACGAGCAGGCCTGGGGAGCACCCCGCCTGGCCCCACTCTCCAGGGTGACCCCACATCTCTCCCATGACCACCCCAAAACGCCCAAGGCCGCCCAGGGGCCCAGACTCACGGGTGGCCGTTGACCAGGACGGAGCCCTTGGTCAGCTCCAGGACCATGCCGTTGAGCTTCATGGTGACCCTGCTTGGGGCAGTGGTGTTGGCCTCCGGGCCTCGCCTCAGCTGGACGTTGAAGTCCTCGTAGGCGGCCCCGCAGTGCGCGGAGAAGACGTAGTTGCAGCGGCCGGGGAAGCGGAAGACGTCGCCGTCGAAGGTCTTGTAGTGGAAGTCGCCCCACGTGCTGCAGACCCGCCCGTTGTGCGCGGGGTTCAGGGCTGTGGGGAGAGCGGCTGGCATGCTGGGGGCACCCCTTCCCCCCAGCACCTGCCCGAGCCTAGGATGTGCTGCCGCCCCAGGGCAAGCACCCGGGGTGGTTCTGCCAGGACCCGAGTGGCCCTTTCCCACCAGGAAAATGGGATCCCCGGTTCTGAGGGAGGAAGACCCCCAAACACAGGGCCCCCAGCCCAGCCTTGTGGGGCCTCACTCACCTCGCACCACAGGGGTGGTCCTCAGAGGCGGGAGGATGGTCACCCCGAGGAGGGAGTCGCCTGCAGGGACAGGGACAGGGACAGGCTGATACGCACACGGCTTTGGTGGACTGGGAGTCTCTGTGCCCAGCAAGGTGTTGGCTCCCAAACCAGCTGGGCGCTCCCAGGACGGGCTCTGTGCCGGCCCATCCCCCTCACACACTCGGGCCAGCAGGGGCTTCGGCCGGCCGGCAGCTTTCCCTCCGACCTTCGGTCCCAGTCACCTGGGCGGTCAGCCCTCCTGCCCGCGTGGCCCAGGAAGCCCTTTGCATGCAGAGGCTCCTTGCGCCCAGAGTCTCAAACACGCCTGGATCCTCCCCACTAGCTGGAGGCAGTCCCAGGGGTGCTGAGACCCGGGCAGGCGAGCGCCGCCCAGCGCCTGCCTCTCCCAGGCCATGAGGACCGCAGGCCATGCCTCCTGCCCCACACGGGCAGTGTGGGCACAAACCTAACCAGAGGCCACCCCCGGCCCCGCCTCCGCCATCATGCGGGGCGTCCCCCAGCCCAGTCCTGGCACCCGAGGTGAGCGGCCCCCTGGGGGGGTGGGGCCGCTCTAACCGGTGGGGCCGACTCACCTCCGGGCCCCTGGGGGACGCGAGGGAGGTGCAGGCGCTCGTCGCTGGGCTCCGAAGAGCCGTGCTGGGCCCAGCCTGTGGGAAGAGGAGGGTCACCGGCCTGAGCGGGGCTGGGCAGGCATGGAGGGCTGGGAGGGGGTCGGGGCTTCTCTCTGTTGGAGCTGGGGGGCTGGTGGTGCTGGGAGGGCCCGCCGGGCCCACGGCTGAGCCATGACTCTCCTCGAGCACCCCTCAGCTTGGTCCTGGAGGATCCCCGGCCCTGACCTGGCGTCTCCAGGACCATTCATTCATTAACAGTGAGTGTCCACCATGGGCCGGGCACCTACGTCCTAGCTCGGGAGGTAGGGACAGAGTGGGCAGCAGCCGCCCAGGGCCGCAGCCTCTGAGGGGTCATTCAGTAAAATGCAGGGGTCCTGACAGCTGGTCAGAAGACCCCCAGGGCTCCCCAAGAAAATTTGGAGCAGGTTGGGGGACCTGGGGGCCAAAAGTGGGGGGAGCTTACTCTAAATGGGGTGCTAGGGCCCGGAGCGGTGGGCTCAGCGTGGGGGAGGCCGGGCAGGCCGGGGGATGGTGAGGTCAGCCCCAAGGCCCCCGAGAACCCCGAGGCTGATTTCTAGGACCCTGAGGGGAGGGTGGGGTTGGGGCAGGGACCCGAGAGCTGTGAGCGGACGGTGACCACAGGAGGGTGAGCTGTGGGGGCCAGGGCTGCCCACTGACCGGCAGGGCGAGCAAGGGCCAGAGACCTGGGCTCCTGCTTCTCCACCTCAGGGTCCAGCAGCCCCGAGAGCCCCACCCCAACCCCAGGACCTGGAAACTGCGAGACGGCTGAAGCCGGGCAGGCCCGAGCTTCCAGAGCTGCCCGTGGACACACTCAGCTTGTCCAGCTGGAGCCAGGACAGGGCCTCCGAGCTGCCTGCTGTCCACCCGGGACCATGGCCATCCCTGGGCTTGGGGCAGGGGCAGGGGCCCCGGGCCAGGGCCAGCCTGGGAAACCGCCTCGCATGAGCCTCACCTGAGTGCTGGGCACAGGCCAGGGCCAGGGCCAGGGCCCAGAGCCGAGCCAGCTTCCTCCGGCCGACACCCATGGCGTGGAGGTGGGGTTGAGAACCCAGGGGCAGCCTCTGAGGAGGGACCTGAGTCGGCAGCAGCCTTTTGTAGCCCCAGAGCTGGCTCCAGCCCCGGTGACTTCACGTGGGTGGGCGGGGCAGGGCCCGTGGTTCCCTTCACCCAGGTAAACAGTGGGCACTGGCTGTGGGCTGGCCGGTGGCCAGAGCCAGGCAGAGATGAGCATGCGTGCCAGGCGGGGGCTGGCTCCCTGAGGGCCCCCCAAATTCGACCTCTGGCGTCCTCCTGCTGTTACCACCCACCGAGAGTTTCTCGGGGCACATGTCTGCACAGCTGGACCCCTGAGTTCCTGGTGCCCAGAGAGGCCACCGGTCTCCTCACCAGGGCCAGCCGCACCCGCACTGGAGAGGGGCTCCGGGGACGGCCCCCCAGTGCGGGACCCTTCCTCCCCTGCAGCCCCAGTCCAAATCTGCCCGCACCCTGGCTGTGCTTCAGGCCCCTGGCCCCTCGCGGGCAGCGGGTAGTGGGCAGCGGGCAGCTCTATGCACTGTGAGCCGGTGGCCCTGAGAGGCAGGGGTGTCTCTGCCCACCTGGTATGATGCCCACTGGCCCCACGCAGGTCTTTGCCCCGATGGGCTCGGCCGATGAGGCACCACAGTGTCTGTGCACCTGGCCCCACCTGGGGAAGCGGCAGCTAAGGGAGCGGGGGGCGGGGCTGGGCTCTGGGATCCGAGGGGCCTCCAAGCTGTTCTGAGAACCTGCTCCCCACTCTCTTAGGACCTGTCCCAAGCTCCTCTGGTCACCTGATTCTCTGTGTCTAAACTGTCCCCTCTCCATGCCCTGACTTGGCCCTGGTACCTGGGATAGAGAGCTCACAGGTCACAGGAGTGTGGGGCTGATGAGTGAGCGAGTGAGTGGATTGGCGAGGGAGCAAACAGGGGAAGGGGTACCCAGGATGGGGGGCATGGGGGCCGGACAGTCTGACCCCTCAGCACAGCTGGGCATCCCTCCCGGCCTTAGACCTGAACCCCAGGCCACCTGATGCTGAGCTGGGCAGAGGCGGGTCCCCAGGGGTGGGCAGGGTGGTCGGGTCTGGCTTGTCTTTAGACGAGTGGACATGGGAACCAGTGCCTGGGGAAGCTCGAGGGTCTGCGGTTAGGGCCAGGACCCCGGCCAAGAGGAGTGTGAGGGACACAGGCCTGTCCTCTTCACACCCCAGAAAGGCAGGGAGGTGACAGGTCAACCAGTGTCCACGCTCCCGGCACTGGGACAGGCCTGAGTCCACGCCACAACCCCTGACCCATCTGAGTCACCAGCCTAACCCTCAGAAGGGCCGTGCCCTGCATGTCCAAGGCTGAGCTGACCCACCCAGGCGGTGGGCACAATGGGCTGCCCAGAGCTTACGGCTCACTCCGAAGACGCTCGCCAGGCCACGCTGGGCTCCTGGTGCTGTAGCTGCCCGGGCTGGCCTTGGGCTGGCCTGGCTGTGCTGACCTTCCTCCTGGAGCCCCACTCAAACCACCTGACACAGGTCACCAGGCCACCCTCCCGTCCCCTGAAAACCTAATCCCGACTGGACACCTCAGGAAGCCCAGGCCTGGTGCTGCTCATGCCGGGGGCTTCCCAGCTCTCAAGGGGCCATGGGGAGGGGTCCAGAGTCAGGAGAGGCGTGGGGCCAGTGACCTGGCCTCAGAGACCAAGGTCCTTCCCCATGACCTCCCGAGCCCACTGGGGGGCAAGGGGTCCCTTCAAGCAGCCTGGCAGCGGCTCTGCCTCCCCTCTCAGGGGCTTCATGCTCCAGGAAGGGTGGTTCAGGAGAAAAGGGGACGCCGGGGTGAGCCGCTGCTTCTCTGAGCCTCAGTTTCCCCATTTGGAAAGGGTGTCCATGAAAATGCTTGCAGGGGGAGGGGACTCGCAGAATGGGGCTGTGGGCAGGGAGCAGGGGGCACACCCTGGCACAGGGTGGCGGCCCAAGGCGGATTTTGTCCTCTGGGGTCCTTGGGACTGCCCAGCCTGTGCCCAAGTCACTGCCAGCTCCCCACCCAGATCTGATAAACTCCTGGGTTTTTTGGAGTCCGGGGGGGAGAGAGGGCTGGGGTCCCGCCCTCCAGGATGTCCGGGGTGTTGACATGGAGACGGGAAGACAGTGGAAGGATGTCGGGAACTGGATGGAGGCCTTGGCTGCATCCCAGAGTGTCACTCTTGCTATCGCTGGCTGCTGACTCACTTGGGCACTGTGATTGGGGACAGGAAGCGGGCACCAGATACCCCTATTTGTATGGGCAACTGGATCAAGCCTACCCAGGTGAGGGTGAGACCACTGCCAGCCCGGATCAAGCCCTGAACAGGGGACAAAGACCCTTCAGGCGGGGGTGCAGCCTGGGTGCCAGAGGACCCCACGGTCGCTGCATGCCAGCTGCTCCTCCACGAGTCCAGTGCCCCCTCTCAGGTAGATAAAGATGA
Organism: Miniopterus natalensis; assembly: GCF_054644295.1. NCBI lineage: Eukaryota > Metazoa > Chordata > Mammalia > Chiroptera > Miniopteridae > Miniopterus > Miniopterus natalensis. The sequence continues at coordinate 77,545,513 of NC_142091.1, forward strand.
GGCCTGGACCCGGGGACCCCCAAGGGCAGCATGGTCTTGTTTGTTTGTTTTTAAACTTATCTTTATTGATTTCAGAGAGAGGAAGGGAGAGGGAGAGAGAGAGAAACATCCATGATGAGAGAGTCATGGATCGGCTGCCTCCTGCACGCCCCCGACTGGGGATCGAGCCCGCAACCTGGGCATGAGCGCTGACCGGGAATCGAACCCCGATCGCCTGGATCCCAGGTCGATGCTCAACCGCTCAGCCATGCCCGGCCCGGCAGCATGGTCTTTAGATCTCTGTCCCCAGACCCATGATGTGACAGAGGCAGCCCCCCACTTCCTCAGGGGTCTCCTCTCCTCAGGCAGAGCCACGGGGCTGCCACCCACCCATTCTGAGGGTGTCCCACCCACTCCTCTGCCCTCCTGCTCCCTCGACTCCCACCAGTAACAGAGGCAACCAATGGGCTGCCAGGACCACTGGGCCCAGCTCAGACCAGCCCTGGCCCCTAACCCTGACCCGGACCCTAGCCTGACCCCGGCCTCTCCTGGCCAGAGTGACCAGAGCCGGGGCTAGTTTCCACCTGCCTGCCCCAGTGGGGTTTCCCCTCCCCGGTTGTCACTTCTATTCCAGTCCCTGGGCCCAGCAGAGGCCCTGACGCCGGGGACCTGCAGAGCTGTGAGAGTGGCAAGTGACACAGTTGGGAGGCACTTAGCCGGGGCGAGGGCTCCACACTTTCGGAGAAGGTGGCATCCTGGTCCCAGTACCACCCCCACCCCCCCGCTGTGTGGCCCTGGGCCAGCGCGTCACCCTCTCTGTGCCCAGGGCTCCTCTTCTGGAAAACAGTGGTCATAGGACCATTGCCCCAGGGACCAAACATGTTGGTGAATCAGCCAGGTGTCCTCTGGGCTGCGACTGGTCCCCGGAAAGCGCCCCCACCTTCCTCGTGGTCCCTCACCCCACCCCCGGGGACCAGGTGAGCTGAGGCCCTCGCGTCACCTGTGAGAAGGTGGTGACCCTGAGCTGTGCGGCTGCTTCGACTCTTCGAAAGATTTTTTTTAAATCCACACCTGAGGATATTTTTTCCATTGATTTTCAGAGAGTGGGCGGGAGGGAGGGGGAGAGAGAGACCCATTGATGTGACAGAGGCACATCCATTGATTGCCTCCTGCATGTACCCCCACCGGGGCCAGGGGTGAACCTGCAGCCCAGGTACCTGCCCTGACCAGGAATCGAACCCTCGACCCTCGGGTACGCAGGGCTCGCAGGTCTTAATGTATCTGGAGTTGCCGTGCTCAGGGGTCAGCCTGACGTCAGGACTGTCAAAGGGCAGCACCCGACATCGTGGCCCGGCTGCCCACCGATGGGCACGGCCTGGGGCCACCACCCTGCAAGCAGCTGAGGTCACAAATGGGGACTCGCGGTTTGTGGAGGGGTCACCGCGTCTGCCCCCTCGATGGAGATGGGTCCAGGACCCCACTTGCAGGAAGAGGAAACGGCCGGTGCTGGCGGGGAGGCCCCGCGGCCAGGCCGCCCACGGGGATTATCGCCTCTGTTGACCGAGGGCTGGGTGGGCTGCCCTCTGTCCAAGCCGGCGACTTCCCCGTAAGGAGGGGGCAGGAGGCGGCGCCCAGGGCCCTCTGCTTTGCTTCAGGGCTCAGGGAGAGCCATCGGGTGCCTGTGGGTGGAGTCGGCCTCCGGCAGGGGCTGAGACCTCCCCGAGGGGCTGCCGTGCTCTCCAAGTGGCCGGTGTAAATTTGGTTTCGTGGCAGGGCTCTCGTGCGTGCGTTTGTTCGCCTGAATCACTGGGCAAACAGAATTCCTCTCCCGGCCGGCCGGCCGCTCAGGCCCTGGCCCAGGACCCGCGGCTCTGCCCCACCCTGCAACTCCTGCCTTCCTGCCCAGGCCTGGGGGGGCCTTGCTGGGCTGGGGATCGCTTCGCCTCCCAGGGCCCAGGCTCCCGGAGCCCCGCCGAGCACCCCGCTGCTCGTCCCTTCCCCTGGGGCCCCCTCCTCCGGACCCAGGAAACACAGAGGCCCCTCAGCCCTCCCCCAGGCCGCCTACCTCAGTGTCGCCTCCCGCGTCCCAGGCCCCTGAGGAGGCCACGGCGTGCCCTCCCCCTTGATGGCCCTAATCAGCCATTGATTTGGGAGTGGGAGGTGTCCACAGGCCCTGGGGCAGGTCTGCAGACCCGGATCCCCTCCCACGAGATGTCAGTTTCCCCACTACTGACCCCAAGCCCCAGGGTGGGTGGCAGTGGTGGGCAAGGTCTGTGGGGCTGTTCCCTGAAGCTGAGCACGGCTGTGTCCCTCCTGCCTCCCCACAGCCGGGGCACAGAGGGGTCGGGGAGTGGCTCTCATGCCACTCAGAATCCCCCTCCTCTGCCCGATGCGGGCCCTGCCACCCTGGGCCCTGCGGCAAGCACGGCACCCTGCCCGGTTTGCCTGGGGGCCCGCCAGGCGTTTGCCTGAGTGAGCACAAAGAAAGGTCACCCATTACGTTCCAGTCAAGCGGGGAGGTCGAGGGGCTCGCGGCCTGCTGTCTAAATGTCCCTCGTCCCTCACGGTGGCTCCCCAGGGCTCAGGGACCTGCAGGGAGGGGGCCACAGTCGGCCGCTCTGACCCCAGGATGAGAGGAAGGTCAGCACGAGATGGGGGGGGGGCTGTCTAATCTATCGGCTCATTTGAAAGGTACCTTTCTCGGTATAAAATCACACTTGTAAATATTAAAGCACCAATTCTGAGCACGTCTCCAAAAGAATCGGAAGCGGGGTTTCGAAGAGCCACGTGCGCCCACATCCGCAGCAACACATTCACGGCAGGCAACGGGGGGAGCAGCCCCCGGGCCCGTGGACGGGTACACAGAATGCCGTCCACCCACACGGTGGCATCTCACTCGGCCTTAAAGGGCAAGGAAGCCCTGCCACCTGCCAGCTGCCACAGGCACGGACCTGGGGGACACTGTGCCGAGTGAACGAGCCGGACACACACTGTGTGGCCCACTCACAGGAGGTCCCCAGAGGAGTCAGATCCACAGAGACGGGATGGGGGGGGGTCCGTGTTCAGTGGGGACAGAGCGTCAGTTCGGGAAGACGGACAGCTCTGGAGATGACGGTGGTCACGGCTTCACAACCTGAATGTGCTCCATGCCCCTGAGCTGTGCACCTGAAACGGTTAAGACGGGGAAATTTTGTGACTTGTATTTTACCACAATTTTTTTTAACGTTAAAGCAAACGCCTTCACCTCCACCTTGAGAAAATAGCCGAAAGTGCTTGGGTGCGGCCCCGACAGGCCTGGGAAGGGGTGGTCACAGCGCGCTCTCCTGACGCCTCCCCGCCCCCGTTCCGGGTTCTCCCCACTGCCCCCCCCCCCCGGGGGCCTCTTCCCGTCCATGCTTCCTGGTGTAGCCAAAACACAAATAAACCAGCCGTGTCACCAGGGACGTTCACAAAAGCACGGCTTAGAGGGGCTGTGAGCCGGGCGGAGCACCCTGAAACCCCTGGGGCGGGGGCTTCCGGGCAGGGCACATCCCAACTCTAAGAGCTGAGGAGCCCGGGGCCCACTTTGGGGGCTAGAAACCCCGAGTGCCGGACCCACCCTGCCTGGGCTCCCACTTGGCAAACACGGGGGCTTGTGTGACGCTCTCCCTCCCGGGACCTCAGAGGAACGTGCAGGTGCCCGGCGCAGGTGCCCGGCGCACACCTACTCTGACCACTGCCCCCAGCGGGCCGGGCGGGCCTGGGTGCGGAAAGGAAGCGAGGGACATGCGGGAAGGTAGCACACTGTGGTCCCTGAGGGCCCAGGGGGTCTGGACTTCATAGGGCGACGGGGCCACATGGGCCCACGGGGCCGGTGAACCGCAGTGCCCAGCCAGCCTCAGCTCAGGCCCCACAGGTGGCCCCCGTCCTGGCTCCCACTGGAGGAACCCCGAGGCTAGTGGGGGGGACAGGCCAGTGCAGGGCTGTGACTCAAGATGGGTGTGACGGGGTGGGTCCCACAGGGCCCTCGGGGGAGCCCGTGTCCAGCTGGCTTCCTGGACCAGGGACAGTGAAGAAAGAAAGGCCTCTGACGCGACTGGGCCCACGGAGGCCGGGTTCTGGAGTGTCGAGGAAGGAAGACGGAAGTCTCGGCTCGGGGCCATGGCCTAGGCCGTCCCTCCTCTGGCCCCTCAGCGGGTGCCTGGAGGGCTCGGGGACACTGGGCACTTGGTCTGACCGCCTGAGCACCCTCGCCTGGTGCCCAGCCCACGGCTCGCTCGCGGTGCGGGTGGGGGGAGGTCCTGTCTAGACGGCAGGCTGCTGGGCCCACCGAGCCTTTGTCTTCTGTGTCCCTCGAGCAGAAGCCGAGGCCGCAGACAAAGAGGTGTTTGCTTTGCTCTCCCAGAGACTCCACCTCCGCTCCCCACCTCGGGGCCCCAGGCCCACGGCCCGGACGACAGACGGCTGCAGCCGGCTGCTGAGACACACGGCAGTTCTGGGGCTCTGGCAAGGGGCCCGACCCAGAGCTTGGCCTTGGGAGCCCATCGCCCACCTGTGGACACGGAGTCGTAGGAAGGGGGCTCCACTGCCCGTGGGGGGCAGGCAGAGGGTGCATTCGGCTGAGGCTTAGACGTGGGGCTGGGAGTGGGCACAACGTCCCGAGGCCGAGATTCAGGGTAGGAATGTTCTGAGGCAGGAGCACTAGGGAGGGTGGGGGCCCTGGCCATGCAGCTCCCAGCCTGGCTGCACCGTGGGCGAAAGGACACGCGAGGAGAGACCCCCCTCCTCTGCCCAGCCCCCAAGCTCCCACTTCTCCAGCCCCCCCCAGCACTGTACCCCCTTAACCCCACCCCCAGCCTTTTGAGCCTTGGCATCCTTCCTCCCTCTCCACGGCCCCACCCATTCCCATCCCCCTGCCGGTGACCCGCAGGCCAGCAGAGTGACCCTGGTCCAGGCCCCCGCCCTCCCCTGCCGGGGGTGGGAGCTGGGCCGGGGGGGCTGTTTGTGGCCTGGGAACACCTGCCTCACCTGGGCCTGCCCAGCTCCACCTGAGACAACATCCTGGCCTTGATAAAGCCGGTTTCACACAGGAGGGCACACACAGGAGGGCACACAGAACTAATCTGCTCACTGCGGGTCAGCCCGGCCACACCCAAGAGGAGCCCAGGCTGGGCCCCGATAAGGAGGGGGAGGGGCTCACTCTGCTGCTTTAACTGTCCCCCTGAGGCCAGACCGGAGGGTTCAGCAGGCCCCCCTCCCCTGCTCTCCACACCCCTGAGGGTCACCTGGTGGCCACGCCCACCGGCAGGACAAGGGCAAGGAAGTGGCCTCTGTCCATGGTAGCAATCAGGCCCTAGTCCAGAGCAGGGCCTGTCTGCAGGAGGGACAGCTCTGGATGTCCAAACGCCCCCCTGGATGGTACTCTCGGCAGAGTCGTCTCAAGGGGGGCTGGGCACCAGGGAGGCTGGGCACAAACCACCGAGCCTTTGTGGTCGCGTCCGTGATGGATTAGCAGGGCCCTGTTTCCCCACAGTGGAATCTGAGGACCGGTCCGTGTGCTTTCCCTCGGGGCTAATCCGGGTCCCTTCCCGCCCCGGGGCAGGCAGTTCCGGGTGCCCTGGGGAAGCCTGGGTCAGGGCTGCAGCCCCCGAGCTTGAGGGGCCTGGTGCTTGTCACGGGGGCAGCGGAAGTCAGCGTCTCTTCACAGAAAAGGAAAATACAGTCTCTTGTCCCCTCCTCCCGGGGAGAACAAAAGGCCTGGTTCGTCTGTGCTCTCGGCCACGGGAACGTGACCCGGAGGAGAGGTCAGCCTCAGGTGACCGAGGGAACATGACTCAGAACCATGACGGAGCCCCGGGCAGTCACGCTCGTGCCCCAGCCCACGGGGTGGGACTACGGCCAGGTCAGGGGTCAGCAGATGCCCAGTCTGGAGGACCCAGGCCCCTCCTGGCAATCTGGGCCCCTCTGGGCAGCAGCGTCAAGTTCGGAGCCGAAGGCCATGTGGATGCTGCTCAGGTGCCACCCTTGGGTGCTGAGCTGCCCAGGCAGCATGTCTGTTGGATTTTAAGGTCCCGCGCAAAGGAGCAGTGCTGGCCGAGGCCCAGGAGGACACGGTGATGGTCACCTGCAGGCTGGGACTGGGTGTCCTCACTCTGTCCTGAGGTCTGAAGGACTTGGGACCCTGTGTCTGGCTGGCCGCCCCAGGGGGGTCTCCCGTATGGATCCGTGCTCTGTGCCCCACAGACGTGTCTAGGAGGCATGCTCAGGTGTGTGAGATGGATGCGGCCCTGCCTGTGAGACAAGGACAAGCAGGTGGTGACACAGGTGGTGACCAGGGTCACCTGGGCTGGCCCATGGGGAACTGGTGCTTGTGGAGTGGGGCCTGGCCCGTGGCTTGTGTCAAGTGCTCAAAGCAGAGCTTCCTTGAGGCATCCATGGGGCAGGAGGTGGCATCGGCCCCCCTGCCGGCCTCGAGCCCACTCTTCCCTGTCTCCTGTGACAAGGCCTGAAGGTGGAGCTCTAGGAGCCTCGCCGGCCCTCTCCGCCATCCTCAAGGCCAGGGCACGTGTTGGTGGGACAGGGCAAGGCAGGGAACCTGGCAGCTGTGTGAGCGATGGGGGAAGGTTGGTCTGCCCGGCTGGTCTGCACGGAGCAGAGGGGTCAGGCTGTGGGAGCCCATGGAGGCTTTGGTGTGCGAGTGGCCCCCCGTCTGCACCCCTCCCCACCTTGCACACACACACACACCCCACGGCCCCTCCCCAGCAGGGCACAGCAGGGCTGCAGACAAGGTGACATCCCACTGTCCCTCCGCCCCTCCCGGCCGACCATGAGGCTCCACAGCCAATCCCCGAATTCCCCAAACAGAGGAATTCCTCTCCTGAGCACCCGCAGGACAGAGCAGAGCTTGCTCTGCCCAGGCCCCCGTCACCAGTGAGGGGCAGCGAGCTGCAGGGCGGGGTCGAGGTTGGCACGTGGCACACACGTTCTCATTCCCACCTGACTGCACAGGGCAGAGCAGGGGATCATGGTGGGTGAGTGGACCTGCCAGTGGGTAGCCCACCCGGTGGGCAGTGGGCAGCTCAGTGACCAGAAAGCCGGAGGCTTGAGACTTGGGCCTGGGAGGCTCTCCAAGCCTCTCAGCCCCTGGCTTCTGGCCCCACCCTGGACTCAGAGTTCAGCATCGATGCCGTGGGTGGTGATTTCCGCGGGTTGGACCTTCCTCACCTCGGCTTCTCTGACCCACGTGGCTGCCACACAAGGATCTGGCTAAAGTGACCGGCTGGCATCCTGAGCAGGCACTTTGCACCCACACGGCCCCAAGCAGGAGCGGCTCTGCAGGGTCAGTGCTCAGAACGGATTCAGGATCGAGGATGGTGCCTCAGAGCCTAACCTGGGCCTCTGCCCTCAGTGTGCAACCCAAGAGGTCCCCCAAGTGAACTACCCAGGACCCTGAGCCTGTCCCCTCCCACAGCCTGGCTGTCCTCCTGTGAATCACCGCTTGGGCAGGCCTGGGCATGGCTACAGGTCCCGGGCCCCGAACCCCTGACCCCCTGTCAGCCCAGTTTGGAGGGAGTGCCCACATGCTGAAGGACTGTCCATCTTGTAGCCCCACAGCCAGTCCCCAAATTCCCCAAACAGAAGGCGGAGGCCACACGATGCTTGTTTGCACACAGGGCTGGGCTGGCTTCTCCGGTGAGTTAGATTTATGGGGTTTAAATTAAGCCCTATCAAATGACGCAGTCGCTGGTCAACACTGGGGGTAGGGAGTGGTCTGAGAGACAAAGAGAGACAGAGACAGAGAGAGACAGAGACAGAAAGAGAGAGACATGCGGAGAGACCTAAGGTGTCTTCTGGACAGGTGGTCAGGTGGCCAGGACAGTGGCTATAACTGGGCGGAGGGGTCAGGGAAGTGGCTGGAGCTGGGCAGAGGGGTCAGGGAAGTGGCTGGAGCTGGGTGGAAGGGTCAGGGAAGTGGCTGGAGCTGGGTGGAGGGGTCAGGGAAGTGGCTGGAGCTGGGCGGAGGGGTCAGGGAAGTGGCTGGAGCTGGGCGGAGGGGTCGGGGAAGTGGCTGGAGCTGGGCGGAGGGGTCAGGGAAGTGGCTGGAGCTGGGTGGAGGGGTCAGGGAAGTGGCTGGAGCTGGGTGGGGGGTCGGTTGGCTGTCACAGAAACAGGCTGGATGAGGCCTTGCAGCCTCTGCCTGGTCTCACCCCACCTCAGGCTCCTGGATTGAAAGTCAAACGTCAGTGGTCAGAGGCCGGCATCAGCGTCCCAGTCAAAGAGCGTGAAGACCTGTATGATAGTGACACTCACTAGGCCATCGCGCCCAGAATTTGCTCTTTGCCCCCAAACCCCAGGCAGGTGGGTCACACCTGCCGAGTTCAGGCCAAGGTTTGACCAGGAGGGGACTGGACAAGGCGGGTCTGACGGCCTGGGCTCCCTGCTCCTTTCCCCGCAGAAGACACCGAAGTGACCCCAGAACAACTGAGGCAGGGCTCAGACAAGGCCATGCACCCAGGTCCCCAGCAGCATTGTCACAGCAGGGAGAGGGGCAGGCAACCGAGTGTCCATCGGTGACAGACAAATGGATTCACAGAATGCCGTCCATCCACACGGTGGCATCTCACTCGGCCTGAAAGAGGAAGGAAATCCCGACACCTGCTGCCACAGGGACGGACCCTGAGGACACTGTGCCGAGTGAGTGAGCCAGACGCAGAAGGACACACGCTGTGTGACCCACTCACAGGAGGTCCCCAGAGGAGCCAGATCCACAGAGACAGCAAGTCGATGGTGGTGCCAGGGGCTGGGGGGGGGGGGTGAGTGTTCAGTGGGGACAGAGCGTCAGTTTGGGGCGATGGACAGTTCTGGAGATGATGGTGGTGACGGCTGCAGAGCAGTAAATGTGCTTCATGCCCTGAGCTGAGCACCTGAAATGGGAAAGATGCTAAATTTTGTGTTAGGTGTTTTTTTACCACAATTAAAAATTTTCTAAAAACTTTATTGGAGAGGAGAAAAATATTAAAGTAACAATGGAGACACGTTTCCCACAGTAAAGACGAAGGCCTCCGAAGGAGGGGACTCGCAGAGCCAAACGAGAGAGAAACGGAGAACTCGGCCCCTGGACACCACACAGGGAAGCGGCAGGACCGGTTAGGATCCAGCCAGAACAGCCGACCCTCAGGATGGACAGTCCCCGGAGCTGAGCAAGTGGGGATCACGTGGAGCTCCCGGGCGTGGCTGGCGGCCACGACCACTGTGGACACTATGCCCCCCCCCACTCCCCACGTAGGGCCCAGCAATTCCGGAAGCTCCTGGTCGTCACCCAACAGAAATGACTGTCGAGCCACGAAGCACGTGCGTGTGGATGTTTATAGCAACTCGAGTCACAGTAGCCAAGGTCCCTCAGTGTCCTTGGGCGGCTGTGACAAAGCTCCACAGACCAGAGGAGCTTGACAGAAGTTCCAAGTGCCCCAGTTGTGGAAAATGAAGTCCACAGTCCTGGGGTCAGCTGGTTCCTCCCGAGGCTGTGACCTTCTGGTCCGTGACCCTCCCTCGCTGCTGAGGATCTGCCAGCTTCCTTAACTTTTGGCGGCATCGCCTTCACGGGCCATCCTCTGTGCATGTGGCCGTCTCCAAATCTACCCATGGCGTTGACCTGGGCCCACCCTGATGGCCTCACTTTAACCTCTGTGAGCACCCCGTCTGCACACACGGCCACGTTCTGAGGAGCCGGGGTCAGGGCCCCGACACATGAACGCAGGGGACGCACTGGGAATAACCCAACTGTCGCCAAGAGGATAACTAGTAAATCGCCGTGGTACGTCACACAGCGCACATGGCTCCGCAACAAACAGGTGAATTTCTGACACTCAGAGCACGCCCCAGGCTGAAGGCTCCTACTTAAGGTTCTGCCAACCGGAGCCTATGGTCCCGGAAAGGGATCGGTGGGGACAGAATTCAGAAGGAAGCTCGGGGTGCAGGGGGTGCTCTGGGCCTGACCCAGATGTCTGCACAGTGTGCCCCTGCAGTGGAAACTTTGCTACCAAAGATAATTACACCTCAGTTACGGGGGGAGGGAGTCCGCACGGGTCCCAAGGGGAGATGACCTCAGACTTCTCCACACACCAGTTACAGGGCCCCTGGGGCGATGTCTTCAAAGTGCTGAAAGAAAAGACCTTGAATTTATTTTATACCCAGCCAAACTGTCGCTCAAACGTGAGGACATAGAACTGTCCTCCAGCCCTGGCCAGTGTTGCTCCGTGGTTAGAGCATTGCCTGTGCGCCCAAGGGTCACGGATTCTATTCCTGGGCAAGGGCACGTACCTGGGTTTCAGGCTCCATCTCCAGCCCCGGTCGGGTGTGTGCAGGAGGCAACCCATCAATGTGTCTCTCTCACATCAATGTTTCTCTCTCACATCAATGTTTCTCTCTCTCTTCTCCTCCCCCTTCCTCCCTCCCTCCCTTCCATTCTCTGAAAATCAACGGGGGAAACCACCCTAGGTGAGGATTACCAACACCAAAAAAAACCTGTCCTCTGGTTCTTGAGGCCACGAAGGGCTTGCCACAGAGCCCGAGATGACGCCACGTCCAGAGAGGACTGAGATGCAGGGGCAGGTCGCGAAAGGCGACCAAATGTACAGCAAGGAGGGTGGGCAGCACCTCAGGAGAGTTTGCCGTTGTCCTAGAAAAAGTCAGGCCAAGCTAAAGGGGCAGATCCACCGGGAGCCCGAGTGGATTTCGTGGTGGGAGGGAGAACCTGGGGGGCAGTGCAGCTGCTCAGGCACATCTGCCCATGCGGCTGTGCTCAGATGCCCTCGGGGCCCCTCTCCCACCACTACCTGCCCATCTCGGGATGGGCTCCCCAGGAAGTGGCTGGAGCAGCCCCTGGGAGGCCACCTCGGGGCAAGTGACAGGGGAGACGGCCGACTCCCACCCCTGCCCTGCACCCGGCAGAGGTGCACCAACCTCGTGAGGGCCACAGGCCGGACACTGGAACAGGCACCCTTGGCTCTGCCCGCGAGGCTTATCCGGCTTATCACTAAGCTGTGCCAATGGGCCACCACAGGGAGGAAGGGCAGGGGTGCCAGGTAAACTTCCATGGCCTGGAGCACGGCCCATCTCCCGCCAACGGGCCCAAAGGCTCTGAGATGCCTGTGGTTTGGCCAAGTGCAGCTGTTTTGGGTTTGGTCTTATCTGAGCACTGGTTTCACAGATAGGGGGCCGCTGTGAGCGCTGGTGCCCTGGTACAGGTTGTGCTTCACCCCGAGACCCCCGTCCGGAGTCCTTCCCAGGGAGGCCTTGGAGGCCGGCGCTGAGCTGGGGGCGCTGAGCTGGGGGCACTCGGTCCACGTGGCAGGGTCCGCCCCTGCATGTCCTCAGCTGGGGTCCAGGCTCCACTGGGGCCCTCAGCCTTCAAGGAAAGGTGGGGCAGTTTGGCCGTGCAGGGGGGCAGGTGCCAGGGCCCGGGCTACAGGAGGGGCAGCACCCAGGCTTCCCAGGGGAAGGGTCCAGCCAGGACTCAGGGGCTGCAGAGGGACATGGGGTCCCCTGCACACCTGCGGCCCAGCCAGTCCGTGATGCCCCCACCACCCCCGGACAGCTCGCTGACGCTGGACACGCTGCCCCGTGGTTAGCAGCCCTTTTCTGGCTCTCAGGACAGCCCGGTGACGCCAAGATGAGAGGACACCGCTGGCCCCAGGCCACTGGGAGGGCCCCCTCCGGTGCAACCAGTGCCAGCCCACAATCGCTCCGAGGCCTTGTTAAATAAGCCTACTGACGTGCTAGAAGATTGGGGATGAAAAATGCCCAAAAGATCACTGATAAAGCAGGGAGGGGGCGGCTCGGCCGAGGGAACCACCAGCCCCCTTCTCTGATCCACGTGGCGGAAAGAGGACCGAGTGAGGCCAACAGGCCTGGTTCTGAGGGCGGCGGGCCTCCTGACCTGGGGAGAGCGGGAACTCAGGGCTCGGGAAGTTCTCCTGCCAGGGCAAAGCGGGTACTTTGAGGGCACGGCCCCCGGCCTTGTCCCCGTGGCCCCATCGCTCCCCCAGCGTGGGGCCAGCGTCTCCCGGGGGACAGCGTGGTGGGTGATGCCCACGCCCCGGGGGAGTAATCGCTCTCGGTCCTTCCCGGCCCCTCCGTGGGCTGCTAGAGCCGCCCCCTGAGCCCCACGGACCCTCGGCTGGGCCTGCGAAAGCTCCTCCCCGGGTTTCTGCAGCTGTCTGAGGGCCGACCTTCCTCATCGAAACTGCGTCTTGCCCACGGCGTCGCTCACGGCCTCTGCGATCAGTGAGGCCCCCCGACGTGCCCTCGAGGGGCGGAGGTCGTCTCCTGGTCGTGGCCTGGGACTCGTTCTGCTCGGTTTCTCCCTAGGGATCGACGTAGGTTTTGTGGCTGCTCTCGTGAGGTAATGTCCTGTTATATTTTCTCTTTTATAAATTAATTTATTGATTTGAGGGAGAGAGAGAGAGAGAGAGAGAGAGAAGCATCTGTCTGTTGTCCCCACTCATTGATGCAGCATTTGGTTGATTTTTGTAGGCACCCTGACCGGGAATCGAACCCGCAACCTTGGCCTATCAGGATGACACGCTCACCAGCTGAGCTCCTTGGCCAGGGCTCCGTTATAGTTTCCACTTGGCTTCTCCCGAGTAAATAAGAGCCGTTGGGTTTCTGGGTTTCTCCGTTGACCACGTCACGGGCTCCACCTGGTCCCGGCGTGGCCGTGCGTCTCTCGGCTCCTTCCATCCTGATCGCAGTGTGGCCGGCTCCGGACGGCGTTGCCTCCTTCCCCGTCCGCTCTCCTCCTTTGGCCAGAACCCCAGGCCCACGGGCTGCTACAGGCCCAGGCGGAGCCCGATGTTGGCTGAATTCTTTTTTCCTTACAAATCCCCCTTAACGTGTGAAGAATGTTCCCTTCGCCTTGGTGTGCTTTAAGCGTGTGCACACGCACGCACACACACACCTGGGCACGTCTCCCAGGGGCTTTTTCCGCACCTGTGAAGGGTTTTTCCTCCTTGAATCAGCCCTGCAGCTCACAAGCACCCTGGCGCCCCGTCCTGGCCGCACGCAGTATTGCAACCCCCCAAAACTCCCCCAACTCCCCCAACTACCCCCCCCACCCCGGGGCGGCCGGGAGCCAGGTGACAGACACCCCGCAGGAGCCTCCCCGCAGGACAGATGGTGGTCTTTCAGGTGACCGATGCTCCATCACCCCAGGTCCTGGAGCGAGAGCGCGTGGAACAGGACACCCGCCGAGGGGTGACAAACACAAAGCGTGAACGAGTTAGAAGCCACCGGGATTTGGGGGCTTCAGTCACTGTCACCCAGAGACGCCATCCTGCTGTTGGACTGTCTTGAATTCCTGGATAAACCCACTGGCCCCGACTGTCGGGGTCTTAGCGGGGGGCCTCCTACCGGCACCACCTCCCCACCCGAGGATCACGCCTCATTTTATTTTATTTTTTTTATTATTATTTAAGATATATAAAGATATATAAAATATGTCTTTATTGATTTCAGAGAGAGGACAGGAGAGGGAGAGAGACAGACAGAAACATCAATGATGAGAGAGTCATTGATCGAGCCCACAACCTGGGCATGTGCCCTGACCGGGACTCGAACCCCTGAGCCATGCCTGGCCGGGCCACACCTCATTTTAAAAGCGATAAGGTTGAGGCTGGAGGCTGTGGGCCTCGCCGGCCGGCACTTCTGCCGCGACCCCCCAGAGTCAGGCAGGTCCCCTCCACCATCAGCCCCGCGCCCCAAGCTGCTCGCCTTGGAGAAGTGAGCAGAACAGGTCGGCCGGGGAGGGATGGGGAGCTGGGTGACTCGTCCCTGTTTCTTTCCTCAAAGCTGGCTGGTCCTCTACGTGGGTGCCCACACCCCGGGGTGGGAGAGGGTTGGCGGGAGGGGACCAGCCCCCCACGCGGACAGGCGCCACGCCCCACCGTGGCTTTACCTCTGCTTCTGAAGGGGCTGTGCCTCCCTCGGGTGTCGGCCCTGTGTTAACAAGCGACACACGTCCAGTTTCCTTTCCCTTGAGTGACCCCGAGGCCGCAGGTATCCCAGTTTCAGAAGTGGGGCGGCCGAGCTTTCCCGCCCTCCCCACCGCCTGAGAGTCCGTGACGGGAGGCGGTCAGAGCCCCCGACTGCTGCACCCCTGGGCCCTGTCCCCCGAGGCCGTGCGCGTGGGTTCCTGTGTCTGTGGGGACAGCGGCGGACGTCGCATGAGTCTCGGGAACAATCTGCCCGCGGCGGACGGCTGCCTGCTCTGGGGAAGGCGGGGACCCGGGGAGGCCTGCGCCCTGCTCCCGCCCCGGCCAGCCCTGCAGACCCTCCGCGGACGGCAGGCTCAGGACAGCCGCCCGGCCGCCCACCCCGCGGTCACGAGCGAAGGACCGCGCTGTGTAGGCACCGTTGCCCATTCATTCTTTTAATCAAACTATTACTCACACACACTGGGACACACCACTGTCCGCGTTCGGCCTGATAACTGTGAGCCATTGGGCGCGACCTCGACCCGGAAGGAGAAACGCAGAGCCTGTCCTTTCCGTTTGCGGTGGGTCCCTGCCCCAGTCCCTGTCCCGGGGAACCCCTGCTCCGCTCCCCGGCCCCGGGCGGGCCGCTTGCAGAGCCCGGGGGACGGGACCCTCTGGTCTGCGTTCTCACTGCCGTCGGCTAGCAGGGGCCTCGCCGCGAGGACACAGCCGGTCACTGCGGGGGGATCCCGCTCAGGGCTGGATGTCCGCACGGCCGCTGGTTCCCCGAAAGGTGAGCAAGGCCGCTTTGAACACCCCCACTCGTGCCTTCCCGTGGGGACAGGGTCCCTTTGTCCTGCCTCCGGCGTGGGGCTGTGGGCCATGCAGTCAGGTTACATCTCATTTTATAAGACTGTGTTTTCCGGAGAGGCCGTCAGAGCTCGCGTCCCCTCCAGCAGCGCCGGAGAGTCCGGTTGTCCCCATTCTTGCCAACACTGGGTGCTGCTCCTGCCGTGTGCGTGTGTGTGTGTGCGTGTGTGTGCGTGTGTGTGCGTGTGCATGTGTGTGCACGTGTTAGATCACGGGTAACTCGGGACACCCTTTCATGGGCTTGCTGTCCTGTGTTGTGAGGGAGCCTCTGCCCAGTTTTATTTGAGCTGTTTAATGCATCATTACTGAGTTGCAGGCGTCCCTTCTATATTCAGGATACAACCTCCTTTTCAGACACGTATTTTGCAAAATTTTCTTCCGGACCGCGGCCTGCCATTTTGGTAACTTGTTTTCAAACAGCAGAAGTTTTCCACCTTAACGATGTCTGTTTTGCTGTGCACGCTCACGACGGATCACACACACACACACACACACACGGGTGCTCACACACGAGTCACACACACAGGTGCTCATGCTCACACACACGTGTGCACACGTGCTCCTGCCCACAGCTGGGGGGCGGACAGAAGCCTCACGGAGCCGCTAGCCCTAGACATGGCTGAGAGATGAGCCGAGAGTCCATCCCACACCTCGGGGCCGGAGGGCTTCCTGGAAGGGGCGTCTGCCTCTCCAGGGCCCAAGAGCGGGACAGGACGAGACAGGGCTTTGTAGGGCCGCCCTGGAGACGGTGGTCACGGTGGGGGGGTCCCATTTTGTACGTGAAGTTAGCCAAAGCCAAGCCAGGCATATGCACGGTGTCCCCCGGGTCCTGTGTGCAGAGCCTGGCGATCGGCCCCACGGGGGGATGAGGGGCCCTCTATGGGCCTTCTGGATGCACTGGCCCCCCCGGGAGCACCCACCCAGACCCCGTGGCACCAACTGAAGCATGAGCACAGCCACATAGCATTTCAATCTGCATTTATTTGGGAAAGTGAAGAATTGAACCAAAGCTTGGAAAATAAATATCCATACAGAGGAAGTCAGTTCAGGAGGCGAGGGAGCTCAGAGGGTTAGCAGGCGGGTGGGTGTTCGCCCACCTCAGCCCCTGCTCGGGTGCAGGGCCGGGAGCCCAGAGCGGCGGGCGCGGCCGGGGGCCCTGCGCTGGGCCTGCGGGAGCTCGCACAGGGTGTCCTGGCACAAGCAGCTCTCGATGTGGGTGTAGGTGTGTTTCCGGGACCTGCCGTCGGGGCAGAGCAGCTGCACCTCCCGCCGGCTGGTGCGCTCCTCCTTGCAGCAGGAGCACTTGTGGTCCAGGGCCTGCGCCTCAGCCGAGTACCTGCCGGAGCGCCAGCGTGAGGGCCACCCCCGGGCATGCAGCTCCCCTCTGCCGCCCCCACCCTCAGCCCGAAACTCACATGGCGAAGGTCCCACAGGATCCGGAGCAGTAATTCATGGTGACCTTCGCAGCGCAGCCGCCTTCTGAAATCTCCCTGGTTTCGGACATGGTGGAGCAGGGGATCCTGGTCTCATTGCGAGGGATGCCTGGGAGACAGCGAGGTGGAGGCTTGGGGCGGGGTGTCCACACCCCCCAGGACACCCACCGCCCCCGCGGCCCTGACGCAGCTGGGTGAGGTCCTCCCACTCGCCATCTGCCTCTGATTGGCTCCCGGGGCCCATCCCCTGTGCCTTCCTCCCCGAAGGGCCTAGGGAACCCACCCGCCAGGCCTGTACTCACATTTCTTGCAGCAGCCGTTGGGCATGTAGGTGATGGAGCCCTGGAAAGAAGGAGAGTGAGCCTGGCACCCCAGACCTCCCCCAACGGGAGTGCCCCCACGGTCCGCCGGGGTCAGAAGGGACAGTTCCTACAGAAGGGGCCACTGTCCCAGCACAGAGACCAGTCCCCCAGGAACACGGGGACCTCTCGCCACCCCTGCAGAGTGCACGCAGCCACCCGAGACGGCTGCTCACCGGGAGGCAGGAGCTGGGGTCGAAGTCGGGGCAGGTGATGTTGGAGACGGACGAGATGAGCTGATTGTGGATCTTCACGCAGCTAAAGAAGGTGCAGTTGTTCTTGGGGTCGCTCTTCATGTCCCCGGGCTGTGGGGGGAGGACAGTGTGGTGAGGGCCAGCCCAGGAAGGCAGATGGGAACGCCTGGCAGGCCCTGCCCAGCCATGGGCAGCCTCTCAGACAGGACGTCCTGCCTGCAGGCCCGGGGCCACCAGGCAGGTGGCACGCAGGAGGGGCCCGGGGACGGCCACCAGCCTGTAGTCCATACACGAATCCCGTCCTAACCCGGAGCCTGCGGGTGTGACCTTATTTAGGAAAAGGGTCTTTGGCCCGGCCAGAGTGGCTCAGTGGTTGAGCTTCGACCCAGGAACCAGGGGGTCACGGTGTGGCTCCTGGTCGGGGCACAGGCCGGGGTCGTGGGCTCGACCTCCAGTGGGAGGCGGGCAGGAGGCAGCTGCTCAGTGATGTTTCTCTCTCATCACTGATGTTTCCTCTCTCTCCCTCTCCCTTCCTCTCTCTCTAAAATCAACAAAAACATATTTTTTAAAAGTAAAAGGGTCTTCGCAGGTGTGATTAAGCGAAAGATCTTGGCGTGGGGTCCTCCTGGATCACCAGGTGGCCTTAAATCCAGGGACCGGTGTCCTTATAAGAGATGATAGAAGAGACAGAGAGAGGAGGGACCATGTGATCACGGGGACAGAGACTGGAGGGACCTGGCCACAGCCCAGGGACTCCTGGAGCCCCAGAGGAGGAAGAGGCAGGAAAGGCCCCCTCCTCGAGTTTTGGAAGGAGCACAGACCTGAAACACCTTCCTGCTGTTCTCAGTCCCCCGCATCCCCCCCCCCGCCCCGTCCCCAGCTGTGGCCGCTTGTGACTGCCAGACACGTGTGCCTCAGGGCAGGCCCTGGGCCACAGCAGGGCAGTGGGTGTGTTCCGGGCCTTGCCCCCGGCTTCAGTCAACCCCCCACCCCTGCCAGGCAGGAGCCCCCTCCCCCCAGCGCACCTTCAGGATGAGGTGGAGGCCATCAGGTCTGCTGATGATGCAGTCGGTCTGCTCACACTTCGGGCAACACTCACCCGGGACAGTCACCAGCCCGAAGCCCTAGGAGAGAGGCAGGCTCAGGGCGGAGGCTCAGGGCCCAGGCTCAGGGCCCAGGCTCAGGGCAGTGCTGGGACCCAGAGGGGCAGGGATGGGACCCAGAACTCCTGGGGAGGGGCACTCACAGGGTTACAGGTGGTGTTGCAGGGCACGTGGCTGCAGGACACCTGGTTGAGCTGCGTGGCGCCGTCCGTGACGTTGGTGCAGACGCATGTCTCGCACCCGGAGGAGTACACTGGGGAGCCGGGCTGGGGCACAGGGAGGGACACGTGAGGCGGGTGAGCCCGTGAGCCTGGTCGGGACCCCAGCCCCTCGCCCTGCTCCCTCCCCGCTGGGCAGCCCCTGGCTCACCTGGTACTCAGCGTTCCCAACAACACACACGCCCTTGGGCACTTGAGGGAGAAAGAATAGGAGGGTGGGTGGGACATGCATCCCGTGGATGGTGCGGGCACCAGGGCCCGGGATGGGTGGGACTCCCAGAAGGGAGCCGCTGCACCCCACAGCCCCCTCCCTCCGCGGCCTCGGCCCTCTTACCACAGGAGTAGAAGGGGCAGCACCTCCCGGGCTTCATCTCGCTCTTCAGGTCGAAGCCCATAGGACAGTCGGGAGGCTGCTCCTTGCACAGGCTGGCATTGCACTCTGGGGGCAAAGTGGGGACACACAGGGATATCGGCGACCCTTCCGGCAGGCAGGGCCGGGGCCTCCCCCGCGCAGGGTCCTGAGCACCCTCCAGCACCTGCCCTCAGCAGACACCCCCAAGGCCCCAGCCTCCAGCAGCCCCGAGTCGGGGGCTCCCGAGTCCACAGAACAGAGAAACACGCACGGGGCGGGGCTTGCTCAGTGACACCAGGGGCCACGGTAAGGGGGAGACAGAGGCCCAGGCCCCAGGTGACTTACTGCAGGAGGTGATGTTGCAGCAGGTGTCGGCAGGGTTGACCTCCGTGACCAAGTACGTGCCATCCTCTTTGCACTGGACGGGCGGCTTCTGGGTGCATTTCTTGGGTTGGCAGACGATGCCGCTCCCGCCCTCCAGGCAGATGCAGTCCTTGCAGTCGAACTCGAAGTGCTCCCCATACTGCAGGGAGGAAGGGGGTGAGCCAGGGCGAGAGCCATGCCCCCCACGTGCCAGGGCCACACCGCGGCACGTCGGGTCAGCAGGGAGCAGGCACTGCGCTGGACACTCGCCGACGGCCCTGTGGGAACACCTGCGCCCTCCCACCTCTCAGCACACGGGGTGGTTCTGGTCCAGGACCGCGGCCTTCACTCAGGGCCAGGCCACTAATAACACAACCGTGACCTGCTCGCCCGAGTGTCCCTACGTAGGCCAGGCGCGTGGCAGACAAACCACACGTGTCTACCGGGTCAACTGCGTGCGGGAGACACAGCAGCGCAGGGACCAAGACAGAGCATCGTGTGACCGCTGGGCCAGTGGTGTGGACGGTGGACGGGCAGATGGAGGGATGTGTGGACAGACGGACAGATGGTGGGTGGGTGGATGGATGGATGGATGGATGATAGGATGGATGGATGGATGGATGGATGGATGGATGGATGGATGGATGGATGGATGGATGGATGGATGGATGGATGATAGGATGGATGGATGATAGGATGGATGGATGGATGGATGGATGGACGGATGGATGATAGGATGGATGGATGATAGGATGGATGGATGATAGGATGGATGGATGGATGGATGGATGGATGGATGGATGGATGGATGGATGGATGGATGATAGGATGGATGGATGGATGATAGGATGGATGGATGGATGGATGGATGGATGGATGGATGGATGGATGGATGGATGATAGGATGGATGGATGATAGGATGGATGGATGATAGGATGGATGGATGGATGGATGGATGGATGGATGGATGGATGGATGGATGGATGGATGGTTTGTTGGAGGCACTGATGGGTGGGTGGGTGGATCAGTGTTGAGCAAAAGGATGGATGTGCAGAGGGACAGAGGGATTCAGGGACGGAAGGATGTGGGAGTGGTGGGAGGAGGGCAGAAGGGGTTCCTGGAGCATAGGTGGGTGGATGGGTGGACGTCCTGCTAGCTAAGCTTTGCAGGACTTAGATGACCCATTATCGACGCTTTGAGCTCCCAGGTTCTCATGTCCAACCCACCCACCCCCAAAACTCGGGGTCTGTGGGAGAATCCCACCCCAGCACCGAGAAGCAGGCCTACCTCTCTGGGCACATTGTCAGGTCCCACACAGCCTAGGAGAGAGGAGACAAATCCTGTTAGCAGAGTCCGGGGACAGCGGGACCGGGCCTGGCTCCGTGGAGGCAGGAGAGGGGAAGGCAAACTGGAGACGTACCACACACGTCCACGCAGACGTCAAAGCCGGGGGCGTAGCTCATGGTGCCCTCGGGGCAGAAGCAGCCTTCCACCAGCAGGGTGCTGTTGTCTGTGGAGCTGGAGGGCAGGAAGGGATCGTGAGCTGGGCATGCGGGCGGCTGGGGGACGGCGCACTGGAGACCCATGCACGGGCATGCGCCCTCAGCGCCCGCCCGGGGAGCCCACCACCCCGTGGATCTCCGTGACTGACCTGGACTTGCAGGTGGGCTCCTTGGCAGGACCACAGGGCCGGTACTCCTTGTGAGGTGGGCAGTGGACCGCTGCAGGAGGGAGGCAGCAGAGTCAGGAGGGAGGAGCCTGGGTTCCCCAAAAGTGACAGCCCTGCCCAGCCCCTCCCCCAAAGGACCTCCCTCCCACATTGGCTAAGGGTGGCAGGCTGCCCAGCACTGCCCGGCTCAGCACCCATTCTGTCTTGAGCTGGGTGACAGGTGTCCAGTCGTGCTTAGCAAGGTGGGCAGCACCCCAGCCCTCCCAGCCCCTGCAGCTGGCCTTCTGTCCCCCCCCTCAAGGCCGAGTCCGGTCTCCATGTGCGCCCAGCTACCCCACTCCGGTGTGGTTTCAGGCTGGGCACAGCACCCAGCTGAGCCCAGAGGGACCCCAGCCCGGGCCCAGGGGTGGGCAAGCACTCACGGCAGGCCCCATGGGTGTGGTTCCGCCAGTCGATGCAGACGCCCTCGTGGGCACAGAGGGCCGCGTAGGTCTGCAGGCTGATGCACTCCAGGCCCGAGTCGGGCATGGTGCAGGTGTCGAACACACAGGCCTCGTAGTAGTGCTCGGGGGGAGCCAGGGCATGGCACTGGGCAAACAGGCTGTGGGGAGGGACACGGGTCAGGCTCCGACCAACGGGGCTCCACCTCTCTCACTGTCCCCACCACCCAGCACCTGCCACTGGGCTGCTCACCTAGAGGCCCTGGGTAGGGGGGCTCAGGGAAGGGGCCCCCACTGTGGCCCAAGGATAAGTGCATGCCGGCAGCACTCCCTCCAACAACCCTGGCAGAGGGCCACCCGGCTTTCACTTGCACACCTCTGGGGACGAGGCACTCACTCCCCACCAGCTCTGGGAGAGCCCGCCTCCTCCTACACCCAGCTCTGCCCCTGAAAGCACCCGCAACACTGACTCTGGTCAACTGGTCTACCCCAGGCTTCACGCTCACTCTACCTCACACCAGCCACGGGCAGGATAGATTGGGGAGGTCGGAAAAGGCCCGGGGATGTCTGACCAGGCAGCTCAGCCCCACAGAAAGCGGGAGCCTGAGTCCGGGGCCCCTCTGTGGCCGGCACCTGCCCCCCGGCCCCCAGGCCTACGCTCAGCACCCTGCCTCTCCTCCTGACGTGGAGGGGACACAGTCACCTGTCCTTGATGAGCTCGCAGAGAGGAGACGAGCAGTTCTTGTGTGGGCCAGTGCCACTGCCCCCCGAGGGCGTGGTGGCCGGGCGCCGGGTGGTGAAGCTGGTGTGGGGACAGTGTGGCTTGGAGGGGTCATTCACCACCCACTGGTCAGCTGCGACCTCGCAGTCAGCGATGACCTCCCCGCTGGGCAGCATGCAGTCGTCCGCGGTGTTGTTGGTGCAGGTGCCTGTCGGCGAGAAGGCCCAAGTCGAACCGGCACGAGCCCTGGGACCCCCCCGCTCCTGCAGCCCAGCCTCCCCGGTGACCAGCTGCTGGCCAGGGCCGAGGTGGCTTCCCGCAGGGGCCAAGCCCAGGACGACAGCCACAGGCTCCCCGAGCGCGGGAGCGGGAGAACCGCGCTGGGCTGGGGGTGCTCGGGCCGACTCTGCCCCCTCCCCCTGCCCTGGCAGAGCCCAGGGGCCGCAGGGAGCCCTGGGGGCGAGGCTCACCGCACTGGCCCTTGGTGTTGTTGCCAAACAGGCTATAGGGCAGCTTGATGGAGAAGGACAGGCCGTTGTAGGAGACCAGGGCACCCAGCCGGGGGATGTCCACGATGTAGTTGATGCCCGACTCGTACACCTGCAGCCCGTATTTCTTGTAGGGCAGTGCCACGGCCTGCTTGTTGATCAGCACCTGTGGCCGGCATGGCTGGGGTCAGGGACGGCCAGGGGCCAGGAGCTGGCGGCCACTCAGCTGGAAGCCTGCCCTGCCTGGTCACCTCTGCGCAGGGCGCCTTACACATCAGGGCCGGGCCGGGCCGGGAGGGCGGCGCCCCCGCCCCTCCACCCCTCACACTGCGGGGGGACCTCTGCCTGCCCCTCCCGGTCCTGTTCCCTTTCCCTTCCTCCCTGCCCCGCTGGTCCCGGGGTGAAGTAGCAACGTGCGACCCGCGGAGCCCCTCGGAGACTTCGGGGCACAGGGAAAGGGCAGGGCTCCACAGGCCGTGGGAACCAACAACTTCATGTGGGCATAGGCCCAGCCCCTGCCCGCCGGTCCCTGTCCTCGGGGTGGCGGCCTCTGCCCCTGAGACCTGTGCCCAGGGTGGGTTGCAGGTGACTGATGGGGTGACCCAGGGGTCCCTGCGCGCCCCCGCAGGGCCTGGGACAGGGGTTGAGTGTGTCCCCCAAGCGCCGCCAGCCCAGCTCTGGGGAGCTCGGCACAGCCTCCCAGCAGGCGGGATGGGCATCGAGTTGCCCCGTCTTACCTGCACCTTCATGGGTGCCATCTGCACGGTCTTGACCAGCACCTCCTGGGTCTCGTGGCGCACTATGAGCGTGCGGGGGCAAGACACCTTGTCGTTGGCGTCGCAGTGATAGTTGTCAATGTAGACCCCGAAGTTGTCCACGATGGGCGTGATCTGCTCCACCAGGACGTAGGTGCAGTTGCCCTGGTAGCTGTAGTACAGCCCGTCGAAGGTGACGTAGTGGGGGTCGCCCCAGCCAGTGCAGTAGCCTGCGGGGGGAACCGGGGTGAGCCGCGCAGAGCCCGAGCCGGGGCTGGGATGGGACAGCAGGAACCGGGCGTAAGAAAGCAGGGTCCCCGGAGCACACCGGCACCCAAGCCGGGAGGGTCTGGTCCCGCCTCAGGCCCCCAAAAGGGCATCTCCCCATTCAGCCCACAGTGGCCGGTTCCTTCCGCAGGATGCGGCCTGGCTTTGGAGTCAGGTCTGGTTTCCGAAGCAGCCCCGTTCCCCGGAGGTGGCTGAGCTCCGCCAGCCAAGCCCCACCCCCGCCCCGTCCTCCCCCCCACCCGCCGGAGGAGACAGGAATGAGCAGGGGCCGTGAGAAGTCCCTGGGACAGGTGCCTGGCCGTCCAGCCACCACGTCCAACCTGGGCTCTGCGCCCAAGGTCCTCAGGCCCTGCAGCTTCCACCCCCAGGAGGGGGGAGGGTGCCTTGGCGTCCTGGGCTTACTCACAGTCACACTCCCAGTGCCAGCAGCAGCCGTCGGGGTCCATGACGCGCACCGGCGTGAGGTTGTTGGAGCAGGTGGGCATGGGCGGGGGCTTGCACTCCACCTGCACGATCTCCACGGTGTTGTCATGTTTGCAGATGGCCTGGGTGCAGTTACACAGCCACCAAGTCTCATTCTCCTGCGGGCGGGGAGGGCGCGGGTCAGCCGGGGTTGGCAGGGACTAACGGGGCCAGCCGGGACCAGCAGGGCCCCTCTGCCCACAGGGGAGCAGGCAGGGCAGACTGTACTCCTGAGGTCCCAGGAGAGCCTAGGAGCCCTCGCGACGGGGACAGGGGAGCCGGGGGCCGAGGGCGCCCGGTCAGGAGACAGCGTCACCCCATCCTGGTGAGGCCAGTGGGAGAGGGGGTGGGAGAGCTCCGCAGACCCTGTGCCCCAAAGGCTGTGCTCAGGATGTAGGGGACAGAAAGGCAGCCCCCGGGGCTTTAGACCCAGACAGTGCGTCCAGGACTGAGGGGACCAAAGCTGCCCACAGCCCACTGACCTGTCTGGGAGGGTCGAAGTTGGGGCAGCCAGGGGTTTTGGTGGTGGTCGGCGTGGTTGTGGGCGTGGGTGGGCGGGGTGTTGACGAGGGTGTCGTCTTGGAGGGTGTGGGTGTGGAGGGGGGCGTGGACGGGCAGGACCAGTTGAAGAACTCCAGCTGGCAGCTCAGCGAGCAGTTCACGTAGTAGCAGGTTTCTCCGTGAGTGCCGTTGTACACCAACTCGCCTGCGGGGGGAGACACCCCCAGACCCTACACCATCCGTCCGGCAGGCCTCCCCTCCACAGGGCTGCCAGAGGAGAGCCCCCACCCCCGTTGGACCCCTGACCTTAGACCTGCCTCCTAACCACTGGTAAAAGCAGACCAAAGTCCCACCGGCCTCCGTTGCCTGAAAGTCAGAAGGGAAAAGCTCGGTACCTGGGCCATAGTACGTGTCATTCAGAACGCAGCAAATTTTGATGGGGGTGCTTTTCACGGTGCTGGGGGTCGAAAGCGGAGTCTGCGAGTGGACGGGCACGCTGGTTGAAGCCGTGGTGGTCTGCGACGGGGGCGGCGTGGTTGATGGGTGTCCTGGCGCGGTAGGTGTCCTGGTGGTTGTCGTCGACACGGTCGTGGGAGTGGGTGTAGATGTGGACGGGGGTTCCGTGGAGGGCGAGGGGGGCCTAGACGTGGCCTTTGAAGAGGTAGGACCCGAAGTCTGGGTGCCTGTAAGAATGGCGGTTACCAGCGAGGCCGATGGTGTCACTCGCTTTAGACGCAGCAGGGGCCTGGTGGCTACTGGAGCCAAACACCTCAGCCAAGGCGTGGCGCGTGGCATGGAGGGCTCACGCCCACTGTCCCAGCTTTCAATCTTAAGGTAGGGCAGAGCGAGGACGGCCTGAGGTCCAACTGTGTGCAACGGGGAGGCCCACCTACCCCGGGCAGGCAGGACAGCAAGAAGGAGGGAGGGCCTCCCAGGACACCTGACAGGCAGCCTCTGCTCCCCACCCAGCCCTGGCCCCATGTGCCCCCCCAGACGGCGTGGCCACGCTGCCCATCACTCAGCTGTGGCTGAAGGATGGGAGCTGAAGGCACTGTGCCTGAGAAAAGACACCCTGTGAGGCAAGTGGGTACCTGCGGCTTTGCTGCTCACCCACAGGCCCGAGGCCAGCATCCCCCGGAATGTGCACTGGCTAGACTTGGCCGAGCCCACCTGGAGCCTCCCAGGGAATACTCTCATTGGACAGAGCAGGTGCCCCTGACTTGGATCCAGGAGCTTCAAAGCTCCCCTGAGGTGAGGAAGAACCGAGAACCAGTCACCAGAGGCCGCGCTGGCTCCATGGGGTCCGTACCTGTAGTGGTGCCACCAGGGGTGCTTCTTCCCGGGGTAGTGACCGTGGGCTTCGTTTCCGTGGGTGGTGAAGGCGGGCTGGTTGTCTTCGTGGTAGTCGGAGGGGTGGTCAGAAGTGTGGTTGATTCCGTGGAAGAAGGGGAGGTAGACTGAGATATTGGAGGCCAGGGGGACTCAGGCGGGGGTTGTGGTGTGGTGATCTCACCAGGTACTGTGCTTGTAGGGACTGGGGTCTCTGTGCTGGTGGTGGTGCTTGATGGCGGTATTGGGGTCTCTGTGGTGGTGGGGGGGGTGGTAGTGTAGGGGGTTGTGGTTGGTGTCTCAGTGGTGGTGGAGGAGGGTGGGGCTGGTGTCTCTGTTGAGGTGGTGGTGGGCGTTGTGGGTGGGGGCACTGTGCTGGTGGTTGTTGGCATTGGTGTCTCAGTGGTGGTGGTGGTGGTGGTGGGGCCTGGAGTTGGTGTCTCTGTTGAGGTGGTGGTGGGTGTTGTGGGTGGGATCACTGTGCTGGTGGTTTTTGGAGTCTCAGTGGTGGTGGAGGGGGGTGGGGCTGGTGTCTCTGTTGAGGTGGTGGTGGGTGTTGTGGGTGGGGTCACTGTGCTTGTGCTTGTTGGAGTTGGTGTCTCAGTGATGGTGGTGGTGGTGGTGGTGGGGCCTGGAGTTGGTGTCTCTGTTGAGGTGGTGGTGGGTGTTGTGGGTGGGATCACTGTGCTGGTTGTTTTTGGAGTCTCAGTGGTAGTGGAGGGGGGTGGGGCTGGTGTCTCTGTTGAGGTGGTGGTGGGTGTTGTGGGTGGGGTCACTGTGCTTGTGGTTGTTGGAGTTGGTGTCTCAGTGGTGGTGGTGGTGGTGGTGGTGGGGCCTGGAGTTGGTGTCTCTGTTGAGGTGGTGGTGGGTGTTGTGGGTGGGATCACTGTGCTGGTTGTTTTTGGAGTCTCAGTGGTGGTGGAGGGGGGTGGGGCTGGTGTCTCTGTTGAGGTGGTGGTGGGTGTTGTGGGTGGGGTCACTGTGCTTGTGGTTGTTGGAGTTGGTGTCTCAGTGGTGGTGGTGGTAGTGGTGTTGGGGCCTGGAGTTGGTGTCTCTGTTGAGGTGGTGGTGGGTGTTGTGGGTGGGGTCACTGTGCTTGTGGCTGTTGGAGTTGGTGTCTCAGTGGTGGTGGTGGTGGTGGTGGTGGGGCCTGGAGTTGGTGTCTCTGTTGAGGTGGTGGTGGTTGTTGGCTTTGGTGTCTCAGTGGTGGTGGTGGTGGTGGTGGGGCCTGGAGTTGGTGTCCCTGGTGAGGTGGTGGTGGGTGTTGTGGGTGGGATCACTGTGCTGGTGGTTGTTGGAGTCTCAGTGGTGGTGGAGGGGGGTGGGGCTGGTGTCTCTGTTGAGGTGGTGGTGGTTGTTGGCTTTGGTGTCTCAGTGGTGGTGGTGGTGGTGGTGGGGCCTGGAGTTGGTGTCTCTGTTGAGGTGGTGGTGGGTGTTGTGGGTGGGATCACTGTGCTGGTGGTTTTTGGAGTCTCAGTGGTGGTGGAGGGGGGTGGGGCTGGTGTCTCTGTTGAGGTGGTGGTGGTTGTTGGCTTTGGTGTCTCAATGGTGGTGGTGGTGGTGGTGGGGCCTGGAGTTGGTGTCTCTGTTGAGGTGGTGGTGGGTGTTGTGGGTGGGATCACTGTGCTGGTTGTTTTTGGAGTCTCAGTGGTAGTGGAGGGGGGTGGGGCTGGTGTCTCTGTTGAGGTGGTGGTGGGTGTTGTGGGTGGGGTCACTGTGCTTGTGGTTGTTGGAGTTGGTGTCTCAGTGGTGGTGGTGGTGGTGGTGGTGGGGCCTGGAGTTGGTGTCTCTGTTGAGGTGGTGGTGGTTGTTGGCTTTGGTGTCTCAGTGGTGGTGGTGGTGGTGGTGGGGCCTGGAGTTGGTGTCCCTGTTGACGTGGTGGTGGGTGTTGTGGGTGGGATCACTGTGCTGGTGGTTGTTGGAGTCTCAGTGGTGGTGGAGGGGGTTGGGGCTGGTGTCTCTGTTGAGGTGGTGGTGGTTGTTGGCTTTGGTGTCTCAGTGGTGGTGGTGGTGGTAGTGGGGCCTGGAGTTGGTGTCTCTGTTGAGGTGGTGGTGGGTGTTGTGGGTGGGATCACTGTGCTGGTGGTTTTTGGAGTCTCAGTGGTGGTGGAGGGGGGTGGGGCTGGTGTCTCTGTTGAGGTGGTGGTGGGTGTTGTGGGTGGGGTCACTGTGCTCGTGGTTGTTGGAGTTGGTGTCTCAGTGGTGGTGGTGGTGGTGGTGGTGGTGGTGGTGGTGGGGCCTGGAGTTGGTGTCTCTGTTGAGGTGGTGGTGGGTGTTGTGGGTGGGATCACTGTGCTGCTGGTTTTTGGAGTCTCAGTGGTGGTGGACGCGGGTGGGGCTGGTGTCTCTGTTGAGGTGGTGGTAGGTGCTGTGGGTGGGGTCACTGTGCTGCTGGTTTTTGGAGTCTCAGTGGTGGTGGAGGGGGGTGGGACTGGTGTCTCTGTTGAGGTGGTGGTGGGTTTTGTGGGTGGGGTCACCGTGGTGGTGGGAGTTGGAGTTGGTGTCTCAGTGGTGGTGGTGGTGGTGGTGGGGCCTGGAGTTGGTGTCTCTGTTGAAGTGGTGGTGGGAGTTGTGGGTGGGATCACTGTGCTGGTTGTTTTTGGAGTCTCAGTGGTGGTGGAGGGGGGTGGGACTGGTGTCTCTGTTGAGGTGGTGGTGGGTGTTGTGGATGGGGTTGTTGTGCTGGTAGGTGTTGGAGTTGGTGTCTCCGTGGTGGTGGTGGTGGTGGTGGTGGGGCCTGGAGTTGGTGTCTCTGTTGAGGTGGTGGTGGGAGTTGTGGGTGGTGTCGCCGTGGTGGTGGGAGTTGGAGTTGGTGTCTCGGTGGTGGTGGTGGTGGTGGTGGTGGGGCCTGGAGTTGGTGTCTCTGTTGAAGTGATGGTGGGAGTTGTGGTCCGAGTCACTGTGGTGCTGATGGTCGTAGTTGTAGTGGGGGTGCTTTCAGAGGGGGTACAGTACCCACAGCAGTAGACTTTGATCTGATAGTTGATGCAGAAGGGCATGGGGATGGGTCCCCCTGGCTTCTGGTTTTCGTTTTTGCACACCAGCCCATTGGAGAGGTCGCACTCCACAACCTGTCCAAGTTCTTCAATGGGAGTATTTGGATACATAGGAGCTCTGCAGGAGATGTTGGCTGCCCATCCCGGATCGCAGGTGTTCCCAATGGGCTCAAAATCTCCACCTGGTATGCTAGTGTTCGGTTTCCCAGAATCCAGCCACTCCGACCATCTGCAGTCCTCCAAACACGTAGTTTGTGTTGACACTATGGGGGTTGATTTTGACGGAGGCGTGCTGGTGGTCACAGTCGTGCTGGATTTTGGTGGAGTTGTGGGTGTCGTAGTAGTGGTCGTCACTGTGGTTGGTTCCGGAGGGGGAGTAGTTGGTGAGGTGGTGGGGGTGGTAGTCACTGTGGTGGTGGGGGTTGGTGTTGGGGTCTCTGTTGAAGTGGTGGTGGTGGTGGGAGTTGTGGTTGGAGTCACCGTGGTGGTGGGTGTTGGGGTTGGTGTTTCGGTCGTGGTGGTGGTGGTGATGGGGGGCACTGGAGTTGGTGTCTCTGTTGAGGTGGTGGTGGGTGTTGTGGGTGGGGTCACTGTGCTTGTGGTTGTTGGAGTCTCAGTGGTGGTGGAGGAGGGTGGGGCTGGTGTCCCTGTTGAGGTGGTGGTGGGTGTTGTGGGTGGGGGCACTGTGCTGGTGGTTGTTGGAGTCTCAGTGGTGGTGGAAGGGGGTGGGGCTGGTGTCTCTGTTGAGATGGTGGTGGGTGTTGGCTTTGGTGTCTCAGTGGTGGTGGTGGTGGTGGTGGTGGAGCCTGGAGTTGGTGTCTCTGTTGAGGTGGTGGTGGGTGTTGTGGGTGGGATCACTGTGCTGGTGGTTGTTGGAGTCTCAGTGGTGGTGGAGGGGGGTGGGGCTGGTGTCTCTGTTGAGGTGGTGGTAGGTGCTGTGGGTGGGGTCACTGTGCTGCTGGTTTTTGGAGTCTCAGTGGTGGTGGAGGGGGGTGGGACTGGTGTCTCTGTTGAGGTGGTGGTGGGTTTTGTGGGTGGGGTCACCGTGGTGGTGGGAGTTGGAGTTGGTGTCTCAGTGGTGGTGGTGGTGGTGGTGGGGCCTGGAGTTGGTGTCTCTGTTGAAGTGGTGGTGGGAGTTGTGGGTGGGATCACTGTGCTGGTTGTTTTTGGAGTCTCAGTGGTGGTGGAGGGGGGTGGGACTGGTGTCTCTGTTGAGGTGGTGGTGGGTGTTGTGGATGGGGTTGTTGTGCTGGTAGGTGTTGGAGTTGGTGTCTCCGTGGTGGTGGTGGTGGTGGTGGTGGGGCCTGGAGTTGGTGTCTCTGTTGAGGTGGTGGTGGGAGTTGTGGGTGGTGTCGCCGTGGTGGTGGGAGTTGGAGTTGGTGTCTCGGTGGTGGTGGTGGTGGTGGTGGTGGGGCCTGGAGTTGGTGTCTCTGTTGAAGTGATGGTGGGAGTTGTGGTCCGAGTCACTGTGGTGCTGATGGTCGTAGTTGTAGTGGGGGTGCTTTCAGAGGGGGTACAGTACCCACAGCAGTAGACTTTGATCTGATAGTTGATGCAGAAGGGCATGGGGATGGGTCCCCCTGGCTTCTGGTTTTCGTTTTTGCACACCAGCCCATTGGAGAGGTCGCACTCCACAACCTGTCCAAGTTCTTCAATGGGAGTATTTGGATACATAGGAGCTCTGCAGGAGATGTTGGCTGCCCATCCCGGATCGCAGGTGTTCCCAATGGGCTCAAAATCTCCACCTGGTATGCTAGTGTTCGGTTTCCCAGAATCCAGCCACTCCGACCATCTGCAGTCCTCCAAACACGTAGTTTGTGTTGACACTATGGGGGTTGATTTTGACGGAGGCGTGCTGGTGGTCACAGTCGTGCTGGATTTTGGTGGAGTTGTGGGTGTCGTAGTAGTGGTCGTCACTGTGGTTGGTTCCGGAGGGGGGGTGGTTGGTGAGGTGGTGGGGGTGGTAGTCACTGTGGTGGTGGGGGTTGGTGTTGGGGTCTCTGTTGAGGTGGTGGTGGTGGTGGGAGTTGTGGTTGGAGTCACCGTGGTGGTGGGTGTTGGGGTTGGTGTTTCGGTCGTGGTGGTGGTGGTGATGGGGGGCACTGGAGTTGGTGTCTCTGTTGAGGTGGTGGTGGGTGGCGGGGTCGAAGTCGGACACTCATCCATTGGCAGACAACAGTTGACACGTATCTCGTAGTCATAGCAGATTCCAAAAGGTCCATTTCCAAACTGGTCTTCGTTTTTGCACATGAACCCAACCGAGATGTCACACTGTGCCTTCTGGCCCAGCTCCTCCCAGCTGAGATGTGGCTCCATGGCCGACCTGCACTGAATGTCCTGGGGCGCCTGGCAGACGCTGTCAAAGGACTCTTGTTCACCACCGTCAGGGCTGGGGCTCGGCTTATTGTTGTTGATCCAGTCGGACCAGAAGCAGCACAGCTCTAGGGAAGCAAGACCCACTGTTGGTCATTTATGCCCCAGAGCAGCACCTTCCCGAGAGGTCACTGGGACCCAGAAAGCTCAGAGACCCCATGACCGGCTGACCCCGTCCTTGACAAAAGCTGAGATTATAGGCTCCTAGCATTTGCGGCTGGACACCACATCACCCGCCCTGAGGCCCAGCGAGAGAGGAGCCCCCAGCGCCACACAGGGTGACAGACCCAGGCCACAGAGCCCAGCCCAGGGACCCTTTCTCAGCTGTGGTCAAATTCTTATGCCAAACAAATGGCCCTGGCCAGTGTGGCTCAGTGGTTAGAGTGTCGGCCCTCACACCGAAGGGTCTCGGGTTCGACTCCTGGGCCAGCGCACGTACCTGGGTTGCAGGTCTGCTCCCCGCCCTTGGTCGGGGCAGGTGCGGGAGGCAACCGATGGATGGGTCTCTCTCCCATCCAGGCTTTCTTCTCTCTCTCTCTCCCCCTCCCTCCCTTCCACTCTCTAAAAATCAATGGAAAAAATATTCTCACATGAGGATGAAGGAAGGAAGAGATGGGGGGAAGGAGAGAGGGAGGGTCATCCATTCCAGTGAGGAGGCACGCATGCCGGAAGAGGCTTTGTCTCAACTCTTGACCACCAATGCTGTCACCCAGAGCTGACCAAGTCCCCTGCATCAGTCCCCGGACCATCTGTGGTCCCTAAGCAGGTGGCCAGGGTGTGAGGGCCACTCTGCCAGGGTTCAGTGGGACCTTCTCTCCTTGCCCGGCTGCCCCCGGAAGTCACGTCCACACACTTACTCGGTGTTGTCGAAGAGGGAGGTGACACTGCAGGGAAGTGGGAAGAAAAGCACGTCATTCGTTATATAGTTTAAGACCCACAGATTATCGTTTCCACTGTCACAGGTTTCTTTTTCCCGTGTCTGTCCTGTCCCCGCTGGCGTGTTCAGTGGGGGCTGCTATCTCGACCAGAACCAACGCCGAGGAACTGAAGGGCATTTCTCGGCATTCTCTAACCCGAAGGGATATTTTTCTGGCTGGTTTTAGAAAATGCCCCCTGGTTGCCTTCACCGTGGTCTGGGGTTGGGGGTGCAGTCATGACACTGGCCAGGCTGGGAGCCCCGGGGACATTCATTCCCTGAGTCGAGCGGCATGCCAGTGTCACCTCCCGCCTGGGAGCAGAGGTGAGACCTGCTGCACAAGCCATGCTCCTGCCCCTAGAAGAGCCACTTCTGCTGGCCCCGCCCAGGGTGCAGGGGAAGGCCAGGGCCCTGAGGAAAGGGGTGCATGGCCCTGGGCCTCACCTGTGCTGGGCGTCGGGGTCGGGGTGGTGGTGGTGGTGGTGGTGGTGGTGGTGGTGGTGGTGGTGGTAGGGGTTGAGGGGGGCAAGACAGGGGTGGTGGTGATCACACAGATGTTAAAGTGCTTCTCCACTGTCCCGTTGGGGCCACAGAACTCCCAGTAGCAGAAGGAGCCATCCTGGGTGTAATTGAGAATCTTCCCTGGGGGGCAGAGAGGGGACCGACATCAACACGTAGGGAACAGGAGCCCTTGGCCTGTCCCAAGAAGGGAAAGGCAGGGCATCCCCCAGCTCCTACCAGCCAGCACAAACCAACGCCCCATGGGAGCCCCATCCCCAGAACCCCAAGGGGCTCCATCAGAACACAGAAGCTGCGTCACAGGCTCCCCGCCCAGGGAAACGCATGGTGGAAGCCGCCTGGGGACGCTGCAGACCCGACAGGCTCTGGGCGGGAAGGACCCCCAGGAGGAAACCACCCACCCACCCACCCAGGCCTAGCCCCAGGAGTCCAGGGCCTGGCAGCCCGCAGGCTCTCGGGGGCGGCCACAGAGGGCAGCTTACCTTCCTCCGGCCAGCAGACAACTGACGAGTTGGTGGTGCACTCGCTGCAAAGCAAGTGCAAGGCTGCAGGTTCGAGAGCACCGGCCTGTCCCGCCCAGTGCAGCCCAGAGCCCCAGGGCATAGCCCCAAAGGGACCCGCCCACCAGCTCTAACAGTGGGCAGAGTGTGGGTGCGGCAAGGCAGGCAAAGGATGGGCAGAGAGGCCAGGATGAGACCGGTGTCCCGGGCCTGGGCCCTGGTGCACACGTGTGGGTGTTGTGCCTGTGTTCCTGTGCGCCCACGGGTGTGCATGGGTGACCTCCCCCGGGCCCCCCGCGATGTGAGCTTATGTACCAGGAATGGCAGTCATCCTTGGGGGGAACGGGCTTTCCAGGTGGGTAGGGGGTGCCCTCCACATAGCAGCCACATTGGTCTTCCTTGACACACTTCTTCAGGTCCTCGTCATAGATGGGCTTGTCCCCAGGGCACCGGGGGTAGCAGCCTAGTGGACACAGGGCACTGGGCTTGAACCATGTCCATTAGGCCCCACCCATCGTTCCCACCACGGCAGGTCCTTCTCTCCGGGATGTTCCTCTGGGAAGACCAGGGTTGGAAAGTCGGGGGCCCAGATCCACCCCCGAGCTGAGCCTGGAGCACTGCCTGTGACCCATCTGACCCCTGACCGGGCGAATCTCTCACCCCTTCCAGTCTGCTGGTTCTCAACTCAAAGGCCCCCCGACCCATCCTTGGAAACGCCCCTACCCTACTCTGCCCGTTCAGCTCCTCAGCTCTTTTCTCCTGACCTTACGGGTTGGGTGTGACCCTGTCCCTTCCCTGCCTGTCCCGTCAAGGGCGGGTCTTAGCTCCGGCTCCGAGCCCCCCGTTCAATGAACAAATTCTGCAGCGAGGAGAGCCCAGCCCACCCTGGAACTCAGGGCCCCCAGCACCACAGGGGGGCAGCCCAGGCTCACCCTCCAGGTAGGACATGGAGATGTTGGAGTGGATTCCGTTAATGGTCCTGCAGGTCTCGAAGCTGCGGTTCCCGCAAGGCTCGTAGTGCCACTCACACTCGTCAGGAGGGTTGTAGTAGTCACAGAATATGGCTGGGGGGGCAGGGAGGGGTCAGACTCAGGGCGGACGGGGCCACGGGGCCTGAGGAATAGGCTTGGAGCCTCAGGCAGGGAGGCGGGCGAGGGGGGAGCAGAGGGGCACGGGGAGGCCAGGCCAGGCGGGCACTCACGGCACAGGTCCGGTGTCCTCCAGAACACGCAGGCGCCCTCTTTGATGCACTCCTGGGCATAGGAGGCCACCGCAGAGCAGAAGCACTCGCAGTCCCCGCCCGTGTCGCAGGAGCAGGAGTCCTGGACGCAGGCCTCATAGAAGGGCTTGGGGTCCACCTGGGGGAGAAGCCGCCATGTGCCTGGGTCCACACGGGCCTCATGAGGCAGGCCTTCCCCCGCAGGCCCCCACGCCAGCCCTGCTCCTGGAACAAGGCCCCGCCACCGGGCACGGGTCTCTCAGGGCTCCGGGGAGGCTGACGGAGGCAGCCCAGAGATGGAGGGGCACCCCTGGCTGTGCACACCTGTTGCTTGGCCCTTGCCACTGCCTGGACTGAGCACTGTCTGGATGTTAGGGGGTTATGTGTCCTTCCCCCCTCCCTGGAAGGTACAGGAGGCTGGGGGTCCAGCAAGGGGTCTCAGAAGGAAGGTTTCACATCTGGTCCCGCGGCCAAAGGACACAGAGGACGGAGATGAAGCCGGAGGACATGTGCCTCATGGTGACTCCGCAGAACAGCTCCCCCCGGAGCGCACACAGAGCGGGCGCAGAGGATGCCCAGCCACGCCCTCCCCCCCACGCTCGTGGCCACGGCCACAGCCACGCCTGCCACGCTCGTGGCTCCACCCACCCTGCTGTGGCAGGCGGCGAAGACGTCGCTCTTGATGATGCTGCACTGCTTCTCGGACCAGGAGCGGCGGTGCGGGTTCTGGGTGCAGGGCTCAGGGGTGGTGGTCACGTCCGGGCAGGTGGAGGCCTCCTTCCAGCTGTTCCCGAAGTCCAGCTCGCTTTCCACCACCATGTGGTCCCGCGTGGTGAAGTCGTTGCTGGAGCGCAGGTCGAAGTTCCCGCACAGGCCGCACACGGTGCCCTGTGGACACAGGCGCGCAAAGGTTTCCCGGAGGCGCTCCAGGAGGGGGCGGCGGGGCCAGGCGGGCCGCAGGGGCAGCCACGCACCTTGTAGGAGGGGGCCAGCTTGATGAAGATGGTGGTCCTCTTGTCCCAGATGACGATGATGCCGATGCTGGTCTCCACCACCAGGTACTGGCCCACCTCTCGCGTGGTGTAGGCTACGTGGTGGCCCACGTCGCGGTGGATCACTGTGTGGTGCTTGTCCTCCAGCTTCAGCTCCGTCCTCTGTGCCCAAGGGAGACGCCGGTCACTGGCTGGATCCAGGTTCTCCCAGACCTCACCGCCCCCCGGGCTGAGCAGCACTCACCCCCAGGAAGATCTTGATGGCCTTAGAGCAGGTGACGCCTGTGGTCCCACAGGGGACGTTCTCGGTGACGATGCTGAAGGAGCCCAGTGAGGAGTTTTGGCCGCAGTAGTCCTGGGGGCCCGCAGGGGACGTGAGCTGAGCCAGCTGGGCAGAGGTGCCCAGACCCGCCACCCCCACTGAGCCTCAGCCCCTCCTCTGTCCAGAAGTGCCCTAACTGCCCCCCACGTGCCCTTCCTTCCCTGTGCACCACACACCCCTGTGCACCCAGGGAGGGCCACAGGATGATCGGGAAGAGGGAGGGCCGGCCCTGACCGACCAGGCCCTTCCCTGGGCAGATACAGCCCCCACGGCCATCCCCAGGGCCAGCAGAGCGGGGACAGGGAGCCGGGCAGGTCCTGGAGGTGCCCTCGGCCTCACCTGAGCGGCAACGTAGGAGCAGTGCCCATCGAAGTCATAGAACTTCCCGTCGAAGGTGATGTAGTGACCGCTCCCGTAGACGGTGCAGGTGCCGTGGCACATGTTGTGGGTGCAGGCCCAGCGCCCTTTCTGGCAGGTGCTGAGGAGAGTGGGAGAGGGGCCTGAGGGGCTGCAGGGCCCAGGTCCTCCCGCCGCTGCTCCGGGGGCAGCCCTGCCAAGCTCCCAGGCGCTGTGTGGACAGCTCACCGGGCACGTCACCTACAGGCCCCGGTCAACCCCAAAATGCCGCCCAGCACCCCTACTCGGGCCAGGGCCCTGCCAGCCGGTGGGGGTGGGGGGCACAGAGCCCTGCAGACCCAGGCTGGCCCCAAGGGGAGGGGGCCCCAGGCTGGGCCTGTTTTCCAGGACAAGCTCCCCTCCGAGCGCTAGGGGCTGGGTCAGCCAGACCAGGCCACTCACCAGGTGTTGCAGTCCACTGTGATCTTGTCCCCGGGGTTGTACAGGTCCTGGTTGTGCACACACGGACACTCATCCTCCGTGACACAGCCCCCGCGGCCGTCATCCATCTGCCCCTCGGGGCACACGCACCCGCTGATGCACTCCGTCTGGTACTGGGGGCAGCCGGACAGTGGGGGTCACAGATTCAATACCAGCTGGCCCTGCCCCTGGCTGTCCCTCTGACGCGGCGGGCACCCCTCGCGTCCCCACCCCGCCCGGGACCTCTCTCCCTGGGCCCACCACTGGGCAGGGAGACATGAGGGCCGCCTGCCAGGGCCCCCTACACTGGTCCCTGCCCCCCATGGGGGGCTGGGCAGGGGCCCACAGGGACAGGGAGGGCCAAAAGGGCCCCTGTGTCCACAGGCCTGGCACCCCGAGCCTCAGGGCCGGCACAGAGCCTGCCCCCCCACCCACCCCCCCCGCGGCCCTGCCCAGCACGCACGGAGCCGGCGGCCAGCGTCTGGCAGCTGACGGGGCGGGGCTTCCGGATGGCCAGGGCGGTCAGGTTGCTGCAGTCGATGTGAATCTTCGGGGCCGAGCAGCCTGTGGGACAGAGGGGCCGCCTTAGCTCAGCGGCAGGCGGCCGGCCGGGAGGGCAGGCGAGGGGAGGAGGCCCCGCGGAGGCCGCGTCCACTTACTCTGGCCGATCAGCCTGGCCCTGACCTGGTTGCAGTGCAGCCTCCCGTTGCGGCAGACGCTGCGAGGAAGAGGCGGGAATGAGTCCCCAGGTGGCCGGCCCCCGCCCGCCCCGAGCCCGCCCTCCCTGGCCCCAGGACACCCACCACAGCTGCTCCTGCCAGGTGACCACACTGCCCGCCTCCACGTAGAGGCCGTGGTGGTAGCAGGAGCACTTGGCCAGGGGCACGCATCGGCCCTTCTCGTCCAGGAAGGTGTGGTCAGGGCAGCCGCAGCCGTCCACGGGCGCGAAGCCCTTGGGACAGTGGGCGTCGGCCTCGGAGAGCGCGCGGCAGGTCTGCTGGCAGGCGGTCAGGTTGTACAGGAAGATCTGCGACTGGGGGCAGGAGCCCACGTCCTTGTCTGCGGAGCGAGGGGCCTCGTGAGCGGCGGGAGAAGCGCCGGGCGCTAGCCATGCCCCTCTGGCTGTCCCCCAGCCCCACCTTGGCGCACCCGCCCCTTAGGCCGCCCCGCTGGAAAAACAGGCTGGGGCCACAGCTCGGGGATCCTCCCGCTGCAGAGGAGGCTGGGAGCCCCCGTGTCCCGCTGACCCCCCCCCACCCCAACCCTCAGGAGGATCTGCCACGGGGATGGCGGGGGAGCCAAGGGCCCACTGCCCTGGGACGCAGGACCCCGAGCCCCGGGACGCCGGCGGGTGGCACTCACTGCAGACGAGCTCTCGCCAGCCCCACAGCGTGACGCCCTTGGCGGCGCAGGCGCGGGCGTAGGAGGACAGGGCGGCGCACATGCAGTCCTCCGTGTTCTGGCAGTTGCAGGTGTCGTATCTGCACCTCTGGGGGGCGAGGAGGAAAGGCGGCTGAGAGCGGGCGCACCCGGGCGGGCGCTCCCAGCGCCCACGAGCGCTCACACACACACACACGGACACACACGGACACACGCCCACGCCCTGCACACCGTGTTCACACCCACGCTCAGCCGGGGGCACGGAGCCTGCGGGTCCCACCCACCTTGTAATACTCGGCCGGGTCCACAGCGGAGTGGCACCTGCTGAAGGGGGACCCCTTCCTCTTCAGTAGGGAACACCAGTGCTCAGCATAGTTGGCTAGAGGGGGTCAGAAGCTCAGTGGGGCAGCCCCTGCAGCAGGTCCCCTGAGCCCTGCTGTCCGGCCACCCAACCTGCAGTGAACACCATCCCCTCGTGGACCAAGCCCAGCCCCTCCCTCCAGGTCAGGTCAGCCCAGAACGAGGCAGGGGTGCCCACCCCTCACCTCTCAACCTCCCGGGCCACAGAGGGAGGGAGAGCTCACCGCCCCTGCCCCAGGCCAGCCCTGGCAGAAGGCCACCACCCAGCAATCAGCAGGCCCGGCCCCCCTGCCCTGTCACGTGGCGGGCTGCCACCGTGGGCACCATAAACAGCCACACGGCAGGAAGCAGCGGGCGGACAGGGGGCCCTGCGCGGGGCCGACCGTGTCCCCTCCCGCCCCCACACGCCGCGTCCACCGTGAACCGCAGCTGCCCCTGAGGCCACAACGGCCCCGGGCCAGCTCTTCCGGGTGGGACCTCGCTCACCGCTCTCGATGTTGAGGGAACAAGGGTCGTCCAGCCAGTCCAGCTTGTCCTGGCAGCTCGACTGGGCCTTCCAGGTGTTGGCGAAGCTGGCCCCGGTGGCCTCCACCAGCCCACCTGCTGTCTTGAAGTCGTCACCTTCCTGGCCGTTGAAGTTCCCGCAGAGGCCTGAGGGGCGAGGACAGGGTTGAGGCAGGGCAGGGGGCAGGGCAGGGGGCAGGGGGCAGGGGGCAGGCCTGAGTGTGGCCTCTGCGGGGAGCCTGGGGGCGCCACTCACCCTGCACGCGGCCCTGGGCGGCCTGGTCCAGGGTCAGGAACAGCTGCATGACTGGCATCAGCTGGATCTGCAGCCGGAGGCCGAAGGCCGTGCTCACCACCAGGTGGTAGGAGGATGGTCGGAAGATGGAGAAGCTTGCTGCAAGGTGGGGGTGGGGGCGTCAGGGCGTCAGGGCGTCAGGGCGTCGGGGCGCAAGGGCTCCCTCCTGCCCTCCACGCTCAGCCGCCTGGGACTCACCTGTCACGTGGGGCAGGTTCACCTGCAGCTCATTCAGCAGCACGCTCCCGTCGGACCTGAAGACCACCACCTGGGGGAAAGACGGGGGGACCGTGGGGCTAGGAAGGGCCTCGGGGACAGGGGACAGGGCACGGGGGGAAGGGGGGGCACCCACGTTCTTCTGCTTGTCTGCCAGCAGCACCACTGTCTTCAGGCAGGTCTGCTTGTCGGTGGCGCCACAGGGGGCCAGCTCTCCCAGGAGGGCATAGGTGTCGTTGTGGTCGCCCTGTGGGAGGGCAGGGGCCGTGGTGAGGACACGGGCTGGGCTCCAGGTCCACCCCACGCTCACCAGGGCTGGGGGCGGCTACCTTGGTCAGCACGTAGTAGCAGGCCCCGTGGAAGGTGTATTTCTTTCCGTCGAAGGTGGTGATGTGGGAGCCGCCCTCCAGGGCGCAGGTCCCGGGACAGGGCAGGTCTTTGCACACCCAGCGGCCGGCGTGGCAGGTGCTGTGGGGCGTCGGGCACGGGGTCAGGCTCGGCGCTGTCCCCGGCCCGCCAGGCCCCGACCTCGGGCCCCAGACTCACCAGTGCTCGCAGTCGTTGCTGACCTGCTGGCCAGGTGCGTACAGGTGACCGTTTAGCTTGCAGTGGCACTGGCTCACGGGGACACAGCCGCTGCCCCTGAGGTCATCGTACACGGTGCCTGGGACAGC
This sequence comes from Miniopterus natalensis, assembly GCF_054644295.1. Lineage (NCBI taxonomy): Eukaryota > Metazoa > Chordata > Mammalia > Chiroptera > Miniopteridae > Miniopterus > Miniopterus natalensis. The sequence continues at coordinate 77,585,072 of NC_142091.1, forward strand.
ACAGGGGGGGCGTCACACTCAGCCGGGATCCCCAAGGGGGCTGCCAGCCAGGCCTCCCACCCGCAGCCACCTCTGGTCTTTTGAGTGACACTGTGGTCCCGAGTGCGTGGTCAGGGACCTTCCTGTACCTGAGGGTCCAGCCCCTTCCCGGGAACCTCCAGGTTCCACGGGTCGGGTGGGAGGAGGTCTGTCCACAGAGTGATCGCCAGGACCGTGTCCCCCCACCCAAGACACCTAGAAGCCACCACTGTGTGTGTAGGGGAGGGGCCTTCGGTATTTGTGTCCCTCTACCTGGACCCTGTCCCCCAGTTTTGGGGAGAGGCAGGCCGCAAGCCTCGCTCCAGGTGCCATGTGCCCCCCACTCTCACCTTGGTGCAGCTGGGAACCCAAGCCCGAGGCAACGAGGCCACTCGTCCTGGGCACCCAGGGCAGTGCCCCTCCCACCCGCGGGCCCCTGCGGGCTGCCGTGCGCACCTTCTGGGCAGAAGCAGCCGTCCATGCGGTGCTCCTCACACAGGTTGCTGACCTCCAGGTGGGAGCAGGTGTCCATGCAGGGCGAGCCGCTCTCCAGGTAAACCATGTTTCCAGGGCAGGTCTTGGCTGAAATGGGAACGACAGGCCCCTGAGCGACGTGCCCAAGGGGTGGAGTGTGGCCGGTGGAGCAGGGGGGCTCCCGGGAAGGACCCTGGCACCCAAGACAGAGGCCACATCCTTGGTCCTTGGACAAGGCTCCAGACCAGGACACCAGGACACCCTCCCCACGGACCACCCCCTCGCACCCAAGGCCCTGTCCTCCCAACCCCCCGGCGCTTACGGCAGAGCGAGGCTGTCCTCCAGTTCCCGGGCCGCCCCCCGGCGTGGGAGCACTGGCGGGAGAACTCGGCAAGGGTGCTGCACACGCAGGAGGCACCCGGCGGGCACTGGCAGCGGTCCTGGGCGCAGGCCTGCACATAGGGCTCCAGCGGCACCAGGCCCAGGCACTCCTCGAAGGCCTTGGCCCTCAGCAGCCTCTCGCACTCGGCACGCTGGTGGCAGAAGCAATGGTGGGCCCTGGGCCCGGCTGTTCACACCCTCCCCCTTCCACCCTGCCAGGGCGGGAGCCAGGGGGCAGCAGGTGGGGGCTCTCTGGGGAGATGGGCAGCTTTGCTACCCCAGGGCCCCCACCCTGGGAACCGCTGCCGCCGTGGGTGGAGTCCTGGGTGGGGGTCCTGGCAACTCACGTGCTCAGAGCAGGACTGGGCAGCCGCCACCTCCTCTGGGTCGTCACACACGGCCTCGGGCTTGTTAATCTTCTGCATGTTTCCGAACTGGATGGCACTGAAGGGCACGCCTGGGGGGTGGGCACAGCCGGTCAAAGGCGCGCCAGGAGCCTGCACACACACACCCGCCCACCGAGCCCCCGCAGGCCTCACCGTCATGGAGGAACTCTGAGTAGGTCTGCAGGCCGTTGTAGTCGCCGCAGAGGCCGCAGGTGTGGTTCCGGAACCTACTGTCCAGCTCCAGCTGCCAGAGGAAGAGGGGGCGGGTGAGCAGCCTCGGGCCCCCGGGACCACCGTCCAGGGCAGCTGGGGCAGCCGGGAGAGCCCCCCACAGCCAGGCACCTCAGGGCCTCATCTGAACGGGTGTCGGGTTCATCAGGAGGTTGGAGTCAGCCGGGGGGGCCGGGGGGGCCTGGTATCCCTGAGGAGCCCCCCCACCCCGCCTGAGGGTCCCCGCCCCAGGTGGGTTCTGTGGCCTCGCCTCTGCCCATCGCTAACCTGCGGCCTCCCCCATGGGCACAGACAGAGGCTGCAGGGCTCTCCAAGCCCACCCTGCACCAACCACCCTGTGCTCCCGGGGGCCCGGCACCCACCATGAGCGAATCCTCCCGGTTCCACATGAGGGTGAGGCCGGCCCGGGAGAAGACCTTGGTGTAGGTGTCTGTCTTCTCGATGAGCAGCCCGGAGCGGTAGTGCGGGGTGCTGACCCTGCGGGACACCAGGGAGTCAGGGGCCAGCCCACTCGGCCGCCACCTGGTCCTCCCCCGTCCGGCCGCCCAGAGGGGACTGAGGCTGTGCAGGGAGCTCTCACCCTGGGGCCACGTGTGGCCATGGCCCGCAGAGGCTGCGGGCGCCCGAGGGCCCCGTCCACCTGGGCTGGGCTGGCTCCTTCAGTGGGGCCACTCCCTGCCTGCCCGTCTCTCTCTCTGAAGCCCCGTCCTGGGCAGAGCCTGCTCTCCTGCCTCCTGGCACCCCTGGGGGCCCTGCTTCTAGGATGCGGGTGCGGGAGGGGCGGGCCCTCTCCCCTACTCACAGGGCCCCGTTCACCACCACCAGCTGGCCGGTGAGGTAGACAGTGTCGTCCTTGATGGTCAGCAGGATGTACTCGACCTGGGGGTGGCCCCCACTGCGGCCGGGGCCCCTCTTGATGTGCACGGCAAACTCCTTGTAGGAGTCCCGGCAGTCGGAGGCCAGGTTGTAGTCGCAGAGGCCGGGGAAGCGGAAGACATCGCCATCGAAGGTCTTGTAGTGGAAGTCGCCCCAGGTGCTGCAGACGTTGTCGCCATGGTTTCGGGCTCTGCCCTCTGGGAGCGGGGAGACCAAGGGTGAGCAGCCCCGGCGGACACCCCAAGCCTGGCCAGCAGCGGTCCGCAGGTGCTGGACTACAGCTGAGAGCCGTGGGGTCTCAGCCCAGGGCCCAGGGAGGGTGGCCCTGCAGGAGGGGCCTCTGCGGGACCTGGTCACCCGGCCCTGCTGGGACAGAGATGTCTCCGTCCTAGGTTCCCAGTCTTCTCTAACTGAAGTGGCCAAATACCTGGCCTTGCCCCTCCAAGGGTCCCAATACCTGGGACTGAGGTCCCCCAGCCAGGCCCCTCCTGGCCACCCTGCCTCCCTCGCGCTCACAGACGGTGGCCCAGATGGGGTGTTTCCACCAGCTCCAGCCCCTAACGCACACCCAGCCAGGTCGTCACCTTCACAGGGACGGTGGGAACCCAAGACCACCTGTCCTTCCTTCCTTCCTTCTTTCCACCCAAAGTCAGCAGGGCTGGGGCTGCAGGATGCCCCACCAGGCCAGCCACCCCGAAGTCTGGGCAGAGAGGACCACCTTCCACTCCCAGGCAGGGTGTCTGCTCAGGCCGCCAGCCTTCCTGACCCCCAGGACGCTCCCCGGCCACCCCCTCACCTCTCTGTAGCTCTGAGCCCCCGGCTGAAGTCAGGGCCAGGCACAGGGCCACCAGGCAGGCTAGTGGCTGCCCCATGGTGGCTGGTCAGGGCACTGTGGGAGAGCGACCAGGGCAGGGGTCTGGGCCTTATATGGCCCAGCAGGGCCGTCAGAGGGCGGAGCGGGCGGGAGGGGGGAAGGGGTGGGTGGGGCATTTACTAAATGATCTAGAAAACAGCTGTGGGGGCTCCCGTGGGCCACTGTGGCGAATGTTGATTCAGTTATCTGAGATTTATCTTTTTATTTATTTATCTCCCTGGGTAAATCTCCCCTCCTTTCCAATTACCCCCGTTCCAACACACCCAGTGGACCTCGGTCCCTTCCAGCCACATGCGGACCAGGCGGGCGGGATGTCCTGCCGGAAGTATGTCCTGCAGGCTCCCCACGGCCCCACCTGCCCAGGGCCGGGGCAGAACCTGCTGGGCCCAGTGAGGTGCTTCCCTGAGGTGCTTCCCCAGACAGACCTCTGTCCCCAGTTCACTCCTCTCCCTCTAGGCCCTGCCCCAGTGTCCCCCACCAAGCCCCCAGCGGCAGCAAGAGTATGGGCTCCTAGGGGGGTGCTGCCCACAAATAGGGGCTCTGCTCCCGCCCAGGCCCCAAGCCATCCCTCCCTCTAATCCCCATCAGTGGGGGTCCAGGTAATTGGAACTCGGGGAGCCCTGAACTTCCTGCCCAGAGACAGCTCTCAGGACCAAGAGGTGCTCACAGTACCTGACAATTCCCAGGGGTCCTCACAGGGCAAGGACACTAAGGGGCACGTCCCCGTGCGTCAGTTAGGGTGACCAGGAGCCGAGGGCCCTGGGCCCGCCACTCCCCGGGGGCCTGGGATGAAGCCCCTTGCCCCATCCCACTGCACCCCAGCCCCAGGCCCAGGCCCAGGCAGGCCCAGGGACCATCCTCCCTGCAGGGACCCAGGGGCCCGGGCACGCGGGGGACTCGGAGTGTGAGGCCGGAGCCAGGAGCAGCGGGGATTAGAAACCAGAGCAGGGGGCCCGGCGGGCCAATGTACCACTTTCCCGTGGGGCCTGCAAGGCTGGCTCTGAGCCCTGGGAAACCCAAGGACAAGCCCCTCCTCGGCTCCAGGGACAGGATGCACAGCGCAGCCCCTCCCGACCCCCGTCTAGAAGTGAGGCTCCCTGGGATTGAGCAGCTGGGGGTCTCTGGGTCTGAGGAGGTCAGCCCCACGGCCCCTCTGGATGGGGCAGAGGTGGTGACCGGAGGCCTGGGGGTTTGACCCTAACACCCCTCCTGGCCCCTGGCCCAGTCTCAGGTCCCAGGTGGGGCCCCAGCGTGCAGAGGCCAGGCCTCCGCTGGGATAAGCAGAACAGCGGCTGGGAAGGCGGCGGTGAGGCTCCGTCAGACCAGGTGACCAGGGTCCACCGCCCCCACCCTTTTCCCAGGCTCAGCGCCACCATCAGACCCCTGGTTAGTCTTCACCGCCTCTGGACATCAGCCCTCAAAGTGGGCGTCATGGGGCCCCTCACAGGTGAGGCCGCGGGGTGCAGGCTCCATGACATAGGGGGACAGAAGCAAACAGGACGTGTCTGGAGGTGTTGGGCCCCGGGTGCCCTTAGGCACAGACACCTGCCGCTGCTCCCGAGAACTGGGGACTGTGGGCCCGACAACGCCTCCCCTCCCCGCGCTGGGCTTCCCTGTTCCCCACGGGGACTGTTCTGGCCGCGGTGCAGGGAGACAGTCGAGGAAACTGCCAGCTGAGGCCTCTCTCCAGACAAGGGGGTGATGCCCAGGGACCCCCAGAACATCTGCTCAACCACAGCTGGCGCCTGCCCAGGGCCCAGAGCCCCATGCACGCACCCCCCCCCCCCGCCAGGCCCCACGCCCAGCAGTGTTTGCCCTGACACTGACCACAGGGAGGAGGCCACAAAGACGTCACGAAACAGCCTAAAATGACTGTTCCATGGCTCTCTGTCCACAAACCCTGACTCATCAGGAAGTGGAGGGGGGGGGCGGGAGGGGAGGGGAGGGGAGGGCCGAAAAAGAGAGGAGCAGAGAGGAAAGGGCACAGGGAGCTGGGAACAGGAAGCAGGGGAGCAGGGAGCAGGGGGCAGGGGAGCAGGGGGAGCAGGGAGCAGGGGAGGGGAAAGAAGAAGGAAAGGTTGGGGGGGAGGGGAGAAAGGGGCCCAGCAGCTGCATCCCCAGCCCTGCCTGCGCTGGTTCACTGCGTGTGATGGTTCATTTCCTGGGTCACCTCGGCCACGTTGGCCAGGCCGTGGTACCCAGTTTTTGGTCAAACACCAGTCTAGACGTTTCTGTGAAGGTATTTTTTAGTTGTGAGCAGATCTCCCTCCATAGTGTGGGTGGGCCTCGTCCAATCCGTTGAAGGCCCTAAGAGGAGACTGAGGTGGGGAGGAATTAGGCCTCCAGCTGGTCTTCAGACTCAGGCGCAACACTGACTCTCCCTGGGGCCCAGCCTGCAGGGCCTACAGTCACGTGACTGCCCTCTCCCTCTCTCCCTCTCTCCCTCTCTCCCTCTCTCCCTCTCTCCCTCTCTCCCTCTCTCCCTCTCTCCCTCTCTCTCTCTCTCTCTCTCTCATCTATATAAATGCCTTTCTCAGACCCTGGGCCCAACCCCAGATCCATAGCTCTAGCCTGGCCTGGCCTCGGTGGGCAGATGGAGGGTGCACCCCTCTGTACACCAAAGAGAGACCCCAGCCCCAGCCAGCTTGGGGACACGATCCTAGGCAGGTAAGCACCTGGGGACCCCGGTGGGCAAACAAACCAGCAAGCATGCCCACCTTCCCCCAAGACCTCCTCGAGATATCAGACAGGGCAGCATGTCCCCCTCCTGCACCTTCAAAGATTCTGACAGACCTGGGGGGGTGCAGGCCCAGGTCCCATCTCCTCCCTCTGCCCACAAGGTTTCTACAGGTAGGACATCGAACCCTTCACCACGGATGTGAAGGGTTGGGTAGGTTGGCACACAGGTGTCTGTTCCGGGGGAGAGTGGGCCGAGCCAGTGGGAGGCAGGCTGGACATCTTGGTCCAGGCTCCTCACTGAGCTTCAGGAGATCAGCCACCTTTGGCAGTCACCTCACCTCAAGACCAGGCCCAAGTGTCATGCCCTTATCCTGACCACCCTCAGCACCCTGGCCCCACGGTATAGCCACTGCTGGCCTTGCTGCTTGAGTGCCCGGGGCAGCTGCCTGTGTGGGCTTCTCCGTGGGCCAACTTCACGGTAGATGTGCTTGGTAACTTTGCTTCCGTGTGGATGGGTGGATGGATGGATGGGTGGATGGATGGATGGGTGGGTGGATGGATGGATGGACGGGTGGGTGGGTGGATGGGTGGATGGGTGGGTGGGTGGATGGGTGGATGGGTGGGTGGGTGGGTGGATGGATGGATGGGTGGATGGGTGGATGGGTGGGTGGGTGGATGGGTGGGTGGATGGATGGATGGATGGATGGATGGATGGATGGATGGATGGATGGATGGACGGATGGATGGATGGACAGATGGATGGGTGGACGGATGGATGGGTGGACGGGTGGGTGGGTGGATGGGTGGGTGGATGGGTGGGTGGGTAGGTGGATGGGTGGGTAGGTGGATGGGTGGATGGATAAGTTGATGGATGAATGGGTGGGAAAGTGGGTAGGTGTTTGAACAAACAGAATCTCTCAGGGGGATGGAGTGTGCCTTGTGCAGCAGCTCCAAGGAGCTCCCGTGTCTCCAGAGCTCACTGTGTCTAAGGGATGACCGAGGGCTCTGTCCCCAACCTCATCACAATCCTCCACAGCCCTGGGAGGCAGGTGTTCACATTACTCCATTCCAGGGATGAGGAACCCAGGATCAGAGAAGGAAAGAGATCCCTGAACAAGCCCACCCAGAGAAGGCAGAGCCGGACAGGGGTCCCAGTGAGTCCTCTGGGCCCGAGGGCACGCTGTCTGCCACTCGACGGCGGTGTGGCCATTTTTCACTGAGGGTTGACTGTCGCTCTTTGGAGAAACTCAGTATGAGTAACAGAAAATCAGAGGTTCCTGGGTGGTGTTGTGGCCCCAGGGGAGGAATCTGTCTCCTTCCTTCCCGGTGGTGCCTCCAGAACAGAGCTCTCACCTCCCCGTCCCACAGTGAGGGTGTTTCACACATTCCTGCTTCTATCCTGGGGTCCCCCAACCTCCTAATCAACTTCATTTTGCATATATTAAGGTTCACTCTTTGTGCCACAAAGTTCTGTGGGTTTTGATAAACGAATAGAGTCGTGTATTCTCCATTAACCACCCCCCACCCCACCACTCACCCTCCCTCAAAACCTTTCCCGCCACCCATCTCTCCTACCACCGCTGTCGCTGGGATTAAATATATTTTTGTGATTAATTTCAGATCTGTAGTTGCTAAAATAATTCTAGAATATAACGCAGCCATTATAAATCCTGGCTCTGATTTTACGGTGCCACAAGGAAGCACGATTTACTGGTATGAAAAGTGCAGAACAAAGTTTTGTTTCAATAATTTAAAACAGCTTCACACCAGTGTAGCTGATGCACCGTCCACTGCAGTTCAGTGTGAGTTTGCTTGGTTCCAACACAAACATGCCCCTGGCACGTGCCACACTCAGGACGGTGGGCCATGTGCACCCTCCTGGTGCCCCCGCCCTCCCATGAGGTAACGCTGACCAGTTTCCTGTCCCTGGACATGCTCCGCATTTTCTGGGGTTTGTGAAAAGGGACCCTCTCCACTGCCCATTTGCTGCCTCTTACTCAGCCTGGTTATTCTGAGATTCGTCCACATTGTTGCCCGTATCAGTGTTTCATTCCCTCTTGTTACTGAGTCGCTCTCCTTCGTGTGGAACTGAAACACTGTATCCATTCGACCAGCATTGGTGTGGAACTGAAACACTGTATCCATTCGACCAGCATTGGTGTGGAACTGAAACACTGTATCCATTCGACCAGCATTGGTGTGGAACTGAAACACTGTATCCATTCGACCAGCGGTTGGTGTGGAACTGAAACACTGTATCCATTCGACCAGTGCTGGTAGGTTGTTGGGTCGTTTCCGGTCAGAGGCTTTCACAGAGAAAGCTGCCACGGACACGCGCGGGCGCAGGATGGGGCGTCTGGGTCACACGGCAGCTGCACGTTCAGCTCTTTTCAGAAACTGGCAAACTGCTTCCCGGAGTGGGGCGCATGACAGTCCCACTAGCCGTGGGAGAGTCCGTCCCACCCCCCCACCCCCCGCTCCAGAGCCCCGTCAACACTTACGATGGTCGGTTCTGCCGGGCACGTGGGGCAGCTCCGTCTGCACTGCCCGGTGGCCAGCGGTGGCCAGCGGTGGCAAGCGCCTCTTCGGGCGCCTCCCTGCCGTCTCCGGGTCCTCCCTGGTGCAGCGTCCACTCGGGTCTTTGCCTGCCCTTTATTGGGGTATTTGAGTGGGGTTTTCTCACCGAGCCCTGAGGGTTGTTTACACATTTAGACACCCGACCTTTCTCAGAGACATTCTTTGCAAATACCTGTGTCCCTCTGTGTGGCTTGTCTTCTCATTTTCTCTCTTCTCTCTTTTTTTAATCCTAATCCTCACCTAAGGACAGTTCTTTCCGTCGCTTTTCAGAGAGAGTGGAAGGGAGAGAGAGAAACACAGACGTGAGAGCGACACATGGACGGGTTGCCTCCCCCACGCACCCCGAGCGGGGCCAGGGATCGAGCCTGCAACTGAGGTGAGTGCCCTTGGCCAGAATCAAACCCGGGTCCAGGGGCCGACGCTCCAACCACTGAGCCACACCGGCCAGGGCTCTTAACAGTGTCTTTTGAAGGGTAGTTTTTTATTTTGGTGAAGTCCAATTTATCCGCTTGCTCTTTTACGGGCTGTGTCTCTGGCGTAAGATATATGCCGCAAGTGTTTTCTCCTACATTTTCTCCTGGAGATTTTATACTTTTCGCTCTTACGTGACCCACTCTGAGCTAATTCTTGCATGTGGTGTGAGGTATGGCTTGAAGTCTATTGCGTTGCCCGAGGGTAGCCCGAGTCCCTGCACCTTCGGCCGACAAGCTGTCCTTTCCTCAGGGTCCTTTGCTACTTTGTAAAAAAATAAAAATAAAAATAATTAGTGGTCTATATACGTGCATGTTTATTTCTGGACTCTCTTGTTACAGTGACCCATTTGCCTGTCTGTCTTCATGCTGATACCAGGCTGTTCTGATCTCTAGCTTCTTCATATTTCCAGCGTCGGCCAATGTTCACCCTCCGGCCTTGTTCTTTTTGGGGGTTGCTTTTGGCCGTTGTCTGTCCTCTGCATTTCTGTCTGCATTTTAGCATCGACGTGTCAGCTCTACAAACCAGCCTGCGGATTCGCGGCTGAGGCTGCGCTGACCGTACAGGCCGGTCTGGGGAGAATGAAATCCCGGCGGCGCTGAGTCTTCCAAGCCACAGACCAGGGCTCCCCGCCCCTTGGTTAGGGCTTTGGTTTCTCTCAGCAGCATCTGCAGCTTTCGCTGTGTGGATCTTTCACGACTTCTGTCCGATTTTTCCCTAAGCGTTGCGTGGTTTAGGCTATTGTAAAGGGCACGTCTCATTTCAACTTCTGATTGTTCCTAGTATATAAAACTACGACTGATTTTTATAGCTCGATCTTGTGGTCCCTGCAGCCTTGATAAACTAGCCTGTTAACGTTTTTTATAATCCTCGCCTGAGGATATTTTTTCCATTGATTTTTTTTTTTAGAGAGAGTGAAAGGGAAGGCGGGAGGGAGAGGGAGAGAGAGAGAAACATCAGTGTGAGAGAGACACAGGGATTAGCTGCCTCCCGCACGCACCCGGCCGGGGCCGGGATGGAACCTGCAACCCAGGCACGTGCCTGTGACCGGAAACGGGACCCACCCCGTAGTTCAGATGGAAGGGACTGGGCACGAAGCCGGCCGGCGGGCATGGAGGCTCCAGGGGCCAAAGGGCTTCCTCAGGCACCCGAGGCAGGAGCAGCAGGGAGCAGCCCCCACCCCTAGCGCCAGAGAAACACGGGGGGATGGGGGGGCTCTCCAGACCCCGGGGCAGGCAGGAGGGGCCCCTGAGGGGGCCAGGGAGTGGCTTTGGGAACTCGGAAGGAAGCTGGAAAAGGAAAGGAAACCCCTTGTCTCCTCTCCCGCCTCCCCCCAGTGCCCGTGTGTGCAGAGCCCGTGGGGGTGCAGGGTCCTCTCAGCGGGGGGACGGGGGCTGCGAGGGCAGGAGAGAGGTCATCTGCACGCTGCACTGTTTGCTTATCAAAAACAAATGATATAACTTTTTTATTTTTTATTTTGTTTTGTTTAAATATGTCTTTATTGATTTCAGAGAGACGAAGAGAGAGAGAGAGAAACATCCATTATGAGAGAGTCACTGACCAGCTGCCCCCACCCGCCCCTGCAATCGAGCCCGCACCCCGGGCCTGTGCCCCGACCGGGAATCGAACCGCGGCCTCCTGGATCCTAGGTCGACGCTCAACCACTGGGCCACGCCGGCCGGGTAATAACTTTACATTTTAAACCACGTTTTGATAGACTCTCTGGTGACATGAGAAATGCTTGTCAGGTTAAAGTCAGGAAACAAGGCGGGACTGTCAAACAGTCGGGAGAAAGCAGGTGCTCGTGCCAACGGCTTTCTAAGCGGAGCCGGAGGACGGAGTCGGGAGAGGAAACGCGGGGGGCTCCCCGCCTCCCCGACCGCAGCCCTGTGCACAGCGTGGGAACCGGCCCGCTGGTCCCCGGGGGGCTGGGCTCCGGTCCACACCGGACACAAGGTGACCGAGGAGGCCACCCCCTCCCCCGGCACCGCGTGACTGTCCCAGCTGCCACAGACCGAGGCTGGACAGAGCGCATGGGGACAGGGACATCAGCACAGGGCGGAGGGGATGTGGCCGGGCCGGGGGCATGGCCAGGGCTCGCCCTGTGCGAAGGGCGGCAGGCTCTCCCTCCCGGGTGGGTAGGCGGGTTAACTGGAACACAGACCCGAAGGCCACACAGAAGGCCGTCCGAGTGCCACCTCTGCCTTGGTCTCTGTCAGGGGCCCAGAGGGGGGGTAGGATGTCAGGACGGGCTTGTCACACGAGACCTGCCCCCCGCCAGGGAGGGTAAATGTGGGCCCCGTTCTCCGTGGCCTCCCTGCTCTGTGGCCACACCTCACTGTGGGGCCCTGAGCAAATGGGAATGATGGGGCCTGGGGTGGCAGGGCCACGCGGGGACGCTCCGCCGCCAAAGGCAAGGCGGCATGGTGACCGGCGGGCAGCAGGGCCATGGCTCTCCTGGGAGTGAGAGACCGGAGCCCACGGAACCCGCCCACGACCTGTGTAAGCCCAGGAGCAAAGGTCCCACCTGAATCACGTGAACACAGAGCCACATCCTCGGTCACTCTCCGACCGCCTGCAGCGGCTTCACAGGCCCGGGCCCTGGATGTGGGGAGGCCGGGGCCCCCTCGGGACCAACCCCGTCTCCCTCCCGCTTCCCAGGAGCCGCAGGAGCCTTCTCCTCGCACCTCTGCCCCTCACGCCCTCCTCTGGCGCACGGAGTCGCTTTATTCTCAGGGGAGTTAATGTTATTTAATGAAGAGAATCGGGAACCAGTTGTCCCCAAGGTGGTCAAGAACGAAAACAGGGAGACTCGGGAGACTCGGGACGGAACATGAGAGGCCGCGGGGACCGGCCACATCTCCGGCCTCAGTGGGGACCCTCGGGGCTGCCCCGGGAACAGTCCCTGTTTGACGTCTCTCCAGAGTCCTGCCACGTGAACGGCGTCTCCCTGAGCATCGTTGGGTGGCCTTGCTGACGTGGGCACATTCACAAAGTAAAGATGCAAAAGGTCAGGCCTCGCTCAGGCTCAGCCGGGGCCATAAACTCCTGCTTCCTGCACCTCAGCCACATCTTCACACAATTACCCGGAACAATAAACCCCATAAAGACGGCCCCGGCTACCGGCAGGCCTGGGTCCCAGGTGGTGTCCGCCCACGGGGCTAGGGTCTGGGCCCTTGGATCTGGCAGGACAGGGGCCTGGGCCTGTATCCTGCCAAGACATACAGTCCCCCTGGGTGCCTGCCAGGGACAGGAGAACTCAGGACACGCCGGGCCTGGCAGGGTCCCTTTAGCCTGACCGGACGGAGGCAGGGACAGGGGTTCCCCGGGGAGGACACTAGAGCCAGGGCGGGGGGGCAACAGAGGGGCCTGGAGGCCAAACCCCTGAGCCTCCAAGAAGGGGCCTCAGCCGGAGGCCGGGCCTCACACCCACCAGGCCCGCGGTTCGCAGCCGCAGGTGCTGACACGCGGAGAAACCGGGCCCCTGTGAGCTGCTGATGGGAACCGGAGCTGCTGCAGCCCCTGTGGGGCGGATGGAGGGGCCTCGACAATTTTAAAATAGAATTTCCGTGTGACCCAGCAATTTCACTCTGGGTATAGACCCCCAAAAAGTGAAAGCAGGTCTCAAAGAGACATGTACACACCCACGTCCACAGCAGCACTAGCCCCAGCGGCCAAAAGGTGGGAGCAGCCTGGTGTCCGTGTCTGTGGACAGATACACACATTGGGGTCCGTCCACACGGTGGCATCTCACTCGGCCTTAAAGAAGAAGGAAACCCTGCCACCTGCCACAGGGACGGACCCTGAGGACACTGCCGAGTGAATGAGCCGGACGCAGAAGGACACACACTGTGTGACCCACTCACAGGAGGTCCCGCGAGGAGTCAGATCCACAGAGAGGAGCTGGGACGGTGGGGGCTGGGGCCTGGGGGAGGGGAGGGGTCAGTGTTCAGTGGGGACAGAGCGTCACTTTGGGAAGATGGGAAGTTCTGGGGATGACAGTGGGGACGGCTGCATGACAGTGTAAATGTGCTTCATGCCCTGAGCTGAGCACCTGAAACGGTTAAGACGGGAACTTCCATGTCGTGTGTATTTAAACCACAATTAAAAAAAATTTTTTTAAAGAGAGACAACATTTAAGTGACAAGTAAATAAACGCAGTCAGGGCGGCTGCCCCAGCTGTGACCCGGGGGAGGTGACCGAGGGGCAGGTCTGTTGATGGGGAGCTCTGGACGGGTCGGTACCACTCCCCAAGGTCAGGGTCTCCCCCTGAAGGTGTGAGGGGGCCCACTTGGCAAGGAAGGCGCCCCCAGCGGGACAAGGCGGGTGAACCTCATGCAGGAGGCAACCGATCGATGTGTCTCCTCACATCCAGGTCTCTCCCCCTCTCCCTCCCTCCCTCCCACTCTCTCTAAAAATCAATGGAAAAAATATCCTCAGGCGAAAATTTAAAAAATAAAAGACAAAGAAGAACATGACAGGATACGCAGGTGGAAGCGGACGCCTGGGTGGGGACCTGGGCAGCCAGCAGGGCCTGGACGAAATGCTGCGAACCGCCCCACGCGGCCCCTTTCGAGCCTGAAATGAGTGGCCGGCTCGCTTCTGCCTCCACAGACCACTCTCTTTCTCCACCCAGGACCAGGCTGGGCCCTGGAGGAAACTGGCCACCAGGGCCTTGGTCCCAGCTCAGGGCCAGCGGAGGGCCGAGTGGACGTCACATGTGCCCTGACCTTTCTGGGACTCGGTTTCCCTGCCTGGTCACCGGTGGCCTGTCCGGGCTTTTGTCCCACTGTTGGGTGGGGTGGGGGCTGTGCCGACAGTCCCCGGGGCCAGGGCTCTGGGTGGCGGCCTCAGAGCCCCCCGAGGAGCCTGGCCTCCACCTATCCACCTCCAGGGCCCGCAGAGGAGCCTGCCAGGGCTCGGCCGGGCAATGCCACCAGCTCCTTCAAGGAACAAACAAAGGTGCCAGTTCCTGGGAAGGGCTGACAGCTGGGGGCCAGGCTGGGAGGAAAGTCCACCAGGGAGGGTCAACTGTCCACACCGCATCCCCTACCCCGCCCGGTTTATGGCCAGGTCCTGTTGCGGGCTCAGGTCCAGCACCACCACCCTTCTGGCATCTTCCAGGAATTGGCCAGGGCTGGAGAAACCAGCATCCCAGGGGCCAGGACGCCAGGCGGGCAGGAGTGGCGCTTGCTTCTCACTTCCCAGAGACGAAGGAACCGGGGGACTGTCCCTTCGTCCAGGTCACAGAATCGGGGCAGCAGCCCAGCGAGCAGAGGAGGGTAGGGCTCCCCCAATCCCTCCCCGCACGGCACCCTGAGTCCAGGCTGCCCTCTGGCCCCAAGAGGACCTGCCCAGTGGGTGTCCTGGATGTGGCCAGAGAGGGCAGGGGTCCCGTGCCTGTGTGTCCAATGGCCACACACTCAGGGTGCAGCCCGGTGGGGACCCACCTGCCTCTCCTGAGCTCCATGTATAACATCAGCTCGGGTTGGGGGAGGGGTAGATGGTTGCAGGTGGGAGATTTAGGGGGTCAGCCCTCACAGTGCTGGGTCAGGGGGCTTCAGGGAGGGAGACTAGGGTAGGGTTAGGGGTTAGGAGTTAGGGTGTGGGGTGCAGGGCTGGGTCTGAGCGCTAGAGTGTCAGGGCCAAGGGGGTTGAGCACGGACTGGGGGGCGGGAATTTAGGACAGGGGCAGGCTGGGATGAGGGTGGGGAGAAGGGCAGGAGCCCAGGGCCACGTTCGAGAGCATCCTGACAGCCACCAAACCGGACAAGACACGCTGCCCTGGGAGGCCGCTTTCTGCAGGGTGTACCCCCTGGCCGGGCAGGAGGTCCTCCTGGTCCCTGCATCCTTCCCGGGCAACCAAACGGTGGCCACATCCAGCAGACCACGCCCTCCAATCAGGGCCCAGGCGACCAGTGCCCTCAGCCCCAGAGCCCCTGGGTGGAGCCAGCAGGCATCTCGTCAAGAGCTGGGCGGGTCCTCCAGGCCCAGGCCGCCCCCCTGGCCCTGCCCCAGGTGGTGTCTGAGAGGAGAGGCTGGGAGAGTGGCCAGGCTGCCCTCTGCTGGAGCCCAGGTCCCAGTCACAGGTGAGGCCACCCAGGAAGCCGTTTCCTCCAGGCCCAGCTCGGGCGCAATGTCCATGCTCACTGCCTCCCCCTCCGCCCTAGATCCCTGTAGCAGCTCAACCACGCACACTGTCTGCCCCCACCTAGGCCCTTGGGGGGGGTGACAAAGGGGGTGCCTGGGAGACGGGTGCACACCCAGCTGGGGGGCATGGAGGCCTTGAGCCAGGCACCGTCCCTTAGCTGCCCCAACAGCAGTGCCAACTACGATGACCATCAGGATGACCCTGGGCCTGAGAGGCCGCACAAGGCAGGCACTACGAGGGGGACCCTCCCTCATGTGCTCGCCCCCAACTGCAGTGAGCTGAACGGGCTGGTGGGGAGTCTCCAGCGGGGCCTTGGCCTAAGGGGCCTTTTAGGAGGGTCCTCTCCCTGGGGGTGCACCCAGGACAAGGGCTGCACATGGGGGTGACCACAGCACCCCAGATTTGGGGCTCTGTGTCCCTTGAGAAGTCAGGAGGGTCAGCTGAGGGCGGGATCCAGCCTCCACCACCGGGACCACCTGCCACCCTGCTGAACCTGCCCCTCAGATACCCCCAGGCCCGTCAGGCACTCGGTAAATATACAGGGTCCCGGGCCTGGCATCTGAATGGGAATGAGCAGCCCCAGCACCTCGTCTGCAGAAACCCTGAGTCCCAAGGGCAGGCTTGGGGCCCAGAGGACACGGCAGCCCCTATGCTCTCTCTCTCAACAGCCCCCTGGGTCATGACCAGGCCTGAGGTTGGGGGTAGGGCCCCAAGGGAGGGGTGTCGAGGTGAAGAGAAGCAGATTTGGGTTGAGATGGTGTTGGGGAGGGAGAGGTGAGGGGGCAGGACACCTTCTTACTTCCCAGACCTGCTGGGGAAGCCCCCTCCAAGTCCTTGGTGAGGGGGGCCCCCCAGGGGCTGGATGCTGGGGACACTCCCCTGACTTCAGCCAGGCCATGTGGCACAGAGGTCACCCCCGGCCTCGTGAGCAGCAGGGGAGCTGGCCTCCTGAGTCCGGCCCCTTATGAACATTCACAGGACAGGAGGGCTCAGCACAGCCACGGAGAACTAGGGGACCCCCCGGGTCTCTCGGGTCAGGTCCACCCCAGTGCCCCCTCTCCCTGGAGTCTCACGCAGACCCTGCCAGGCCCCGCTGCCACCTCACCTTCTGCCCACCTTAACGTTTTCTCTAGGCTCAGGGGGCTCCTGCGGCCGGATGTCCAGGGATCTCACCCAGGATGGGGCAGGGTCTCTAGTCCTGCCCAGGCAGAGCCGGCTTCAGCCAGACCCAGGGCCCAGAGGCGGCAGAGGCTGGCACGGCAATGCTGGCACCCACCAGCAGGGGGCGCCCGGAGCCCGCACTCCGTCCCGCAAGGGTTGTGCCCTGTGCACAGGGCTCTGTGGGCACCTGAGCCCACGTGTGATCTGTGGGCAGGTGAGTGGGTGTGGAACCCCACAAGTGTGTAAGCAGCGAGCGTGTGCACCAGGCCCCGCGTGTGTGTGGACGTGGCACATGTGTGTGGACCTGTAGACACGTGGGTGCCACGTCAGGGTCCCCAAGGCAGGGGCTCCCTACTGTGGGGACCCTGTCCCTTGAGGGTCTGGGACAACCTCAGTGGTCACCTGACCCCACCGGTCTCTCCCCACTGTCTGCCTCTGGGCCGGGGCTCAGCCACCTGCTGGCACCCCCCGGGGCCCCGCACACCCACCCGCAGGGACACGTGAGTCTGCATCGCCTTGTGGGGTGGGCTCAGGGCCGGGCCTGAGGTGCTGGACCCTCTGCTTTCTCCCTGGGTGGCCTTGGGTGGGCCACTTGCCTCTCTGTGCTTCGGTTTCCCATCTGTACTTGGGGATAGAATCAGTGTCTCCCTGTGTCGAATACAAGCAGGACCCTTGGCACAGGGATGGCCGGGAGGTGTCTGGTCACTCCACACACAGGGAGCCTTTTGTTCCAAGGGGCACACTCGGTGGGGACTCAGCCCCAGTTGCTCAGCCACCCCGGCTCTATCACAACCCTGGGCCCCCTGCCTGGCCCTGCCACGGAGGGAGCCATCTCGGGTCTTGTGCAGGGAGCCACGCTGGGGGATGCGCCTACAATTTGGTCAAACCCAAGGCCAGTCCAAGTCCTGGTGGCCTCCTTACTTGAGAGTTGTCTGGGGGACAGTCAGGGCTCTGAGGCACAGACAAGCAGAGGGCAGGGCTGCCATGTGGTCACTGCTGTTGCCCTTATTATTACCGGGGAGCCCACCCATGTCCCCGAGGTGATGAGCACCACGCAAGGCACCTGGCTAGAGGGCTGGGGGCCGACTCAGGCCAGAAAGGCCCAAGCTTGGGAGCACCATGTTCATCCCGGTGACGCCAAGACCCAGGAAGAGGCAGGAAAAAGTGGGGGATGAGAGACTGTGACCCTGGGGTGGTCCCTTGGGGGGCTGCGAGCGAGCCACAGAAAGGGAGGCTGAGGGACGAAGGTCTGGCTTGGAGGGCGCACCCACAGGAGGAGCTCAGAGGTGCCCAGCAACACCAGCAGCACCGTCCGAGATGGCTCTTCCTTCGGTGACCATGGGCCACATGTCCACATGACAGAGGACACAGCCGAGGCCTGGAAAGAACAGGCCTGCCGCCCGCGCCCCCTGGGATGACAAAGATGGGTGGCGTAGCCCCCACGACAGTCTCCAGTGAGCAGAGGACACCCTGCACTGTGGCCACGTGGAAAGCACTGAACACAGAAGAGTTTGGGGGTGTTGAACGGTGTCCCCCCGGGTTCACATGTTGGCGGGTTCAATTCCTGGTCAAGGGCACGTACCTGGGTTGCAGGTTCGATCCCCGGCCCCGGGAGGCAATGAGTCGATGGGCCTCTCTCGCATCGATGTTTCCCTCCCTGCCTTCCTCCCTCCCCGTCCACTCTAAATGGGGGGGAAACATCCTCAGTGAGGACTGTCAACTGCATAAGAAAGCAGGACCCCTCCATAAGCCGCCTGTCCTGTCCCCAGTGCTTCTGTGGGGCCTTGGTGCTCCAGTCCTGTGAAATCTGGGGCCCCTGCAACTGCCTCCGTGACACCAGGGCCCCAAGCTCCCCAGGCCGGCATCTGGCATGAGCGGCCCAGGAAATCCATCTGGTCCACGTAGCCTGTGCCGTGTCCTCATTGGTTGGCCACGAGGAACCAGCCACTGAGAGCCTGAGGAGCTCAGAACGTTGGCCATGAACAGGCCACAAAGGGTCGGCACCAGTGTCCCCTGTGACCCTGCCCTCTCCCCTGCCAGCCTCACTCCTTGGCACAGCACCTCCCTGCCCCGATGCTCCATCCTCAGTTTACCCATTTCCTCCCATGTAGGCCCAGGACACCCTCTGGCCTGGCCTCTGCTCCCTCTCCAGTGTCCCCACAGATGTCCGGGCACTTCCAGGCGTGATGGGGCCTCTCCCCAACCCGGCCCAGCTCTGGGCCCCGAGAGTCCGCTGCCCCTCCTCCAACCCTCCTCCTCCAGGAAGCCATCCCAGGCTGCTCGGGCCCTCCCCGCTCTGAGCTGCATCTTCCCACAGAGACCACCGGGCTGTGCCTCTGCTGGAACCTGAATGTCCCCCACAACAGTCTCCCCACTATGAACTGCAAGTTTGTGTCCCCCCAAAGTCATACGTGGAAGCCCCTACCCCATGGTGATGGAGTCAGGAGTGATGAGGTCCTGAGGGTGGGGCCCCCATGATGGGATCAGGGCCCTTCTAAGAAGACCCCAGAGCTCCCTTCCTGTCCATCTGTCCCCATGTGAAGACACAGCAAGAAGGTGCCATCTGCAACCAGGAAGGGGCCTCACCAACCGCACCCGCCGGCACCTCTCACAGACCCCAGGCCTGGGAGAGGCGACTGTGTGTCCTTGACAAGCCACCCATCCGGGTGCTTTGTTGCAGCTGCCTGAGCTAGACACCCCAACGAGTGTCGGCCAGAGTCACCCCCACATGTCCTTCACCAGTGTCAGACTCCATGGGGGGCCAGGTGCACCCCAGTCCTACTTCAATGGCATCCCCACCTGGCTGCCAGCAACCAGGGTCACAGATGGGACCAGTGTCCCCCACCCTCCCCAAAGCCCCCCCACAGGTCACCAGCAGAGAAGAAACACTCGGAACCTGCCACCTATGTGCCTGGAAGGCAAAGGCGGCCCAGATAACCCCTCCGGGCCTGGGACACGCCCGTCCTGCCGCAGCCCCAGCCCCACTTCCCACCTGACACGCCTTCTCTCTCCGCTTCTCACTCAGTGTCTCCGGAGATCACCGTGAACCCAGTGGGGGGCCAGTGGGGGTCGTCTCAGCCGGGTCGGGGGGCTCTCGAGGTCAGGGCTGTGGCTGTGGGGGGAGTAGATATTCAGGCCCGGGGGCTGGAATGGGACACCAGGACCCTGGGAGTGGAGCCTTTGGGACCCTCCACTCAGGGATCAGGGGGAACAAGCCTGGGCTAAGGGCTCTGAGTTCCCACCAGACACACGGACATGGAGCCAGTGAGCATCTCCGGGGCAGCCAGGGCTCCCCCTACAGGGTCGGAGGTGTGTGAGGAAGAGGCAGCATTTGGGGGTGCTGGCTGGGTGGTGCCAACTCCAGCCACAGTGGAGTCAGAGGTGCCCTGATGGGGGTGGGATCAAGGGGTCAGGTGGGCAGCTGTGCCAAGCGCCAGCCAGGTGGGGGCCCCTTGGACGCTGCCCAAAGCCTTGGGCCAGGCCCCCCTCCTGGGCAGTTTCCCACACACATCCCTCGCTGAGCCCTCCCTGGGGGGGGCGCTGGCCAGGCCCCACTCCTGCAGGCGGGCATCTAGCCCCGGGCCAGCTCTCCCAGCCCACCCAGGTTCAGGCTGCCCCTTAGCTGCCCACCCACCCGGTGGGCCTGCACCCACTCCCTGGAGGGCCCGGCCCACCCCTACTGTCACCGGCTCCTGGTCTGTGGTGCTCCCGTCAGGGCCAGCACAGGGCCCAGCACTTAAAATGGACGGAAAGGCCCACAGGCCTGGCCTGGAGACGGTGGGCGGTGAGAACACGGGCCTGTCCAGACCCTTGGAGAGCGGCTTCCCGGCTCCAGGCTCCCTTTCCTGCCCCCTGGACAGGAGCTGCAGCCGCCAGGACCCCTCCTACAGCCACAGATGTGATGGTCTCTTCCCCTGAGGGCCACACACAAGGCCGTGGGCAGTGGGCAGCACTGAGGCTGCCCTGTGGGGAGGCCGAGCCCAGGAGGAAGGGCAGGGGCTGAGGTGGGGGCAATGCCCACCCCAAATCCAGGCCCAGGGACAGAGGGTGAAAGTGCAAATGGTGGGGGTCAGGCGCTAGGGGCCGTCTGCTGGAGGAGGAGCTCAGGGAGGAGGGGAGGGGTCTGCCCCCTGCAGCACCCTCCCTGGGTCCCACCCCCACCTGTGGTGCTGGCTCTGGTTGTCCCCAGCTGGTCCGACCCAGCAGCTCCGGATGGGCCTGGAATTGAGAACCTGGGGCCCAGCTGGCTGCAGTTCCAGGGTGAGGGTCTCAGGTGAGGCGGGACTACAGGGAGAAGGGGCTGCAGGTCACTGCTCGAGAGGCAAAACCTCCTGGTCCCTACGATGTCCCCAAGCAGCAGGTACCTGAGAGCCCAATTCCCAGGCCAGGTCAAGGGTCAGCCTGGCCGACCACTGAGCATGAGTCAGTGGGAGTCCCCACTGGCTCTGCAATGAGGCACCCGTCCACTGCGCAGCCCAGTGCTGGCCGGTCAGCACAGCCTCCGGACCGTGGCCCGGGCCCCTCGGACAGGCGAGGGCAGCTGTCCAGGCCTGGGCACGACCACACAAAGGCCAGTTCTGCTCCCATGTCAAAATCCTAACCCAGCTCACCTGAAAGGCACAGTTTTCAGCCCTTTGATGTGACCATGGTTAGTGCAGCCACACCTGGGGGCAGTGACGTCCCACCTGCCCGCCCGCCCCGGGAACATCACACCTGACAGGTGGGGTCCAGGGGGTGGGCCAACCAGCATGTGCTCCGGCACCTTGTAAACCAGAGTCCAGCAAACCCGGGGGGGCCTTCTGCCTGTGACGGGACCCAGGCCTGCGCCCGTTCCAGAGCCTTCCGCAAGCCCCGGCCGGGGTGAACGCCAGTGTCTCCATCAGTCCCTCAGTTCCCAGCCAAGGTCAGGTCAGGGCTGCCGGGAGCCACGGCCGCAAGGACAGGGCCCATCCTCCCCATTAAGCCAGGAAGCAGGAATCGGCCTGTGGCCCTTGCCCTGGACACGGGTTTCCCAGGCCGGGCCTCAGTGCCTCAGGGCTCCCTGCTCACAACCTGGCCCCAGGGTGCCCGGTGCTGCTCAGGGCCCCCGTGGGGAGGGCGGGCAGGGCAGAGGCCTCAGCCGGGGCCTGAGGACACACAATTACCCCTTGTCCACTCGGTTCCGCTTCCCCGGTTCGGCCAGCGGGAACTGCGCTTATCGCCGAGACCGCTGGAAACAATGGCCACACACATGCTTATCTCCCCGCTGTTTGCTCAGCGTGTTTGAGCGCCTCCGGGTCACCACAAACACGCCATTCTCCATGATTCCCTGTGATGCCCCCTCCCCGGCCCCTGCGGCCCTGGAGCCACCACCCACGGAGCCGTCCACCAACCCCAGCACTGGAAGCCAAGCAGCCGTGCGGTCACGGATCCTGGAACGGTTTTTCCAGGAAACTCAAGCTGCATCTCGCACATGCACACAGACCCACTCATGCATGCACACGTGTACATACACAGGTCTCCACACACAACCCAGACACACATGCTCGAGCTTCGTCCCTCAAGCTGCTGGGGGTGACACTGGGGACCCCCTGTCTGCCACAAGCCCCTGGCCCTCCCCAGGCCTTGCAGGCCAGTGACCCAGGAGTGTCCCGTGACTACAGTTCACTCCCTCCAGCTTCACCTGCCCCTGCTGGGCCCTCCAGGTGCCAGGACCTGGAGAACAGGCGCACAGACCCCCACGGAGTGCGGCACTGCTGGGAGACCCCACAGCTGCCAACATGGGGCACTGAGTGGAGACGGGACGCAGGAGGGCAGTCAGCAGGGATGGGGGAGCTGAGGGACATCTGGGGGCCGTGTGGGGGAGCACCCGTGTCAGGGCCTCGTGGTTGGGTGCTTGCTAGGGGGGGCGGGCAGGCCTGTGGGTGGGCGGCACGTCCCTTGGGGGGCAGGTGGAGCTGCTGGAGGCCCAGGGCTCGGTTCCACTGCCAGCCCAGCCACAGGGGACGCAGAGGATGGGTAGCACCCAGGCCCTGGTGGCTTTATGTGGTGGGGGATGACCCCAGATGGCCCCCCAGAACACAGCTCCAGCGCCGGGGTGCTTTCCCACCAGGGCTCTGGCTCCCCCTCCTCCTCGCCTGTCCTGGGCCTGACACATCACTCCCCAGGGCCCCACGCGGGCACCCTCACCTTCCGCACCCGGGCCAGGCCTGAGGCCTGAGGGAGGCCCACCCTTACCCCTGTGGGACCCCAGCTCTGCCTGTACCTTTGGAGCATCAGGGGACCCCACAACTGCGTGAGCTCTCGGAGGGAGAGCCCCAGGGCGGCCCCGCGGCAACGCCTGGACAGACTGTCCGCAGACCCCAGGCCACGGCCCCTCTCGGCCCTGCCTCTCGCTGCAGGGAACCCAGGGGGGCACCCGGAACCCCTTACCCAGTTGTGTGACTGCATCAGCCTCTCAGTGGCCTGGGTGGGGTGCACCCCGGGCCATGGGTACTGGGGTCACTCGAGCTTACGGAGACAGGACGGGGCGACATCCGGGACTTGGCGCCTGAGGGCCAGCAGCTTGCCGGGAGCGGTTTCTGTTAGAACAACTTTATTAAAACTAGAGTTTCTTTCAGGAAAACAGGTGGCAGCTTCCGAGCTTGAGCGGCTGGGCCTCCAGGGTGGGAGGGGGCCCTGGGGTGTAGCCAGGCCACACGGGCTCCGTGGTCAGCCCCACACAGGGAGCCCAGGCCTGGGGTTGGCTGGCGGCCTAGACGCAGGTCCTCACCCCACATCTTAGTGGGTCCAGAACTACCCTCTGGAGAGAGGAAGCCCCCTGAGCCAGACCCCGAGTTCCAATGTGGGGCCCCACTCAGACCCAAGCTGGCCTGGAGAGCTAGGCCTGCCCTGCTCCCCCACTGTAAGGGACCCACAGAGTGTCCAAAACACCCGTGACCTGACCCTCACCTCACCCTGACCACGACCTTGACCCCTCACGACCCTGATGGATATCCAGCCCACGGACAAAGGCCCACTGGCCCCACCACCCCTGCTCCCTGAGATGCTGCCCCAGGAGTCACGTTGCCCTCCCGGGGGGCTGTGGGATCTGCACCTGAGGCTGGCACAGCCCCACGGAGACACCCCCAATGGGCAGCCCGAGGCCACCTGCCCCTACTCCTGTGCCTGAGGTGACACCTCAGAGCTGTGGGGGTCAGCAAAGGTAACTGGGGGCCCTGGGGTGTAGCATGGCCACTCTACCCCTGCCCGGGACCCAAAGTCCCAGGAGGCTGGCTGAGGAGGGGTCTCCAGGAGCAGCCCCTGTACCCGGGCCTGTGGTGTCAGCCCTGGGAACTCCCCAGGCCTCTGGGCAGTTGTTCTGTCTGAGCCCCAAGGCCGGCTGCCCATCCATGATGGCCTTGCACCTGGGGCCCCAACCCAAAGGGCAGTCTGGACTGTGTCCCCTCTGGAAGGGTCCTTCCACTGGGTGGTCTTTCTTCTGAGGGTGGGGAGTGGGGTCCAGCATGCTAGTGCCCTTTGGGGGTCCCTCACCCCAGGAGCTGTGCTGGCACCTTGGGCTCTCTGCGGGGGCAGAGGGTGCCTGGCATCTCCCCCCATGCCCTGGACAAGCCCCACCTCGGCTCCCGAGCTGTGGCTGATGGTGCCCATGCTGACCCCCAGAACCGTCCCCCAGAACAACGGCCCCTGGCAATCTCAGCCTGGAGCAAATGGGAAGAGTGCCAGCCCCCTGTGCGGAAGTGAGTGATAATGGGGCCGCTGCCCGCTGAAGAATTTTTCCAAGAGTCCTGATAAAGCAGCACCCGAGATCCTGTTTGGCCACCGCTGCGCCCGGCTGCGGTGGCAATTAGAGGGCCGCGGAGCGTGGGGCGCGGGCGGGCGCGGCTAGGGCAGGGCCCGGGGCCCCTACATAAGGCGCCTGAGGCCGGCTGCCCGGGTGCACAGGTGCAGCGAGCCTGCCTGGCGTCGAGCGGTGAGAGGGGCCAGGTCCTGCGGGGACCTCTCTTCTCGCACCATGCTGGGGCCTCGGCTGCTGCTGCTCCTGTCCTGCGGGGGAGCCCTGCTCAGCGCCGGTGAGTGGGGGCCGCGGCCACGCACCAGGGATGGCCAGGTGCCCTCAGCGGCCCCCAAGGCGGGGAAAGTCTCCCTGGCTGTTCTGACTTGGCCAAAACTGGGCTGGCCAGCCCCTCCTCGCTCTGACCGTCTTGTGCTGGCCGAGGCCTGGGCCACCCTCGCCAGGGAGGGTGGGCTCTGGGCCTGGGTGAGCGGCGGTCCCACGGGATGGGCAGTGTCCTCCACAAAGGCTGAAGTGCCAGAGCCCATGCTGGGTGGGCAGGGCTGGGGCTCAGCCCTGCGCTGGGCACCCCACCCTCCCGCTGGGTAAGGGGGTCCTGAGAGGTCATGGGGTCCCCAGAGGTGGCCACAGTGATGTAGGGCCTTGTGGGTGTTGGGGCCAGAAAGCCCAGATGGAGGTCCAGCTCCGTGGGTCCTGGCTGTGAACGATGACCACTCAGTCGGCTCGGGCCTCAGTTTCCCTGACTGCGAAAGTGGGGCACCATCACCCCTTGTGTGGCTGCCACGAGCCTACCCAGTCTCGCCCATCAGCCCTCAGGGCAGGGGTCCCCTCCTCCTCCCCACCCTCATCCCTGTGCCCCTGCCAACCAGGCACTGCCCACGTTACAACCCTCCTCACTGACCGGCACCAGGCCCCGTGTCTTCTCCCTCCCTGAGAGCTCAGGCAGCTGAGCCCAGAGGGTCTCACTCTCTCTCCTCAGTCCTCGGCCTGCTGTCCCTCCCCTGGTGGCCCCACATCCCCACCAGCCCCCTGGGGAGCTGGGAGTGGGCCCAGGTGCAGGGGGCAGGCTGCAGACACCAGCCCAGTGGGTCTCCCCTGGGACGGCCCCGACCCTTCCTTCCCTCGAAGCCCCTCCCCAGAACTCCAGGCCCCCCTGTCCCGCTAGGGCGGCTCTGAGCACTCAGGACCCCTGCCCAGCTGAGGCCACCTCCGGGGCCCCTCCCTGGCCCTGGGGACTCCCAGACCTAGACCCGGAGCCTGGGGGAGGAGGGAGGTGCCCTGGAGCCAGCAGGGTGAGGGGTGGGCCTGCAGGTCTGGGAATCAAGGGGGTCCAGGCTGTGCATGTGCCGGGGGGGGTCTGTCTGAACCTCAGCAAATGCTCCAAGTACCACCTTGGTGCCAGCCTGGGAGGGAGGAAGGGAGAGATGGGCCCTGCCCTAATGGACCAGAGGCATGAGGTCTGACACCGGGGTCCCGGGAGGCTGAGGCTGTGGGACAGGGAAGGAGGCCCCTGCAGGGCCGGGGAGGTGGCCGTAAGAAGGGAGGTGGGCCACAGGGGAGCCAGAACAGGCAGGGGCGGCAGGGCAGCGGGACGGCCAAGTGTGCAGGACAGCAAGTGCTCTGGCCCCGCATGGCTGGTCCAGCGGCTGCGGGCTGACGGACCAGCCCGCCCTAGGGCTCCGTGAGTCCAGCCAGGGGTCAGTGCCTGCTCTGACAGTGGTGGGAAGCACAGCGGCCTCCTGAGCATCTTCAAAGGAGCCCCCGCAGCCAAGGTGGGATGGGGCGTCATTGTCAAGACAGAGCCCGAGGCCACTGGGCCGGGTGGGGACCGAGCAGAGTGACGGACAGGAGATGAGACAGGGCTTGGCGAGGGTTGGCGTCAGGTGACGCAGGGACTGGAAGTAACCCTCTGCGGGCACAGCCGTGCGCTGAGACCAACGCCCTGGAGGCAGGAGGGCCATGCCCAGGGTCACCGCCCCCTCGGGAAGGTGGATCAGCAGGGCCTCCCTGTGCTGCCCACCCCAGCTGGGACCCCACGGCTGCCGGGCAGGCGTTGCCCAGAGACACGGCTGATGGGACCAGTGCGGTGACCGGGAGCAGGCAGGAGCTGCCCCTGAGCTGCTTCCAGCCGCCGAGTGGGGCGGGAGCCACGGCAGAATCGAGGCCCCAGGTGGGATGGGAGCCGGAGGCCAGCCAGCACTCAAACCTCCCCTCGGGCCCACCCGAGCCCCAAGAACGACCTCCATGGGGACCAGGGGCAGGGGAGGGCCGCAGGGAGGCGGGAGGCGGCTGTAAGAAGGGAGGTGGGCCCACAGGGGAGGCCCGTCCAGGTCCCTTGAACTGGGTCACCTTTCTGTCCAGAGTGCTGCCTGCCCCTGCCGGCACCGTGACCCATGGCCCCTGGGCGTTTCTCCGGCAATGGCCACCACAGGAAGCAGGAACTCAGCCACTTTTAGGCCCCAGGGGGAGAAGCCCACAGTGGGGCCACAGCCTCTCTGAGCGTCTGCAGAGCCAGGCGGACACCAGAGGGAGACAGGGCGGGCAGAGTGGGAACAGAGAGGGGTCCCACCACACAGAGCCCCCGCCCTGAGCTCCTCTCCAGCTCTCCCGCTTCCCACCTGCCTGCAGGCCGCCGAGCCCCTCTGAGCTCAGGGCTTGCCCTCGCCTCCCCACAACCACCCCCAATGAGATCCATGCAGGAGCCCGGCTGCCCGGCCACCCCAGAGGGATGGGAGCCTGGTGGGCAGACCAGCAGACACCCCAGGGCCAGTGGGCACCAGAGAGGGCTGGTGTCCAGTGTCCGGACCCACCTGCCCTGAGCGCGGCACTCAGCCACACGAATCTCCGCAGCAACCTCCCCACCCTCCCAGCGGGACCTGAGATGTCATCTCCAAGCCCTTGGCCCTGCTCACTGCGTGTGCATGTGCGTGTGTGTGTGCACGTGTGCGTGAGCCTCGCCTTCCTTAGGGGCTCTCGGGACCTTGTCCCCACGCTGTCTCCTGCACCCAGCAGGTGACAGGCACACGCCAGGTGCTGGTGCGGTGCAGATGTGACGGAATGAAGGAGTGAGTGAATGAGCGAGGGAGTGAACAGAAGTCCAAGGTGTGAGGAGCACAGCAGGGCATGCTCAGGCCTGGTGCCAGCACTGTGGTCCCTTCCCAGCCCTGGGCCCTGCCCACAGCTAAGCTCTGAGCAGCCGGGGGTGGGCTGTGCGCTGGATCAGAGGTGGCTGGCTCGAGCAGTGACATGGGCCCTGTCCACGCAGGTCTGGACAACACCTCCTTTGCCCACCCAGGCCCCCAGAGGCCGAAAGGCTCCCCACAGACAGGTGAGGACCACAGGGTGGCCATGGTCGGGGCTTTCCACACGGGACATCCAGCCACTGGAGAGCCTCAGCCACCTTGTGTGCGGGGCAGGGGTTGGGGTTCTGTGGGGCAGGGGCTGAGCCACAGCTTCGTGTCCTGCAGCCCCCACGGCTGATGACACACCCACACAGCAGCAGCTGGCTCTCCTGTAAGGCTCAGCGGGACCAGCCCCCAGCTCTGGGTGTGGGGACTGGGGCTCTTTCCCACCCTCCCCAGGAGGGCCTGGAGCATGGGCACGAGCGTGGGCTCCCCAGGGGCTACAGAATTCCAAGGCCCCACTGGCTCCCTCCACAGCTCCGGGCAGAGGCTGGTGCTCCACGTGGGGGGCCGGCCACTTCTCCACCTTTGACGGCCACTCGTATGACTTCGAGGGGACCTGCAACTATGTCTTTGCGGCCATCTGCAAAGAGGCCTCCTCGCCCACCTTCAGCGTCCAGCTACGGCGAGGGCCCGGCGGCGACATCTCCCGGGTCATTGTGGAGCTGGGGGCCTCCGTGGTCACGGTGAACCAGGAGGTCATCTCCATCAAAGACGTGGGGTAGGCCACGTGGCCAGGTGTCAGGGGCCGAGGGAGTGGCCAGGGATGAGGGGGCTGCCGCTGACCACTCTTCTCCCCACAGAGCCGTCAGCCTGCCCTACACCAGCAACGGGCTGCAGATCACCCCCTTTGGCCAGAGCGTGCGGCTGGTGGCCAAGCAGATGGAGCTGGAGTTGGTGGTTGTGTGGGGCCCGGGGGGCCACCTCATGGTGAGGACGCCAGTGGGGGGGGGGGGCAGCTGCGCCTGGAGGCCGGCAGGTTGGTGGGTGGAGCTGGGGGCTGCCCTCCTCAGGGTGGAGGTCCCGACTTGGTGCTGACTCTGGCCAGGAGCCTGGACGGGCCTGGGCTCTGCTGAAGGCTCAGCCTCCCCACTTGAAAATGAGGACCATCCAGTGAGAAAAGAGATTCCCGGGGAGGGGATGGAGGGCGGTCACAACCTATAGGGTGAGGGTGCCCTGGGCCCCTGGAGCAGGCGTGAGCAGCCTCTGCATCTGGGCAAGGGGTCCTGGGGCTCCGAGAGGCCTCGCCCCTCCCTGTTTACCCCTCGTGGCCCCGCCCGCCCCCCCACAGGTCCTGGTGGAAGACAGGCACATGGGCAAAATGTGTGGGCTCTGCGGGAACTTCGACGGCGAGAAGACCAACGAGTTTCTGAGCGAGGATGGTAGGTGGGGGCGGGCCCAGGTCCCCTGTGGCCAGCCATGGTGCTGACTCTGTCCCCCCAGGTCCCCCTGTGGCCAGCCATGGTGCTGAACCTACCCCCGCCACAGGCACACTCCTGGAGCCCCACAAGTATGCCGCCCTCCAGAAGCTGGACGACCCCAATGAGATCTGCACCCACGAGGCCATCCCCGGCCCCCAGGTCCTGCAGGCAGAGCACGTATGTGAGGGATGGGGCCACCCGGGGCCGGAAGTCCTCCAGCCAGGATGGGGCCAGCCACAGCCTTCCAAGTCCGAACGGTGGGTGTGGGACATAGCCTTCACCCCATGACCGAGCGGCCCTCTGCCCAGGCCCAGACCTGCACCCGGCTGCTGACCCTGGTGGCCCCTGAGTGCAACGTGTCCAAGGAGCCGTACCTGCGGAGCTGCCAGGCGGACTTGGCCTCATGTGCCCAGCCGGGCCAGCAGAGCTGCGCCTGTGCTACGCTGTCCGAATTCTCGCGCCACTGCAGCCTGGCTGGCCAGCCCGTCCGCCGCTGGCGGGGCCCCAGCCTCTGCTGTGAGTCCCCGGGCGGGCGGCGGGGAGGGCCAGACCCCAATTCCACCTCATCCACAAGACTTGGTGGTGGAGGAGGGGCTGGGTGAGGAGCAGGGCCCTGGGGTGCCCCTGCCCTCTCACCTGAGCCCCCGCGTCCCTGCAGCCCTAGGCCAGTGCCCGGCCAACCAGGTGTACCAGGAGTGTGGCGAGGCCTGTGTCAGGACCTGCTCCCACCCGCAGCACAGCTGCACCGGCGTGTGCACCTTCGGCTGCTTCTGCCCAGAAGGTGAGGGGCCGCTCCCTGCGGGACCCCTCAGACAAGCCCCCACCCCACCCAGCACATGGCCCCACCTGGCACATTGGAACCAGGCCCCACCTGCCACCCCCAAAGTGTGCTCACGGCCACATGTGCAAGTCCACAGGACAGAGAGGTGGTGTCCAATGGGGAGGGCATGTCTGAGAGATAACTGGGAGGAGGTGGGCAGAGCCAGGCAAGGGACAGGGCCTGCCGCTCACCAGGAGCAGCCCTGTGCCCGGGCATTTGGTGTGAGGGGGCAGAACGCTGAGTGCAGATGGGACTGGAGGTGAGGGTCACAGCCAAGCCAAGGAGGTGTGACGCAGAGACAAGGGTCTCCTGGGGGACCGGCTGGGGAAGGGCTGCCAGGAGGGCGGAGGGTGTCTCCACACAGTCCCAGAGAGCCCCTTCCTGCAGGTACGGTTCTTGATGACGTTTCCAAAAACCTCACCTGCGTGCCAGTGGCCCAGTGCCCCTGCACATTCGGCGGCGTGACCTATGCCCCCGGGGAGGTCACTGCAGACACCTGCCGCACCTGGTGAGTGCAGGGCATCCCGGGAGGGCAGAAGGACAGGAGGGGATGTGGGGGACATGTGGGTCAGGGGGTAGCCTCAGCCCTGGAGGCAGCCAGCTCTGCGGATCTAGAACACCCTGGGGTGCCATCTGGCCCCAGCAGCTTCGCCCACCACTCTGGGTCACCCTCCCCACCCACAGCCAATGTGCCATGGGACGCTGGAAATGCAAGGAGAAGCCCTGCCCCCGGCGCTGCGCCCTGGAAGGCGGCTCCTTTGTGACCACATTCGATGCCAGGCCCTACCGCTTCCACGGCACCTGCACCTACACCCTCCTCCAGGTGGGACAGCCCCCGCCCGGGGACCCACTAGGGGCATGCCAGGAGGGGTCATCCCAGGGCAGGGGTCACCACAAGGGGTCCCACCAAGAGGGGTCACCACACGGGGACATCACAAGGGGTCCCGTCAGGAGGGGTCACCACAAGCCCCCCACCGTGTGCTTACTGCTCTCCTCTCAGAGCCCCCAGCTCCCCGATGGGGGCTCCCTCATGGCTGCATACGACAAGTCTGGATACTCGCACTCGGAGACCTCCCTGGTCGCCCTCATCTACCTGTCCAGCCAGGTAAGGCCACCTTCTCCGCAGCCGTTGTGCCCACCCAGGACCCTGAGCAGAGGCGCCTCTGCCAATCCCAGCTCCCACTGCTCCCCGCTTGGCCCGCAGAAGGGAACACCACCCCACATTCCTGGTCCCCAGTGACTCGGCCACCCTCCCTCCAGGACAAAATCGTGATCTCCCAAGACGAGGTGATCACCAACAACGGAGACACCAAGTGGCTGCCGTATAAGACGGGTATGGTCCAGCCTTCCCAGGTGCCCCAGGGGGCCAGGGTCCTGAAGCAGGCCACCCGCTGAGCCCCTGTCCCCACAGGCAACATCACGGTCTTCAAGCAGACATCCACCCACCTGCAGATGGCTACTACCTTCGGGCTGGAGCTGGTGATCCAGTTGCAGCCCGTGTTCCAGGCCTACGTCACAGTCGGGCCCCAGTTCAGAGGCCAGACCCGAGGTGAGCCCCCCATCAGCCCAGGATCAGCAGCTGCCTTGTTCCTGCCAGCCTGACCTCAACAGAGGCAAAGGGGCCCAACAGTACTTCCCTCGGACCCAGCAGGTCCAGTGCCCATGGCGCTGGGCCAGCCCCTCCCGGCGGCCAGCCCTCCCAGAGGTGCAGCCAGTGATGGCCTTCTGCCCAGGGCACAGTTAGGGGGATGCGGGGCAGGACAGGGACGAAGGACACACCCTCACCACCCGGCCCTCTCAGGGCTCTGCGGCAACTTCAACGGGGATACAACAGATGACTTCACGACCAGCATGGGCATCCCTGAGGGCACAGCCTCGCTCTTTGTGGACTCCTGGCGAGCAGGGAACTGCCCGACTGCCCTGGAACGGGAGACTGACCCCTGCTCCATGAGCCAGCTCAACAGTGAGTGCTCAGCCCCCAGGACGGCTGCAGGGTGGGGTGGGAGACCCACGCTGGGCACACGGGACACCCACGGGGCCTGTGCCCACAGAGGTATGCGCGGAGACCCACTGCTCGGTGCTGGTGAACACAGGCACGGTGTTCGAGAAGTGCCACGCCGTGGTGAATCCCAAGCCCTTCTACAAGGTAGGGGGCCTGCAGGCAGCCAGGAGGGCTGTGGGCTGGGGCACCTGGGGGACTCTGGGTGGTGGGAGGGCGGGCGCCCATGCCGCTGTCTGCCCGCAGAGATGCGTGTACCAGGCCTGTAACTACGAGGAAACCTTTCCACACATCTGCGCGGCCCTGGGGAACTACGCCCAGGCGTGTGCCTCGCGGGGAATTCTGCTCTGGGGCTGGAGAAGCAGCGTGGACAACTGCAGTGCGTGCTGGGCACGGCGGGGGCGGCAGGGAGACAGGGATCATGTGGGGGGCTGGGGTCATGATGAGGGTCCAGGGTCCACCTTCCAAAGGGACTGACGCCCAGGCTCCCTGCAGCCATCCCCTGCAAGGGTAACCAGACATACAGCTATGACAGCCAGGCCTGCGGCCGCACTTGCCTCTCACTGTCGGACCACGCAGCCGAGTGCCACCCCAGCACTGTCCCCGTGGAGGGCTGCAACTGCCCCGAGGGCACCTATCTGAACCATAAGGCTGAGTGTGTGCGTAAGGCCCAGTGCCCCTGCCTCCTGGACAACCACAAGCTCATCCTGGCTGGCCAGTCCACTGTGGTCGATGGCGTCATCTGGTGTGTGAGGGGTCCTGGGGGGCGGCCCGGCCCCGCCTATAGCCCCTGCCCCAGGGCCACCCACTCACACAGCCTCTCTTGCAGCTACTGTATGAAAGGGCGGCTGAGCTGCCCTGGACAGCCACAGACGCTCCTGGGTAAGTAGCACAGCGGAGGCAGCTGACCTGGACAGAGAGGTGCCCTGGCCTCCGCCTCACCAGCCTCACCTGGCCCCTCCTCCCCACAGCATCCTGCTCAGCCCCCAAGACATTCCAGTCCTGCAGCCAGTCCTCAGTGAACAAGTTTGGGGCAGCCTGTGCCCCCACATGCCAAATGTTGGCCACCGGCACCCCCTGTGTAAGGCTGGGGTGGGTGAAGGGCAGGGCACTCCCCCCTCTCCCGAGACCGCCCCAGGGGACGACCTGTGCTGACCCTCCTGCAGCCGCAACCCCAGAGCCTGGCTGGGCTGGAAGGAAGTGCAAAGTCCTCAGGAGAGGAGCGGGCTCTTTCCCTCCTCCCAGTCCTCCCAGAGAAGCCTGACCCGTGGGGCTGGGATGCCGGGCAGCTGGAGGGCTGTGTGCTCAGTCTGTAGGGTTCCCTGAGCACAGGGCCCCCCACCTTAGGTGGGAAGGAGGGAGTACCACAGCCCAGCCAGAGGCACAGAGGTCCCGAACCTTCCCTGAGGAAGGGGAGGTTTTGCTAAGAGAAAAGCCAGAGCAGGGTGGAGGCAGGCAGAGTGTCATGAGAGGAGTGCAGGGGCCCCAAGGCTGGGCCACTCGCCCAGGGCTCTGACCCTCCTCCCTGCAGGTGCCCACCAAGTGTGAGCCAGGCTGCGTCTGTGCCAAGGGGCTCTACGAGAATGCCAGCGGGCAGTGTGTGCCCCCTGAGGAGTGTCCATGCGAGTTTGCAGGAGCCTCCTACCCCCGGGGTGCCAAGCTCCACACCGACTGTAAGACCTGGTGAGCCACAGTCCCACCCTGGAGACCCCAGTAGACCAGGGCCATCCTCGGGGTCCTCTGGGACTGGCAGGGGTCGGCATCCTTCTGGGGTGCGTGTGGCCCACATCTCTCAGAATCCCAGAGCACCCTGCTTCCCCGCAGTACCTGCTCCAGGGGAAAGTGGACGTGCCAACAGAGCGCCCACTGCTCGTCCACCTGCACCCTCTATGGGGAGGGTCACGTGGTCACCTTTGACGGGCAGCGCTTCGTGTTTGAGGGCAACTGCGAGTACATCCTGGCCACGGTGAGGCCCTGGGAGAAGGGGAGGGGGTCATGGGGGGGCCACAAGGAGACCCTGGGGGAAGTGGGAGGCCATAGGGGGGCCAAGAGGATGGCCTGGGGGGACCACACAGGGCTCCTGGCAGGCTCCTCAGTGCCCCCTCCCCACAGGATGGCTGCGGCACCAATGATTCACAGCCCACCTTCAAGATCCTGACAGAGAATGTCGTGTGTGGAAAATCGGGTGTCACCTGCTCCCGGGCCATCAGGATATCCCTGGGGGTGAGCAGGCTGCATGGGTATCCCATGGCAGCCACCAAGCCCCAGGTCCTGGCCTCTCTGTGCCTACTCGTCCACATGATGGGCAGCAGTACCCCTTGGAGCTGGACAGCATGGGCGTGGCGGGGGGGGGCACGGTTCTCCCAGAGTCTGACTCAGCCCTTGGCACAGTGTCCATGACGCTCTGGAACCTCCTGCCCCCAGAGCTGGCCCTCAGCAGGTGCTGACCGGCCCATGTCCGTAACGGACACTCCGCCTCAGAGAGCACGGGCGGGGCAGCAGAACTGGCGGCACTGGGCAACCCAGTGACGGCCCTGCCCCACAGGGCCTGTCCATCGTGCTGGCCGACAGGAACTACACAGTCAGCGGGGCAGACCCCCAGGTGCACTTCCGGGTCAAGGCCGGCTCCCTGCACCTGCTGCTGGACATCACCATCGGCAGCGGCTACAACCTGACCGTCATCTGGAACAAGCACATGACCGTCTCCATCAAGATCTCGCGTGCCTCACAGGTACCATGCGCCACTGCCCAGGCCATCAGAGTGGGGCAGCGCCCATCCGTCCACCTGCCCATCTGACACTGGCCTCCGCAGGACGCCCTGTGCGGCCTATGCGGTAACTACAACGGGAACATGAAGGACGACTTTGAAACACGCAGCAAGTACGTGGCGTCCAGCGAGCTGGAATTCGTGAATTCATGGAAGGAGAGCCCACTGTGTGGGGACGCCAGCTTCGCACTGGACCCCTGCAGCCTCAATGCCTTCCGCCGCGCCTGGGCCGAGCGCAAGTGCAGCATCATCAACAGCCAGACCTTCGCCGCCTGCCACAGCCAGGTGAGCCACACGCCTCAGGAGCCGGGCTCCAGGCTCCCACAACGACAAAAACTCAGGCCCCGGGCCTGACAGGAGGGCGAGCAGCAGACGCTGAGGGCTGGTTCCCATAGGTGTACCGCCTGCCTTACTACGAGGCCTGTGTGCGTGACACGTGTGGCTGTGACACTGGTGGGGACTGTGAGTGCCTATGCGACGCTGTAGCCGCCTATGCCAAGGCCTGCCTGGACAAGGGCGTGTGCGTGGACTGGAGGGCCCCTGACTTCTGCCGTGAGTACCCTGTCCCCCCAACGGTGGGTGATCATGGTGCAGCACCTCTCTGGGGCAGGCAGCAGCAGGCTGTGCCCTGCAAAGGGACCCCGCAGCAGGACCTTGAGCCTCCCAGGCCCTTGCCAAGGGGCTTCTGCGGTGGGCTCAGGGCTGCCTAACAGGCGCCCATCCTCCCAGCCATCTACTGCGGCTTCTACAACTCCCACACGCGGGTGGACGACGGCCAGTTCCAGTACACCCAGGAGGCCAACTGCACATGGCACTACCAGCCGTGCCTCTGCCCCCAGCAGCTGCAGAGCCTCCCGGGCACCAACATCGAAGGTGCGGGCATGGAGAGGGAGAGGTGGGCCCAGAGGACTGATGGCCTCCTGGGCAGGGTGGAGAGGGCTGAGGGCTGGGGAAGGACTGGGATGGGGGGGCAGCCAGGAGCCATGGGGACTGCGGCAGGCACAGTGCATGGTGACTGGGGTGGGGGTCAAGGGGGTACCTGTCTGGGCAGTTCAGGGGAGAGGCCAAGAGTGGCTGTGAACAGAGGGCAGGAGCCAGAGCCTGTTGAAGAGGCTCTCCGGCTCCGGCACTGAGGTCTGGCTGTTCTCGGCTCCACCCTTAGGCTGCTACAACTGCTCCCAGGATGAGTACTTCGACCAGGACAAGAGGACATGCATGCCCTGCAGTAAGCTCAGTCCGGAGGCCCCACAGTGCAGCCCCCAGCCCCTGCACAAACCTCTGGCCAGCTCGGCACCCTACTCCCCAGGCTGTGCCCCTGGGGCGCCAATATCCCCATGCCCCCAGACAGTAGACACACAGGGAGAATGGTTGTGCCTCCCCTCCCCAACACTGACTTAACCACACCCAGCCCCCAGGGGCAGGGCAGACCCAGACCCAGGCTCGGCCAGGCTGCTGGGTGTGTGGGTGACAGCCCGCCTGGAGAGCTGCCTTACGGGGGCATTGGACAGCGTCCCGGCTGCCAGGCCATCACCATTGTTGGGGAGTGGTACTGGGAGAGAGAAGATGGGGGTAGGAGGGTGGAGGAGCAGGGTCCCATCTCTGTCTCTGGGGAGCACCTGCCTCAGGCGCTGGGGACACCCTGGAGGGTGGGGCTAGGCTTGGCGGCACCTGGGGACAGTGCTGACTGCCCTTCTTCTTGCAGTGCTGCTGCCCACCACTCCGCTGCCGCCCACCACAGGTGATTGCGCACGTGCTAGGTGCCAAGGTGAAGCAGGCGCTCTCCCCAGGCTCGTCCCTGGTCACCTGTCAGCCCAGCCTGTGTCCATCTCTGCAGGCACTGGCTGCCTGGTGGAGCAGGGCTGGGACGCACCCGGGCAGTCTTGGGCTACCCCACACTGGGGGCGACCAGTGCTGACCAGAACAGCAGAGGGGAGGGACGTGTAAAGCTCACCTCCTGGCCAGCCAACACTGCCCCCTGCACACCACTGTCACGGGAAGACTGAAGGGACCCGATGTTGTCCTCAGAGGCCACAGGCCAGCCTGTCCCTTTGCCTCCTGTCCAGCCCACTGGGGGTGGGGGGCTGCATGATTCAGAGGCTCAGCAGGCAAGAGCGGGGGCTCCTCCCAAGGTGGTACCCACAGTAACAGCCTTTCTTCCTCACTCAGGCCTGCCCACCACAGAAGCCAGGCCCACCTCTGCCAACCCCAACACCACGGCCACCCCCAGAACCACTGGCACTCTCAGCTCCACTGCACCCTCACCAAGCTCCCATGCCACACCTACACCCACGGCCTCGGCCCCGGCCCCCTCCTCCACACAGGCAGGGACAGCCCCGATCACCGGGACAGAACCAACAGCCCCCTCAGGAGGTGAGGAGACTGCGGGGTAAAGAGGACGTGCAGGAGCGGATGCACGTGGGGTGTGGGCCGGAGCTCCGGCACAGAAGAGGGTGTGAAGGGTAAGTTGCTCACAGGCTGTGCCGTTCCTTGCTGTTGGACACTGTCACTAAAAAGTATGTGGCACCTGCGGGCCCAGGGGGCATAGGCCAGCCCTCCGTGAGCCCATCCACCCCACATAGCAGCACCCCTGCCTACTGTCCAGGGACCATGAGGGGACAGACATGGGTCCTACCAGCAAGGGCAGCTGAAGCGACAGCCAGTGGCCCAATGACCTGTGGTCACTGGAAAAGCCACTGAGGCCCCAAGTCAAGGCTGGATGAGTGTAAGCTCTGGGATGAAACATGCCCCAGTCAAGGGGGTTGAGTGCACCCAGCTGGCCAGGATCCTGCAGCACAGGTGGGACAGGAAAAGGGGGCGAGGGCAGATGATCAGGAGGGATATTCTGGGCCCTGTTCTCTGCAGGGTCACCTCGAACGACCACCGCTGTCACCATGAGAGCCACATCAGTGCTGGCCCCCACAGCCACCCCCAGATCAACGGCCACTGCACCCACCGTGACACAGGCCACGACGCAGCCCTCAGCACTCCCCATCAGCACAGCCACCCAATCCACAGCTCGATCCACAGTGCGCACCACAGTGGCACGGCCAACACCACCCACCCAAGATACACCGACAGAGATCCCCAAAAGTAAGGGTACCCCACCCAGCTGTCCCCACAGAGGGGATGTACCACAGGTGATCCAACACCAAGCCCAAGCTGAGTGGAGATGGATATGAAAGCTCAGCTTCCAACCCCCAGGAGGGGACACATCCAACCCCAAAGGGGGACAGCCTGACTAAGCCAAGAGCTAACAACATGCTCTCTGCACTTCTCTTCCCCACAGCACCTGCCCGCCCGACCACCACAGCCACCCCAACACCAGGTGAGCACAGGCCTATGGGGACACCAGAGGTAGCAAGGCACTGGATGGAAGGTATAGTGAGCAGGTCTTAAATCAGGGACACAACTCCAAGTCCCTGAAGAAACCCTACTGGAAAGACAAAAGGGCTGGCCTGAACCCATTACAACAACCCTGAGAGTGCAACACACTGGGTGCCCGGTAGGCCTACAGGGGAGAAACACAAACAAAATAACCAAAATCAGAAGTGACTCAGACAGGCACTATAGGGACAGACCACAAGTGCACAGAGGAAGGAAAACGCAGAAGGAGGAGGGAGACAAGACAGCAGAAGACACTTGACAAACAAATATGAATTATAACAAATAGACCCTTTATGTTTTTCACAGAGAACTCAACTCAACACCAACCTGAAGGAACCACCACACGATCGCCCCACAGCACCACAGGCCAGACCACCAAAAACACAAGCCCAGGCACAAGGTCAACAATGGCCACGTCCCCTCCACGCACCACCGTCTCCCCCAAGACCACCAGCAGAGGCACAGGGACCCCAGGGGCACACACTGCCACGGCCACGCCCAGCAGGCCACACACTCCATTCACCACTCAGTCCCCCAACACGGGGTCAGTGTCCACCACCGCACACCTGACAGGCCCACCCACAGGAACATCATTCCGGACCACCACCACCTTCCCAACAGCATCTCCATCCAAGGCCACGCAGTCCACTCCCGTTCCAAACTCTGCCACCTCCTCTGTCACTCCCACTTCGCACCGAGTGGTCACCCCAACGCAACCAGACACCCACTCTCCTTACACCTCTACTGCAAGGCCAACAGGCTCCTCTCCGCCATCCACACACGTCCCAGTCACAGGCACATGGCCCTCACCCACCGCTCCGCCAGGGACCATGACCACAACGGGAACCACCCAAGCCCCTCACTCTGTCAGCACAGCCAAGACCTCCACCTCCCTCGTGTCACACCCCTCCGCCCCGGCACACTCTGGGACCACGTCCCCTCCACGCACCACCGTCTCCCCCAAGACCACCAGCAGAGGCACAGGGACCCCAGGGGCACACACTGCCACGGCCACGCCCAGCAGGCCACACACTCCATTCACCACTCAGTCCCCCAACACGGGGTCAGTGTCCACCACCGCACACCTGACAGGCCCGCCCACAGGAACATCATTCCGGACCACCACCACCTACCCAACAGCATCTCCATCCAAGACCACGCAGTCCACTCCCGTTCCAAACTCTGCCACCTCCTCTGTCACTCCCACTTCGCACCGAGTGGTCACCCCAACGCAACCAGACACCCACTCTCCTTACCCCTCTACTGCAAGGCCAACAGGCTCCTCTCCGCCATCCACACACGTCCCGGTCACAGGCACAGGGCCCTCACCCACCGCTCCGCCAGGGACCATGACCACAACGGGAACCACCCAAGCCCCTCACTCTGTCAGCACAGCCAAGACCTCCACCTCCCTCGTGTCACACCCCTCCGCCCCGGCACACTCTGGGACCACGTCCCCTCCACGCACCACCGTCTCCCCCAAGACCACCAGCAGAGGCACTGGGACCCCAGGGGCACACACTGCCACGGCCACGCCCAGCAGGCCACACACTCCATTCACCACTCAGTCCCCCAACACGGGGTCAGTGTCCACCACCGCACACCTGACAGGCCCGCCCACAGGAACATCATTCCGGACCACCACCACCTTCCCAACAGCATCTCCATCCAAGACCACGCAGTCCACTCCCGTTCCAAACTCTGCCACCTCCTCTGTCACTCCCACTTCGCACCGAGTGGTCACCCCAACGCAACCAGACACCCACTCTCCTTACCCCTCTACTGCAAGGCCAACAGGCTCCTCTCCGCCACCCACACACGTCCCGGTCACAGGCACAGGGCCCTCACCCACCGCTCCGCCAGGGACCATGACCACAACGGGAACCACCCAAGCCCCTCACTCTGTCAGCACAGCCAAGACCTCCACCTCCCTCGTGTCACACCCCTCCGCCCCGGCACACTCTGGGACCACGTCACCTCCACGCACCACCGTCTCCCCCAAGACCACCAGCAGAGGCACAGGGACCCCAGGGGCACACACTGCCACGGCCACGCCCAGCAGGCCACACACTCCATTCACCACTCAGTCCCCCAACACGGGGTCAGTGTCCACCACCGCACACCTGACAGGCCCGCCCACAGGAACATCATTCCGGACCACCACCACCTTCCCAACAGCATCTCCATCCAAGACCACGCAGTCCACTCCCGTTCCAAACTCTGCCACCTCCTCTGTCACTCCCACTTCGCACCGAGTGGTCACCCCAACGCAACCAGACACCCACTCTCCTTACCCCTCTACTGCAAGGCCAACAGGCTCCTCTCCGCCATCCACACACGTCCCGGTCACAGGCACAGGGCCCTCACCCACCGCTCCGCCAGGGACCATGACCACAACGGGAACCACCCAAGCCCCTCACTCTGTCAGCACAGCCAAGACCTCCACCTCCCTCGTGTCACACCCCTCCGCCCCGGCACACTCTGGGACCACGTCCCCTCCACGCACCACCGTCTCCCCCAAGACCACCAGCAGAGGCACAGGGACCCCAGGGGCACACACTGCCACGGCCACGCCCAGCAGGCCACACACTCCATTCACCACTCAGTCCCCCAACACGGGGTCAGTGTCCACCACCGCACACCTGACAGGCCCGCCCACAGGAACATCATTCCGGACCACCACCACCTACCCAACAGCATCTCCATCCAAGACCACGCAGTCCACTCCCGTTCCAAACTCTGCCACCTCCTCTGTCACTCCCACTTCGCACCGAGTGGTCACCCCAACGCAACCAGACACCCACTCTCCTTACCCCTCTACTGCAAGGCCAACAGGCTCCTCTCCGCCACCCACACACGTCCCGGTCACAGGCACAGGGCCCTCACCCACCGCTCCGCCAGGGACCATGACCACAACGGGAACCACCCAAGCCCCTCACTCTGTCAGCACAGCCAAGACCTCCACCTCCCTCGTGTCACACCCCTCCGCCCCGGCACACTCTGGGACCACGTCCCCTCCACGCACCACCGTCTCCCCCAAGACCACCAGCAGAGGCACAGGGACCCCAGGGGCACACACTGCCACGGCCACGCCCAGCAGGCCACACACTCCATTCACCACTCAGTCCCCCAACACGGGGTCAGTGTCCACCACTGCACACCTGACAGGCCCGCCCACAGGAACATCATTCCGGACCACCACCACCTTCCCAACAGCATCTCCATCCAAGACCACGCAGTCCACTCCCGTTCCAAACTCTGCCACCTCCTCTGTCACTCCCACTTCGCACCGAGTGGTCACCCCAACGCAACCAGACACCCACTCTCCTTACCCCTCTACTGCAAGGCCAACAGGCTCCTCTCCGCCACCCACACACGTCCCGGTCACAGGCACAGGGCCCTCACCCACCGCTCCGCCAGGGACCATGACCACAACGGGAACCACCCAAGCCCCTCACTCTGTCAGCACAGCCAAGACCTCCACCTCCCTCGTGTCACACCCCTCCGCCCCGGCACACTCTGGGACCACGTCACCTCCACGCACCACCGTCTCCCCCAAGACCACCAGCAGAGGCACAGGGACCCCAGGGGCACACACTGCCACGGCCACGCCCAGCAGGCCACACACTCCATTCACCACTCAGTCCCCCAACACGGGGTCAGTGTCCACCACCGCACACCTGACAGGCCCGCCCACAGGAACATCATTCCGGACCACCACCACCTTCCCAACAGCATCTCCATCCAAGACCACGCAGTCCACTCCCGTTCCAAACTCTGCCACCTCCTCTGTCACTCCCACTTCGCACCGAGTGGTCACCCCAACGCAACCAGACACCCACTCTCCTTACCCCTCTACTGCAAGGCCAACAGGCTCCTCTCCGCCATCCACACACGTCCCGGTCACAGGCACAGGGCTCTCACCCACCGCTCCGCCAGGGACCATGACCACAACGGGAACCACCCAAGCCCCTCACTCTGTCAGCACAGCCAAGACCTCCACCTCCCTCGTGTCACACCCCTCCGCCCCGGCACACTCTGGGACCACGTCCCCTCCACGCACCACCGTCTCCCCCAAGACCACCAGCAGAGGCACAGGGACCCCAGGGGCACACACTGCCACGGCCACGCCCAGCAGGCCACACACTCCATTCACCACTCAGTCCCCCAACACGGGGTCAGTGTCCACCACCGCACACCTGACAGGCCCGCCCACAGGAACATCATTCCGGACCACCACCACCTTCCCAACAGCATCTCCATCCAAGACCACGCAGTCCACTCCCGTTCCAAACTCTGCCACCTCCTCTGTCACTCCCACTTCGCACCGAGTGGTCACCCCAACGCAACCAGACACCCACTCTCCTTACCCCTCTACTGCAAGGCCAACAGGCTCCTCTCCGCCATCCACACACGTCCCGGTCACAGGCACAGGGCCCTCACCCACCGCTCCGCCAGGGACCATGACCACAACGGGAACCACCCAAGCCCCTCACTCTGTCAGCACAGCCAAGACCTCCACCTCCCTCGTGTCACACCCCTCCGCCCCGGCACACTCTGGGACCACGTCCCCTCCACGCACCACCGTCTCCCCCAAGACCACCAGCAGAGGCACAGGGACCCCAGGGGCACACACTGCCACGGCCACGCCCAGCAGGCCACACACTCCATTCACCACTCAGTCCCCCAACACGGGGTCAGTGTCCACCACCGCACACCTGACAGGCCCGCCCACAGGAACATCATTCCGGACCACCACCACCTTCCCAACAGCATCTCCATCCAAGACCACGCAGTCCACTCCCGTTCCAAACTCTGCCACCTCCTCTGTCACTCCCACTTCGCACCGAGTGGTCACCCCAACGCAACCAGACACCCACTCTCCTTACCCCTCTACTGCAAGGCCAACAGGCTCCTCTCCGCCACCCACACACGTCCCGGTCACAGGCACAGGGCCCTCACCCACCGCTCCGCCAGGGACCATGACCACAACGGGAACCACCCAAGCCCCTCACTCTGTCAGCACAGCCAAGACCTCCACCTCCCTCGTGTCACACCCCTCCGCCCCGGCACACTCTGGGACCACGTCCCCTCCACGCACCACCGTCTCCCCCAAGACCACCAGCAGAGGCACAGGGACCCCAGGGGCACACACTGCCACGGCCACGCCCAGCAGGCCACACACTCCATTCACCACTCAGTCCCCCAACACGGGGTCAGTGTCCACCACCGCACACCTGACAGGCCCGCCCACAGGAACATCATTCCGGACCACCACCACCTTCCCAACAGCATCTCCATCCAAGACCACGCAGTCCACTCCCGTTCCAAACTCTGCCACCTCCTCTGTCACTCCCACTTCGCACCGAGTGGTCACCCCAACGCAACCAGACACCCACTCTCCTTACCCCTCTACTGCAAGGCCAACAGGCTCCTCTCCGCCACCCACACACGTCCCGGTCACAGGCACAGGGCCCTCACCCACCGCTCCGCCAGGGACCATGACCACAACGGGAACCACCCAAGCCCCTCACTCTGTCAGCACAGCCAAGACCTCCACCTCCCTCGTGTCACACCCCTCCGCCCCGGCACACTCTGGGACCACGTCCCCTCCACGCACCACCGTCTCCCCCAAGACCACCAGCAGAGGCACAGGGACCCCAGGGGCACACACTGCCACGGCCACGCCCAGCAGGCCACACACTCCATTCACCACTCAGTCCCCCAACACGGGGTCAGTGTCCACCACCGCACACCTGACAGGCCCGCCCACAGGAACATCATTCCGGACCACCACCACCTTCCCAACAGCATCTCCATCCAAGACCACGCAGTCCACTCCCGTTCCAAACTCTGCCACCTCCTCTGTCACTCCCACTTCGCACCGAGTGGTCACCCCAACGCAACCAGACACCCACTCTCCTTACCCCTCTACTGCAAGGCCAACAGGCTCCTCTCCGCCATCCACACACGTCCCGGTCACAGGCACAGGGCCCTCACCCACCGCTCCGCCAGGGACCATGACCACAACGGGAACCACCCAAGCCCCTCACTCTGTCAGCACAGCCAAGACCTCCACCTCCCTCGTGTCACACCCCTCCGCCCCGGCACACTCTGGGACCACGTCCCCTCCACGCACCACCGTCTCCCCCAAGACCACCAGCAGAGGCACAGGGACCCCAGGGGCACACACTGCCACGGCCACGCCCAGCAGGCCACACACTCCATTCACCACTCAGTCCCCCAACACGGGGTCAGTGTCCACCACCGCACACCTGACAGGCCCGCCCACAGGAACATCATTCCGGACCACCACCACCTTCCCAACAGCATCTCCATCCAAGACCACGCAGTCCACTCCCGTTCCAAACTCTGCCACCTCCTCTGTCACTCCCACTTCGCACCGAGTGGTCACCCCAACGCAACCAGACACCCACTCTCCTTACCCCTCTACTGCAAGGCCAACAGGCTCCTCTCCGCCATCCACACACGTCCCGGTCACAG
Organism: Miniopterus natalensis; assembly: GCF_054644295.1. Taxonomy (NCBI): domain Eukaryota; kingdom Metazoa; phylum Chordata; class Mammalia; order Chiroptera; family Miniopteridae; genus Miniopterus; species Miniopterus natalensis. The sequence continues at coordinate 77,629,202 of NC_142091.1, forward strand.
GCACAGGGCCCTCACCCACCGCTCCGCCAGGGACCATGACCACAACGGGAACCACCCAAGCCCCTCACTCTGTCAGCACAGCCAAGACCTCCACCTCCCTCGTGTCACACCCCTCCGCCCCGGCACACTCTGGGACCACGTCCCCTCCACGCACCACCGTCTCCCCCAAGACCACCAGCAGAGGCACAGGGACCCCAGGGGCACACACTGCCACGGCCACGCCCAGCAGGCCACACACTCCATTCACCACTCAGTCCCCCAACACGGGGTCAGTGTCCACCACCGCACACCTGACAGGCCCGCCCACAGGAACATCATTCCGGACCACCACCACCTTCCCAACAGCATCTCCATCCAAGACCACGCAGTCCACTCCCGTTCCAAACTCTGCCACCTCCTCTGTCACTCCCACTTCGCACCGAGTGGTCACCCCAACGCAACCAGACACCCACTCTCCTTACCCCTCTACTGCAAGGCCAACAGGCTCCTCTCCGCCATCCACACACGTCCCGGTCACAGGCACAGGGCCCTCACCCACCGCTCCGCCAGGGACCATGACCACAACGGGAACCACCCAAGCCCCTCACTCTGTCAGCACAGCCAAGACCTCCACCTCCCTCGTGTCACACCCCTCCGCCCCGGCACACTCTGGGACCACGTCCCCTCCACGCACCACCGTCTCCCCCAAGACCACCAGCAGAGGCACAGGGACCCCAGGGGCACACACTGCCACGGCCACGCCCAGCAGGCCACACACTCCATTCACCACTCAGTCCCCCAACACGGGGTCAGTGTCCACCACCGCACACCTGACAGGCCCGCCCACAGGAACATCATTCCGGACCACCACCACCTTCCCAACAGCATCTCCATCCAAGACCACGCAGTCCACTCCCGTTCCAAACTCTGCCACCTCCTCTGTCACTCCCACTTCGCACCGAGTGGTCACCCCAACGCAACCAGACACCCACTCTCCTTACCCCTCTACTGCAAGGCCAACAGGCTCCTCTCCGCCATCCACACACGTCCCGGTCACAGGCACAGGGCCCTCACCCACCGCTCCGCCAGGGACCATGACCACAACGGGAACCACCCAAGCCCCTCACTCTGTCAGCACAGCCAAGACCTCCACCTCCCTCGTGTCACACCCCTCCGCCCCGGCACACTCTGGGACCACGTCCCCTCCACGCACCACCGTCTCCCCCAAGACCACCAGCAGAGGCACAGGGACCCCAGGGGCACACACTGCCACGGCCACGCCCAGCAGGCCACACACTCCATTCACCACTCAGTCCCCCAACACGGGGTCAGTGTCCACCACCGCACACCTGACAGGCCCGCCCACAGGAACATCATTCCGGACCACCACCACCTTCCCAACAGCATCTCCATCCAAGACCACGCAGTCCACTCCCGTTCCAAACTCTGCCACCTCCTCTGTCACTCCCACTTCGCACCGAGTGGTCACCCCAACGCAACCAGACACCCACTCTCCTTACCCCTCTACTGCAAGGCCAACAGGCTCCTCTCCGCCATCCACACACGTCCCGGTCACAGGCACAGGGCCCTCAGCCACCGCTCCGCCAGGGACCATGACCACAACGGGAACCACCCAAGCCCCTCACTCTGTCAGCACAGCCAAGACCTCCACCTCCCTCGTGTCACACCCCTCCGCCCCGGCACACTCTGGGACCACGTCCCCTCCACGCACCACCGTCTCCCCCAAGACCACCAGCAGAGGCACAGGGACCCCAGGGGCACACACTGCCACGGCCACGCCCAGCAGGCCACACACTCCATTCACCACTCAGTCCCCCAACACGGGGTCAGTGTCCACCACCGCACACCTGACAGGCCCGCCCACAGGAACATCATTCCGGACCACCACCACCTTCCCAACAGCATCTCCATCCAAGACCACGCAGTCCACTCCCGTTCCAAACTCTGCCACCTCCTCTGTCACTCCCACTTCGCACCGAGTGGTCACTCCAACGCAACCAGACACCCACTCTCCTTACCCCTCTACTGCAAGGCCAACAGGCTCCTCTCCGCCATCCACACACGTCGCGGTCACAGGCACAGGGCCCTCACCCACCGCTCCGCCAGGGACCATGACCACAACGGGAACCACCCAAGCCCCTCACTCTGTCAGCACAGCCAAGACCTCCACCTCCCTCGTGTCACACCCCTCCGCCCCGGCACACTCTGGGACCACGTCCCCTCCACGCACCACCGTCTCCCCCAAGACCACCAGCATAGGCACAGGGACCCCAGGGGCACACACTGCCACAGCCACACCCAGCAGGCCACACACTCCATTCACCACTCAGTCCCCCAACACGGGGTCAGTGTCCACCACCGCACACCTGACAGGCCTGCCCACAGGAACATCATTCCGGACCACCACCACCTACCCAACAGCATCTCCATCCAAGACCACGCAGTCCACTCCCGTTCCAAACTCTGCCACCTCCTCTGTCACTCCCACTTCGCACCGAGTGGTCACCCCAACGCAACCAGACACCCACTCTCCTTACCCCTCTACTGCAAGGCCAACAGGCTCCTCTCCGCCATCCACACACGTCCCGGTCACAGGCACAGGGCCCTCACCCACCGCTCCGCCAGGGACCATGACCACAACGGGAACCACCCAAGCCCCTCACTCTGTCAGCACAGCCAAGACCTCCACCTCCCTCGTGTCACACCCCTCCGCCCCGGCACACTCTGGGACCACGTCCCCTCCACGCACCACCGTCTCCCCCAAGACCACCAGCAGAGGCACAGGGACCCCAGGGGCACACACTGCCACGGCCACGCCCAGCAGGCCACACACTCCTTTCACCATTCACTCTTCCCCCATGGTTTCTGTGTCCACTACTTCACAGTCCACTCTTCTCACCACCCGAGTTCCCATGCCTAGCCTCATGTCATCCACTCTGGGGGTGACATCCATCCCCAGTTCTCCTGCCACGAACCTCACCACCAGGCATCCTAGTACCACTGGACTGCTGACCACTATCTTCCTGACCAGCTCCATCACTACGCAAAGAAGCTCCTCCTCCCCCACTGCGGGGTCCTCCACCTCATCTCTCCTCACATCCTGGCCCAGCTACTCCAGTAAGTGATGTCTCTACAGCCCACCTAGTGACCCTGGGGCACTGCTTCCTCCCAGCCTTGCCTCTGTACTCAGCAGCACAGTGGATCATTCCCACAGTGTCCCTCCTTTCTCTTGTCCCTTCACACTGCCTGATGCCACCAGGGCTCTTCCAATGCCAACTTGTCTGTCCCCCATTCTGTACTCACATCACACCTGACATACTGCTGTTTTCATGGTTGGTATGTCTCCTTTCCTTCCCCTGAAGCCTTCACTTCTGAGGATAGCCGGGTAGCACAGGGAGCTGAGCACAGTCTTGGTTGTAGAGCCTGCCTTGGGTCGGCCCAGCTATAGGGTGTACTCAGCTGTGCACTCAGGGTGTCTGCATCCTCACCAGCTCACCTGCTTCCCAGGCCTCTGCTTTCTCTGGCCTGTCCTCTGCCACGTTTTCCCTCCCTTGGGGCCTGTTCTCAACCCTCCTTGTAGGGTCGCCAACTCCTCCCTCTCTCCTCCCCAGGAACCTCTCCAGCAAACCTGTCTGGCTGGAATGAGCACTGGCCTCCCCCATTGGTCCCCCTTTCCCACCTCCAGTCCTGGGCCTGGCTCACTCATACCCCACCTCTCACCCTCATGGTCCCACCTACAGTCCTGGTTATCCTTGGAGGGGACCCCACTACTCAGCAGCCTTCCACCGCTGCGCAGTGTGGGGTTCAGAGGAGGTTAGGGCTGGCAGGCATCCAGAGTGCAACTATTCCCACCTTCCCCCAGGCTGCAGAAAGGCAAGCAGACTGGTAGGCCATGCCTCACCCCAGGTGACCACTAGGGGCCGAGCTGGGACTAGCAGCAGGGCCCCCATGTCCCACTGTTGGTCTTGCCCAAGCTTCAGCCCTCCAGCTTCCACTCTGCCCTCCTGCACCCAGGCCTGCCTTAACCCACCTTGTCCTCCAGGGACAGCATTCCCCTCCCTTTTGGGTGTGCCCTCCATGGCATCTGTTGCCTGGACTGGGCTCCCCTCACAAGCCCCAGGTAGGACTGTTCACAGTGACACATATCTCCTATAGGAAAAGCGCTGGGTGTAGGTTGTCCATTGGGTTGGACACAGGCCAAAGCTCACAGGTCCACTTGGGGACCACAGACTCCTGCAGGCAGCTCCCATCTGAGAACACTGACATCCCCCCCTTACCCCTCCTGCAGGTTCTAGGCCCAGCCAACCAGACACACCTATGCCCACAGGTAGGTATCAGCTGGGAGGGGAGGCTGGGGACCAGCGTGGGAATCTGCCTCATCTTCTAAGAAGCCCTTGACCTCAGGGGAGACCAGCAGGCTTTGTGCCCGGTGTGAGGTCTGAGATCAGTGGGGCTCAGACAAGAGGAGACAGCCTGGGTGGGATCCAACAGGCCCCCCATGGGACCCAGTCTCATCTAAGTGGTTGTGCGGTTGGTATTCTGCTTCCCCCGGCTCCCTGGGCCAGCATTACTCCCCATCCCACACAGAAGGGGCTTGAGGAGCCTGAGGCCCCAAGCCCCGAGGATACACAAGTCCTACCCTGCACCTGCCACCACCTTACCCTGGTGCAGCATCTCACTGCCTGTCTCTCGGCTCCCAGAGGTCTGCCGTGTGAGGGAACTTGAGGAGGAGGTCACTTATGAGGGGTGCACGGCCAACGTGACAGTGACCCGCTGTGAGGGCGTCTGCGCCTCTGTAACGAGGTGAGCGTGGGACCCAGGAAGCCTCTACCCACTGTTGGGCTCCAAGCTTGGAGACTGCCGTGCCCAGCAGAGGCTCCCAGTTGGAGTCCTCAGGTCCAGCCATGAGCTCATGCCCTGCCTCAGCTATGCCTGTAGCTGACCCCCTGAGAGCCAGGAGGTCAGCAACAGAGGATGTACCCTGAGGACCCCCCCTTGGTCTGCCCTTCTCTGGAGTGGCTGGGGAGGGGTGGGACCGCCCCCCCCAAGGCTGCAACCCTGACCCATACACACTGCGGTGGATTCTTTTCAGCTTCAACCCAAACACTGAGCAAGTGGACACTCTTTGCAGCTGCTGCCACCCCCTTGGCTCCTACCAGAAGCAGGTGGCACTGCCCTGCCCAGACCCTAGGGCGCCGGGCCAACAGTTGGTGCTCACACTGCAAGTGTTCCGACGCTGCGTGTGTGGCCCCTGGACCTGCAGAGACTAGGGCACAGCCCCCCCGGGTGAGAAGAGGAAGCACCGCTCCCTGCTCCCCAGCCCCTGCTTGCTGTGCCCAGCAGCCCCTTTCCAGGCATGGCCTCAAACAACCCTGGGCACAGCTCAGGGAAGGGTCTATAAGGAGCGGGTCCCGCAGACCTGGCCCAGCCCAACAGGCTGTCCTGAACTGCTGGCCTCCAGTCTATACAAGTCTTTCAGGCCACGCCCACCATCATCCACACAGCCTCCCAGCCTTGGAAGGCAGCTGCCCAGCCCTGCCGAACCACACCCTGGGGACACCCAAGGAAACCTGCTCCAGAGGGGTGCCTGAGGAGAGGGAGGCACTGAAGCAAGGATGGTTAGGGAAAAGGCAGCAAGGAGAGGGGCCGAGTAGTCAGGGAAGGGAAATGAGGGCAAGAGGAAGGTGGACGCAGGCACCAGCCAACATGGGCTCCTGCCCACCAACCAAGCTCACCCTGGGGAGGGGCATCACAGTGCCATGCTCAATAAACCCCTGTGAACAGATGACAAATAAACTGCCACTGGTCAACGCACAAGGCTGTTGTGAGCTCTGCTTGTTGTGTCCCCTGCCCCTCGGCACTTGTGCCTCCAAGCCCGCCTGCCCCAGGAGGCTAGGCTGGTGTCAGGCTAGGACCCTCCCCGTTGCAGGCCCTCTTGCCCTCCTCAGGCCAACCTCCAGGTCCCTCCCTTACTTAGGACTCTTCTGAGAAACCTCCATCCTGTGGGATCCTGCTCCCAGTCTGTGGTGGGGTCACCCTCCCATGAGCTCTGCGGGCTTATTCCCCAGGAGGAACCCTGGTCCCATTTGTCTCTTAGACCCACGACCTCCATAGACCGACCACCCCCCATGCCCTGTGCAGTGGAGGGGACCCGGTGGGGCCCTAGCGGGATGACCCCACAGGCTCAACCACACACCCTAAACCCAGTGCAGAGCAAAAGGCACATCACCTCCAATGCACCTAAGCTTCCACCTGAGGCCAGGCAGCCACATTCTGGAGGACAGCCCACCCAGGCACCGAGCTGTGTCCTTGGGGTCAACAACTAACACGCCTCCAGGACGGGACTTCCAGCTGCATGCAGGCTGCTTTCCCTCTGGGGACGACACGCACACTCCCATCACCATTCCGTCCACCCAACGACAACACACATGCTCCCATCACTGTCCCATCCCTCTGGGGACGACACGTACACTCCCATCACCATCCCAGCATTGACTTTTCCTTGGAAAGGAACATCCTTTACGATGACTCACACCTAGAATGGGACTCGCTCTAGGTGTCGTTCCAGGGAGGGTGGGGATGGATAGGGGAGACCCCGCCAAGCAGGCAGCCCACATGGACGAGCCCGAGCACGCACACTGTCAGGAGCTTGAACAGAAACACCAGGAGCTCACTTCTGTGGCCAGCCTCCACCGATGTTCACTGTACACCCAGTGCTGCTGGCCACAGGTGTCCCGCTGAGGACCCTACAGACACGGAGGTGGACACAGAGGCACTGGTGACTCAGGTCACAGTGGATCACAGAGCATGCACCACAGGGGCTACAGTGACACTGGGTGTGGGAACCTGGGGGGGTCTCAGTGTGGCTGGACCCCAGCACCCAGAGGGCACCTTCCTGCATCTGCCTCCCCAGGGACCGCCCCACAGCACAGGTCCATGTGGGTTTGAGGGACATCTCTGGGTGCCCAGCGCCTGCTGGGAAACAGGGGAACCAACAGAGCCCTGGCTCCTCTAGGCCCTCGAGTGCCAAAAGCAGACCCACCTGCCAGCCTGAGTCATTGCCCTCTGTGCACCTGCTGACTCGAAGAAGAGAGGCCCCAGCTCAGCTCAGCTCCTGGGCTGGCCAGCTCAGAGTGCAGATGTGCAGCCTGGTGGCTAGGGTGGGGCAACAGTCATGAGAGTCGAGCAATGAGAGCAATGTGCAGAGGACAAGCTCCAGCTTACCCTCAGCAAGCTCTCTGCCTGCTAACCTCCCTCTTGCGTCCATGCCGGCCAGGGTCTGTAGCACTGACTGCAACTGTGACCCCAGGGACAACTGCACGGATAGCTTAAGGCCACCAACAGGGAAGAGACCAGCTCGCCTTCCAGAATCTTCTCTGCTGGCCATGTTTAACCCTCCAGTCACAAATGGGAACCAGCCCCTGGCCACTACAGTGAAACCCAAAGATGAGTGAGGTCAGCTACACGCCCTCTAGAACCACCAGCCAGCCCTCACCATGCTGCGCCCTCACCAGCAGCACTGCAAACACTCCTTAAGAACATGTGCCGGAAGGAGACAACTGAACCAGCAGGGACGCACAGTGTATAGGGGCAAGAAAAGCACAGATGTCCCAATGTCTAGACCGAGAACCCCGCCCCAGGACAGCCACGCTCAGCACTGTAGCCCATGTGCTCTGGGCTCATGCACCAGGGCCCTGAGCATAGGGCGGGCGACAGAGGAGGACCTTATCACGTACCTCCTGCCCGGGTGGCTCCCCCAAAACAGCCACATGGCCTGGTTGAGATGAAGCCCCCACAACAGAATGTTGCCAAGATGAGCACAGTAGTGGTGTTTTGATAAAGTTCCAGAAACTGTCCATTTTCATCCAAACTTCTAGTTTCCCTTTAATTTGTAGGTTTAACCACAGAACTGTCTTGATTTCTATAAAAACGGATCCCAAGATCGTGCTCCCTCCTGACCTGACAGGCCGGCTGCAGTCCAGGCTTAGCCTTTCTCCTCACACTGCGTACATGTGGTCCCGTCCACCTAGGGGACGCAGTGCAGGCAGTCTGGAAGCGCGTGCACTACGCACGCACGTGGGGCTCGTGGGCAGCACAGCGTGCAGACGGTGGCCCAGGCGGAGATGCTAGGACTAGAACTGCTCTGACAGCAGCGCGCACAGTCTCTGGGAAACGGTCTCCTTGCTCGTCCGCAGCGTGAGCCTGTACATCTGCAACAGAGAGCACAGGTAAGAGTGACCAGGGCAGACAGGCCCTCAGCACAGCTCGGGCACCAGCCTCACTCTCCCCACGCAGCCCTTCCTGAGGTGCCCACTGCTCTAAGAGCCAGGGGCATCGCCCATGCTGCCACAGCTGAGTGAAGTCTGATAAGGGCATGAGCCCGTGTGCACGTGGAGCCGCTGCTGGTGGTGGACAAACCCCAGCCCCTGAAGGGCAATGGGGCAGCTGCTCATAAAGCTAACAGTACCTGGGCCATGAGCCGTGGCTCCACATTGCGTCCACCCAGTGAAACAGACATCTGCACAAAGGCCAGTCAAGCACCTGCAGCAGCTCTTCCCACAAGGCCCCACCCAGACCGCCCAGGAGTCTGCCAGCAGGAGGATGGGGTCAGCAGGAGTACCCCCAGGCCGCCAGAGCAATGGGACTGACGCCGGGCTGCCTCGAGGGGAGGCAGAGCTGACAGCGAGGGCGAAGGGAATGTCGTGTGCAGGATGCTGAGTTACCTGGGGGGCACACATCTGCCAGAACTCACGACCCCACACTAGTATCCATGTCTCACTGTGGCAATCACACAACAAAACAACTTGGTGTGTGCAACCACTTCCTCAAGAGCCTAACCTGGGCCTGCAGGTTGGGCTCCAAGCGCAGCAAGCACCCGATCTGGGTGGTCCTGGTGTGGATGATACCGGCTCCCACAAAGTTGGCAGGATTGGGATCAACCTCTTCAAGGAGAGCAGAGCCAAACCCAATAATCTGCACAAAGGAAACAGAGAGTTGGGATCCTGGTGGCAGCAAGGGTGGGTCCTCAGGGTCACAACTCGGGAACGCCACCAAGAAGGCCGTTACCTTGGCTTTGGTGATTTCTGTGTCCATTGGGTGCTTTGCCTTGAAAATGTTCTGCACTTCCTGCTGGGGACTGCAAGACAAAGATCAACGTCAGACCCTCAGCCTAGTCTGACCACAAGGCCCAGCCTCCCACACCCACTGCCTAAGGCGCTGCTCACTTGCTCAGCTGCTTCCAACGCTGGAAGAAATCTTGAGAGGCCATTTCTGTGGGCTGGAAAAACTTGTTGAGTGTGATGGGCAGCTTGACGGACACATTCTGAAAGGTTCCCCCATACCTGCAAGGAACAGAGAGTGCTGAGGAGACCCGTGGATGGCAGAGAACCTGGAACTCAGCTGGGAGCCATGCCCCTGCCTGCAAATCTCAGGGCACGGAAGGGCCGGGTCCAAGGTGGGGAATTCCTGCCTCATCAGCTCATCGATCCAGCTGCCTGCCAGAGAGGCCGTCCTGTCCACAGGGCAACGGAGTGTTCTGGAAGGGTAGCTGGGTCTGTCTCGTGTGCACCATCACGAGAGGACCACACACTGACCGGCACATGCCTGCTCCTGGGCACCTGTCAGTGGACACACTCCTCTGGCCGAGCGCTGTGGGTGATCACACTCCAGGACGTCCACTCCCCTCACTGTACCTCCCCATCCGTCCATGTCCAACTACTCCAAATTAATTTAAATTGTGTCAGAGGTTTTTTTTCTTTTCATGAAAAAACTGAATAAAAGAGTTTGTCTATAGAATGCAATAAAAATTTGCCTATTTCCCTAAAGTCTACAAAGCAAACGACCTTCAGATCTCTGTGGATTTAGTGTTTGAAAACATGCTTTTCCAAAAATGCAACCTTACAAACACCTGATGGGGAACTAACTGATGGACCACATACACTCCATTGTAGCCACTGGAAAATAACAGTAATGAACCAGCAGCAATACGAAAAATAATTTTAAAAACAAACAAGACAGCGGGCATGTCTACTCAGAGTGCAACTGCAAGAGGGCAGGGCAGGCAGCAGACAAGGTCTGCAGGGCCATCGCCCCGCAGTAGATTCCACAGCAGCAGGCAGGCAGCACATGCGGGACCTGCGGACCCCACCCATGGGTAGGCCCCTCCTTATCTCAGCTAGAAAGTACTGGGCCTTGAAGAGGTGACCCGCCAGCGGGAACCTCAGGTTGGACCGAGCTGGCCTCAAAGAATCTGGGCTCGTTCTCCTCCTACCTCCATGTTCTGCAGCTGGTGTTGCTGCTTAGCGAGGAAAGACGGCTCCTGGGACAAAGCTGCATGCAGGTCCAGCTCCAGCCCCTCAAGCTCCAGACCAGGGCTGGAGGCTGGGACACCCCACCAGCCAGGGGGGCCAGCACCCAGGCTCACCTGAACTGGATGTTGAGGACTGGCGCCTCGGTGAAATCCGACACGCACTCAATGTTGACAACCTGCTGCACCTGTGCGCCCCCATCCACCGTCGGGTCCACGGGCTTGGTCTGCAGGCTCAGATGTGTACGTGTCAAGGAGGCCACTTCAACGTAGGGAAGAGAGGTCTGGGCCAAGCTGGCCCTGTGGTCCCCCATGCCCAGGGAGCCCGGGAGTGAGAGTCCCTCTAGAAGGGAGGGGCTCAGAAGAGTGACACTCACACTGCTGATCTTACACAAAACCTCAAATACAGCTGATCCTACCTACAAATGTTTTTAACTATTCTGAAACAGGCTATGTTTAAAACATACTTGTCTCAAGATAAAAGTGGGTGTGGCCTGCGGGAGGAGGCTTTTCAGGGCAGGCAGTGCCCTCCTCTGGTCAAGCCGGGGCCCTGCTCACCAGCACTTTATTTGGCCAGCCCAACCTGGAAGGGAAGAACTGTGGACACCAAGGTGACACTGGCTCGGGTGTTCTCATCACATGGCTGACATTTATTAGCGACGGCCTCCATGGGCACAGTCACAGTGCGCACACCAGCTGACCCAGCTGCTGGTGGGCCCTCTGCTTCTGGCAGCAGCAGCTCCAGGGAGGAACCTCAGAGAAGGACACCAGAGCTCAAAGGGACTAACAGTGTCACAGTCTGTGAAGTAACATCACCTGAGGTGACCGGCACCTGGAATACCTGGCTCCTCTGATTGCTTTAAAACCTTCCTCAGAACCCTCCTCTAAACCCCACAGGACCACTGTCAGGGGCGTGGGGCAGACGGAACCAAGGATATTGGCCTGAAGGTCATCGGAGCAGATGAGCATCGGTGTGAAGTTTAAGAACTGTGTGGAGGTCTTATTCCCGTAAAATATGAGCATGCGACCTGGAAGGAAACCGTCTGTCTCACACACGCTTCACACAAACCCCAAGGAGCAACGGGAAGGCCAAGAACCCCCCCCAGCTGAGTCTGTCCCACAGCCAGAGCCTTCCCCGCCCTGCAGGGCCCTGGGCACCGCTCCAGCAGGGGTCCTTGCCCCATGGCAGAGCCTGTGGACTCGTGAGGCAGACATTTAGGGTGCTGCAGCGTCCCCAGTTATCCACATCAGGGCAGAGATCTTACACAGACCTCTGCGCACATTTTTATAGCTTTTGTTCAGAATGAAGTGACCCCCAAACACCCTGAAAAACAGCAACTCAGCTTCACTCTTCCCACAACTTAAAAATCAACAACCCAAACCCTGGGGAGCCCCCAGGGCCCATGGGGGGCAGACGCGGGTCCCTCCTTGTCTTCACACTTTCGCTCATCTCCCCACCTTGACCATCTGCGTGCACAGCTCAGGGCATGAAGCACATTCACGCTGTCATGCAGCCGTCCCCACCGTCATCTCCACAACTTCCCGTCTTCCCAAAAGGACGCTCTGTCCCCATTGAACAGTAACCCCCTCCCCCAGGCCCTGGCACCACCATCTACTTTCTGACACCTCCTGGTATGGATCTAACTCCTCTCGGGACCTCCTGTGAGTGGGTCACACAGTATGTGTCCTTCTGTGTCTGGCTCATTCACTCGGCAGTGTCCTCAGGGTCTGTCCCTGTGGCAGGTGGCAGGATTTCCTTCCTCTTTAAGGCTGAGTGAGATGCCACTGTGTGGATGGACGGCATTCTGTGTACCCGTCCATGTCCACGGACACCCGGGCTGCTCCCGTGTTTTAGCCACTGTGACTGATGCTGCTGTGAGCATGGGGTACAAATATCTTTCCAAGACCCTGCTTTCAAGCCTTTTGGGATGTGCCCACAAGTGGAACTGCTGGGTCACATGGTAACTCTGTTCGATTTTTTTCTTCCTTTTTTCAATCCTCACCTGAAGGTATGTTTACTGATTTTAGAGAGCAAGGAATGGGGGAGAGAGAAACATCGAAGTGAGAAAGAAACGTCTATCGGTTGCCTCCCGTACGTGCCCAGCTGGGGATGGAACCTGCCACCTAGGTCTGTGCCCTGACTATCAAACCCGGAACCTTTTTTTGGTGTACAGGACGACGCTCCAACCGGCCGAGCCGTGCGGGCTGAGGCGATTGTTTCATTCCGAGGACCTGCAACACAGCTCCCCCAGAGGCTGCAGCGGCTAACGTTCCCAGCAGTGGCTCACGGGGCTCGTTTCTTCCGTCCTCGCCAGTACTTGTTTTTTGCTTATGTGGTAGTAGCCACTCTGACAGGCGTGAGCTTGTGTCCCACTGTGGTTTTAACACGCGTCTCTCTGCTGACTGTGATGCTAGCATCTTCTCCAGTGCTCTGGGACGTCTGCGTGTCTTCCTTAGAGAAATGCCGAGCCCTCTGCCCATCTTTAACGAGGCTGCCCGTTTTGCTGCTGTTGAGCTGAAGTACTCTGTATATTCTGGAACCTAAACCCTTATCAGGTACATGACTTGGAAATATTTTCTCCCCATAATTTCCAAGAGGCGTTTTCATTATATAATTAGGACACATACCTAAATTCTGCCGAAATTCAGATTTAAGTCCAATTTGAAGCAGCTGGTTTTCAAACAACACACCGTTATTTTTACAGACAAACCTAGGGGAAGAGGGACAGTATGTGAGTCACTCAAAGATGCCCACTGACCAAACAAAGATTTGCTCTGAAAAAGGGTTTGGTGAACACGAAGGCCAGAAAGAACTCCGAGGGATAGGAGGGAGGGAAGAGTAGGACATGTCCCCAAGAACACCATGAAGAGCACCCCCTAGAGACAGGAAGTGAACAGAAAGCAGGATCCAGCAGCAAGATGATCCCAGGAGACAGGTCCTCTGCTTCATGCTGGTCTACAATCCCCAGCTGCTCCAACCATGGCACATCCCAGGCGCCCAGGCACACACACACACTGCAGGCTGGACCACAGATTCTCCAGCCAGACAGCTGGCACCAACCTCAATCAGGGATGACCATCAGCATCCCAGGCTGTGCAAACACTTGGGCGGTACCCCACTCCAGTGTGGCCCGCCCTCTCCTCCCCCTCCTCCCCTCCCCACCCCCTTCACACAGGGTCACTTTGCACTGCACAGGGGTCCAGGGTTTTGCTCATTACGTGGTGTCTACACTACATAGAATTAGGGGGAAATAAAATGCCGTGTGTGTTGGTTTTTACTTATACTCCTCTCAGAGGAGATTAAAGTATCCGGCCTCCTCTAACATAAATCACACTTATACAGTGGGCCAGGACCAAAAGAAAGGGGAAGAGGCAGCTGGGCAGGTCCTACACAATCAGTGAGAACACAGCAGGAGCCAGCCTTTCCTCCCTGCACCCGGATCAGCAGATGCAGTTCAAGGAGCGGTGGGGCCAGCAGGCAGAGCCCACGGGACTGGACAGCGCTCCACGTACACCCTTCACGGCTCCCGAGAGATAGAGCCCGTGGCGGCAGCCCCCCCACCCCATCCCCCAGCTTCCAGGTGCAGTCATGTGCCAGCCTAGCGCAGCTCAGACCAGCGAGCTCTGCCCTGTCCTGCGTGCCCACTTCAGAGGTGGTGGCCCGTCAGCAATGCGCATCCCAGCCAGCCTCTCAGTGGACGCCAAGCCAGGGCCAATCCAAGCAGCACAGAAGGAAGGCACAGGGGGCAGCAGCAGCAGAGATGTGGAGACAGGTGAGCCTGGCCCCACCCTCTGTGTCCACTCTCCCCCCAGTCACACGATGAGGGTCCAGTCCTCCCCATCCACCTCAAGATGCATGCAAAGCTCCACACAGTCACATAGTCCACTCAGTGCACAAAGCCATCTTCAACATACCCAAGGGCATGTGCAACCATGGCCCCAGGACCAGCCCCAGGGGACCCAGGTGCTCCCAAGACTCCCATGGGACAGAGGAGAAGTGACTGATGACGCAGAGCTCTGAAGCACACAGCCACGGCCACTGCTACGCTCACACCCGACTCAGTGACAGCAGGGCTGCCCACTGTGCCCAGGTGTAGACACAGGGCCAGGCAGCACAGGTGGCAGCTGGTGGGACTAAGCCACCTGGAAGTAACATTTCTCAAGGAGATGGGAAAGGCATCCACTGAGTGACTAAGTGACAGAAGTAGCCCAGCAGTCCCTGCCTGGTTCTTTTAAAGGGTCATCACAACCAGGAGGAGACGCTGTGGAATAGAATTTTGGGCTCATGCAGAGCATTGTACAAGGCCTAGGGGATGCAGACCTCCCCACGCCAGGAGCTGTAGGGGCGTGAGCGGTGCATGCCCCAAGTACTCAGCACCCCCAAATTCACACCTGACACCCTGTCTCCGTGCAGCCACACAAAGGCCCAGGCAGCCCAACTCCCACATGGCTGCTGAAGCACCTGGAGCCGGGCAGACCATCTGGGAGACAGAGCACGGCCTCAGGTCAGTGTGGGCATCACCCTCGCCTTCCGCCCCCAACAGTACACTCAAGTTGCCTGAAGAGCTTCAGCAGCTCCTGCCTGAGCCCAGTGACCGCAAAGCTCCTGAAGGCCTGCAGACACAGCAAGGCAAGAGCGCGGGGTGAGCCCCTGCCCGGGAACACTGCCCAGACTGGGCATCCAGCTTGGAGCCCAGCACTGCCCCGAGGACACGCAGCTCCAGCACGAAGGGCCTTGCGACCAGGGCTCTGAGGTGCCTGTCAGTCACAAACCCACCAGCTCTGAAAGCCTGTTTCAGCTGGAGACAGCGCCTCACACCACCAACAGGAACAGGGAGCAGAATTACATGCAGCAGGAACACAGGGAAGGAGCAGACTGCAAACCGCCCAGCTGGCACAGCTCAGTGGTTGGGCATCAACCTATGAACCAGGAGGTCAAGGTTCAATTCCCGGTCAGGGCACATGCCCGGATTGCGGGCTCAATCGCCAGTGGGGGGCATGCAGGAGGCAGCCGATGAATGACTCTCTCATCATTGATGTTTATCTCTCTCTCTCTCTCTCTCTCTCTCCCCCCCCTTCCTCTCTCTGAAATCAATAAAGGCATAAAAAATAAGAAAAAAGAAACAGACTGCGACCCACTGGGCTCTGCTCTTGTCCATCACAACAGGGGCAAGGAGCCATTCCTTGAAGACTCACACCTCTGTAGAGAACAGTCTCACACCTGCTCCCTGGAGGAAGCATTTGGGGGAAAAGGTACAAGGTCCACACACCAAACAAAATGGGAAAGAACAGAGCTAGGAAGGGCAAGGCCGCAGTCTGGCGCAGAATCAGGGCACAAACACCTTGATGAAAGTCACAGAAAGTGGGGAGGACAGAGCTGGTTTCCGGAGGCAGCCTCGGACACACGCTTTATGGGGCGAAGCAGCAGTTGTGCAGCTGAAGAACGTTACCTAGTAAAAGGCTGGGCACCCAGAAGCAGACACAGAGAAGGGCCAAGTCGGAGCGGGAAGGGGCACGAGGGTGAGAACGGAGCTGCATGGGAAGTGGCGCTCTAGGCACCAGGGCCGAGCACGCGGTGAACGCCAGCCAGCACGCCTGGCAGCCAGGCCTGTCGCTGCTCCACCTGACACCCTTCTGGTCCTGACTGGGGGCCACTTGCTGTGCAAACAGGCAGACCGCGGAGGATGAGGCTGCAGAGCAGACCCACCAGTGCCACAGGCCCACTTTGACTGCAGGGAACTGGGAGGAAGGACTTCTGCCCACTCTGCCCAGCTGACCGGGGCCCAGGGGCAGACAGGGTCCCTGTTTTCAGGAAGCAGATCAACTACCTGGCAAAGTTGTCTTCGGAGCCGGGAGCGAGAGGTGCGACTGCAGAGGGCGAGTCCGAGAACACGTCCACGAGCAGCCCGCCAGAGGAGGGTGGGGGGCCTGCGGGCGCAGGGGGCGCGGCCCCCAGACCCAGGAGATCTGCCGACGGAGACGGTGTGGACTGGAAAACAGGGAAGGTGGTGGTTGGTGTGAAGCCTTCAGGGCACACAGAGGCCGACCGGGGGCATTGCTGCACCCTCCCACTGCAGCCACTGGGCTGCAGGTGTGTCTGCAGGTAGGCAGGTGAGGGACGGGCCGTTTCTGGGACGCAGCTGCACCAGAGTCAGGCCTGAAGACCAGCCCATGGAGAAGGTGAATTGCGTCTCACAAGACTGGACAAGGAACCCACCTTTCCTCACAAGTGTTATCAGAGTGAAAACAACTTCTGAAAAATGTTGTCATGAGAGAGGCCAAAAAGAAGCATCTGCTCTAGGAAATAAGGCTGTGCACACTGCTGTCAGCTGAGGCAGCGAGGGAGCCGTGGCCGCGGGGAAGCCCGGTGCAGCCTCTGCTACTGCTCGTGGCCTCGTGAAGAAGAGGTAAATTAAAAGCCTACAGAGCAAACCTTTAAAAAATTACTTTTGAACCTTGGAAAAGAAAGAATAAAGCAGCTCTGAGCTCAGTCTCACACTGACAAGGGACAGGACAACAAGGATCTCCCCATGCTCACACCTGTGGGGAACTCAGGCCCCACAGCTGAAGCTCAGGACCCTGCACCCCTGGGTGTCCGCCCGCCAAACGTGGGGTTCAGACGGTCACCAGGACCATGTCACAGGCAGGAACCGGGGGTGTTAGCCACTGTCCTGAACCCTCATCTTGCATGGCTAGAACACCCCGCTGGACACCCACAGAGGCAAAATCAGTTCGTAATGATTTTATGAACCACATCCCGGTGCCATTCCCGCTGTTTGCTATGAATGCTCAGCTCGGGTCTAAAACACACTCATCCTTCCAGGAGCATGGGGGCCCCGTGAGCTGCAGGAGAATGGAGCCCTTTCCTTCTGCAGCGTGTTGGCCTCGCCTGTCGCCTGCCTCTGGGCAGAACCACACTTGGCACGTACACAGGGAAACTGATGTTCACGTAAATAACTGCTCATTTCTGTTTCACATTAAGTTAGAGCCATGCATGGGACTTTTAAAGAATTACCTGTGTGGGCAGGTGATACTACATATGAATTCTATTTGGAGATAAAGAAAGCATTAAAAAACACATGTCCTGCAGAGCGTGTGCAGGTGTGCGCAAGCCAGAGCCCCGCCAGATGGCAGCCCTGTCTCCCTTGAGCAGCAGGGCAGCTCTGGGTGTGAAGGCTCCCGGGCTGCAGACAGACTGGACTCCTCGCTAAGGGGGGGCCTTGTAGGAGCTGTCAAGAGGAGTGAGAGAGATGTCTGCAGTGCAGGTAAGGTCTGGAGGAAACTGGCGGTGGCTCCTCACCCTCACTGCTCCTGGGACAGCTCTCCCACCAGCACTGTTCCCATCAGGAGGTGACAGGGTGGAGGAGGCTGGGAGCTGATCTTGGCCGCCTGGCACTGTGCTACAGACCACGCAGGAAAGGCACCTGTGCAGACCTGCCTGCACACGGACTGGGGTCCTCTCTCCTCTGCCAACTGCTGCAAGGTTTTACCTACAGTTCCTCTAAACTGTGCAAGTGCTTTTCAAAGTAGGAAACCCCTCTGTCCAATTAAGCCAAACATACCCTAAATTCTCCACAGATGTAAGCAAGACTGCTGTGTGGAAGAACCACTGCCTCTTCGCCACTGCCTCCTTTCGGGACTAGGGAGACCTCCCCGGAGAGCCCACCTGGCACTGGAATTACAACAATAAGAGCAGCCCTATGGTCCTGGCCGGTTTTGCTCAATGGTTAGAGCATCAGCCTGAGAATTGAAGGGTCCCAGGTTCGATCCTGGTGAAGGGTACATACTTTGGTTGCAGGCTCGATCCCCAGCCCTGGCTGTGTCTCTCTCACATCGATGTCTCTCTCTCTCCCCCTTCCACTCTCTCTGAAAAGCGATGGAAAAAATATCCTTGGGTGAAATTTAAAAATAGCAGCCCTATGGCCCCAGTCAGGTGGCTAAGCTCATTAGAGCATCATCCTGGGGGACCAGGCACCACTAAGGGGCTGCTATGGGGCCAGGCCAGTGTACCTGTTCTCCAGGAGTGCCCAGTCCCATTGGGGACAGCAAGGAAACTACAACTCTCAACATGATGTCTCCACCCAGCCAACAGCCTCCACACAGGCAATCCTGCACGAGAGGCCCATGACCATGTTTTCTGAACCAGGAGTCAAGACAGGGAGCACTAGGAGCAGAGCAGGCCTGAGACAGGGGCTAGAAGGCAGTCACGGCATGTTTGGGTGAGAACAGCATCTGGGGTCCCAGGTGTGGGACAGGTGAGGGCCTCAGGCTCAGGGCCACCACCTGGTTCTCAGCACACACTTTTATATTTAACAGAAACTTCCCCAAATGTTCTGCTGGCCCCGAATCTCAGGGCCGGGCCACACGGGAGCTGGGGCAGGGCTCTGGCGTCAGGGAGGGACCCACCGTGGTGCTGGCCAGGACCGGCTCCGGGCCCCCGTTGACATCGGTGCCTCGCTCACGCTTGCCCTCCTCCAGGCCCATCACCGTGCCTGGGCCCTTCTTCTTCTTGAGCTTGGCCAGGATGGATGACTCGCGCTCCGGGAAGGGGGGCATCTCCTCCAGGACAGTGGCCTGTGGGGGAGGAGCCAGTCAGCTGGGTAGCTCAGCTGCGGGCAGAGCCGGTGCACCCAGGCCTACCCACCAGGATGTCGGTGCTGGCAACGGTGCTCAGCCGCAGGTACTCCACGGCCCGCTGCTGCAGCTCCACGTCGGCATTCTTCAGCTGGCTGTCGCTGCGCAACACGTCCTGGATGGTGGGCTTCACCTCCGGGAACAGGTTCACAAACTTGATGTAGGTGGACAGCAGCAGGGCCCGGGTGGGGACGCTACACAGGTGGAACTTGGAGTGCAGCAGGTTGAACTGGACCAGCGGGCTGTGAGGGGAAGGAGAGCAGATGGGCAAAGCCTAAGACCGAGGTTCCTTCCCCCCAAGAGGCACAGAGGCACTGCCAGCGACTACACTTCCTCTGGGGACAGGGACCACACGCCCACATCGCATTTTCAACCAGGACCCTGCTCTGTCAGCTCGCAAGACAGAGCCATCGGGCCAGAGTGCGGGTGGTCTTGCTCTGGGCTGTCCCTCACTATATCAGATCCCCAGCATGAGTATTGGCAGGCGCAGCCCAGCCTCAGGAAGAGATGCTCTCTGATCCCCTAGGGCTATCTTCTTACCTGGATCTTGGGTCCCCAGCTATCAGGTTCCCAAACTCGCCCAGGATGTAGCCGCCAACTTTGACCAGGTTCTCGTGGCATGCAGGGGCCTGCAGCGACTGGGAGACAGCAGTGGGACGGTCAAGGAGGGAGCCGGGCATGGGGTGGGGGTACCAGAGCAGGAAGCCCTCCTCCCGTCAGTCCCGCCCTCCCATCCTCCCACCAAGCAACAGATGCTCCCCAGAGGCAGAGGCGTGGCCAATCCCATCCAAAACCAGAGCCACACTCCCCAAAGTTAACGTCCAGGCCCCATGCATCCTCCCAGAGCCTCTTGGGCTCTCACACACAGGGAAGCAAGCCCAAGGCTCCGGCCCTGGGCACTGTGGCCTCTCAAGAGCCTAGAGCATCCCACCCATGGTCGGTGAGGAGGAGTGAGAGTCTGGCAGAGGGTCAGCAGGACAGGAGCTGGACCCTCCAAGGGGTCAGCAGGAGATGGAAGGGAGGCCAGTGTTCCCCGGGACCACACCCCCAGGGCCGCCGAAGTACCTCAAACACCGTCTTGGCGGCGTAGCCCTGCACGTCGTCGCGGTTGATGACGATCTGGATGACACGGTACCACACCTCCTCGCTCACGTAGTCGCCAGCAACCCGGATCAGGTTTAGGATGGTGTCCACATACCACGTGTAGTCCACGGCATACTTCTCTGCCAGGATGGCGACCTTCAGCACCTGCAGGGGCGGCCACTCAGGGTAGGTGCCCGTGGCCCCTCGACAGCAGGGCACCCACAAGCCCAGGCAGTGTAAGATTCACAGGTTTACTGAGGGAAGCCACACCACCCTTCAGCAACAGACACAACAGGATGCGTCTAGGACCACAGGACAGATGGTCACGGCTGCAGGAGTGCACAAGGTCCAAACTGACCACAGCCGAGCCAGGCCTAGGCACTCCTCCTGCACCCACACACAGGGCAGCCACACTCCTCGGGTCTCCTCTCCAGCCTGCCTTTCTCTCAGTCTCCCCTCCACCCTCGTTGCAGGTGCCATCCCCTGCCCTGGTCGGGGCGAGGGTGGGAGGCAACTAATCAATGTGTCTCTCACATCAATGTTTCTCTCTCTCCCCCCCCTTCCACTCTCTCTGAAAAGCAATGGAAAAAATATCCTTCGGTGAGGATTTTAAAAAAAAGACTGAAGACTCTATTGGAAATGCTGATTAAGGAGCTAAAGCATCTAGCAAATTCTCAGCAAAGTCTGTGGACCAGAAACAGAACCAGAACCACTAAGGAAGACCTTCAGCTGAGAGTCACAAGCGCCTGTAGCCAGTGACAACACAAAGGCAGTCAGAACTCACAATCTCTTCCCGAATGGAGTAGTCAGCCGTCTCCAAGTAGCTCAGCATCTCAGCCACAATCTGCTGGGCATTGCTGCGATCACACATGGCATAGAGGAGGTCCACAGCTCGCTGCCGCACACTCACGTCCCGCTCGGTCTGGGGAACGAGGCACAGAATGAAGAGCCGGGAGGCTGGACGGGCCTCCACTACGACCCGACACTCACTCCTAGCTCTCCTCACTCACCATCCGAACGCAGGGACCCCCCCAGGCTCTGGTCAGCAGAGCCCCTCACACCAACTCACTGCCCCTCTCGTCCCTGCATGGCCAAGAATCAAGCTCTGTCCCCAAGGGGATGTCAGAGGTCTATCTACTGTGTGGTCACAGGCCGGAACCTTCCATGTTGCCTGGGAGCTTTTCACAGTGCTGGCTCTCAGCCCCACCCCCGCCTGCACATCAGTTTCTCAGCACAGGACGGCCTGGGAGTGCAGGTTCAGGGCCAGGCAACATGTAAAAGTAAAGACAAGCCTGTGCTCCCAGGAGGGACTGAGAACACACCTGAGCCAGGCCCAGAGGGACCCAGGGCAGCACTAGGCTCACTCCAAACCCTGTGGGCCTCCTGGTCAAATCACAAACCAACAATGTCTGCTAAATTAGTGCAAACAGAAGCAACAGAGTCAGGCCTGTTCTTAATTTAAGCTGGGGCCAGCACAGCGGCTAGGCAGCTCCCCACTCCAGCTCTCTAATGCACTGGCTAACAGCAGGGAACACCGTGGACGCTGGTGTGTCTGACGACAGGAGAGCCAGCCTCAACTAGGCTCCTCCAAGTTTGGAATTTTAATTCCTTGAAAAAGTTCACTTTCTTTTGCAAAGAGTGAGTTTTCTTGGAGACGAAGAAAACAGTTTATCTTTCTACCTAAAAGAGCTGCTTCTATTGGTTGACATGTTTGCTGTGACTCTGGCACATGCACAGCACCCGTTAGATGCAGCACATAGTTATTGTGGTAGCCTCGCAGGCAGAGGACAGTAGTGCCAACCACAGCGCAGCTACGCAGGGGTGAGGAGTGGCCCCGCAGCAGCAGCACGGCTGACCCAGCAGCTGCCTCCCACACCCATCCCACTCCCGTGCCCACTGCAAGTAACACAGGTGACAGGAGCAACCCCAGCACTGCCCCGCTCAGACTGCCCCCCCCCGGGTGATGACACCCCAAGTGCAGCACGCTTGCCTTCAACGCGTTGATGACGGTCTCGATGTGTGTCTTCACAGCCTCATGGGAAAACTCGGAGCTGGCCAGTGTGCACATGCTCTCCAGGGCCAAGTAGCGCAGATTGGTCTCCCGGTGCTGCAGGAACTGGCCCAGCTGGTTGCAGGCGCGCACGAGCAGGTTTGGCTCACTGAGGGGAGACATGGTGAAGGGGCTGTGTGCACATCAGCATGGCAGGTGCAATGCTGCGTCCTGCTCACAGTCACCATGGGGACCTCCCAGGACACAAAAGCCTTAACTATAAGCCCCAACATCAGTTTTACATCCCTCTGTAGAGCCCACAGTGAGAGACCCACTGGAGATTCTCCAAGCACATCTGCAGAATTCCACCAACTCCAAAGAGCCACTGACAACAGAGGCACCTCCTGCACCCTGTCCTGAGTGCATGGCGGCCACTTTGGGGCTGCCGTCAGCCAGGTCACCAGCTTGAGGAAACCTGAACAAGAGCCCTGGCAATGGAGGGCTCTGAGGGCAAATATGTAGACAAAGGTGTAAAAGAGGCTGTTGAATACTTGAGCACCCATTACCATAAAGTGGGCTAGACCTCTGCTCACTCCCTGCTTTGTCCTCAGGATGCTGTTTCTCTTTAAATGCTTTTCATGACACAAGGACTTCCGCTCATTCGGGAAATTTGTTTGGGGTGTAACTCAGGCTGTGTTTGCTCACAGGAAAGTACATGTGTGTGGAGGGGTGGAGTGGAAGATGCTGGGAGCAGGTCTGCGCAGCCCATAGTGGGCCCTGAGAGCTGCATGGGGCCAGGCTGTCACTCTCACGGGAGTGCCAGAACACGCGCCAGGCACAGGGCCACATGCGGGCAGTGGGGCACTCAGGGAAACAGCAGGGGCCCTCGCGGGGAGGTGTGGCAGTTCTGAGGGTCGGAAGATGGAGAAGAGGGGCTGGGCAGGGGCAGATGCTGCTGGGGAAGAGGGAGAGGCCATACGCCAGTGCCCACAGGGTGGACGGACACTAGGCCACCCACTAGACCTGAGGTCGACGAGGAACAGCGCACACATGCCTGCGTCTGAGAGGACCAGGTTCTCAAACCTGCTGGGGGGGGGGGGCGGGCAGACGGCTCACCTGTCATGATGGATGATGAGGCTAATGGCCTCGAAGAGCACGGCGTTCTTGGCGTTGGAGTGCTGCACCTTCTTGGACTTGGGCGGCTCCTGGGCCTTGTTCAGAATTGTCTCCAGGCACTCGGTCAGGCGGCCTCGCACAGCAGGGTCTTCTGGGCAGGACAGACAGCCATCGGGCAGCTCCCCACAGCCCACCCTGCCCTCCCAGCTTCACACCTCAGGGCCTGACTCTCAAGTCATCTCAGACCGGGAAGAAGGGCTGGCTGTTCAAACTGTACCTCCATTTAACATAGGACAACCTAACAGCCAGGGTAACTACACATACGTTTTAATGAAATAACATGAAATCAAGAGAAAATAAAATCTCAGGCTCATAGACAACACACGTGATATATAAAAGTTTTAGGGGCCCTGGCCAGGTAGTTCAACTAGATAGAGCACCGTCCCCATACCCCAAAGTTACAGGTTCCAGCCCCAGTCAGGGCTCATACAGGCATCAACCAATAAATGCATAAACTCATGGGGCAACACACAGATGTTTCTCTCTCCCTCCCTTCCTCTCTCTCTCTCTATAATCAATCAATAAATTTTTTTCTAAGTTTTAGGGAGAAAGGGCAAAATACTTTCTCCTTGTGCTATTACCAACAGAAACAAAGAACACGGTATAGAAACAACACAAAGAGAAGAAAGTTTTAAGTTTCTACTCAAACCAGAAGAAACAGTGAACCAAAAAGAGCAAGAGAGCAGCGCACAGCAGACCCCCAGGAACTCCTTGTGGACACTGCACAGAACAGTGCCCCGGGGCTGGAACACGGGCCAAGCGAGAGAGGACAGCGCTGCGAGCCCCGTGCAGCTGGACCAGAGCAGGGCCCCAGAAGCCCCGAGAGCCCTGACCCTAGGGGCATGGGGAGGGGTCGCACACTACGTGAGACCAGCGAGAGAACGCTAGGACCTCCGGCCAGAAAGGAGGATGGGGACCGTGCCACTCACACCCGGGGCAGCAGGGGTCTGAGCCTACGCCCCAGGTCTCAGGGGGCATCTACTGGGCTAAGGAGAGGGAGGGGCACTGGGAGGCTGGGCCCTCCCACACCCAGGCTGCTGCGTCATCCGTGCTATAAAAGAGACACAGTGCAGCCGTTACTGAAATTAACAAATACCCTGTATACAAACAAACTACAACAAAGCAATCTTTGTAGGAGAAACTGGGCGTATCTGACATTTTCATGTTCGTTCTTCAACCAAGGTTTCTGTCTCTAGATACCTAGGGTGCTGATGGAATCAACCACCTTTTAGAATGAAACATGAGCACAGACCTGTCCTCCGTGTGCATATTAAAGTTCAGGGACTGCCCGGCCAACGTGGCTCAGGGCTTGAGCATCAACCTAGGTTCCAGGAGGTCACAGTTCAATGCACCATCAGGGCACATGCCCGGGTTATGGGCTTGACCCCCAGCAGGGGGCGTGCAGGAGGCAGCCCATCAAGGACTCTCTCATCATTGATGTTTCTGTCTCCCTCCCTCTCCCTTCCTCTCTCTGAATCAATAAAAATATATATATATTTTTTTTGAAGTTCAGGGATTATTAACAACTTAGGATACAAAGTTTCTAATGGTTTCAAGTTTTATTTTATAAGACTGTTTCAAATCCTGCACAGATCTGATACTGTATAGAAGCAGAGAAAATCCCAGACCATAACAACACTGTGAGTTCTCCACCAGCTGCTCCGGGAAAGCCAGGATGCTGGCCGCCTCACAGAGGGATCCACAGGACAAGAACCAGCGTCAGGAAAGGACTTTTAAGAGAACAAACAAGAGACCTAACCCCAAGGGGCTGAGGTGGCCCTGCCCGAGAGGTCTGTGCATCTGGCCATACCTGGCGGTGGGTAGCACTGCAGCAGCCTCAGAAGTTTGACTGACAGCCAGGGAGCCGGGACAAAATAGTAAGTGTAATCCTGCAGGTCTGTTGATGCGGAAGTCACAATCTGTAAAACAACGCAAGTGTGAGACTCTGTGGCAGGTGTCCCAGGAGGAGCGCCCACTGCGGGGACCCACACAGAGCCACACTGGTTCTGGCTCCACAGGTCACATACTAACGGAAAACCTGGTTTTGTTCATGTGCTGAGAATGTTTAATGTGCTCTCTGTACTTCAGAGGGGAAGAGCAAAGCTGTTCCAGGGTCACACCCAGAGCTGCCCATCATCACTGGGGCAGCGGCATGCTGCTGCTGTGTGACAGAGATCCCATCTGGGGACACACACCTGTGACGCTGCTGACTGGGCACAAAATTCTATATGGAACTCAGTCTTTCCTTTGTGGACCAGGATGTGAACGAGACATAACATGGAGACCTCTGGCCACTCCAAAGGGAGAGGCTGATGCCCTGACCCCACCCCACAGCCCCCAAGCGCACACCCTCCCACGAGCTCACCGAAGGCAGAGGGCACGCTCCTCTCACTGGTGGTTTGCAGCACAGCCCCAGCAGGGCAGACGCTCCATCGACCTTCCCAACATATGACTGTCCCCAAGACATTGCATTCCCACCACCACACCCTACTCCCGCGTTGGGAGGTCAGGGAAGCCTCGCCCCACACTGTCATAAAGAAAGGTAGCTGTAGAGCATTCACGCAAACCCTACCCAGTGTCAAAAGTGAATGAAAAGCACAGAAAACAAGCATGATTGTTCCACAAGGTTGACCAGAACAAGTCGAGCACAAAAGAACACAGGCTGCACGACCCATTTACAAAAATTCAAAACACACACAGCAGCAAGGACAGGGCTTCCTGCCGCAGGGAGGAACCTAGAGCATCCTGAGGGCACCCGCACACCCCACCCTGCCCGCAGTGAGAGCCAAGAGCTGGAATGCTCTGCTGTGGGCACCGTCCCACACAGACAGGACACTTCTCAACTGACTCAAAGTTCAAAGGAGGGCTAACCGATTACTACCAGATTTTCACTCTTGAATTTGCAAAGTGTGCCAAATAACCTGCGTTCTAATAAAAAGTAAGCTAATATACTAATTGCATAAGATAACTGAGACCAAACCCGCCCTGAGCGCCATCCCCCGCACACAGGCTTACTCTGCTTAACCTGGAGACAGCCAGGGAAACGGAGGTTCTAAACTCTTCTGGGTTCTTCTGGGCTAAGGTGCTGATGAGACTCGTGGCAGCAGTGACCACACCCTGAAAGGAAAATGCACACACGGTATGTATTCCGATTCCAGTCAAAACACCTGAAGCTGGCTTCTCGTGTTAAACCCATTCTTCAAATAAAACTAAACTAGAGCAACAAATTGGCAGCCCACGGCCCACTCAGGCCGACTCACAAGGCTCACAGTGTTTCTGAAGATGGAGACGGCACCCACAGGTAGTGGTCTTTACGCAGCTTCTCTGGCAAACCGTGCAATCCGCACACTGTAGCCAGCCCACCACGGCGGCAAAGGCAGGGAGGACAGCGCAGCCCCACTCCCAGTCCCCACCTGCCCGTCGCCCTTGTCCACCCGGCTGCCTGCCTGGCCCACAGACGGCCATGTGAGCAGTGAGACATTATCTGCAGACTCACTTAAATCTTCACAACCCAAAAGTGAGGTATGGAAAAGCGACTGGAAAAGCCCATTCTGCCCCTTTCTGAAAGTGGCCCAGGCCATGTCTCTGCCACCAGGTCGGCCCCTGGAGCACCACCAGGCCCAGATGCGTCTGTCTCCCTCTCGCTCCCTTGCTGGGACCTTCCAGGCAGCACAGGGAGCTTTGCTGAGCCCTAGCACAACTCTCTGGCTCTTGCAGGAAGATGCTGGTTAAGTGCAGACATTTTCTCACAAACACAAAGGGAATTTCTTCACAGTGCAGATGCCAACAGCTCAGGAAGCTCTCCCGGGGTCAGGTGCTCCCCCTGCCCCCATCCCGACTCTGGAAACAAACTCAGCATGGCCAGGCGTGGCTCAGCGGTTGAGCATCGACCTAGGATCCAGGAGATCGGGGTTCGGTTCCCGGTCAGGGCACATGCCCGGGTTGCGGGCTAGGCAGCCGATCAGTGACTCTCTCATCATTGATGTTTCTATCTCTCTCTCTCCCCCTCCTTTCCTCTCTCTGAAATCAATAAAGATTAAAAAAAAAAAACAACAACAACTCTGGAGGAGTCAGTGCCCCCAAGGCCCCATAGGAGCCTCGCTGTGCTGGCTTCTGCTTTCTGGGGAGTGAGGGGCTCTAACTGGCCTGGCTGTCCTTCCCGGGCCGGCCAGAGAGCTTGACCAGCTCAGTACAGTAACACGAAGGTCCCACCAGGGCAGAGAGCTGCTCACCATGGTTTCCAAGTGTCTGGGGCCTGGCCTGGTTGACCAAAACTGGGAAAAGTCCCACTGACTCATGGGGTGCACCTGAGGGGCGACTTGTGTGACCTGAGCCTCCGGGCCTCCAGTACTGCTTCAGAATCCATGGGCGGAGTCTGACCCTGTGTGACCAAGTGTGACCCATGACCTGATGAAACCTAGCACGCGTGGCTGGCACAGGAAGCCGAGTTCCCAGACCTCCTGCAGCAGATGCCCAGCTCCATTCTGAGGGCTGCCTCTGTCCAGACACCAACCTTCCCAGTGAGCTTGGGAACTGGCATAGGGATGGCTCGCGGGGCTGCCACACCACAGCCAGCTCTCACCTCTGAATCTTCACGTAATGACCATTTATTTTTAATTTTATACTTAAAGTAGGTTTCCTTGTGGGAAAAACTGTAGTAGCCCAACTGACACACCACGCACTCCGCTCAACAGGGAGGTCTCCTGTCTACCTTGAAGGTTGATTCTTTCGTGCACCAGAATCCAGGCAGGGCGAGGCCACTCTGTCCAGCACCTGAGGCACTTGCCTCGCCTCCCAGGGCCACATCCCCGCATGCCCTCTAGTGTGGAGGTCTAACCACAGCCCCTGCATCGCTCTATCCCTCCCTGTCCTGGTCCACGAGGCTGGGAACGCTCTCTTGGAACAGGGTGTTTCTTGGGAGACGCTGACCTCTTCTTGCTGCCTGGGCACCTGACCCACAGGAGGTCCCCCAACGCCGACTTCCAGGTGAGCCAGAGACCATGACCGACTCATCAGCCCAGGGAAGGGGATCACAGGAGGATGGGTGGCACTGTGAGCATGGCCCAGACACCACGAGCAGCCACGTGGGGCTCTATCACAGCCGCTCTTCCTGCAAACGTTACCCAGGGGAGGGGCTGGTCAGAGGCACTTACCAGGTGCTGGTCGTTGAGGAGGTGCACCACGCGGGACGCCCAATCGCCCGTGGGGACCAGGTGGGGAGATGTCCGGTACAGACGCAGCAGGCACAGGGCAGCACTCTGCTTTGCACTGTCCATGGTGTCTCTGAAAGACAGACGCAGCAGTCACTCGACAGCAGGACAGCACGGCCCAGAGCCATGCAGGTACACCTCCTCCCCCAGAGGAACGAGGTCGAGGTGCAAGTGGGCAGGCTGGATAGACAGAGTGAGGATGCTTTGGCCTCTCAGGGTAACCAAACCCACGCCACCTGCGTGAGGAGTCTGCTCTAAAAAGCCTCCTCCAGGACTTCACATCAACACAGCCATGGGAGAGAGCCTCTCCCTGCCACCCTGCCCCTCTCCAAAAGGTTCAGCTCTGCCTCTTCAGCTGCTGAAGGGGACTCTGGCAGGTATGTTCATGGAACACTCCTCTTTCACTGTTTGAACCACATTTTTTGGTCAACCTGGAGATTTCCTCTCATCTCCAAAACCACCACCAGGCGCCCTCCCAGCACCGGTCCACCTGCCCCGCCTGCCCTCAGCACTGAGAAAGTGGGGCAGCAGCTCCAATGCCTGCGCCCCTCAGAGCCTGTGCCCCTCACAATGCAGGCTGTGAAAAGCATCGCTTAGGGCTGGGTAGCACCAGGAGGCTAGGTGGGGACCCCTACAGACACCCAGAAGGGGTTTCTGTCTTGGCTGGGATATTGACTGAGAACACAGAATGTACCCACTGCCATTTATCCTCCTGCCCCCACACCCAGCCCAATAATGCTCCAGGCCCACCACAGAGGGCTCCAGGCAGGCTGTCAGAACGGAAGTCAGCACTGGCAAAGCACTGGGGGCTCTGGTCCGTCTGCAGGAGAGAAGGTCTGAGGGCTGCCTTTACCATTTACCTCCCTTTTGGCTTTTTTATTCCTAAATGAGTCTATACCAACATGAGAAATCCCCAAACCACGCCCTATTCTTTTCCAAAGAAAAACTACATTAGAAAAAAATTCTCTATGGGGTGCAAACAGCCTGGAAGCAGGAGTAGGTGCCTGTCCCTCTCCCTGGCCGGCACCATCCTCACCAGGAGTGGCAGAACCACACCTGCCCACCTAGCTTCCGTCCTGCAGTGGCTGACAATGAGTTGGGGTGTCTGTTGTCCATGCCCCCAGTGAACGCAGAGCATGGTTTAGCCTAGAATGGCCCTTTCTTTACATGCTCCCAGCCCTGAGTCCTGACCGGCACAGGGGCCACCTGCCCAGCTTCCACACTACCCAACACCCTCATGCAGCAGCCATGCTCTCAGCAAGAACATTCAAGGAAAGTACAGCGTCGACATCCAGAGGGACCCAGGGAACCACTGCCCACCTGGCAGCAGTCCTGCCAGAGCTGCAGGCACAGAGCCCAGTAACTACGTTATAACAATATTCCTCCTCTGCCCCGCCCCCTCTCAGCTCCACCTCTGGGCATCCACCATTGCACATGTGGGGCCAGATCTCCTTTCCTCAGCCTGTCGGTCGGTGCATGTGGAAGTACAGCAGCATCCCGGGCTCCACCCAGCAGATACCAGTAGAACGCCCTCTGCTGTGACAGCCAAACGTGCTGAGACTCTGCCCAAGGTCCCCAGGACACCAGCCTTTGAGGACCACAGGTCTAGGCCCACTCGCTCTGATGTCACGTGAGTCACATTCTGAAATCCACTACCCTCCCCACAGTGCCATCCGAGGGTCTTCTCCACACCCTGCGGCCAGTGTCCTAGAGGACCTAGTCCCAGAGTCTCCACTACATAAAATGCGGAGATTAACTCTCCCTATAAGTTCTCTAAAGTAGTTACACAGCTGACCTATTTAACGTGAGAGAGACATTTTTCAACAAATCACAACACACACCCAGCTACGAGGATTTTGGGGATCTCCCCAGCAAAGGCCTCAGCCATCTCCCGGCTGCCCACGTTGGCGATGCAGTGCAGGGCCAGGCCCATGAAGGTGGGGTTCCGGCTGGCCAGGTCGTTCTTGATGGCATTGTTGATCAGGCGGATCAGCTCGCTGTTGGAGTTCACCAGCACAGAGATGAAGAGATACCCCTGCGTCAGGAAGACAAGAGAGCAGAAAGCTCAGGACCACCTGGGTCCACGTGGGCCCCAAGGCACCCAGCAGACCCACACAGACATGGCCAGCCCCCAGCACGATCACTACCGGCCTGCTGGGCTGTAGGTCACTCTAGGAAGGACTCACAGGCATTAGGGTGAACCCACTTCCGTTACAGAAGCTAAGGCTCTTCTTCCAATTCTGCCAGAAGTCCTGCAGGATGAACCTGAGAGGCAGTCAGATGTCCCCACAGGAATCAGGCACCTGACCCTCTCCCTAGCCTCACTCACTTCTCCATCATGACGTGTGAGTCACCCAGACTCACCGCTGTCCCTGACCAGGAGGGAAGGGCCTGCCTGGACTGTAACTAAAACACTACGGAGATTTCCAGACTCCCGGCTGACTGCTGTCTCCCCCTCTCTTGAATCTGTTCCTGTGCCCCCAGCTTCCCCTCTCCACCCAGGCCAAACTCCAGCCTGTGTCACTCCAAGTCCACCCACTCCCCATGCAGGAGGAAGGCTGTGAGTTGCTGCCACCCTCCCAGCTCTGCATACCCAACAGGCATGTCCCTGGGCCAGTGCTCCCTGCTCGACCCACTCTCATCCCCCAGTCAGCTCCTCATCCTTTGGTCTCAGCTCAGGGTGCCCTCCCCAGGGAAACCCCTCTCTCAGGGTTCTAGGGCCTCCTGCAAACCTTCACTGGGTTCCAGCCAGAGCTGTAATTCTCTATTTGTGGAGCTATCTGATGCCATCTCCCCACTAGGCCCACATCTGCTTTTGGTCACTGTGTCCCCAGGGTCTCCCTAGCACACTGATTGCTCCAAGGCAAAAGCTCAATAAATTTTTGTTGAGTCAATACCAA
Source organism: Miniopterus natalensis (assembly GCF_054644295.1). Lineage (NCBI taxonomy): Eukaryota > Metazoa > Chordata > Mammalia > Chiroptera > Miniopteridae > Miniopterus > Miniopterus natalensis. The sequence goes on from NC_142091.1 coordinate 77,660,501, forward strand.
TACTTAACAAAATTCCTGGGGCATCTAGGGTATTTCTTACTTTCTGTAAGTTAAGGCTTGGGACAAACAGAGGGAAATGTTACTTTGTAGCACCAGAACAGACAGACAGAAACAATGTTACTCTGAGAAGCAGCCAGGCCATCTGGAAGGTGCCGGAGCTGGGAGCCGCCTCTGTTTCAGAGTTGAATAAGGGGCTGCTGCGCAGTGGGAAAGAGATACCCTTCACTGCCCCCTGCAGCGGGGGCAGTCATGTGGAAGCTGCCCATGCAGCACCCCGTCTGAGCCATGGGAACTTCGCAGACTGAGTGGAGGTAAAGCAGCAGCCCCCTCATCAGAAGACCCTCAGATGGAAAGAGAGACCCTTCCACGGAACTCCTGGGGCCTGTGAGCGAAGCTGGTCAGAGGTGTCAGCACCTGGAGCCCCTCTGCGATACCATCCTGCCCACACCCGCCCCCAGCCCCACTCACGATCTGCTTCTCCGTGTATCTGTTGGAGCTCAGCAGGTTCACAGCCTCCATGTGCCCAAAGTCAATATCATGGCCCAGGAGAAAGATGAAGAGCAACTTGCAGACATACTTCTTTTTACTGTAGCCATCGAGAGCCTTGTCGCCTAGGAGGAGAAGCCGACAGCTCAACAAGAGGAGCAAGGCAGGCAGCAGAGGAGAGGCCTGCAACACAGGCAGTGGCCCTGGCACCTGGGCACTGGGAAGTGTGCACCAGAATCCAAATGTTTGGATCCCTAAAAGCAGGAACCAGAGAATTGCAGCAGGAGCTGTGGGCTTCAGGGACTGGGCAACCCTGGGCAGGCACCACCGGGGACAGTCTCTGACCTGCCACCATCCCCCAAGACTCCTGAAGCCAGCTCTGCCTTAAACCAGTACATTAATATCCTAAATAAGTTCAGAAACTTAAGCAGATGAACAAAGTCTCCCTAGTCTTCCATCTTGTCCCAAATTCAGGACAATCACCCCCACAAACCACACAGAAGGACCAGAAGGGATCCATGTCTCCACCCAATCACAGCCCACTGATCCTCACTAGATATCATGGCTGAGGCAACCCTGTGTTACTGGCAGGAAGAGAAAATGCCCCTTTAAAGGTCCCCTCAGCATTGCCATCATGAATACCAAAAGCTCTAGTGTCCCCTTGGAAGTGTAAATGTTGCTTAGAGCCCACTGTAAGTAGACTGCAGAGGTGATGACCAGGAGAGCTGGTGGTCTTAGGGTGGTGCAGCTGCCACAGCAGGAAGCCTTTCCTCTCCATCCGTGGTACCCAGTGCAGCCCCAGCCCCAGCCCTCCCTCTGGCTGGTCGAGAAGTGGTAGCTTTGGCACTGAGGCCTGCGGGGCGGCTCCATGCGCTGCCCGGATGTGTGTTGGGGCGAGGCTGGGGCCACAGAGCTTGGGCTTGGTCGGCTAAGTGCTGGCTGCAGGCTGCCCTTTTTGTGTCAGGTCCACAGTGACCCCAGGGCTTTCCCAGAAAGTTTGAACCATGAGCGCTCCCAGACCTGGCGTCCAGCAGCCTCCCCAAAGGCTATGGACCAAGGGGCAGGGTCACCTCTGAGCTCGAGAGCGACATGAACACAACCTGCCTGGGTACTGCGCACTTGTTCTTAGACACCAGGGGCTTTGTTCACTGCTCCCAGAAACAGGCCTGGGGACAAACGCTCTGCTCACCACACAGCCCACAGGTCCATCTCCATCAAGAAAGTGTGTGCACTCCCTTCACCAGCATCCCCCCAGACACTCCCAGCACCTGCCCCTGCCCGACCCTGCCCGCCTCAGGAGCGAGGCGCAGACTGCAGTGTGCGGGAGCCCAGCATCCTGGAGGCTGCCACAGGGCACCACTGGGCCTGGCTCTTCATTCCACAGGAGCCCAAGTCCACTCCCAACTGCAAACTCATCATCAGGACACAGGGTTGGGGTCAGGTCGGGGTGCTACTGCTCAGCTCCAAAAGCACCCTGGATGCGCAGACCCAGGGCAGAATTCCCTGTGCTCCTCTCCTTCAGTCCTGCTTGGTAGCACTGGAAAGACAGCAGAGGAAGGAGCTCTCATGCAGCTGGGGATGAGGGCAGGGGCTCTGTGGTCCCACAGTGACCCCTCAACCCCACCCTGGCCATAACCTTCCCACAGACCTTTCAACACAACCCCCGTGCCCAGGTGGGCTCCGGTTCACACTAGCAACTCGGCTGCCCACAGGAGGCCGGCCCTACGCTCCACATGCCCCCCATGGCCTGTGTCCTGGCCTGGCCAAACCAGCCCCCTCCACTGCTCTCCGGCAGGCTGAGCTATCCCTGTGCCCCACGGAGAGGCCTCCTGGTCTATGCTGAGGCTTCTCCCTCAGCCCTGTATTACTGTCCCCTATTAGAGCTGCTCCATGTTCTTCACAATAAATGTCCCTGCGGCCCACGGGGAGGTCTTTCCTAAAGGGGCCAGGCTGACAGTCCTTGAAATGTTAGTTTCAGTATTAGGATGGAATTGTGCTTTGACTCCAGCAATTCTAATTGTCGAGTTGAGGTTTCCTGAGCTGTAAGCGGGGACGATGACAGTGACAGCCATGAGGATCAAAGCAAAGAGCAGGAGGGACAGCTGGCAACAAACCACAGAGGCACCGTCTGTGTCGGGTCTGTCCCCTTGTCTGAGGCCTGTTCCTCGGCGGCCGCTGCAGAAGCGGGACACGGCAGGGCGGGGCAGCACCTGGACAAGGTGAGCCCACAACACAGGCTGGTGGCATGAGAAGGGACAGCAGAGGCAGAGCCAGGACAGGCCTTCCTCACCTGCCTCTCTGAACGCTGGGTCTCTCTCCAGCTATGTCTGTGGGGACACCATCCATGGAGTTCTTTGTAGGGGTTACTGCGGGTCTCAGTTCCACAGTTTCCATTTGGCCTTATTTCCAATATGCTGGCATCGTTTACACCTCCCGAGTCTGCAGAGATTTTCAGGTCTGTCAATTATTGCTTTAAAGCACGGAGCCTTGCATGGCCAGTGTTTCTCAGTGGTTAGAGTGTCGGCCCACAGACTGAAGGGTCCTGGATTCGATTCTGGCCAAGGGCACGTACCTCGGTTGCAGGCTTCATCCCTGGCCTGGGTCAGGGTGCATGTGGGAGGCAACCCATCTATGTTTCTCTCTCTCTCTGTCTCTCCCTTCCACTCTTTCTGAAAAGCAATGGAAAAAATATCCTCAGATGAGGCTTAAAAAAAAAAGCAGGGAGCCTGTTCTCCATCATGCCCGAGCTCGGGCTCCAGGGTCCTAGTGGCTGTTCTGCTGCCTCTGCTGCTCCTGGTCATGCGGTCCAGATTTCATGGGCCTGACTGTCCATACTCCACACTGGGCATCATACTCGGAAGACTCTCTGCAGGAACCCTCTGCAGCCCTGATAAAGCATCTCCCCCAGATGGGACTGTGTCTCTCACCATCACCCAAGTGTAAGACGAGGTTCTGTGGGGCATCCAGGTGTTTGAGGCCCGGCTGCCCGGTGCCAGGGCGGCTCACTTCCAGGTCACTGCTGCCCGAGCGCACTGGTTCTGGGGTCTCAGCTGACAGTAGAAGGGGCCTCCACTGTGAGTGGGCTCCGGGCTTTGACTTTTCCCCTCTAGCCAGGGCTGCTCATGCTGGGGACTGTCCTGTGCCATGGAAGGTGTTCAGCAGCATCCCTGGCCTCCCCCCACCAGATGGCAGTAGCATCCTCCCGTCCCAGATGTCACAACCAAAATGTCTCCAGACTGTGCCAGGTGCCCCTGGAGGGCAAAGTCACCTGGTGATAACTACCCTGGAGACTCTCAGCTTCAGCAGAAGCACGGCTCTGTTTCCTGGCTGTCTCTGGGGTCAGCGAACACTCTCAAGGCACAAACAGCCGAGGGCAGTGCTTCCTGGGCCACCCGGCCCTCCCCTCGGACCAGGCCCAGTGAAGCTCTGTTCCTGTTCCTCCATGACGCTTTCAGGACCTTTTCACACTTTCAGTTAAAGGCTGGCCTAAGTCTGCAGGGTCCAACTTAGTGGCCTCAGCCCATGGCTCCCGAGCACCTGGAATGTGGCTGCTGCAGGGGGAGCTGGGGAAGGCTCAAGTGCAAACACACTCCAGGTGCAGAAGCCTCGGTGTGAAGAGAAACCTCATGTTCTGTCACTGGCTGCACGCTGCAGTGGTATTTTAGGTGCACTGGGTTAGATAAAACGTGTGGAAATTCACCCCATTCGCCTCCTTTCCCGTCTTTAACGTGAGTACTGGACATTTGGAACTGCCTGCCTGCATGTGACCTGCACGGCATTTGTAGGGAGGCACGGATCTAAACCCTCTAGTCTACTGTAAGGAGGTGGAAGTCCCCAGAGCACATGCTGCAGACAGGGCTGGGCTTTCTCATGTTTGCTGCTGTTCAGGGTGTACGCTCAGTTAATGCCAATGGGTTAAGAGACAGGAGGCAACCTCTCCCTATGCATGCAGGGCGCCACAGTTTAGACAGGCCTGACGAGGGAACAGCACAATTGCGCTGTCCCAGGGCATCAGTACAGACAGCTGGAAGGGTTACCATCTGTAGGATGTGAACTTTTCATAACGACAACATGATTAATGTGTATCAGGACTCACATTCTATCCAGGAGTCTACATGCATCTCCACACGCAGACACAATCCATGCAGATACTGATCTCCCTTCAGCGATGAGCTGAGGGGGCCGCTGTCAGGGCCCGCCTTCCTGGGCTGTTCAGCCACAGCTAAATGATGGCGTGGTCAAGGGCCCCACTGTTCCCACTTTCCCACCCAACGCCAGACTCCTCCAACAGGCTAGTCTGCACTCCAAGGTACCCTGTCAGCTGGTGCTGACTCTGGCAGACCCAAGTGATCCCACTGCACCTCATCCTCGGATCCCACCTCGGGGTCTGCTTCATGGACAACCCCGCCAGAGACCATCAATGCCCCAATGTACAGCTAAGAAATGAGGCACAGGAGGGTTAAGGGACTTGACAAGGTGACACAGCTCCTAAGCCTCGGAGCAGGGACCTTCTCCACCACGTGACAGTCCCTCCCTTCAGGAAGCAGTAAAAGCCATCGACCCCCACAGAGAAGATGCATAGGTGGCCAGTGAGCACAAAGATGCTGCACAGGGACATGCGTCAGGGACATGCAAATTAAAACGAGACACCTCTGCGCACCCACCAGAATGGGCAGAATCCAGGTGCTGACGACACCCAGTGCCCAGAGGATGCGGAGCCGCAGGAACCTCACTCACTGCTGGTGGGGATGTGGGGGGTGCGGTCGCCTTGCAAGGCAGTTTGGTGGTTTCTCAGAAAACCAAACATACTCTCACCATAGGATCCAGCACTTGTGCTCCTGGGTGTTTACCCGAAGGAGCTGAAAACATGCCCAGAAAAACCTGTACATGGATGTTTCTAGCAGCTTTATTCATAATCACTAAGACTCAGAAGCAACCTGGATGCCCTTCAGGGGGTGAATAAATAAACTGTGGCCCATCCGGACAGTGGAATATTACTCAGTGATAAAGAGGGGTGTGCTGTCGGGTCACAAAGAGGCAGGGAGGAAGCTTTACTACATATTCCTGGGTGAAGAAACTGCTGGAGAAGGCCACGTGCTGTGGTTCCAATGCAGTGGCCCTCTGGAAAAGCAGAACTGTGGGGGCATGAAAAGACCCATGGCTGCCGGGGTAGGGTGGACACGGGGCTTTCAGGGCAGTGGTGCTACAAGGGTGGACACACTCACTGTACGTCTGCCCAAGCCCACAGAATGTACACCCGCAGTAGGAGCCCTGACGTGGACTGTGGACTCCGGGTGACAAAGGTCATGCGGGCTCACTGCCTGTGACAAGTCACCGTCTGGCGGGGACGCCCACAGTGGGAGGCCGTGGGGGAGGCGGGCGTACATGGGCATCTCTGTTCCTTCCTCTTGATTTTGCTGTGAGCATAAAACCGCTTTAAAAATAAAGTCTTCACGAGAAAATGTAAACTAAAAAGTTCAATGCAATGGGCATCCCGGGCGCCTCCCTGAGGAGCTCACGGCCAAGAGCCCGGGGTCTGGTTCCATGCGGCCCCGGGGCGGGGGGGGGGGGGGGGGCGCTCACCTCTGAACTTGGAGCGGATGTTGGCCAGCTCCTTGTTGATCCGCTTCTCCTCCGCCTCCTTGCTCTTGCCTGGAAAAGAGCGTCTCTCACCATCCCGCACGCCCCCCTGGCACAGGCCTGAGGGACCAGGGGGGCTGCCTCCAACCACGGCTGAGAGTGCCCAGGGGCCAGGGGCCGGGGGCCGGGGGCCAGGGGCTGGGGCCAGGCCTGTGCACGGCTGTGTCTGCGTGTGCTTTCATGAGCGCTCCTCACAGGGGCACAGACAGATCCTGGGCCCCTCGGGTACGTCCTCTCACTGGGCCGCCACCTGGAAGCCTTCTTCCCACAGCGGCAGCCCCAGCATGAGGATCAGGAGCGCAAGCCCACAAGCACTGCCCATAACTGTATGGTTGTTCTGATTTTATTCCGCGGAGCAAGGCTGCCTCCCAGTGTCAAACCCACAAACGCCCCAGGGGAATTCCGAAGGAGCAAAGTGCTACACTGGGTCACAGGCGCCAGTCCAAGGGAGGCTTAAAGGAAGTCAGGCATGGCGGTAGTGACCAGTAATCCACACAGATCCACATCGAATCACAGGGCTACGGGCCTTTCCTGCTGCGCACCGCCAAGCCACCATCCCGTGCAGCGAGGGCAGCCTGCGCTGGGCCCGCGGGCTTCTGGGACAGCAGCTCAGGCCCACTCCAGCTGCACTCCTCCCAGGCAGAGGGCCACACCCACAACCCCACACTGCGGGAGCAGTTCTAGCAGAAATTTTATCTTTTCAGATAAAGAATTCGCTCTGGGTAGGGATGGGGTTTACTGCCCTACGCTGACCTCGGGAACCAACCTGAGCAGGGTTGTGTCAGCAGGAGTCGCTGATGCACGACAGGCCTCACCAGGCTCGCAGTCTGACCTCTGTCCCACCCCACGCCCTCTCTATCTCAAATGTGGCAGGTCTGTTGGCCACTGAAGACACGGAGCCATAACAGGCATCCCCACAATGGACTTAGGGCTCTGCTGGCTAATGAGTAACCTGGACTAGCCCTCAACCTCCACAACCTCTGCCCCAAAACAGGCCACACGTGCGCCCAGAGAGCAGCGAAGCAGGCACCTGGGCACAGGCTCTGCCGCAGGCTCCAGGGCTTTCAGAACCCCACCCGTCCGTGTTCCAGAATAGAGTGCTGGTCAACCACTTCTCCTGGTTTGCGGTGAGCTGAACTAACCAACGGACAGCCTTTATTTATCCCCACCCGAGGATATTTTCCCATTGCTTTTTAGAGAGAGCAGGAGGGAGGGGAGGAGGGGAGAGAGAGAAACAACGATGTGAGAGACACATCAATAGGCTACCTCCTGCATGAGCCCCAGCTTGGGTCGGGTTCAAACCTGCACCCCAGGTACTTGCCCCTGACCGGGAAGCAGAGAGTACAGGAGGCTATCACCCAAATGTTAAGATAGTAACTGAAATTTACAGTAAAATTTGGTCTAAATAAAGATTTCTAGTCTGTGTACAAAGTGAGTTCACTGAGTTAAGTCAAAAGCCCAAAACTGACCAAAAAGCCTATTTCTGAAGGGAGATATCACTGCTAAAATTATACTAAAGTTGGTCAGCACAGTGGTCAGCAGAGCAAACTCTGAAGTCAGGCCCGGACACAGCTGCCAGTCCAGGTCTCACAAGCTGCACTGGCCCTGGGCCATCGGTGGCACCTCCCACCTCAGCTTCTCCATTGGTGGCCATGAGGGCCCCAGAATGAGCGACAAGCATGACAAGCATGCACGAAGCAAAGCAGTGTGGCCACAGGTGGTGCTGAGCATCGTCAGGGCCACTCCCTTTCCTCCTTGTTAAAGTGCTAGAGGAAGGGGCCTCAGGGCAGACTCCTCTCAACTGGGACAACAGGTCTCAGAGGTTAGAGGTCAGCATGCACAGAAGGTAAAGCCACCTGGACTCTGACGACACCCACCGGGGCGCTTTCATCGGCTTTGCTGGGAAATAACTCACATCACACGATTCACAATATAAAGCACATGACTCACTGGCCCTGGTGTATTCAGAGCTGCGCACCCACCACCATGACCCAGTTCCGCACAATGCTCCTCGCCCCAGAAAGACCCGGCCCCATCAGCAGTCGCTTGGCAGCCCCTCCCTCCTCACAATGGCCTCCCCTGAACCCTTCATAGAAATAGATTGACATGGTCTCTGCCGATGGGCTCCACCCACTCGCTGTTTCAGGGCAGCAAGAATCAGTCGCCATCCCTCCTACTGCTGAATGGCATCACATTATGTGGACACATCACACGTTGTTACCCGTCACCACTGGATGGATTTGGGGCTGTTTCTGCTCTTTGGCTATTATGAATAATGCTGCTACGGATGTTCATGTACCAGCTTGTGTGACACCTACGAGCAGACCTGCTGGGCCCACGGTCACTCTGTGCCTCATGTTCTGTGGGTGACAAGCTGTCCCCACGGGCAGGACCACTCTCCATCACCACCAGGAAAGAGGGCATGTCCGGCTTCACCACTTTGCCAGCACCTGTTACTACCGTCATTTCATCACAGCCACCCAGGTGGCTGGCTATGAAGTGGGGTCTCACTGTGGTTTCAATTTGCTTTTATGGAGGGTGAACGTATGGAGGTCCTCATGTCACTACTCTGCCTGAAGGCATTTCTGCTATAGAGTCAGAGCCACTGTGAGTAAAGAGAGCTTGACCTCCATGCCTCCTGTCAATCCTGATTCCTGAACCTCCAAAATCCACCCTCGCCTTTCTACCCCCTGCCTTGATTTGGACCCTTGCCAGCTCCACCAGACCAGAGCGATCAATCTCTCCCTACCGGATTTCCTGCCTCTGAGCCTGCTCTAAAACCCACGCTCTGCATTCAAAATGCCTAATCTACTAATAAAAAACAAATTGCATAGTGTAGCTCTCCCATTTAAAGTGTCTATGGTTGCCCGGCCGGGCGTGGCTCAGCGGTTGAGCATCGACCTGGGATCCAGGCGATTGGGGTTTGATCACCAGTCAGGGCACATGCCCGGGTTGTTGGCTTGATCAATGACTCCCTCATCATTGATGTTTCTGTCTCTCTCCCTTTCCTTTCCTCTCTCTGAAATCAATAAAGATATATTTAAAAAAATTAAGTGTCTATGGTCCACATCCTACGGCGAAGGGCCCCCGTGATCTGGTTCTGCCTCACCTTCTCCTGCCACCCCCACCACCCACAGCTCTGAGAGCGGTTCTGCCGACCCTCGTGCCTCTCTGCAGTGTGATACACGGTGTCCTCTTCCCTGGGTCACCCCCTGCACCTGCCAGCTGGGCAAGACCTGACCTGAGCATTCCCCGTATTATCAGGCCTCCCGCCCTCTCCTAAGCTGGTCACCATTTTCACTGTTCCTCTTGCACCACTTACCACTCTGCAGTATGAGAGCCCAAGCTACTGTGAGGACAGGGACCAAGTCTCATGATCCTCAGCATTTAGTATGCAGCCTTTACAATGCTCTACACAGGGCCCAACCCTCCTGTCTCCCTTCCCCTCTGACCTAACCTCCTACCGCCTTCCTCTTGGCTCCCTCAGCAGCAGCCACCTGGGCTCCTGCTGCTTCCTCCATATACTGGTTATCTTCCCCCAGGAAGGCCTTTGTACTTGCTGTTCCCTCTGTCCAAACGTCCTCCACCTGAAGCGGTGGAGCCGGAGACACCTGACACCGACTGAACACTGGCCTCTCCACCAGCGCAGGTGATGCCCCCTCTCCACCACACAGCTTCCTAAGAGCCAGCATGCGCCCCTCGTCCACCTGTCAGGACGGGAGCCTCACCCTCCGCCCATTCTCCTAGTGAATGCTGCGTTCCCACCGCCTCCACACCACCACATCTCTCATCTAGACTAACAACTTGCCCTTCCACTCGGGCCTCCTCCAGCCTATTCCCCACAGAAGCCAGCAGCCTTTTGGATATACTCAGCCTGTCACTCACTCAGTTTCCCCAGCAGCATCCTATCTGCCACTCAGAGAAACAAAGGCTCGCTGCCAGCCCTGAGCACCCACAGCCCAGCAACCTGACTTCATTCCCGCTACACCCCCCCAACCTCTATGCTCCAACTGCACTGGTCCCCCCGTCCTGCGGCAGAACTTGCTCTTCACCACCCCAAATATCCCCCTCAGAAGGCAGGTCCCGGAGAGCCGCAGGACCCAGCTCCCGTGGCACTCCTTCAGGGAGGCCTCCTATGAACACCCTTCGCCCCCATCCATGATGAAGGATGTTCTAAAAGACATTTCTATTTTTAAAGGTTGGAGTTGAGAGTTTAAAGTAACTGTCTGGGTTGACTCACTACCAACAATAATGGTTAATCGATACTGGCTTAACCATGGAGAAGTTTCATTTGCATGTTCCATTACCAGAGAGAACTGCCCACCAACCAGAGCCATCCGGAGAGAAACCCTACCAGACGCCCACCTCCCGTGCTTTGATTCCTGGGCTTCAGAGCACTGCCCACTAAACCCGTGGAAACAGGAGTGCAAAATACACCCCGTACTGCACAGTGGAAAACAGGGCCCTCTCTGCTGCTCGCTTCAGGTGAGAACCGGAAAGAACACCACAGAATCACAGGTTCTCTTTAAAATGCCTCAAGAAACACAGAAGCTCTCCAGTGAGAGCTACCTGTCCAAACCAGGTTCAATAATAGAAGGAACTGTTAATTCACTTAAAAGTTAAAAAGTAGAAGTACTACAAGTTACTCTTCCCCAACCAGTGATTAATCCAAAGTATAAATAATGGCCATGTGGCCATGCAGGCGTGTAATATATAATGTTAGTCACAAACGTATTAACAGGAGAAGGCTGCATCACAACTTTGGACACTGGACAGAGATGGCCCTGTGATAACTGTCTCAGCCTAAGAGAGCAACGGGGACCCAGCTGCCTGCAGGAGGGCGGAAGGGGATCAGTGAAAAGCAAACCTCCTCGGCAGAGAAATGAAAGGCTCAGGAACTGAAGGTGCTGGTGCCTGAGCAGGTGCAAGTCAGGAGCACGGGCTGGAAGTCCATGAAAGGAGGAGCAGGCCCCACCACAGACCCTGCAGCCAGGTACCTCGCCCTGATCCCAGCAGGAACACTGGGTGCTGGGTGAGGAAGCGCACTGCGGAAAGCACACTGCGTGGAGGGCTCACCGATGGTGAGACACCTGCTCCAGAACAGCAGCAGCAGGGGTACAACACCATCTACCTGGGAGTCAGGAGAGACTGGAGGGCCACTCAGGAAGGCTGGAAAGATAGCTGATGGGTCTGCCCCCCAGTGCAAGAGACCCTCTCTGTCACCAGGCAGTGAGGCTTCCGCCAGCCCTGCCCATACTGACCAAGGCTGGCATGTGTTACTGGATATACCATCAGACATCCAGAAGGGCCCACAGCATGAGCCAGAGACCAAAACACACCTACAGAAAAGGAATTCAAGCACAGAGGCTGTGCAGAGAAGGCAACTCGGAAACAGCAAGTATTCTCACATAAATAAGAGGGAAAACAGCTCTAAGGACCAGATCCCGCCAAAGAAGGGGCACTCAGACAGTAAAAAAGCCCCAAATTATAAAAGTGAGAGCAGAAATCCAAATCCAAAACCAGGGCCAGAGGGCCAAGTTGAGTGCCTCAGGAAATAAAACAGCACAAAGAAATGGAAAATGAAGGACGAAAAGTTAAGAAAACATAAGGCAAGAGACCCGGTTTCAACTATTATCTGGTTACTGAAAAAGAGAAGGTGAAAGGAAATTATCAAAAAAACAGGAACAGCCCTGGCCGCTGCCTGCAGACTGAAGGGTCCCGGGTTCCATTTCCGCCAAAGGCACATATTTTGGTTGCAGGCTTGATCCCCAACCTCGGTCGGGGCACCTGTGGGGGGCAACCAATCGATGTGTCTTTCACATCAATGTCTCCCCCCCACACTCTCTCTGAAAAGCAATGGAAAAAATATCCTCGGGCGAGGATTTTTTTTTAATTTTTTAAATAACAAAAAAAAAATATCTCCCCAAACTTGAAGGCCACAAGTTTCCAGAGTGAGGACGGGCGCCCCACCCACCGCCACACCTGGGCACAGCATCCTAACACCTCAGACCACTGGGTACTAAAGGCAGAGCCAGGCTCCTCAGAACGGTGGAAGCACTGCTTCCAACCGAGACTTCTACCCAAGCCAGGTTCTCAATTAAGTGTGAAGTAAAAAATACATTTTTTTTTCCAAAAATGCAAAATCTCAAACAATGTTACCTCCTACACAGTCTTTCTCAGCTGCACAGAAGATGTGCACCCCCAAACCAAGAGCAAACGAGCACAGGCCCAGAGCACAGACACTCTATCTGTAAAGAACAGGTCCAGCCAGAGGCCAGACCCTTGGGTGCTGGCAGGAAATCCAAGCCTGGCCCACCCCGGGAGGGGCCCTCTGAACGGGGCGGGGACTGAGGCTGCTGTGCTGTCCCCCCCCAGAGTGGCTCTCAGTCACATCCCAAAGCTGGGACTGAAGAGCAACAGGTGCGTCAAAAGTAATAAAGCCAAAGGCAATAGCTAACTCCAAAGAAATTAGAAGTTGAGCCTTCTGGGCTAAGAGGAATGTTTTCAGACATGAATTAGATGCTGCACATAAGTGAGACTGAACGCTGCGACGTACCAGAGACGGGGAGGAGGAGCGCTCGGGCAAGTCACGTCCTCACCTCCCCAGCAAGAGGTCGCTAAATAATGACTAACAGGGAAAACACCCGCACGCTGTGTGCACATGTGACTTAGAGTAGTAAGTAATCCAATTTTTTATATTTTTTTAATACATTTTTATTGATCTCAGAGAGAGGAAGGGAGAGAGAGAGAGAAACATCAATGATGAGAGTCATTGATCCGCTGCCTCCTGCAGGCCCCCGACTAGGGATCGAGCCCACAACCCGGGCATGTGCCCTGACCAGGAATCGAACCCCGATCTCCTGGATCCTAGGTCGACACTCACACCACTGAGCCATGCTGGCTGGGCAGTAACCCCATTTTTAAAGTAAATATGAGAGGAAATGTCTATAAAATTAAAATAACTGACTCTGAGGTTTAGGAATGGATGAAGAGGGGTCATGTGTTTTACAATCAACTACTTAAACTACATTCTTGACTATAAATTTTTCAAACACTTAATTAGGGACAAGACTAGAACAATAAATGCATGCAACTGGGAAGGCCTGCCCAGTTACTACTACAGCACCCCCTCCCACCCGGCTAGGATCACCACCGTTCGTGGTAAATGTTCCAGGACGTGACCACCCCCCCACCCCACCCGACCACCACCCAGGGCCTGACCTGGGCTCTCTGGTGATGTGGTCCCTACCACAGCCATCCCTCCAACAGTCACCCTCCCCATGCTCCAGTGCAGGCATCCCACCAGCCCCCACCTCTCAGCTTGCCCCACCAGGTAGGCAAACTCTGAACACCCACTGCTCCCAGGACCTACAACCCACTGTATCCCCCTTCCTGTCCTTATCCCCCTCAGCCATCATCAATCCCAGCACATAACCAAGCCCTGACCCTTCTCCTGAGCCTGGACGGAGCCTAGATGGCGAAGGTACCTGCTGAAGCCACACGCCCAAGTGCTGAGCTGCCTCACACAGGGAGCCCAGGGAGGCCCACCAGCTCTCCCCCTGCTTCTCCTGCACCCCCAGCACCTCGCCCCTCACTGGCAGCTGGGGAGCTGCTCCCTCCTCCAGCACCTCCATCTGCCCTCTGCCTCTCTGCCACTCCACGTCTTCCCTGGCCCTTCTCACCCATCAACCTGCACACATGCTCTACTCCCCCACCCCCAGGAGTCCTCACCTTTCTCACCTGGTTCAGAGCCTCCTGAGTGGCCTCTTGCCTCCCCTCCCCTCCCCTCCACACAGCCATCAGAGGAACCCTTCCAGGAGGTAAGTCCCTTCTGCTCACCCTCCACTGGCTCTGCAGCCGAGGGAGGAAAGCCCTACAAGCTCCTGCCACCTGCCTCTCCCCCTCCACCCAGCTCTGAGATCCCAGACTCTCCCCCAACTCCTGCTCCAGCCACACTGGGCTCCCCATCCACTGGCCAGCATGCTCGGGCTCGGCACACCTGAGCCCAACTACGCCATCTAACTGCAACTTATTTTCCCGCTCTATTTTCCCCTTAGTGTAGTTTGTAAGGTCCTCTAGGTTATACTTTTTAAATATGTTTTTATTGATTTCAGAGAGAGGAAGGGGGAGGGAGAGGGAGAGGGGGAGGGAGAGAGAGATAGAAACTAGAAACATCAATGATGGAGTCATTGATCGGCTGCCTCCTGCACGCCTGGGCATCAAGCCCACAACCCAGGCACATGCCCTGAGCAAGAATCAAACCGTGACCTCCTGGTTCATGGGGCGATGCTCAACCACAGAGCCACACCAGCCAGGCTATGTTATACTTATTTACTTTACTTACCTCCCTAGAATGTAAGACGCAGGAGGGTGTTTTTATTTGTTCTGCTCACTTGGTAAAATAAGCGCTCGGTAAATTTGTTGAACAAATGAATTCATCTTAACACGAGGATCCTGTGAGTCACCTGCCAGGGCTAAAGGAACCCTGCAGATGTGACTAAAACAGAGGCGTCACCCTGGTCCCATAGGTGGGCCCGGGCTAATCAGATGAGCCCTTTACCTCAGATAAGGCTCTGCCCGGAAACAGGGGATGCGGTGACAAGTCAGAAATCCAAATCTTGAAAGGGATTCACTGAAGGAGCCTCTGGAGTCTAAGGAGGAATGTAAGCAGGTGGCCCTGGGAGCTGAGGCTGCCCTGGGAGCTGAGACTGAGGCAGGGAGCAGGACTGAGCGGGAGCAGCTGCACCCCAGTCTCCAGGGGGACCCAGCTCTGCAAACAGCTGGTGAGGCTGCAGGCAGGGCCCTGCAGAGCCAGGTGTGCGGGGAGAGGACTGAGAGGGGAAGCCTGACGCAGTGGGTTAAGGGAGCATGATTGATTGGGAAACTGAGTCTCAACTCTGAATTTTGCTGTAAAGAGGAAAGAAAGGAGCCGCTACTGCTGAGGACAGAGGGTGTGGCGCTCTGTGGCCACTGCAGCAAATAGACCAGCTCTCTGGTGTTGGGCAGTTGGCTTGTAAAGAGCAGAGTCACAATACTAATGTCAAGTATCCCCATGCAGATCTGACAGGTACATGAAGGCCCATGCTCGGAGCATACCTGCCCACACACAGGAAACCTGTGGAGGTGAGATCATTTTGTAGTGGCCTGCACTCCCACCCACGGTGACCCCAACTCCGGGATTTACACACCAGCTACTAACAATGCCCATGTTCTCTCTCCAGCCCAGACTCTCCTCGGAAGGCCCGTCATGGCTCCCTGCCCGCAGGACTCACCCTCCCATCTCAGGCAATGACAAACCTGGACACACTAAGTGAAACAGTGGTTTTCTGACACTGGACAACTGACCATGGAAGACAGTGGTCACTGACAGACAGGAGAGAAACAAGGTGAGCCTTATGACCCAAAGAGGGCACCTCAACATCCCAAGGTCTCCCTGAAGCGAGAAGACAGGCCCAGGAGGCAGAATGTACAGGGCAGAGTGGGGAGTGGGGCCTGCTGCTGGGGGGCAGAACGCCAGGAAGGTGCGGAGGGACTGGCATCTGTGTGGGCCACAACCTGCCCACACGCACAGTGGGAAGGGCTGAACCAGAAAGGAGCAGAGAGAAAACCAAGCCCAAAGGGAAGCCTCCTACCACAAGGTGTGAAACAGAGTTCTGAGGATGAGTGCTGCCCTCAAGAATGGGGTCAAATGAGCCCTGACTGAAGGCTGGTCTGGTCCCTCCTCATTAGGATCAAACTGTTTCATCCCAGAAAGATGCTCAGGAATGTTTAAACAAATACAAAAATATTCAGTTCTGCCTGGCTGGCGTGGCTCAGCGGCTGAGCCTCGACCTAGGATCCAGGAGATCGTGGTTCGATTCCCGGTCAGGGCACATGTTCGGGTTGTGGGCTCCTCGATCCCCAGTCAGGGGCATGCAGGAGGCAGCCGATCAATGACTCTCAGCATTGATGTTTCCATCTCTCTCTCTGACGAGGTAAAATTCACAGCATCCGGCATCCAGTAAAAAATTACCAGGTACATGAAGAAACAGGAAAATACAACCCACAGTGAGTAATAAATCAATAGACACAGGCCCAAAAATGACACGGATAAGAGTCAGAAGGGAACGGCACTGATGAGCAGTCACTGTGACTATATCCCACAGCCTCATGAAGGCAGAGGAGACAAGGAGCCTGTTAGGACACAGACAACAGAAGTTCAAGGGATGAGAAACATACGGTCTAAGGTGAAAAATGCATAGAGGGGTTAAAAGGAGACGGGACACTGCAGACACAGCCAGCAGCTGTCCAACATGAAACACGCAGAGCCTCAGGCAGCTGTGGGTGTGGGCACCGCACAGGCTGCCATTGGAGCCCCAGTGGTGGGGAGGGACAGAAAAATATCTGAAAAAGTTTCAAATTCGATGAAAACTATAAACCCACTGATCTCAAAAAGTCAAACCCCATGCACAAGAAACCTGAAGAAAGTTACAAGAAGCATAATAAATAAAACGGATGCCAGTTACAAGGAAAGATGTCAACAGCAGTCAGAGGAAGAGCCCCCTGGCCTGCAGACAGACAGACAGACGAGCACGGCAGCAGACCCGTCTGGAGAAAACGGGAGCCTGAGACCCAGAGTAGCACCTTGGTCATCCAGGAACAAAGCACAGAGTGGACAGCTCCACACCATCTCCACGGGATCCAAGCAGCAGCGTCTTCCAGGGCTCAATAGGACAAGCAGCTTAACAGACCCTCTGTGCCAAGCCGTGGCCTGCTGTTTGCTGTCAATACGGAAGCCAGAACAGCCACTCCTGAGCTGAAAATGTGCAAGGAGCCCTCCACGCCCACAGCCCCGCTCACTCTGCCTCCGGAGGGCCTGCACCTCCACCTGCTGAACCTTCTCCTGATGCTCCCAGGGCCACTGCCACGCCTCCCCAAGCTTCCCAAAATATACTTTCCCCAGGCTACCTCACCTGACCCCTTCTGTGAAGCCGGGGGCCCTCCCCACCCTCCTCCCTACTTTATCTTCTGCACAGCAGAAGGGCGAGTGCAGTTCCTCTCACTTACTGCGTATGTTCTCACAAGAACTCAGCTCTGAAAGCACAGGGATCTTGTCCATCTGGTCAACCACTGACCCTCCAGAGCCAGGAATAACCAGGCACACAGCAGGCACCCGACAGACCCCTCAAACAAACGAGCTGCACGCCTGTCAGAAACTGTCTGCTACACCAGGACAGCAAACGTAAGCTCTGACACACACCTTCCAAACACTGGGTGCTCCTGGGTTGTACCAAAACTACAGCAAACGTTAAGAGCATAATGTGAACGACTGTGTTCTCTGGTCTACTCACTAAGAACAGCCTTAGCTCCGACCTGCAGAAATGCACATGAGACTCACGTGAGCACCAGCAGAAGCGTGGATCCATCCCCTGCACCCACACAGGGACCCAGACCCACCCCATGGACCACAACCTCAGAAAGGCCCGGCCTCGGCAACCGCACAGCTGGGCACCAAAGGGCCCTCAGACGATCTCCATGAGCCGCCCCCCCTCCCCCCCAGCCCACGCTCTCGGTGCCTGGGAGGCTGGAGGTGCTGCTCAAACCAAGGACAACTGGAATGGCAGTTCCATAATGGGGCCACTGAAGTCTGAAGCAGCCAATGGACAGAAGGAAGTGACTGAGTTTGAGGAAGCTGTCATGGCTTCACCTACTGCGTCTTCTGTGGGGCTGGGTGCTGCAGATCTAAGGGCAGCAAGGCCCTGGCCCCCCTCTCAGTTGGTTGGAGCATCGGCCCAATACACCAAGGGCCGTATGCACTGGATGGGGGGGAGGGACAGAACGTGCTACAAGACCAGAGGCAGACAGGAAGCACCCCAAGGTCTGACTTGGAACTGCCTCTCTCACTCCCTCTGCCCTCCCTCTAGGACCTGCCCACCTCCCAGTCAGAAAGCCCCTCGGGGCCAGAGCCCACCGCAGCCACCTGATGTCCTTAGTCCCTGTGTGTATTCGGAAGTCCCGAGTACAGGAGGTGCTCCATCGAGGTGAGTGCACATGTCTGGGCTTCTTAGGCACCCTTTCTCTGAACCCCACACAGTAGGTCACATAACAGGCCCAGGTGCATCTGGGTCCAAAACCTAAGTCCCACCTGTCCCAGAACTCAGGCCCGCTCAGACTTTGGGAGGGCGTGCAGTGCATGGCAATCATGGTTAACCCCACAGCGCGTCCTGGAAGAAAGAACACCCTCCGGAACATCCCCACAGCAGGGAGGCCACCAGAGCTGCAGGGCAGCGCAGGGTCAGCATGTTGGCCAAACAAGTTGACCCGAGGCTCACAAAAAAACGATGTTTAGTGCCAGCCTTCTAAGATTTGAAATCTGAGCTACGGGAGAACGGCCTCATCCCAAGAACCTGCAGAAACGATCAAGTAAGATCTCGAGGAGCTCAGAGCCCATCCCACCCAGGAGCTTACACCAGAGTAAGCTCCCACTGCGTTGGTGCAAACCCCTCGAATCCTCCCCTCTGATCTGACTCTATCCGATATTTTCAAAGCCAAGGAAATGTCACTGAATTTCACAGAGACAGTCTTTCCAAAAACTCTGGGACTACAAAATCTTGACACTTACTGCTGCCCCAAACCCAGAGTGACAGTCATTGTAAGAGGAAAGAAAAGCAATTCTGGCCTGGCCAGTGTGTGGCTCAGTGGTTGACCAGGGTCCCCTGCACCAGAAGGTCACTGGTTGGATTCCCAATCAGGGCACATGGCCAGGTTTCGGGCTCAGTCCCCAGTAGAGGGCATGCAGGAGGCAGCCGACTGATGTTTCTCATCGGTGTTTCTCTGTCTCTCCCTCTCCCTTCCTCTTTCTGAAATCAATAAAAACATATTTTTAAAAAAGAGAAAAGAAAAGCAATCCTAGGGATCCGGCATGAGAATACACTTATCCCCAGGACATGTCAACTTGTCACTAAAGGGTGCTCTCCCTCCAGAGGAGCCAGAGGGACACATGGACAGCTCCTAGAAGGGGCAACTACCAGCCTTGGCAGAAAAAAATCAACCTGGACCAAACCCTTCCTTCCTTCCCTGCCTGGTGGCCTGTCCCGCCCTCACCCTCCGTCACAGACTTCCTTAATCAGTTTCTAAGAAACACAGATTATGCATGAGAGTGCAAAAGAAAATATGCCAGAGGAGCATTCTTTTTCAAAAAGTCAGCGTTTTTAAACTGTACTGTCGAGACTAAAATGAGCCTTTTTTTTTTTTAACTTCAAAAGTTACACAGCAGGCTGACAAACTCTGATTCTGATCTTTATGACTACTCAGGAAAATCAAGTACCGACTTTAATTTGTACAAGGAAGTTTACGCTGAATTTAAATTTTTGTTCGGTTTCTCCATGTCCAATTTCTGACTCACAAAAAGTGGATTTTATGGACAAATAACATTTTTTAAACTTTAGTCATGCTAAAATACAATGCAAAGAGTTGCCAAATTCCAACAGGGCTGACAAACGAGAAAAGGACCGCGTTTCGTGAGGAGTGCGAGGAGCAGAGCACTGAGGATCCCTCCACCAGTTCATCAGGGCGCCTGCAGAGAAATCATAGGCTTTCCCAGAGGACTGGGAAATTCAGGTTTTTGCAAAATGGCTAACTGCATCTCTCCACTTGTTTCCCTTCATCTGCGTGAATGCCTAGAGGGATTAAGTAAAAGGCCTCCAAGCGTGGATGCATCTGCGCAGCCCAGCCCCAGGGAATAAATGGCAATTTCCTGCCCACTGGCACTGTGACTGGTCTCACGAAAATAAAGACCCATCACACCTCCCCCGTCACTGCAGGCTGGATGATTCTGCAGGCGGTTCTGGGTCTGGCAACATTTCTGGTGGTGTTCTGTATCTTCAACAATATCCTGGCATGGATGTGGCAGTGGCAGCGCATAAAGATACGTATTAATTAAATTACACCGCTGCCCCCAAACAACACGGGCTGAGCTGCGCAGGTCCACGTTTTCACGGGCTTTTTTCAATATGTATACGGTCGGCTCTTGTGCTCCTGGGTTCCATATCCAAAGCTGGGAATCCACGGATGTGGAGGGCGAACTACACACTGACCTACACCATTTTACATAAGACACATGAGCATCCACAGATTTTGGTATCCACGGGTCCTGGAACCAATCCCCCTCGGATAATGAGGGGCAGTTGTAGTTAAGTTTCTGGGGAATCAAAAGTTATACGCAGATTTTCAGCTGCACGGGAGTGGGCGCCCCTAACCCCTGCGCTGTTCAAGGGTCAACTGTACATGGCTCTCCTTCACTGGTATGTCCCACGGGTAAAAGCAAACAACAGTTCCAAAATAATGAATAAACAGCAAATAACTATTACTCCCCACCTTCAGCAGTTCTTTCATTTTCTCTGAGGCTGCCTGAGTAGAATGCCAATCAGTGCACAGCCAGGATGGCCCTCAAGGGCACGGTGCTGCGTGAGAAAAGCCCGTCTCAACAGGACCTACACTACACAACCCACTCACACAGACCCTTGGGATGGGATGCAGGGATGGAGAACAGGTGGGTGGCTGGGGGGAGGTCTGGCTACACAGGGGAGCACAGGTGGCTTTGATGGGGTGGGGGTTACACGAAGCTACACATGATAAAGCGTGTGGACCTACACACTCACACGCACAAGCACACATCAGTGCAGTAACACTGGTAAAGTGTGGATATGCCCGGGGGGATTGTACCAGTGTCAGTGTCCTGGTGTTGCAACTGTCCTGTTATGTGAGACATCTACCCTAGAGGAGGCTGAACGAAGGGATCTCCCTGTTTCTGTGCAACATCCTATGAATCTATATTTGTCTCAAAATAAAGAATTATTGCCCGGCCGGTCTGGCTCAGTGGTTGAGCGTCAACCCATGAACCAAGAGGTCACCAGTTCCATTCCTAGTCAGGGCACATGCCTGGATTGCGGGCTAGATCCCCAGGAGGTGATGTGCAGGAGGCACCCGATCAATATTTCACTATCATCAATGTTTCTCTCTCTCTCCCTCTTCTTTCCTTTCTCTCTAAAATCAAAAACATATTTAAAAAAGAATTACTTAAAAATGGGGATTAAATAACAGGAGCAGAGTTTTTTAATGCCAATTTAAAAAGAGAAACGGGTCACTAATTCCCACACACTGAGCTCACAGTTAATGTGGAGGCACTGAATTGGTCCACTACCTGTGCCACAAAATCCAGGGCCCAGTCACCGCTGCCCATGCTGGGAGGTGTGCTGCCCCCAGCCAGCTGGACAGAAGCAGACCACAACGGGAGGGTGGCTCTGAAAGGTCTGCCAACGGGAAGGTTTAGAAACCAGTTCAGAAAGACAGAGGGAGTTGAGATTTTAGAGCTGAAACAGGCCTTAGTTCAGCACCCACCCCCTTTGTCCGCTGAGGAAACTGAGGCTCAGTGGCCGGTAGCTGCGGGTCAGGGAGCTGGTGAGAGGCAGTCGGAGCCCTGCCCCTTGCTGCCAACTGGGCGCCCTCTCTCCAGAGCCTGGCCACTCTGGTCCCCCTCCCAGGAACACAGTAAGCACAGAATCAGAGCTGGGCAGGGGGATGGGAGGCAGGGACCCTCTCCCCGCCACACAGGGGTCAAGCTCAGACCAGCTCTGACAGAGGTTCGCTTTCCAATCCCACCCCGGGCCACCCGCCCATACTTGTTTAGACGCGAATCCCCTGCTGCCCCTGCACATCTTGGCCCTCCGCCTGCCCCTTAGAGTCATCTCCTCGGTGAAACCTTCCCTGGCTCACTGTCCGTTCACCTACTCAGCACGCGTCTCCTGCCAGACGCCGTGTGAGCAGGGGAGGAGTGATGCGCGAGACAGCCGTGGTCCCCACCTGTGGAGCTCCGTGGGTGGGGCCCAGCACCAGAAGCTGACCGTCACTGCTCTGAGGGAGCAGCACAGTGCTGTGAGTGACCAGAGGGTGACCGGACAGCACCATCAGACAGGAGCTTCTCAGGGACACAGCCCTGGCCCCCTCGAGGGACTAGGCGCCCCTTCTTACATGTCTTCCTCACTGGTCTACACCAGTGGCTCTCCGCCAGGGCGACGCTGCCCTGAGCACTTGGGGAGGCATCTGGTGTAGAGGCAGGGATGCTGCTACCCCCAGGACACCGCCAAGGATGGGCCCATCTGTCCACAGCAGAGCGGTGGAGAAAGTCTGGTCCGTCTGAGTCAGCCAACGAGCACCGGGGTGTCCCCACGAGGTGCAGGCACCCTCTAGACAAAGGCAGACCCCTGCAGAGCGGGGGCCTGTGGCCGGTGAGCGTGGGAGCGAGTGGGTTTCCACCTGCAGGCCCTGCCCCATGCTACTTTCTTCCAACATGAGGACGGGGGTCACAGCTCGCTGACGGCTGCTGCGCCTCTGGGGGTCCCCCGAAGGAGAGGCACACGCACACTGAGCTTCACAAGATGCCTGGGAGTAGACTGCTGCTGTCTTGGGAACCCGGTTCCCCCGCAAAGAGAAAGGGAGGGTGCAGACTGCCCGCCCCCCCCCCCCCCCCCCGCAAAAGCAGGCAGGGTGTCTCCCAGGCCCGGGGCAGGACAGGGGGCCGGGTCTGAGCGCCCACAGTCTGGGTCCCGGGAGGTGTGAGGTGGAACAAGCCCACCTTAGACGTGGGGCGCAGGGCCCGCCGGGGCAGAAAGGCCTGTGTGCTTCTGTTAAGTGAGAGGGGCCCCTAAGGGCACCCACACGGTCTCAGGCCCCCGGGCTCCCCGCCGCCCACCCGTGGCTGTGGCTTTTCTGCCCCGAGGGGCCGGCTCCCAGGCCGGCCGCGGGCAGGGCAGGCTCCCCAGGGCGGCCTCGCCCCACCCCAGGGGGTCCGCGGGGACCCCGGGAAGGGAGGCACCTCAGTCGGGGCCCTGAGCCGGGAGCCCGAGGGGTCGCAGGGCTGGTCCCGCCGCTCCGCGCCCACGGGGGAGGGGGGGGAGGCGGGGTGTCCTGCTCCCCAGCGGACAGAGCGAGCCGCTGGGGGCAACGTCCTGCAGGGGCGCCTTCGCGGGAACCCCGGAGGGGCCGCAGCCCCACCCCCGCCCCGCTGCGGGTCCCCACCCAGCTCCCCGACCCGCACCCCCGCCCCAGCCCCCAACCCTGCCCATGGCGCCCCGGACCCCGCCCCCTAGGTCGACACCCCCGAACCCCAGCCCCAGACCTGCGCCCCCCGGACCCCACCCTCCAGGTCTGCACCCCGGACCCCGCACCTGCGCTCCCCGGACCCCCCTCCTCTACATCCGCACCCCCAGACCCCGGAACCCCCTCCTCTACGTCGGCACCCCCAGACCCCGGACAGCCCTCCTCTACGTCGGCACCCCCAGACCCCGGAGCCCCTCCTCTACGTCCGCACCCCCGGACCCCCTCCTCTACGTCGGCACCCCCAGACCCCCCTCCTCTACGTCCGCACCCCCGGACCCCCTCCTCTACGTCGGCACCCCCGGACCCCCCTCCTCTACGTCCGCACCCCCGGACCCCCCCCTCTACGTCCGCACCCGCGGACCCCCTCCTCTACGTCGGCACCCCCAGACCCCGGACCCCCCTCCTCTACATCCGCACCCCTAGATCCCGGACCCCCCCTCTGCGTCGGCACCCGCAGACCCCGGACCCCCCTCCACGTCCGCCCCCGGACCCAGGAGCCGCCCTCTGGTGCGCACCCCCCAGGCCGGGTCCCCGGCGCGGCGCTCACAGTTGCGGATGTCGGAGATGAAGACGGCCAGGCCCCGCATCCCGTCCCCCTTGGACACGGCCGGCATCTTCGGGCCCCGGGGCGCGGCCTGGGCCGGCGGGGCCGAGGAGCAGCGGGGCGCGGGCGCGGCGGGGAGCGGGGCGCGCCGCCCGGGAGCCGCCTCAGCCGAGCCACCTCAGGCGCCCAGCGCCGCTCTCAGGGCGCCGCCGCCGCGCGCACGCACGCACGCTCGCCGCGCACGCGCACGTCACGGGCACGCGGCGCGGGGGCGAGCACGTCGAGGGTCCGCGCGCCCGGTCTGCTCGGGGGCGCCCCCTGCCGGCCGACGCCGAGGGCCCGGCCGCTCCGCGAGCCCCGGGTTCGGTTCCCGGACTCCCCGTTGCCCTGCTGCGGGGGAGGAGGGGCGCCTGCCCAGCCCTGGCCCTGTGCCCCTGCCCAGCCCGGGGTTCTGCGGCCACTTGCTGCCCGCCTGGAGGGTCGGCATGCGTGCAGGGGCCCGAGGTCCCGGTGCACGTCCGTCTCCCCAGCTGTGAGATGCCCAAGGTCCTGGTGCATGTCCGTCCCCCCAGCTGTGCAGGGGCCCGAGGTCCTGGTGCACGACCGTCTCCCCAGCTGTGCAGGGGCCTGAGGTCCTGGTGCATGTCCGTCCCCCCAGCTGTGCAGGGGCCTGAGGTCCTGGTGCATGTCCGTCCCCCCAGCTGTGCAGGGGCCCGAGGTCCTGGTGCACGACCGTCTCCCCAGCTGTGCAGGGGCCCAAGGTCCTGACGCACTGCAGGGGCCTTGGCCCGCATGGACACCGGGGAGTCTGTTTGGAGAGCAGGTGGCCCTGCTGAGCCCTCCTTTGTGAAGCCGGATGACTTTGAAGAGGAAGCTCCCTCTTGATCAGGACTTATCTGGGCCCCACACCTGGAAGTGGCCCAAGCCCACCAGGGAGACCTCCGCCCTGGTTCACTTCCTCAGTTCCCGGTGAGAGGTCAGGCCTGGGTGGACCCCGGTCAGGAGGAGGAAGGGGCAGGCCCCTTCCACAGACCAGGCACCCCACCCAGACTCTGGCCCTCCAGGACCCCTGGGGGAAACCGGAATCTGTGGAGACCCACTCCTTATATCACAGCAATTCCACCCCCTTCCAAGGCCTCCCAAAGAGCCTGGCCAGTGGAGGGCTTCCTGGAGGAGGGGAAGGCCCCAGGCCCTGCAAACCCATAGTAGGAGGCCAGGCCAGAGTATTCAACACACAGACCCCCACCCACCCCCAGCAGCCAGGGGCCCACAAGGAGCATGGACAGAGTGCCTGCCCAGCCTGAGGTGGAGGGCTTCTCGGAGGAGGGGCTAGGGCTGGGGAGGCATCCACCTCCTCTCAGTGGTGACTCTGTGCTTCCCAAGCCTCCTGGGAAGTGCGTGCGTGTGTGTGTGTGTGTGTGTGTGTGTGTGTGTGTGTGTGTGTGTGTCGGGGGTCTCAGGGCCTGAGGAGACACACAGGTGGCCATAAGGAAGCCCTTCAGACCACTTATTACCATGCAGCTGGGGGCCTCAGTCCACGAGGCCCTCCCAGACCACAGACACTGCTCAGCGAAGCACAGGCCACCTTCGGCACTGTGCAGTGCTTGGAAAGAGTTCCAATTCTTAAATTGTATAAACTGGACATCGGCTACATTTTGGCCATTTGTAGTCACAGCACAGGTTCCCAAGGGCAGGGGTGGAGCCAAAATCCCTTTCCACTGGGAGGTGGGGCCCCCACAGGTGCATGCCCAACAATTGCATGAAGGAGGAAAGGAAAGCCGGGGACCCCAGAGCCTGCAGCATAGCCAAAGGGCCCAGGAGCGTCCTGCGGCGTTAGCTGGATGTGTCTCAGCTCCTATCAAGACCTGAGACCGCTCAGGCCTCCTCCTATGGGGTCTGTGAGTGACCCAGCTTCCTTCCCACAACCTCTGAAATGGGTTTCAGACAGTAACCCTTCCAGAAAATTGGGATTGGCAGCCTGGTCCAGGCATGGCTAGAGGCCCTGAGCACCCATGCCTATTCAGGGGCAGGGAGGTGGCAGTCCTTGGCACCCAGTGGCTACCTGTGGTCACCAGGAATGACATGCTTGGGGAAGGCCAGTCTCTGGGGACCGAGCACATCCAGGCCATGGACTGTGTGCAGCAGGAGAAATGTACAAATTCTGTGGGAGGTGGGTGCTTCCAGTGGAGCTGGAGAAGGAGAGTGAAGAGCTCAGGTCCCTAACTGCTCACCCGACGGTGGCAGGAGCCGCCTGTGACTACAGATGTCATCATGAAGCCACAGAACTGAGCCCAAAGCCACACCCAGCTGGATTCAGACTGTTGCAAAATAGCCACAGAAATGGAGCCTGCGGCTTCCCTACGTCTTACGGGAAAGCTGACGGGCCCGTGGGGCATGAGTGGGGCCCAGAGAACTGCAGTGCCTTAAATGGGGTAACTTGAGGGTTCCCGGGGGAAGACCCCAACCCCTACTTCCCAAGAGCCCCCCACCAGCCTCCCCTCATTGGGTAAAGTTGTCCCCGGAGCTGAAGACCCCGTAATGACATCCAGTGAAGGGGTTACTTTGTTGTTGTATTGGGGGGGGGTTTAAATAATTTTTTTATGTTTTTTTAAATTGATTTCAGAGAGAGGAAGGGAGAGGGAGAGAAACATCAATGATGAGAGAGTCACTAATCGGCTGCCTCCTGCACACCCCCTACCGGGGATCAAGCCTGCAACCCCAGAATGTGCCCTGAGTGGGAATCGAGCCGTGATCTCCTGGTTCATGGGTTGATATTCAACCACTGAGTTCTGCCGGCCAGGCTGAAGGGATCACTTTGTAAGAAAAAACTCAGTTGCTCTCAAAGGCCCCTGGGTGCCAAAGGCCCCTGGATGCCAACCCCATCCTGTGACACCTGAGAGAGTCAAGCCCCAACACAAAGTTGCACCCAGACAGGCAAGGCCGAGCCCCCGTGACTGCAGGAAGTAGATTTTACACCCTGCAGAGCGTGTGTGGGATGAGTTCCCAGGGAACAGGCCTCCGAGCCAACCACCTGGGGCAGCTGAGCCAGCTCGGGGAGCCAAGCCAACCGCCCAGAGGCCGGAGTCAGGGTGGCCCGGGTTGAAACTGGGTTGAGATGCCAGAAATTCCTGGACATAATGCAGAGACAGGAACTCCAAGATTTACTGTGTCCCAGGGACTGGAAGTCTGCAGTCAGGTTTTCGGCAGGGCTGGCCCGTCTAGGCTGTGAGCGAGGACCTGGCCTGGCCTCTCCTCAGCTCGGAGACCGACGTCTTCCCTCTGTGCTCATCTCTCTGTCCCAATTTCCCCTTTCTCTAAGGACACGAGTCACATTAGATCAGGGGCCCGCCCCACCCCAGTGTGAACACATCTTAATTCAAGCTGCAGTTACCCTGCTTCCAAATAAGGACATATTCTGAGGTACTGGGGGCAAGGACTTCAACACATGAACTTTTAGGGGACACGTTTCAACCCCTAACGTCATGATGATGTGAGCACATTTAGGGACATGAGTTTGAGTGCCTCCCCCTCCCATTCTACTTACTTGAGACAAGGTTCCACTTCCACCATGCCAGCCCTCAAGCCACCCATGGTTATGTGACCGTGTTTATGCCACCGTGGCTGGGGGCTCTGTGTCACTCTGCCAATCTAGGTCCTAATCAGTACCTATCACCATACCCAGGGGCGCTGTGTCATGGAAGTGCCTGGGGCTCTAGGGGTTTGGGGCACGTCTGGATGCCCCCTTACTGCCCTGTGGGTGGACCACTTCACATCCACCCACCTGGGGATGGGGGTCCAAGGGGCTTAGCAAACACTGTCAATCAACCGTAAACTGCCACAGGACAGTGCAGCTGGTGACACCAGCCAGGGGAGAGGTGCAGAGGCAGCTATGAAAGTCCTGCCGCCCCCCAGGATGCACCAGATCAGGTGTCCCCTTCACCCTCAGGGTAGGGACCAGGACTTCCAGTCTCCCTAAGTTACCTGTTGAAAAATACACCCCTTGATTTTAAAGGCCAGACCAGCCATGCTGGCAGCCGGGCAAGCAGGCCATTGCCAAAAGGGCCGGGTGGTTTGGGGTGTTTTCTGGCAACGACTTCCACCACAGGCCAACACCCACCCACCACAGCCCCGCCCTCTGAGGGCTCCCCAGGGTCAGCTGATGGAATGTATGCCTTTTTAAAAAATATATATCTTTATTGATTTTTAAAGGGAGAGGGAGAGAGAGGGAGAGACAGAAACATCGATAGGAGAGAACATTGATCGGCTGCCTCCTTCTCGCCCCCTACTGGGGATCAAGCCCACAACCCAGGCATGTGCCCTGACCAGGAATTGAACTGGTGAGCTCTTGGTGCCCAGGACGACACTCAACCACTGAGTCACATCAGCTGAGCTCCCCTTTTTTTTTCTTCTCCCAGGGGAATATGTTTTTATTGATTTTTTAGATAGAGGAGATTGAGAGAGAGAGAGAGAAACGTTGATGTGAAACAACGATCAGTTGCCTCCCACTCGTGCCCCAACTGGGGATCAAACCCAAAACATTCTGACTTACAGAATTACACTCCAACCAACCAAGCCACCCAGCCAGGGTGGAACGTGTGCAGTTTTAAGAATAGCCTGAGGAAAAACTGCTTTAGGAGAGAAAACAGCCTAAGAACATCAGATCAGACCCTTCAGCACCACCGTAGTAGTTTCCTGGGGCCGTCATAACAATGACCACGAACCCATGGCTTAACAACAACGGAAATCGATTCTCTCCCCATTGTGGAGGCCAGAAATCAAGATCAAGGTGTTGCCAGGGCTGGCTCCCCAGAGGCTCTGAGGGAGACTGTTCCTCGCCTCTCTTCTAGCTTCTGGTGGCTGCGGGACCCCAGTTGTGCCCCCCCGTCATGTCTGTGTGCTGAAGCTCTCCATCTCTTTTCTCTTACAAAGATCCCAGTCGCTGGATTCAGAGCTCCCCCTAAATGCAAGGTGACCTCCTCCCAGGAACCCTAAGGATATCTGCAGACACCCTATTGCCAAATAAGGCACCCTGCATAGGACGTGTGGTGGGCAGTTAGACAGACATGAACAGAGCAAGGCCGATGGGCCAGGTACAGAAGGTCACCAGCGCAGAATGTCCGGGTCGCCTAGCAATGGGGAAAAAACACTGGTAGAGCGAGTATTGGAGATAAGTATTGTTAATCAGGACCTCGCCCCTAAGACACCCTCTCCACCCTAGAATGTTTCCTGTCATGCAGGTCAGGTTCTCCTGACCTTTTCTCCCCTGGCAGGTGGTTGGTTAGTCGTGTGGTAGATAGACCCCCCCTTAGAGGAGAGTAAGGGGGCTGGAGGAAAGCCCCATCTAACCTCCACACAAGGACAGAAAATGACCAGACAGACCCCCATAGATCAGCTTAAGAAGAAAGCAGTTAACCCCCCTCCCAGGGGTTAAAAGGAGCCCTAGCCCACTCCCCAGGGCAGCTCTTTGAGCCACCCACTCGAAATTTCTCTTCTCTTTTCCTTCCCTAATAAATCTTCTCTAGTGGGCTGGAGTCTTGGCTCTGAATTTTTTTCTTAACCAGAACTCAAGTACTGAGGTTGCTGAACCCAGGCCCGGTCTGACCCCACCGGTCAGACACCTGGTGCTGTTCCTGCCACCTACAACACTGGGGGTTCGGGACATGGACAACCATTTGGGGTCCACCATTCGCCCCAAACAGCCACCAAGAAATGCTGTCCGTTTGGCCCCATGGACACACATACCGCCCCTCCCCCCTGTGACAGGGCATTTTAAGGTTGGTTGTGAAATGATGGGAAGCTGAGACCCAGAACTGATACCATGACACACACGGCCCTCTGCAGGGCCACCCGCCCGTCACAGACGTTCACCTTGGGGCCCAGCGGCTGCCGGCTGCTGACCGGACACTTACAGCACACAGGCCAGATAGGCTGCTGGGGGCCCACACGTGTGACACACAGAAAATCTGCTGTGCTGGCTCTGGAGCTCTATCTGGAAGCTTCCGCTGAGTGTGAATGTGCCCACTGCCTCTCCCTTCTCGCTCTGGACTTTGCTTATCCCAGCACCCTGGGAGGATGTCTCCCTCCACGGGCGGGCATCGGGGGCGGGCGGTGCTCAGCAGCAGGAAATCCTGATGTGTGCGTTTCTCTTCCTGGGCTTCCGGCCTCAAAGCCGGAATGTTTCAGGGCCCGGTAGTGACAAGACACGGCCAGTGATAGTGGCCTGGGCCCTGCCTTTGGGGTAACCCCTAGCCAAGGCTCCCTGTTAGAACAGAACAAGTCATGGTTACCTCTGACTGGAAGGGCCTTACCTCACGCTGACTCAGCAAATGAGGAAGGGCCCAGGGCTGTCTGCGAGGCCGGGGACCCCACTGTCGCCCCATGCCAGGAACACTGACCAGCTGGGGGAAGACACAAGTCCAGCCCCCAGAAGCCCCACAGCCACAAGGTGTAGAGTGCCCTTGTGGGGCAGGCACATAATGGGCTCCCCATAGTAATTCAGGGACACCGTAGGGGCCATCCTGGAGAGGCAATCTCAGGCTGGGGACCCTGGCCTGGCGAGGTGCACCTGGGGTGGGGCGCTCCAGCCCTGCAGGTGTCCCCAGACCAAGGAGCGTCCAGTTGGCAGCAGGAGGGCTTGTCTCTGCAGGCCTCCTCACTCCACCGGGCAGTCCCTGCCCTCTTATGTCCTCTAGTGCCCTCTGCAGACAGGCAGGGAAAAGAAAAACAGTGTGGGGTGGGCCAGACCACCCCGACTCAAAGCTCAGAGCCTGGACCTCTGCCTGGGCACGACCCTTGGCAGGGTGGGCTGCTCCATAAGCAAGAGGGTCTGGACAAGGGGCCTGTAGTCAGATTTAAGTTAAATTTAAATAATTAGGATTTATTGATGTTATAAATTCAAAGCCTAATTTCTTCACCTGTTAAGTTCAATTTTATGAACCCTGTATTATTCCCTTTAAAAGCCTAGCAGATTTCAAAGTCATTTTCAAAAATATGTTTTTATTGATTTCAGAGAGAGAAAGGGAGAGGGAGAGAGAAACATAGACGAGCGCAGAGAAACACTGACCGGCTGTCTCCTGCACGCCCCCTACTGGAGATCAAGCCTGCAACCCTGCCATGTGCCCTGACCCGGGATAAAACCACGACCTCCTGGTTCATAGGTTGGCCCTCGACCACTGAGACACACCAGCAGGGCTAAAGTCATTTTTAAGGGGCCTCTGCATAATATTTGGTCCCATCTAAAAAATGCAATAAGTTAAGCATTTTCAACATTTCGAACTGCATTTATAAATTAGGTACCTTTTACTTTCTCCTAAAGTACTTCGGCTTGTCGAAACTGACCACAAAATCTCGGCGCTTGAATTCACACACTCGGTAGATTAAACTTTTAAGTGTGGCAAACTCCGAGTTGTCTTAAATGTTCCAGAAACATGAAATACCAATGTGTTCAGGTTTCACTTCATTCAGCAAATGCTGACACTTTGGTTCTGATTCTCTTCAACCTTTCCATGCCTCATTCTAGATCTACCTGTGGCTGCACTGGCTTGTTGGACATTGCCTCATGCATTCAGAGGTCACTGGCTTGATTCCCCATGAGGGCACATGCCTGGGTTTCAGGCTGGATCCCCAGTAGGAGGCGTGCAGGAGGCAGCTGATCAATGACTCTCTCATTATTGATGTTTCTATCTCTCCCTCTCCCTCTCCCTCCCGCTCTCTCTAAAAAAAAAAACAAAAAAAACAAAAAACATATTGAAAAAAATTAAATCTACCTGAGGCTGAAAAATGTGTACCCACTTAAAGAAGCCAGCTTTCAATTTGGGGCCCCTTGGCACCGGCCATGGCAGCTGGGAGGCTGACAGCTTTGTCAGGACCCCCAGAATTCTGCCCAGGGGGAGCTCTGCAGAGGGGCCTGGCGCTGGGCTCCCTGCCCTTACTTCCCCCCACTCTTGGGGTCTGCGGTGCTGGCCCAGAGTGAGCCCTGAGGGGATTTTTCAGTTCTTTAGTTCCAAAGACCCCTGAAGTCAATGGGATTCTAAGGTGACTAGATGCCCTTCTCAGTGAGAGACTTGTGGTCTTGCTGTGGTCTCCTTGGCTTTTCTGGGGCTGCACAACTCTCAGGACATCTGGCACAATATCGGGGCCCTCTCCAGAGCTCTGCCTAACTTGGGATCCATACCCCAAAGGTCAGGCCTCAGGGCCCAGCCGGGTGCCCAGGACACAGAGCTGCCCGGGGACACCCGACAGTTGGTACATGACATGCGTCGACCGGCACACACACGAGCCCCAACCGCGCTCTGGGAAGCCTGGCGGGAAATGTGGGAAAGAGAAAGAAAATACATGGGCAGGAAGAAAGAACCAAATTCAAGGTCAAGGAGAAGCCTCTGAGCCGCAGAAAGAGGAAAACAGCTGAGCAGAGGCTGCTGGGGCAGGTGCAGGGCCAGGGGCAGGGCCAGGGCCAGGGGCAGGGGCAGGATGGGGACCAGCTGCTGTGCGGTTTTCTGCACAAAACTGCTGGGAACGGCTAGGGATGGGTGGCAAGCTCTGCCCGCTGGTGTCGGGGGATGAAAACTGCTGGCCACATCCATGTTCCTCTCTCTCAGAAAAGCAATGGAAAAAATATCCTCGGTGAGAGTTAAAAAAAAATTTTTAAATAACAACAAAGGCTGCTGGCCACGTATGCGCTGGGACCATCCCCAGGCCCCACTCCTCCGGCTGGCGCTGCGGTGCAGAGGCTCCGTCGGAACATGCAAGAGGTGCCCGTTCCCGGAGGCGAGCACAGAGGCAGCCGTGGGTCTCGGGCACACGGGGTTCCGTGTCCCTGCTGCAGACAGCGCGTGGACACCGCTAGCCCGCGGGTGGTGGCCGAGGCCCGGGGGAGATGTGGGGGTGGCGCAGGGGGGCGAGGCTGGGGAGGCCCCAGAGGGGTGGGAGGAAAGCCTGGCGAGGCGACTCCCGCGTCCCAGAGAGGAGACGTGGGAGCCGGGGAGGCCGGTCCCCGCGCCCACGCGCCCACGCACCCACGCGCGGCCGAGGATCTTGGAACCCCAGGCGCTCCCTGGCGGTCACACGCGGCTGCAGCGCTGACGTCGCACAAGGCGCGCAGGTCCCAGGGAGCGCAAGGGGACCGCCGCCCGGGCAGGGACGCGTAGCCCACGAGAGGACCGCGACCCGCCCCCAGAACCCCCACCGCGCGTGGCAAGGCTGTCGGGCGCCCGCGGGCCCCGCGACTCTCCGCGCGCCTCAGCCCCGCCCCTTGCCCCCAGCAGGCCCCGCCCCCTTCCCGGCTCCTCCCCTTCGGCGCGCCCCGTGCCTGGCGCCCGGCCCCGCCCCAATTCCGGCTCCTGCCCTTAGCCCCGCCCCTTCCCGCCCCAGGCCCCGCCCCTCGCCCCGGCTCCTCCCTTCGTCCCGCCCCGCTGCCCAATGCCGGGCCCGCCCCTACTCAGGCTCCGCCCCTCGGCGCGTCCCTAGGCCCCGCCCCAGCGCGTGGAAGCGGCGGCGCGAAACTGGCGTGGCGCGCGCGGGCGCCCCGGGGCGGGACTTCCGGCGGCGCTGGAGAGCGTCTTCCGGCCGTGTGCGAGCGGGGTCCGGCCGGCCTCCGGGACATGCAGGTGAGCCCCTCGGCGGCCGGCCGGGGAGGCGCCCGCGCCCCGCGCGGCCTCAGCCAGCTCCCCTGCGCGACGTGGGCGCGCGTGGCGCGAGCGGGAGCGGGGAGTGTGAGCGGGCGCGGACGGAGCGGTGTCGGGGCGGCTGGGCGCGAGCGGCGCGTGGGCGCGTGGGCGGGGCGCGCGCGCGGGAGCGAGGTCCCGAGCGGGGGAGCCCGGCCCGTGCGACAGGTGGCGCGAGCCGGCGCGGCGGCCGCCCCGTCCCGAGGCCCAGGCGACCCTGCTGTGGGGGCGCCCGGCCGCGCCCCGGGACCCCTCGCCGCCGCGGACGACTCGCCGCCCCTCGCTCCCCAGGTCGGCAGAGCGGCGCCCAGAGCGGTCAGGGGCAGGCGCTGGTGCAGGACCGGCGCCCTGCGGCCTCGTTCCCCTGCCCAGTCCCGCGCCCACCCGCCCGGAGGAAGACGGCGGAGGAGCCCGGGCTGCGGGAACCCGCGGCCGCCGACGGAGCGCGGCCAGTGCCTGGCACCGGCTGCGGCCCTGCTTCCAGCCGCCGTCAGTCCCGCGAGCGCTCGCCCCTCCTGCAGGGACTCGGTTGGCTCCAGCATTCGGGCCCGAAGGCCAGAGCTGGGGTGAGTGACCGCCACACTAGCCATTCTGCGGAGGACAAAGTCGGCGCAGGGTCCAGCCCGGCGCCAGGGACAGGCGCCCAGGGCACCTCCTCCTGCATTTCTCAACCCGCACATCCCCGCACAGCGAGACCAGCTCCTCGGCCGGGGGAAAACCAGTGTCTTGAAAGCAACGTGGAGGAGACACGATCGGAGGGCATCTCGGATCGGGGGCTCTGGTCATCGCCTCCCTTGTACACGTACAGCGTGTCCACGCACAACACACGTGAACCGGGCTGTGGCCAACACCCTTGTAATTTTCAGTGAAAACCACTTGAATGTCACTGCAGGGACTCACTGTCCTTTGGTCACAGGCTGAGATAGTCCTCCCGGGAGCTTGGAGCCTCCGGCGGTGGGCTGCAGGTGAAGGGCTCAGCGGGTCCGGGACCCCACCTGCAGCAGCCCCCTGGTTTGGGTCTGTAACACTTTCTCTGGGTGACCACAGGCGTGCAGCGGCCACCACACTCCCTTGCCAGGGCCGTCGCACACAAAGGTAGTCATTGGCGTGTGGGGGCAAAACACGTTCTGACCTGAGAACAGGCTGCGTGAGCCCAGCAGTCGGCTCTGGCAGGAGCATGGTGCCTTGAGCACAGTCGCCCGGTGGGCATCTCCCCGCAGTGCACAGTGGGGAGCCGTGGGAGGTGCCCAGAGAGGGCCTCATCCAGCAGGAGCATCCCTCACACCACACAGTTCACACGTTGAGTCCTCACCACCAAGTGCCAAGTAGTCGGTCAGGGAAACTCCCTGCCCATCAGGGAGCAGCCCAGCACTCCATGTGCTTCTCCCTGGTGCCCTTCCTCTTCCTCATGCTGCACACCCCACCCCACCCCGGCCCAGGTGGTCAGCCACAGTGCCCGCCCAGGCCTCATGCTCAGTCCGGTCCTCCTTCCGTTGCCCTGTTGCCCCTCCTGGCACAGAAGCCAACAGGGCCTGTCTTCCTCCAGATCGGCCCATCTCCACCCTCTCCTCTTTTACCCTTCCCCTGGTACGAAATCACAGGTCAAGGGTCAGGCAGGTGGGGGAGCAGCTCATGCCCCCCGCAGTCTGCACCAGGGCTTCCATCTAACCCAGAGGAGTGACATCCCAGAATAGGGCGGCCTATGCTGCTCCAGAGGGAAGCAGGTCAAGAGGAGGGTTTCAGAGGGCCTGGCTCTGCCCACTCCTGACCGGGCACACCCTGCCTGGCCAGGAATGCATGTGCCTACCTGCTGGTCAGGGGGCTGGGCCAGAGGGGACACGTGCCAGGGCTGACTTGGCCATGTGCTCCTTACACCTGCATGTTTTTTTTTTCACCTTTACCTGAGGATATGGTTTTTACTAATTTTAGGGGGAAAGAGAAACATCAATGTGAGAGTGAAACGTAGATCAGCTGCCTCTTGCACGCACCCCAGCTGAGGGTCCAGCCCACAACTGGGGGGTGTCCCCTGACTGGAGATCAAACCTACAACCTTTCATTGCATAGGATGACACCCACCCGACAGCTACCCCTGTGCATCTCAGCCTCGTCAAGGGTGACAGCCAGGCTGGCTGCTTGTTGCCCAGCTGCCTTGAGTGAAGGACGAGACGGAGGTGGGATCTGGGGGGTGGGCCGGGGGCGAGGGCTGAAATGACTGCACAGGGAGTGAAAGCCCAGCGCAGGAAGACAGAGACGCGGGTCAAGCCAAGGAGGACCCAGCAGGACCCGAAGGTCAGACAGCCATTAGCGCCCCCTCCCGCTCAGGAGTTTTAAATAAAGCTGAACTGCGCTGCGTGCTTGCGCTTCCTGACATCTCTCTGAGCTGTGCATCCCACTATCCCAGGGCCTGTCCCTGCGGGAGGTGCTGCAGGCTGCCCTCCACCACAGACCCTCCCGTGTCTTCCACGTGGGAGGGGATGTTTCCAAAGGAGTTTGTGACGAAAGGAAACGTGTTGGAAAGTAGAACATTCATAGGAAGGTTGTCGCCCAGAAAGGTTTCTCCAGCTTGAACTCCCAGAAACGGCTCTGGGGAGGTGCTGTCCGGGCCTGGAGTCTGCATCAGGTGCCCATTCCCTGGTTCCCGGGGAGGCCGCGGTGCCGCCCGGCTCGGGGTGTCTTGCTCTTCTTCGCGTCCCTAAGTCAGTGCAGTGGGCGTGTTTTTACTGGAGCATCTTCCGAGTTGTGAGAGTCTGAGTGTGATGCACAGACAGTGGGTAGGAATTCGCTGCCCAGTGTGTTCTGAGAACTTTTTCCCCGTTTATTGTTTCTTCGCATTTGCTTTTCTATTTCCCGAAGGAAAGTTTCGTGTTCTCGTGCAGTCAGCCCTTTCGGCGTTTTCTTCTGTTACCTCCGTGGTCACTCACAGAGCCGGAAAGGCCTCCACACTCTGAGTGGACCCCAGCAGGCGCCCGGGTCTTCTGCTTCCGTGGCTCTGTCAGTCCCAGTGAGGCCCTCTGGCCGGGACTTCTCTGGGTTTCATGGGGAGGAAGAGCCATGGTTCTCCTCCATGGCTGGCAGTGGTCAGCGAGGCAAGGAAGCCCCTTCTGGCTGGCCGTGAGGGAAACCAGGCGCCCCGCAGTGCTGGAAGCTGGACTCCGGCCGTTGGGGCTGGTCCAGGGCAGGGCTGTGTCCTGGGGCCAGCAATGCCCAGCCCAGTGCCATGAGGACCCAGGTCATCAGAGGAGATGCCCCATGCTTCTAGGGGTTTCCATGTGCTCTGCTCTCTCCGCAGCCCCCTGGACCCCAAGGTGGGACCCCCCGTGACTGCCTGCCATGAAGGTGCTCCTCCAGGTGCTCTGGCTTGCTCTAGCCTGCGGCTCTGTTCACACTACCCTGTCCAAGTCAGATGCCAAAAAGGCCTCCACCAAGACACTGGTGGAGAAGGTAAGGGTGGTCTGGAGACTGGCTGGAGAACTGACCCATTGCGTCTTCTCTCTTCCCAATGGGGCCCTGTGCCCACGTGGCCTGGGAGGCTGGGGGCGTGCCTGTCCCCGTCTGCTGTGATGTTGTCCAAATTTCTGCCTTCACCCAATTTCTGCGGCTTTCAACACTGGCATTCCTCCCGCCTTGTCTGCGGTGTCCATGTGGTGAGCGAGTCAGATAGCACCCGGGAGGCAGGACACGTCTTCAGGGACTGTCAGCTCCTGGGGAGGGCCCCTCCCTGCCTGTCCTGCTCAATGGCACTGAGATGACCCAGCACAGCCCCTGGCTGCGCGGCCAGGACGCTCTGCCCGGGGTTCTGCCTCTGCCTGAGGATGGCTGTCGCTGACAGCTTCCTTTCCTTTCATTTCAGACTCAGCTTTCGGAGAAGCCTGTCCAAGATCGGGGTCTGGTGGTGACAGACCCCCGAGCTGAGGATGTGGTCCTCGAGCATCGCAGCTACTGCCCGGCGAAGGCCCGGGAGAGGCACTTTGCCGGGGACGTCCTGGGCTACGTCACTCCGGTAAGCTGGGCCCTGGTGTGGACAGGGTGGTCTGGAGGCGAGGTGGTGACTGGGGTCTGCCTTCTCCCCTCCCCAGGCCCCTGCTGCCGTCAGTGCAGCGGGAATCCTGCGGGGTCCTCGGGGGGCTTGTCCTCCTGGCACAGCTGGGCCTGTGGTGCCCCATCTGGAGGCAGCTCCCGAGCCCTCTGGCTTCGGCTGCAGGTGGGCTCACCCGGCCTCTGTCCTTTGCCAGTGGAACAGCCATGGCTACGATGTCGCCAAGGTCTTCGGGGGCAAGTTCACACAGATCTCGCCCGTGTGGCTGCAGCTGAAGAGGCGTGGCCGCGAGATGTTCGAGGTCACGGGCCTCCACGACGTGGACCAAGGTTCTCACCGGGCTCATCCCCGGGCCCAGTGGGTGTGAGAGAGAGAGACTGTGTGTTTAAGGATGTGCCTGTGTGAGTCTGCGTGTCTGAGCGATGACTGCCCAGGATTGGCCTGCACCCCCCTACCCTTGGCGGTTTGCACATGACGTCCAGGCGGGGTGTTTGGGAGGGGTGTTCAGCTTCTCTGAAAACTGAGTCTGAAACTAAATGAAACAAAAGGAAAGGAAAGAGGAGAGGGGAGGGGAGGGGAAGGGGAAGGAAAGGAAGCGAAGCTGTCAGCGACAGCCATCCTCAGGCAGAGGCAGAACCCCGGGCAGAGCGTCCTGGCCACGCAGCCAGGGGCTGTGCTGGGTCATCTCAGTGCCGTTGACCAGGACACGCAGGGAGGGGCCCTCCCCAGGAGCTGACAGTCCCTGAAGACGTGTCCTGCCTCCCGGGCGCTGTCTGACTCGCTCACCACACGGACATCACAGAACTCGAGGCGGGTCCGGGGTCAGTGAGGGCGCAGAGTCCTGACAGCACATTTGTGGGTCCAGAAAGGACACATGTCAACCAGTTGCAGAGTTCTGAGGCCCAGAGCAGCTCCCCGATGCCAGGGGGCAGCACTGGAGTCTGGCCCTCAGACACCCTCAGCTACAAGAGTAGCCCCAGAGTCTGAGCTGCCGGCCCGGCGGCTCCACAGGGGGAGGGGGCCTGGATGCTCTCCATCGGCCTCCCCTCCGCTTTCCCGTGTGTGGCCGAGCGTTTTCCTCCTCGGGTAGGCGAAGCCTGTGTCTCTAAATTGACTGTCCTCTTCACATCCCACAGGGTGGATGCGTGCGGTCAGGAAGCAGGCCAAGGGCCTACGTATAGGTGAGTCCAGGGCGTGTGGGGGGTCAGCCGGCCACAGGCTAAGGGATGGAGGCCTGGCTGGTGTGACCTCCGTGAGTGGATGAGTGGGCCCCAGGGTGACCCAGTGCATTGGTCACTCTGCTGACTGCTCAGAAACGTGGCCAGCCCCCAGCCGGCTTTCACATCCCTCAGTCCAGCCAGGGTCCTGTGGCCCTTTCGCCCACCTGGCCTCAGCCCACCATGGCCAGTGCCTCCTGCATCAGTTTCTTCACTCACCCAGCCAGCATTTATTGAGGGCCGAGAGTGACGCCAACCCCACCCTGTCCTGGGGTCCCCAGCTGGCAGGGAGGGACAGTGTCCCAACATGCAGTGGGATCAGTGGGGCCTGGTGAGTGGGGAGCAGGCCGGAGCCAGAGGAGCCGTGAGGGGCCCTCAAGGAGATGTGCAGCTGGTGTTGGGGACCCTTAGGATCAGGTCGGGGTGGAAGATGGTCCCGCGGAAGCCAGTCAGTGAAGAGCCAGAGAGTGGGGTCTGGGCCTCCAGGACAGTGCCTGAGGGTGCACTGGTCAGCGTCTCCATCCTTCCCCCGACCCCCAGACCCCTCCCTTGCCAGGCAGGGAATTGCTGGGATGACCGTGCTGGGTGCCCAGCTGTGTGGTCATTCTGCTCTGGAGGCTGATGACCACCCCGTGGGTGGAGCTGGCACAGGAGGGTCACGGTGCCTGCACGGCCTGTCCCCCCAGTGCCGCGGCTCCTGTTTGAGGACTGGACGCACGAGGACTTCCGGAACGTCTGGGACAGCGAGGA
The DNA here is from genome assembly GCF_054644295.1 of Miniopterus natalensis. Classification (NCBI taxonomy): domain Eukaryota; kingdom Metazoa; phylum Chordata; class Mammalia; order Chiroptera; family Miniopteridae; genus Miniopterus; species Miniopterus natalensis. Next base: position 77,699,972 of record NC_142091.1, read on the forward strand.
CGAGATAGAAGAGCTCAGCAAGACCATGGTCCAGATAGCCAGGGTGAGGCCTGCGCTCCTCGGGCCACACAGGCTGCCCGGGGCTGCCTCCTGACCACAGGGGCCCCCAGGGGTTGGGTTGAGGAGGGAATGAGTGGACAGCACACACGAGAGCCCTGGTTGCTCTGTCTTTGACTCCTGTGGCCCCCCTCAGAGAGGCACTTCTATGCCTGTGGCACGAGCCCCAGCCGTGACCTTTCTGGGTGGGCGCCGGTGGCTGGCTCCGCGTCTGCCTCCCATCCTCCTGGTCACTGCACTGTCCTCACCTGCCCCATCCTTTCAGAGCCAGCATTTTGACGGCTTCGTGGTGGAGGTCTGGAGCCAGCTGCTGAGCCAGAAACATGTGTGAGTGGGCTCGGTTGGCTCTGGCCCCAGGGGTCTCAGTGGAGGCTGGAGGAGGGACAGGAGGACCCCACTTGGGAGGAAGCCTTCGTCCCACAGCCGCGGCTTCCTTGGCCCTGACGCCTGCCCTGCGTGGTGGTGAAAGGAGCAGGAGGAGCCTCCCCAGGAGGATGCCCAGGCCGAGCGGGCAGAGTCAGGCTTGCCCACCAGCAGGAGGTGCTGCTGAGCACGACAGAGCAGGACCTGAGGAGAGGCTGGCCCTCTGCCCTGGGTGGGGTGGGCGCAGGGGACAGAGGTCCCCGCCTCCCTGTGCTCAGACCCCGCACCAGCCATTGCCTCTGAAAGGCTCCTTCTCCGCTCCTGCCCTGGTCGGGTGATGCCCGGTAGGGAGAGGATGGCTGGAGACAGCGAGAACTGTGCTGCTGTGCAGTCAGGTTCCAGACGTCCCGCACTCCGTCCACTCTGCCTGGCCCCACTGTGCCTGCATGAGAGGTCCTGGGACGCGTGGGAGGGGCACCATGGCAGCGTGTGAGCTGCTGAGTGGCTGGTGCCTAGGGGGCTGGGGCATCCTGTGCCTCCAGGGTGCCTGCCGGACAGACCAACCAGAGTCTCTGTTGAGTCTCCCAGTCTGACCTCACGTTTCCTCTCAGGGGCCTCATCCACATGCTCACCCACATGGCTGAGGCGCTGCACCAGGCCCGGCTGCTGGTCATCCTGGTCATCCCACCGTCCGTCACCCCTGGGTGAGTGCTGCCCCCACCTGGGCTGGGGAGCCCCGTCCAGGTAGATGCTACAGCCCCCTCACACACAGGCCACGCACACACGGGTGGAAACGGGCTGGGGATCTGAGTCGGGTTTGGTGAAGGCCGCGTCCCAGCCCCCACACGCGTTTGAGGGACAGAGTCTTTCAGACACATTCCACTCGCTCTGGGGCAAGGCCCTGAAGCTCCATGGCCAAATCTACACCTGCGAACATCCCCAATGGACATCACCAGCCCAAGGAACTGTAGGCTGGGCAGAGCCCCCAGGCCTTGGCCCGTCCCTGGTCTGCCCTTGTCTGTGACGTTGTGCCCTGGGCAGGGTGGACATGACAGCCACACTGCCCGGGGCTCCTTCTCCCTGTCCTTCGGGTTGTAGAACAGCAGTCTCAAAGTGGGGGCAGGGGTGGGCAGGAGCCGGGACTGCAACCCTGAGCTCCTGGGGGAACCAGTTTAAGTGACCCTTGGGCTCTTGATGTCCACTGGGGACGTTTTCAGGTTGATAGACTCATAGGAAAGACCCAGTGAGGCTCACATGGAGCCTGCAGGCACTCAGGCATCAGAGGCAGACGCTCCTTAAAGCAGGCACTGCTCTCTGGGGACAGCATGTCTGCCTGCCTGCCTGCCCTGCACTCAGGCCTTATACCCCACAGTACCCATTTCCTAAGTCTTCTGCTTTTTTGGGTTGTTTTGGGGGCAGCTCCAGTGCTATGACTAGAGTCAGGGACCCTCCCTGCAGCCCTTTTCCTGGCACGGGCTGTCCACTCACACTGAGCCTTGCAGCTTCTGGTGGGTGCAGGGAGCAGACTCACAATAGATGTACAGAGGTGGGGGAGTGGGGGAATATCCCTGGAGGGACTGACCTCTGGGCATGGCAGGGCCCTTTCCAGCTGGCATCCTCTCTGCCCAGGAACTTGCATGCCCAGCTCCTGGCCCCTAGGGAGGAAGTGGATGTGTGTGTGAGCTGGTGTCACCGGCCCCTTACTCTGCAGCCACCAAAGGAGAAAGCTCCCTCGGTGTGGTGGGCTGGGGATGCCGGAGGGAGGGGACGTGGTCACTATGGCTGGGGCTATGGGCAGGGTCCCCTGGGCCAGCCCGACAGCCAGGTGTGTTTGCTGGCGGGTCTACGTGTGTGGCGGGCCTGGCTGGCGGTGCCCTGGGAGCTGGCTCCTCACTGATGCCCATTCTCCTCAGGCGGGCGCCTCTCCCAGCGTTTCCACAGCAGGATCCACCTCCTAGTCTGTGCTCGGGGAGAGGTCTGCGTGCAGAGTGTGGGAGGCGCCTTTGTCTGCTGTGCTCTGCCTGGGGCCCTCCCAACAGTGCTGACCTTGAGCCCTGCTCCCAAGGTCACAGCCCACCCCCATGGAGCCACCCGTCTCCGGAGTGGGGGGGATGGAGGCTTTGCTCAGCTTCACGCACCACTGGAGACGCCAGTGCGCAGCACAATGAACTGGTGTGATTAGAGCTTGGCGTCCTCACGGGCTGGTCCAGCCTCGTCTTCAGCGGCTGCAGCTCCAGGGCCCCTGATGGCTCCTCTAGCTCAGCCTCAGGGAGCTGACCCCCAACACAGGCCCTGCTGAGCCCAGCCCCACTCGCTGTCCCGCGGGCAGATGTCCATCTTGATGTGGGCTGCTCCCCTCCCCCCATCTCTAGCCACTCCTGGGTGTCCTGCGGTTTCTGACAGGCGGTCACCCCATGGTCAGGAAGGTTCTTCTGGGGTACCCCTTGGCACAGAAACCCAGTCCCACTCACCGGGGCGGGGGGCACAGGTCACCTGTGGATGTGGGACAGGCGTGGGAGGTATGGTGGGAGGTAGAGGTCCAGGCTGGAGGGCTGAGGGGCCTGCAGGTCAAAGATCTCTCTGACCCTTGTGGGGCAGGTGGGCTCATGCTGAGCGTAGCAGCAGAGAGGGGCAGGTGACAGCTGGTAGGGGCCTGGGTGACTGGGCATGTGGGGAACAGATGTGGGCCCCCAATAATGGGCCTGCCTTCTACCTGTCACCAGTTAGGGGTAGAGGGTTGGAGGTCTTGGGGGTGGACAAGGCCCTAGAGGTGACCCAGTGGACCTCGCAGCCCCACCCTTGCTCCTGGAATGTGTCCCTGAGCACACGGCAGGCTGTCCCCTATAATCGAGTGCGGAGTTATTTCCCGGGAGTGTGAGGTCCTGGAGTGGAGGGGGAAGGGGCAAGGCTGAGGGGCCGGCAGGCTGTGTGATGGGCCTTGGTGGCTGTGCTTGTCTCGTGCAGGACCGACCAGCTGGGCATGTTCACACACAAAGAGCTGGAGCAGCTGGGCCCCGTGCTGGATGGGTTCAGCCTCATGACCTATGATTACCCCACCGCACAGCAGTGAGTATGGGTGCCGGCCTGCGAGCCCTGGCTGGGTGCACAGCGCTCACCGCCTGCGGGCTGGATGTTGGGAAAGGCGAGGCCTGGCTCCCCACTGGCCCGTCAGGACCACACTGCGGTCACCTCGGGTTCCACGGGCGTGGAGACCTGGCGTAGTCTTCAAAGCCCAGAACTGGCCATGTGTCAGGCAGCCATTCCATGTTGGGGTCGTGTGACCGATGGCAGTGGGCATCCTGGGTGTCCAGCCACACCTCCGGGGAGTGGTGGCCGCTGGCCCTGGGCCTGCCATGTTGCCAAGGAGATGGTGTCACACCGCTGCCTCCTGCTGCCTCTGTCCACATTGGGCCATGACCTGGGCCATTCTGCCCCGTCGGGGGCCCAGGTGGAGCAGATGCAGACAGGAGTGTCCAGTAGGAAGGCGCCATGGGAGTCCCACCGTCTGCTGCCCCCACTCCCCACCACGTACACAGAGCCCTGCCTGCCACTGAAACCCACCCTTCCCTTGTCTTGTAGGCCTGGCCCCAACGCACCACTGTCCTGGGTGCGAGCCTGTGTCCAGGTCCTGGACCCCAAGTCCAAGTGGCGGAGCAAGATCCTCCTGGGTCTCAACTTCTACGGCATGGACTATTCAGCTTCCAGGGATGCCCGCGAGCCTGTCATTGGGGCCAGGTGAGTGGGGCTCCCTGTCATGCCCAGTGGCCTCCTTTGCTGTCCCTCTCGAGGCCTTTGTTCCATGGGGTCTGCACATCTCCCAGAGGTGGTGGGCTGAGCAGGGGAGAAGCCCTGGGAGGATCTGACCACTTGCCAGGCACCTGCAGACAGTCTCGGGGTGGGGGGCTGTGTCAGCCCCGCCCAAGCTGGGACACCCATAGTGTTTCCCCCTCAGCAGGTGGGTGGACAACCTTCATGATTCAAGTGGCACGTGGGGCCGGCTCAGGCAGGACCCCACAAACCTCCTCTCTGGAGGTTCTTGTCACGTGGACCCAGACCTCTGCTCGCCTTTTGGTCTGTGTCTCTCTGCTGGTGTTGAGTTCTGTTTGGCTTTATTTTCTTTTTTGCAAGATCTTTGCTGGGTGTAGAATTCTGGTTGTCATCTTTTTCCCAGTTTTTCCAAGTTGTTGCTTTGTCACCTTCCTGCTGTGTGTGTCCAGTGGGGTTCGTGGGGTGGGGCTGCCCCTCCGTGTGGCTGCCCCGGCACCTGCCACAGTGATCGGGAGGGGCCTGTGTGCGGCTTTCTTCCTGCACTTGGTTTGCATTGAGCTGCTTGGATCTGTGGGTTCTCACTTCTTACCAGGGATAGAAAAATTTTGGCCGGTTTCTCCAAATTATTTTCCGGCCCCTCCCTTTCTCTCCTCACCTCCAGGCCCTCAGGTGCATGTCTGTCAGGTTGGCGGGTTTGTCCCAGCCCCCGACACTTGTGGTACTTTTGGGGACTCTTTCTTTCCGTGCTCTTTTCGGTGTTTGTCGCATCTTCACATTCACTGGCCGTTCCCTGCCATGTCTCCTGCGGTTGATCCGCTGGCCCAGTGGCTGGCTTGGGGTCTCCTCTCACCTTCCGTGTCCCTCGTAGACTCTGCACGTACATCAGTTGCTTCTGGGTCCCATTGGTGGTGGCTCCTTTCTGTGGTCCTGTCACGGGCCCTTTGCAGGCCTGTGCCCTGGGTTGGGTGCCAGGTGTGCATTTGCCGCATTGGGCGGTGCCCGACCTGGGTTTCAGGTGCCCATCTGTTCCCAGGAAACCATGTGAGCCACAGCTTTTCTCAGGACCCGCTCCTGTCAGTGGAGAGTGTCCAGAGACCACAGTCCAGGCACACACTGCTGCAGCTCCGTCCTTGTCCACAGGGGGACGTCCGTGGTCAGAGCCCATTTCTGCCCATCCACCCGGGGCGGCTGCTTTGTGCTCCTGTGCACTGCCCCTCCCCCATTGCAGCCCTTCCTGGAAGGTCCCCTCTCCCCCACTCCTGCTGTCCCCACATCCCTGGCCTGCAAGGGGTGTTGGCCTTGAGGGACCACCCTTAGCTCTGGCCACTGCACAGATACCACAGGTGGTGGCTTGAACCACAGACATTTACTCTCCCTGCCCTGGAGACTGGAGGCTGAGATCCAGATATCAGCAGGGCTGGCTCCTCCTGAGGCCTCTCTCCTGGGCATGTAGAGGGCCATCTTCTCCCCGTGTCCCCACATGGCCGTCCCCCTGTGCGTGTCTGTGTCCTCGTCTCCTCTTCTTTTGGGGATGGCAGTCGCATTGGATTAGGGCCACTCCAGTGACCTCATTTTACCTTACTCACTTCAGTCACATTTCAGAATGTTAGACTGGGGCTCAGACTCTAACTTAGGAATTTGGGGACAGTTCACCTCTAACCCCGTCTGAGGGGAAGAGTTATAATTCACTCACTAAGCGTGGCCCAGCAGTAGCTCCTGCAGTGCAGTTTTTAGAGCCCTAACCAGCTTGTGTGGGTCAGATGACAAAAGGCACCATGTGGCCCCAGTGGCCACCAGCCCCAGCTGTTCTGAAGAGGGACCAGGGGCTGCGGAAAGGAATCCTGATGGTGAAGGTATCTGTGCGTGTGCACACGTGCCTGCGTGTAGGGGGTGTGCACCTGTTCGCACATGCACACCGGCTGCCCTCCGATGCATTGGGGTTCTAGCTGCCCCCCAGTCCTGGATAGAAGGCTGTATCCCATCCGGGCCACAGCCCCTGCCGACTTCCCCTCCCGTCTCCTCCCGTATGTGCCCCTCATAGACAAGGGAGGGAGGCCGGCGTGCACCCAGCTTCATCAGGTCTGAGGGAAGCAGGTGGGTGGAGAATGGGTCCCAGGGCCCAGGGGTGTGGCTAGGCCGCATGTCAGTGATGAACAGCCCTACCCGGCGCTGCCCCCCAGCCTCACCTCACCTCGGCAGGAGCAGATGCATCTGGCCCAGCAGAGCCTCCCTTGGGGCCAGAATAAATAACCCGCCAGAGCAGGCCAAGTGCTGACAGGCGGCTGCTCACTCGTCTCAAGGGCGATTGGGGGTCCTGCAGGAACGGGGCTGAGGGGACTCCTGTGGACAGAACAGGCCTGCGATAGGCAGGCAGGGTCAGCTCGAGGCTTTCGGTACAGGCTGGGTCACATCTGCCTCTAGGGAGGGTGCTGGTTTGGGTGGTCCCCCCAGACCCTCTTCTTACCCCGGGCTTCCCCAGTGATCTCAGGCTGCAGGGCCTTGAGGGCCCAGGCTCCTCTCATAGGCTTTTTTGCGTCCACGGAGGGACCTTGCCCTTCTTCCCTTTGCCTTTGTCCCTCCCTTCTTTGGTCGGCCTCCCCCCCTTCTGTGACAGCCACAGCCACTGCCACCCTGCCCAGGTGTCAGGCGTCGTGGGCGAGGCCTCCTGGTGGGCTGGGGTGTCGGGCGGGTGTGGGAGAGTGCTCGCACCCACACCCTGACTTCCCCAGGTACATCCAGACTCTGAAGGAGCACAGGCCCCGGATCATGTGGGACAGCCAGGCAGCAGAGCACTTCTTTGAGTACAAGAAGTGAGTGTTCAGGACCAGCCCTGGGCCGAAGGGCTGGCTGGTGGGTCCCTGGCCACGAGCCCCACCTCTGCCCGGAGATGGGCCTGGCCCAAGGAAGAGGTCCCATTGAGGGGCTTTCCAACCAGACCTCATACCTGGGCCAGAGGGAGGATGGGGGGCAGCACCCCCTTCCAGGGGAGGGCCCGGGAGAGCCAGAGGCAGGAACAGATGGTCCTACTATCCTTTGCAGAAGCCGAGGTGGGAAGCACACCATCTTCTACCCGACGCTGAAGGTACGTAGGCCCAGCCTCAATGCTGCACTGGGGGCAGCAGGCACAGCCCTCCCCACAGTGACCCTTGCCCTCAGTAAGGCCGAGGTGGGCAGAGGGTCAGTGCAGGGTCTGATGTGCTTCCCTCTGGGACAAGGGGCTCAGGTCTGGGTGTGTTTCAGAGTGGGTGGGCCACCAGGGCTGCCCTGGGGACGAGAGGTGGAGGCTGATGTTCCCCTCTGCCTGCAGTCCTTGCAGGTGCGGCTGGAGCTGGCCAGGGAGCTGGGCGTCGGGCTGTCCATCTGGGAGCTGGGCCAGGGCCTGGACTACTTCTATGACCTGCTCTAGACCCAGCTCCAGAGCAGACATGCTTTCTAAGCGATGGAGCGACTTGTGAAATACAGACTCCTCTCTCTTCCTGGCTGTGTCGGTGCAATCCTTGGGTGGGGACAGACGCGTCCCGGGACCCCCGTCCTTTGTCAGTGACAAGAGGAGAGACAACTCTGGCCTGGGGACACTTGAGAACAGTCCCCGCCCACAGGGTGTCAGAAAACCAGCTGTTCCATGGTTCCAAATGGGTTTGGAGGCTTCAGAACAATCCAGCTTTCCCAGACCTGGACACCTGGCAGGGGTGGCTCCACCATGCCACCCTGGGCCTCCCACTGCCCACACTGACTTGCCTACCTGCTACCCCAAGCTACCAACAAGCCTGCCAAGCTCCTCTGTGGCAAGGGTATGGGGCCACTGCAAAAAACGGCTCAGAAATGCTGGACCTGCCTCCAGAGAACTAGGCCTGGACCCTGCTGGCAGCAGGACCCCTGGGAGCCCGTTGGTGCCGTGGGCTTTGTGGTCAGTCTCAGGATGAGACTGGGATGAAATATGGGAAACACTTGGATTGCGAGGAGCCGAAGGACTTGGCAGGAGGCTCCCCACCCCACTGCCCAAAAGTTATCTCAGTGGGCCCCCTGGCCCCAGGGACAGATCCCAGGGCCCAGCCAACTACCCCCAGGGCCAGCCATGCAGAAGTTGGGGAGAAGCACTGAAGGGGGCTGGGCATAGGGCTGTGGGTACAGTGGGTTAGACAGCTTTGCAGACATGTGACTGTTCTCACTTCGTTTGCGGCTGGTAAGAAGGTGTCAATGTGGTAACTGTGTCCCTAGAATGTAACCTCCACGTTAGTTCAGGAGGAGGGCATAGGGGCAAGACAGGAACTGGGGCGGGGCTGCACGCCCTGGTGGTCTGGGGCATGCCTGTGGCAGGTGTCACCAGGTGGGCCTGCCACAGAACAGTGACACAGGTGGTGACCAAGGCCGGGCTGCAGAGCAGACAGGAATGGGGGCTGGAAATAGGTTATGGGTGGGGTTTGGTGGTGATGCCCCACAGCCCATGAGGCTCCTGAGAGCAGCCCATCCCCCAACCTGGACGCCAGACCCAGGCCCCTCAGTGCCATCATTCCTGTTCACCGGAAGCCCCACCCTCTGAGGTGCATGATGCAGCTGGACCACTGCTGATCCTGGGCCCCGTGATGCTGCTCAGACCCCACTGCTGATCCTGGGCCCCATGACGCGGCTCAGACCCCACTGCTGATCCTGGGCCCCGTGACGCTGCTTGGACCCCACAGCCCACTTTATTTGCCAAGTTGTACAGAGTAACACTTAGGGGCACAGTTCCCAGGAACAAAACAGGAATCAGTAACAGGGAGCAAGGGGCTGGACTCCACTCACTGAGGACACCAGGGCGGGGGCGGGGGGCAGGCCCGGGGCTGGGTAAGAGGCCACCCCATGTCAGGGGAGGGGCAAGTGGATAGGTCAGGGAGACTCAGCAGTTCCTGGGGCCTCTGCACCATTTCTTGGAGCTAATTTAATGGAGGTTTTGGTGGCTGTCCTGAGGTACACAAGTCCCTCTCTGCCTGGCCTGGGCAGCTCACCTGGGCCTGTGTATGTCCTGGAATCCCACTCCAGGCACCTGTCCCATATTGGTGGGGGGTCCATGGGCACAGGTGTGCCTAGACATGGTACCCCCCGTGGGGGGTCAGGGCAGCGACAAACACAGCTGGGGGCTGCTGCCCACACGTTTTATTAAGATGCACCGGGAGCCTGCCCAGGCCCCATGTGGAATGTGGATGTCAGGGCTCCGGCCCTGCCCAAGCACCAGGGTCAGCAGGAGGCCCCTTGCCCCCACCCCAGCCCGTGTGTGGCCCCAACCTCCTGCCCTTCACAGGGTCTCAGGGGAAACACTGCTCTGGAGATACATGGATGAAGAAGTTAAGATGCCAGAAGCCCTCCCAGGCCCCCATGTGGCCAGTGCTCAGCTGCCCCCTCTGGCATGGTGCTCAGAGGCCTGGCCAAGGTCCTGGGGACGCCGCCTTCCCTCCCCCACGTACAGGCTGGCAGAGGCCTGCAGCAGGACGAGGCCATCTCCCGGGTAGGCGGTGTCCTTTGGCAGCGGAGCAGGGTGGCGGGCAGTGGGCAGCCTACGCACAGTAGGTGTCGGCCTTCACCACCTGGCAGTACATGGTCATCGCAAAGGTCAGGCCCAAGATCTGCAGGGACATGAGGGGGCCGGGCAGAACCACTCCATGGAACCAGGTCCTGCCTACAGAGGCCTGGACCCTGCCCCACAGGTCCCGATGGCCTGGCCCCTCCTGTGGGGATGTTTCCCCCACCCTTGGCAATTCAGATCCATCAGCTCGAGAGGTTCCTTGGGCTCAGACCCAGGCCCACCTTTCCCTCTGGCATGGCCACCTGGGCTCTGCCCATGGCTTCAGGGACTGTTTCAGGGCCCATTAGCTCCAGGCTGGGTCTTGGGCCACCTGCCCCCTCCCCACCTGCCCCAAAGCCCCAGCATCCTGCCCCTTGCCCATTCATCCAACTGTGATCGTCACTTATGAGTGTCCATCTGGCCTGGCTTCCACCTCCCATCTGTCTGTGAACCTCAGGAAGGGCGGCTGCCCTGATGACCAGGTTTACTGACCTGGCTCAGCTCCCCAGGGGACCAGGGGGTAGGGGGGCAGGGCCCAGCTGGACCTGCCTATCAGGGCTGGGGTTGCCCACCCTCACCACACTGGGCAGTCCCGTGGGCTGGGGCTCGGGCTGCAGGAACAGGGCTGGCGGGGGGGCACAGGGTCCTCAGCACAGAGGCGTCCAGGCTGTGCCTCCGCCCGCCTCTCAGGAGCCCAGGGCAGCCCATCTATCGCTGGGGTGTCAAAGGCAGTTCCTCCGTGGCGGTGTCCCTGACCACTGCCACAACCCCACCTCTGCCTGGGGCGGTGGGCTCCACGCGGGGTGCCCCGGCCCCCATACCTGCACCAGCGCTGTGCACAGCCCGAAGACGCCCACCGCCAGCAGGTTCTCCTGGAGCCACATCTTCACCGTCTCGTAACACGGCTGGAGGGAGAGCGGGTGTCACTGGGGCGGGCCCCGGGCGCAAGGCCGACCCCCGGGCCCGGGGCCGAATCCGGGGCGCGGGCTCACCGCCTTCCACCAGGTGCCGGGGGCGTGCAGCCCGCAGCTCTCGCTGAACTCCAGGCAGCAGGAGTCGGGCACGCGCGTGGCGTTGTAGACCTCGAACCAGTCCGTGTAGTTGGAGACGCCGCAGCAGCGGAACTGCGGGGACACGCGGCTGGGACCTCGCTGGGGCGCCCCAGCCTCGCGTCGCGGAGGTCCAGCCGCGGCCCCGCCCCCGGAGGTGAGGCCCCGCCCCCGGGTAAGGCCCCGCCCCCAGCCTCTCGCCCGCTCCCAGCTGCGGCCACGCCCCCGGAGGTGAGGCCCCGCCCCCAGCCTCCCGCCCCAGCCTCCCCCGCAGGTAAGGCCCCGCCCCGGAGATCAGCCCCGCCCCCAACAGTGGCCCCGCCCCGGAGATCAGCCCCGCCCCCAGCCTCCCGCCCGCTCCCAGCTGCGGCCACGCCCCCGGAGGTGAGGCCCCGCCCCCAGCCTCCCGCCCCAGCCGCCCCGCAGGTAAGGCCCCGCCCCGGAGATCAGCCCCGCCCCCAACAGTGGCCCTGCCCCGGGGTGAGGCCCCGCCCCCAGCCGCCCCCCCCCAGGCGTAGGCCCCGCCCCTCACGTCTGTCTGGATGATGCTCCAGGCGTTGGTGAGCCCCACGTTGCCCGGGGTGCCGTACAGGTGCAGGCCCTTCTTCAGGTCTCGCTGCGCATACCTGTCGATCTGCAGGCGCAGCGCGGTCAGCGGGACCTCCCCCTGGCGGCCAGGCCTCGCCGTCCAGACCCCGCACCCCCGCCCTCCGTGCCCCGCCCTGGGGTGGCCTCTTCCCAGGCGCCCGCACAGCTCCCAGGCCTCGGCTCCGCGGCCTCCCCGGCCCACCTGTGCCCTGCGCACGGGGTTAGGGTCAGACACAGCGGCACGGACCCGGCCCAACGTACAGACAGACCCAGAGTGACAGGCGCACAGCGCTCCGACTGTCCATGCACACGGGTCAGCACACACACGGCCGTGCCGCCCGCCCAGGGGCTCGCGGCTCTGACACCCAGAACGAGGAGCCCACCAGCGCCCAAGGCTCGGGCCTAAGACCTTCCTCTAAACGGCCACGGCGCCGGGAGAAATGGCTGGTTCCCGCTGGGCACAAAATACCCGAGATGGGCCTGGAGAGTCTTCTGGCATCAGAATGCAAAAAGGAAGTGCTGCCCTGGCCGGTCTGGCCCAGTGGTTACAGCATCGGCCTGCAGGCTGACAGCTCCTGGGTTCAGTTCCGGTCAAGGGCACAACCCCAGTTGCGGGCTCGACCCCAGTGCCCCTGAGGGTGCGTGCAGGAGGCAGCCAATCCATGTGTCTCTCTCATCGATGCTTCTCTCTCCCTGCCACTCTCTTTGAAAACAATGGAAAAAATATCCTTGGGCCCGGCCAGCGTGGCTCAGCAGTTGAGCACCAACCTAGGATTCAGGAGATCTTGGTTCGATTCCTGGTGAGGGCACAGGCCCGGGTTGTGGGTTCGATCCCCAGTAGGAGGCATGCAGAGTCAGCTGATCAATGACTCTCTCATTGTTAATGTTTCTATCTCTCTCTCCCTCTTCCCTCCTCTCTCTGAAGTCAATAAAGATATATTTAAATATATATATATCTTCTCAGGTGAGGATTTAAAAAAAAAGTGTTCCCCAAAAAGTGCTTGGGGGCCAAGCCAAGGAGCCAGGAGCCAGCTGAAAGAGCTCCCATGGCAAAGTAGAACAGATAAGCAAAAAATAAGTCTTGGGTGATAACCCAAGGAACAAAGCACAGGTGAAGCCCTTACTGAGGGAAATAAACAATTAAATAAACAGGCGGGACATCGGAGTGTTTTTCAGCAGGAGCTGGAGCTCACCTGAGCAGCCCAGAAGCCTCCCGGAGCCTCTGGCCTGGTGTCCCCTCCAGGCCTGGACCCCGGGGGCTGTGGTTAAAACCAAGCCCCAGGCCAGGTGCCATGGATCAGACGACAGGGCCGCTGTCACCCAAGCCGAGTGCGGGGTCTCCGACAGCCGGCCGTTGGCCGCACACCCGCCCTGCCGTGGCCCCTTGCTGGGATGGAGCCCCCACACCCAAAGCTGCGGGCAGAGGTGGCTGTACCTTGTCCGTGTAGGCAAAGAAAAGTATGGCGACAGTGGCCTCCAGCAGGAACACCAGCAGCAGCAGCACGAAGAACTGGGGGGGCGGGGGGCAGACAGACACAGGCCTCAGCAACCCTGCCCAACCCCCAGGGGTCAGCCACCCCAACCCTGGAGCCTTCCACCTTCCAAGGGCCCGGCCACTCCCTTCTGAAGGGTCTGTGGTCAACATTCCGAGGACAAGGCTGAGAGCATCCCGAGGACATCCTGCCTCTGAATCCACACCAAGGCCAAGGCCAGGCTAGCAGCAGCTCAACAAAGGGTCCCAAGGCCAAAAGGCTGGGGACAGGGGCTGGGGAAGGGTCCCAAAAGGGGCAGTCTCGGGGAAACAGGCCCAGTGCAGGCCGGAGGGGCCCTGCCTGTCCCGCGTGTGCACACATAGGATCGTAGGCACGCATGCACACGTGTCCCTGTCCTGTCTCGGGAGGCCCCCACCAAGCTCTGGCACTGCCTCTGAGAGCAGCCCCAGCCCCCGACACCCACTGCCCGGGGGTGGAGCTGTGGGTGGGAGCCGGGCGCCCACCCCGCTGCGCCCACCCCGCGTCCGCCCCGCCGCCCCGCCCCGCCCTCACGGTGAGCAGGAGGCACTTGTTCTCCTTGATGGCCCCGACGCAGCCCACGAAGCCGATGGCCATGACAAAGGTGCCGGTGACAATGAGCAGGTTGGCGGCCGACAGGGACGGGAAAGAGGAGGACAGCGTGGCGAAGTTGCCCTGCGTGGCGGCCAGCCAGATGCCGACGCCAAGGATGCCACAGCCTCCCAGCTGGGATGGGGGGGGGGGAGAGGGGCAGTGAGGCCGCAGCCCAGGTGTCCAGGGCAAGCCCACGTGCACCCCCACCCGCCTGCTGGCCTCCCAACACCCCCAATCCACAGCCACAGCGACCAGACGGCAGGGCCCCACGCCTGGGACCTGGTCATGCTGTGGCTGGAGGGAGGCGGTGGTGCTTGGTATCTGCTACCATGAATGGGGCACCCTGTTGAGGCAGCCTGGGCAGGGGGCCCCAGGGCACCCCCGAATGCTACCCCTCCAAGAAGCGTCCCCCTCTGCCCCAGAACATGGCCTGCACCTCGCCCATCCATGCTGCCTGCTCCATGGGTCCAGCCCCACAGCCGCTCTGGACCTGAGCAGCCCAGGGAGACCCCACCTTCGAGGCCTCAGCAGGACCCTACATGCTCACTCTTCCTAAAAATCTGGCTTCCCAGCGGGTGGCCCGACGACTCCAAACACCAGATCCCACGTGGCCGCCACCTTGTGGGCCCCTCTGAGTGTCCCCAGCTGTCCCCTAGTAAGCACAAGCCCCAAAGCACCGGTGGGCCTTCTACGAGTTCGGGCAGGGGTGGAGCAGAGCGCCCGCCCCCTGCCCTCGCTGCCTCCTCCCACAACCACTGGAGCCCTTATTGGATTTCATAACTGCTCATTATTACAAAAATCAACTAAAACAAGAGGAAGAAGCGGGAGAGGCAGGGCAGTGATGAACCCAAAGAGGGCTCTTAGCCTTGTCCAGTGATGGGGACGCCCGGCCTCGGGGAAGCAGGAGCAACCGCGACTGGCCGAGGGGGCTGAGGCTCCAGCCCCCACCCTCACACACTGAGGCCTTGGGCTCTGGGTTGGCTCAGGGTGAAACGGGGGATGTTCCAGGGAGCGGGCTGGGGGCCCTCCCCCCCACAAATGCTGACCAGCACCTGGGGACCGATGGCCAACGGCTCTGGGGAAGGCTAGGCAGCCCTGGGGGCCCTGCCCCACTCTAGGACTGGACAGAGATGTGGGACCCTGCGCCCCCATGAGGGCCCGGGAGCGTCCTGGCAGTCTGGCCTCGGTCCCCATGTGCTTGGCCAACGGGCAGTCTGGGCACAAGTCCTGCCCCCCAGAGTGTTCACCTTGCACACCCAGGACAGCGGGGCCACCAGACTCCAAAGGCCACAGTGTTACTCACCCAAGGCCACCAAGAGCCCCACATCACCCCACAAAAGCCTCCCCAGCCTCAACAGCCAGACTCACACACCATTTCCCAGACAAGCGAACCAAGACTGGGAGATGAGCCGCCCACCCAGCCAGCCCTGAGGAGCTGGCCACACATCCCCACCCCACTCCCCAGGCCTGGGGCGTCGACCCCGACAGGGACCCCGCAACTCAGGCAGGCCCTGTGGGCCCTGAGCCTCTCCCCCACCACAGTCAGCCTGGCCACAGCGGTGGGGGTGGCAGGTGCCGCTGGTCTCCATAGCTCACCCGGGAGTGCACATGGTGCATTAAGCCCGGCTGGCTGGCAGGAGACCACAATTACAGGGGGTGGGGGTGCAGCTCAGCCCAGGCCTCCTACAGCATCTGGAGTCCCTCTGGACCTTGCCCAGGCTGAGCAGAAGGAAAGCCCCCAGTGGAATGTCCACCCACCAGTGGGGGAGTCCAGTCAGCCCAAGGCCAACACCTTCCCCAAAAAACAAGGACTGTTTGAAAATTACAAACAACACCTTTTCTAAAAAGAAAACAAAAAAAACACCTTTTCTGATGCTGTTGGCTCAGGATAGAGCCTGGGAAGCTCTACTGAATGGCCACCTGGTGTTGGGTACCCCCAGACGGGGCTCCTCCATCCATGGTCTGGGGTCACAGAGCCTGGCTGCACCCCTCCCAGA
Organism: Miniopterus natalensis; assembly: GCF_054644295.1. Classification (NCBI taxonomy): domain Eukaryota; kingdom Metazoa; phylum Chordata; class Mammalia; order Chiroptera; family Miniopteridae; genus Miniopterus; species Miniopterus natalensis. The sequence continues at coordinate 77,715,438 of NC_142091.1, forward strand.
GCAGGATGGGGGAAGGAAGTGCCTAGGCCCTGTGCTTCTAGGTACCAGGTTGGCGGGCCCCTGGGACAGAGGCTGTCCGGCCCCAGCACTGACTGACCGGCCCTGGAGGTTCCCAGAAGGGCCACCATGTGTGACAAGCGTCTCTACCCTGGCCAGGATTAGAGCCTGGCACATGTCCCGCTCAGCATGTCTCCTGATCAAGCTCAGGGCTGTGATTAGGCTCCAAAGGCCAGGGGGGCAGGAGGCCAGGGAGGCTGCCGGGATGGGAGATCCAGGACCCTCTAACTGGACACGTCACCTGGTGTCTGCGCCCCCCCACACACACTTGGCAGCTGGTCGCTCACGGCCCAGCACACACCCAGGCAGGCACCCCAGGTGAACACACACCTCAGAGCCGGGTTTGGGCACAGCCCCAGGGTGGGGCGGGTGTGCTGGCTGTAGGGAGATGTGTGTGCCCCCCACCTGCAGGATGGATGGAGGCTGGCCCCCCCACCGGCAGCCAGGGGTGGTGCTATCCATGGTGCTGACCTCAGGCAGGGCCAGGGTCAGGGAGCTAGACTGGGCCACCAGCACCTCTGGGCACCCTGAGCCTGCCTCTGGGAGGGGCCGCTAGTGACATCATGGGGCACAGAGGGAGCAGGGATGAGCACTGACTCAATCCTCCCACCTGCCTGCCTGGCTGCACCCCTCCTTGTCCCCATGCCCATCGGGACACCCAGCACCTCATCCCCACGGAACTCGTGGGATCTGCAAGGACCCTGGGAGGGAGGCTGAGGCTGGGGGCACCCACTGGGGCACTGTGTTCAGAAACAACACCATGCAGACCCGCACTGGGGCAGGGGAGAGACCCAGGGGGGAGGGTGGGCCACCCCTCTGTGGAGGGAGCTGGAAGTCAGGCCCTCTCTGGCTGTGACCCACTGGGGTCAGCTGACCCCTGGCCCCTAACTGGCTCATAGCTCTGGGTATCAGAGGGTCACAATTAGGTGGGTGGGGCTGCCTCTTGGGGCAGGTCCCTGAGCAGAGGAAGGTGCTGGGCTGTTCTTTAAAACCCAAACCGCCTGTGCTCTGCCTTCAAGGGAGGTGGATGGCTCCTGTCTGCGGGAAAAACGAGACCACGCTGCCTGGTGGGGGGACTTGGGGAAGGGAGCAGAGGGATGCTGCCGGGCAGAGCGGCCATAGGGGACAATAAAGAGATGACAGGAAGGGGCAGTCCAGGTTCCGGGGGGCCCAGGAGGCGTGGACCCCACTGCCAGTCCTGGTGGACACATCTCTCCTTAATTAACACTTAGAGAAATGTCCTGGCCTCCACCCTGAGATGGCAGGAGAGACCCCCGCTGGCTGCGACCCGGACACATGCCATCACACACCCTGTGACACAGACAAGGGCCCACATTGTCACAGATGCCTCACCATCACAGTGTCACTTGCGACAACGTACACACCCTCACAGGCCACAGACACACTGCCCTGTGCCCCGTCACCCCCACCGGGCCCAGGTCCCTCCATGTTCAAGTACATTTGCAGGGAACAGCCACCAAAACTCTCACAGACACGCCCACTGACAGAGTGCACACCCGTGCTTAATAAAATCACCTGTAATTTTGAAATGTTTCTGCGTGTGCAGCTTTTAAAACATTTTGGCAGGAAAATTACAGCCTCCGAGTGCAGGAGGAAATGGGCCCCGTTACACCCACAGAACATCTCACGCAGGATAAATGCAGCTAAGTCCCCAGGGGCCAGGAGCTCTAGTCCCCCCCTCCCAGGTCAGGTGGGCCAAGACAGCAAAGCTGGGGATCCAGGACCCCGCCCAAGCTTACCAATGTCCCACCCTGCACCTCCCCAGCCCCTTGCTCACTGCCTGAGGCACTGGACCCACTCCCCAGCCAGAGAGAAGCCCAGGTGGACCCAAGAGCAGGCCCCGACCCAAGGACAGCCTGGGAGAGGAGGGTCCTCCACCCCAGCCCTGCCATCAACTGAAGCCTCCCTGTCTCTCTCCCATGCACCCTGAGCCCTGCCCTCACCTATCCCCAGCTACAACCCCCCTTCCTGCTGTAGCTGTCTTGTCTGTGGATTTTTCAGGTTGGCCTCGGGCATGGTTGGTGATGCCATCACCTCCAGGCCCATGCGGGGCAGGTGCCAGCAGGCCCTCTGCCGATGCCCCTCTGGCCACACGGCTCAAAGTGGCAGATGGCTGGGCAGTAGGCCATGTCCTTGGAATGGGGTGGAGGGCTGGGTGCCCACAGGGGCCAAGCCTGTGCCCAGAAGCCCCTCACCTGGCAGCCGGCACAGCCTCAGGGTGGGGGCTGGGCATGGTGGAGATCACCATCTACACATAGTTCAAGAATTTGTCCGCTGTGTCAGAAATCAGGTCTGTGGCTGCCCAAAGTGGGGTCGGGTGGACTGGGTAAAGGGGCCAGGGCTTCCCCACCTTGGCCGAATGTTTTTACCGGGGTCACAACTCCACGCTGTTCACTTAAAATCTACCCAATTGGCTGGAATTAATCTTCTTAGTCACCATGAGCCCCCAAGTCCTCATTGGTGCTGTTCTCTCACCCCTAACCCTAGGAGCCCCCCAGGTAACCCCAAGGCTCAGAGATGAGCATACACAGCCCTGGCCCATCCTAGAAATGGCCCCACTAACCAAGGACCCCCTGAGGCAAGTACCCGGGGGGGGGGGAATGCAGGGGAGAGACAAGGACCACGGCAGGGCTGCCTGGGAGTGGAGAGTGAGGGGCGGCCACCAGGCAGGGCCCCAAAGGGCAGGACCTCACTGGCTTAATCCTCGGGGCAGCCATGGAGGAAACACCAAACCCGGTGCTGTTCCGCAGGCTGGAGACGGGAACCATGGCCAAGGGTGGGAGATGCAGCTGGGGCCCGGGACTGTCCCACCACACCCACTGCCTCCCCCCCCCACCGAGCAATCAATCCACAACCTACACTACCCACCACAGCGACACCTATGGTTGCCAGCTCCGGTCACACTCATCTGCAGCCATCAGTGCCAACCACGCTGGTGCCCACTGCAGCTGGTCCATGCCCCCACCTCTTCCCGTGCCTGTCCAGAGCTCCACCTGCACCCACCTCTCTGAGGGGTCCTGGCCTCCAGAGTTCACCTCCGCTCTGGGCCTGGGCCTCCCCTCCCAGAAGCCCCTTGCAGAGCACAAACCCGTGGGGTGACCCTCTCTGGAAGCAGGCATCTGGGGCAGGAGCCTCCTTGGCTCTCACTCCCCCACTTGGCCCCAGGCCAGCTGCCCCTCCCAGTGACCCCTGACTCCCCCACAAAATGGGGGGGGGAGAAAAGCCAGGGCGCAGGATGGAAGGGAGGTGCAGAAAGGTAGACCTGGGTTTCTAGGCATCCGGCCTTCCCTGGACCACATGCAAATGAGCATGCAAATGAGCCTCCTTCTGGAGTCCACAGCCCAGGCCACGCCCCCTCACTCCCGGTTGTGGAAGGGAGGTTGGCTCGGGAATTAGTGATGGCACAGGAGTGACCTTGGCGTCCCCCTGCCCAGCCACTGGAGCCTAGGTCTGGCCCGGCTTCCTCCAACCTGTCAGGTGTGGCACCTGCCTCGGCCACAACGCACCGCCCTCCCCGCAGCGCGGGACTGGGTGGCAGCTGTCCCCGTCCTGGGGGAAGAGGCCACGAAGAAGTACCAGCACCTCTGACCTGGACACAGGCACGTCCTGTCTGAGCAAACCCAACCCACTCAGCAAAAGTTATGGGAGCCCCGCACAGCCTGCTGGAGAGGCACCCCGCGCACACTCAGGGTGGCGCACCCAGCCCGAGCCCCCGGTGCGCGCCCGCCCCTCCCCGCAGCCCCTCTGGAGCCCAGGGTCCCTGGGCCTGGTAGGTCACCGGTCCACTTAGGGGGGGTGGTAAAGAAAGAATTCGGGGTGCAGGCAGGGAGGGAAGCGGACAGAGGGGAGGCCCCAGCCCCAGCACACAGACCAGGGCTGGACGCCGGGCAGGTGCCGCTCCGTGCCCCGGGCAGCCCCGTCGGGCACGCAGGTGAGGGCAGGACTCCTCCCGGGGAGCGGGGCGGGGCCGGCGGACTCCCCCCCTGCACCCCGCCGGAGCCCCTCCCCATTGGCCGGCCAGCCCCGGCCCCCGGCCCCCCCGCCCCCACTCCAGCGGCAGCGGCGCCCCGAGAGCGCGCGCCCCGCGCGCCCCCCGCGCCCCGGCCCGGCGCGCCGCACTCACCCAGAAGAGCAGGTTGAAGGCGAACATCAGGTACTTGACGCCCTGCAGGCAGCCGCGCGCCATGCCGCACCGCTTCAGCTCTAGCAGGAAGATGAAGGACAGGTCCAGGTAGAAGACCACGTACTTGGTGCCCTTGGGCGACGTGTAGCGCGCGCGGGCCGCCTTGGGGCCGGGCCCGGGGCCGGCGCGCAGCCCGAAGAAGGCGCCGCCCGCGTCGCCGCCGTCCCCGCGCCCGTAGAGGCTGCTGTAGCGCCGGAAGGGGCCGCCGCGCGCGAAGCCCGGCTCCTTGCCCTCCGGCGACGGGCTGCGCCGGTAGGTGGACTCGTCTGTGCTGGAGCGGCGCATGGCGGGGTGCCCGCGGCTCAGCGCCCCGCGCCCGCCGGCCCCGCGCGCCGCATCCCGCCCCCCGCGTCCCCCGGCCCCCGCGGCCGCAGCCCCGCGCGCCCCCCGCCCCGCGCCCCCCGCGGCCGCAGCCCCGCGAGCCGCCGGCGCAGACCCGGCGCGGGTCCCGGACACCTGCCCGCCGCGCGCCGCAGCCCCAGCGCCGCAGCCCCGCCCCGCCCGCGCCCACCGCCAATCTGCGCCCGCCCCGCCCCGCCCCGCGGACCCCTCCCCTCCCGGCCGCCGCCGGGCAAATCCGCCGCCCGGCCCGCCGGCCAATCCCCGCCGCGGGGCGACGCCCCCGCCCCACCCGGCCCCTCCGCCCGCGCCGGCGCCCCTCGGGCTCCCCTCCGCGGCTCGCCAGGGGGGGACGGCGCTCGCGGGGGGCCGGGGAGCAGTGCAGGGCGCAGGGCGCTGGGCGCAGGGAGCTGGGGGCCAGTCCCGGGCAGCTCTGGGCCGCGGAACGACGCCCCCCGGCCTTTCCCGGGGCCTGCGGGGCTTGGAGACCCAGCCGCACCCGATGTGGGACGCGCTATGCAAATGAAGTGACCCAGTGGCTGCCCGGGGGCGACTTGGGGTGGCCCTGGCTTTGGTCCGGGGCCCAAGCCTCTGGACCCGGGCGAGGTACAGCGTGGCGCCCGGCCGTGCAAGCCCAGCACTCCCGGGTGGGCACTCGCCGAGCAGAGCTCCTGCAGCTGACAGCCTGAGTGGGAGGGGCACCTGTGGGGTCAGCCTGGGGCACCCAATGGGAGGCTGGAGGGAGGCAGAGCTTCGATTTAAGACAAGCCCCAAGAGGAGCCAGGGTGAGAGAGGGCAATGGGAAGGGAAACGGACAGTGGGGGGTTGGCTTGGGTTCCCACACTGGGCCCAGCACCCAGGATGCCCTCAGCTCCATCTCACTCAGCCACTGCCGTCCCAGCGTCCCCCAAAAGTCCTGCCACTCCCACGCCCATCTACAAAACCCTGTGCCCATCACTCCAGGTGAGCAGGTGAGTCTGGCTGAGATGAAACTGGAAAACGCAACCCAGCACACTAGGGTCACCTGCAGTGTGGACACAGGTGCATCAGGATTGTGGCGAGTGGGGGGCTTCCCAGTGACCCTGTTCCCAAAGTCCAGCCCCTCCCCCACAAGAGTCCCCTTCCTCCAGCAGGTGAGGCCTGAGCAGAGCACATTCAGGTGGCAGTGTCTCGCTAGCCCGGCCTGCCCCAAGCCCAGGAGTGTCCAGCCTGCGAGGACCTGGGCTAGGCGTAGATGAACCCAGGGGGCAGCCAGACCTGCTCCCCACTGCCCAGCAAGGTGGTGACGTACCTGGGCTTGCCACGGGAAGGAAGTCAGGCGGTGGGCAGTGCCCCTGAAGGTGGCCCAGCAGGTGGGCTAGTGGGCAGGCGAGCGGTCAACACAGCCAAGGCAGGCAGGAGCTCTGCGGAGGGAAGACAGGCAGAATGGAGGCTGCCCCTAATTCCCACCCCATCGAGGCTCTCAGAGCCCAAGCAGGCCCCAAGGGGACAGGGAACAGCCCTCCACTCAGGACTAGGTCCCTACAGGGGAGGAGGAGAGCTGGGGCACAGGGGCGCTACGTCCCCAACCTCTGGTCACTCAGCCTTCTGAGACACCCAGGCAGGAAGGCAGGCTTGCACACACAGACACAGAGTACATGTGGGGACACACACACGCAGAGAACATGCGTGTTCAGATGCATGGGCTCACACACAGACTCAGCTCCTAGCCATGTGTCACCTCTGAGGTCCCAGACCCGTGAGACCAGCCTATGTGGTCCGCTACCCCCAGGTGTCCTGCACTCTGCCCCCTTCTCGGCTCCAGACACCACCAAACTCATCTCACACTCTCCGCAGAGCCCGCCGGTGATGACTCATGAGGCCCTTCATCTGCCCTCAGCACTTACAGGGGGGCCTGTCCTCCCCACCAGCCAGGGAGTGTGGGGAGCGGGCATCCTAGCCACACCCTCTACACCTCCCCTTCAGAAAAGGGGCTCCGTCAGCCTGGGGACTAGTGCAGGTGGTCTTCCCTGCAGCCCCAGGGCACAAGGGACTGAAAGGCCCGACATGACACCCTGGCAGGTGCCCACTGTCCAGTCACCTCTGGGGTACATAGGCCACTTGGAGGGTCAGTCCAAGCTCCTCCCTGCGAGCAACCTGAGGCCGACCCCCAACCTCAGTTAAGGGTTATGAACAGCACCCACCACAGTGGGGAGAGGATGTGCTTGGGCCAAGGGTCATGGGACCCCCCCCCCTGCACCTCCACAATTGCTGCACCTGAGGATGAACTCACCATGGAAGGGTTTCAGGGCCCAGTAAAGTATCAAAGACAATGGGGGACCTGCCCTTCCCACTTTTTTTTATGAACCCCCTCCCCAGGGCCACAGGGCCCAAAGCCCACAGCAACATTTCAGAAGCTAAAAACCATGCGTCACACCTGCTACCCACACAGGCCTGAGGTTGGCCTGCATGTCACCACCCCCCAGACCTGGTCATGGGGGCGCCACCTGGGCAGGCCCTAAAGGATGGCCCCACCAGCACCCTTCATGGCCCCACAACCCTCCTAGACCCACAGATATCAAGACCGTGGCCGACACAGGATGACTGCCCCACACTCCCAGCCCCCACTCAAGCCCTCCCAGCCCTCACTCCCACCCTGAGCAGCCCAGACACAAGCCTGCCATCAGGGCACGGGGGCAGGTCCAGGACAAGACCAGGGCTGGCTCCCTCCCTCCAGGGCCACCCTCCTCCTCCAGGAAGCTTCCCTGCCCACTCCCCACTCTGGGCTTCCTTGAAGCGAAGGGACCAATGGGCCCGTGTCCCCCAGAACAGCACACATGGCAGGCAACAGGGACAGGGTTCAGCCCCATAGTGGGGGGCAGGTAGGGGCTCCCCAGGCAGTGTGAGCCACACAGAGGCCATGGGCACCTACCTGGCTATCCCAAGGCCCACTCAAAAGGGACCTGCGCAAATGCAGAAACAGAGCATGCCCACCATGGACTTGGAGGCCTGGGGCGGACAGAATGACAACTGATTGTCTGGCCCGCCCTGAGCCCCAGCCCTGAGCCCCAGCAGCGGAGGGAGCCGCCCGAGCACACAGCCCAGCAAGGGCTGCTCTGGGTGGAGGGAAGGCCAGGCAGCTCTGAGGCGGCTTGGAGGAGATGGGAGGGCCGGGCCAACACAAACAGGCCTGCGGTGTGGCCTTCCTGCTGCTGCTTCAACCCTGTAGGCCCAGGGCCCACCCAGGCCCCCAGCCTGGGGGAGGGGCAGGCAAACACCAGGCTGGCACCCCCTCCACATGCAGGGCCCAGGCAGGGTCCAGACAGGGCCATCTCTGGGACCCAAACCAGAGCCTCAAGGGCTGGGAGACATCCGCTACAAGGGAGGGGTCCCCCTGGAAGAGACCACCAAGGGCCTCCATTCTCCTCCTGGGCCCACCCAGGCCAACCCAAGCTCAGGGCCCTCCCCACCCCCCACCCCACCCCCATTCCTCCCCCTCAGGTATTCCTCTGCTGGAGGCCACGGAGAGGTAGAGGTGGAGGGGACACAATTAGGATCCTGGGGGGAGCGGTGCCTTCCCACCTACCAAGGCCCTGGGAGCACCCTGCCTCAGTTGCCCAGTGTATGCCCACCCTATGTCAGTGAATGCCCTGTGCCACCTGGACCCCTACTGAGAAGTACCCTCAGGAAGCCCACATCAGCCAGGCTGGGCTGGCAGACAGTGACGTTCCCAAATGTCACTGCCATGGGCCCAGGTGTTCCCAGAAGGTGATTAGGTTAGGAGCAGTTCAGGCTCAAGCACACCTATAAACACCACTACTGAGGACTCCCCAGTCCCCGGGGCCCAGGGGGTTAGTGTGGGTGCAGCAGATGGGTGACCCCATCTGACTCTGGGGAGAAGTCCAAGCACTTGTGTTCACGGACCCCGCCCCACCCTGCGCATCCTGTGTGAGCTCACATCTACCCAAAGCAAGCGGAGCTAAGGGCCAAGCCTGGGCCCCATGTCCGCACAGCCAGGATCAGGACCCTGGTTCCATCCATGGGGAAACTGAGGCTGTGATGCAGGGCGAGTGGGCGGGGCCTATCTCCAGGACAACGCTCAGGGCCAGGTCCCAGAAGCTAAAACTTCAATCTCTGATTTCCCCTGGTCCCCTGCTTGCCCTCAAGTGACTCTTTCTAGCAGGAAACATGGCTCACGAGTTCCAAACCACGTGTGCACACAGCTCCCGCCTCGTGCCTGCACCCCCCCCTTACTGGGAGCAGGACACCCATTCTTGGAAAACCTGTGCCTGGGACACATCTGTGCTGACACCCCACACCAAGAGGGTAAGCAAGGGCCCCCACCTACCCCAGCAGGCAGGCAGAGCCCTAGCCCCACCAGAGCCCCCTCCATGGCTCCCTCCTGCCCTCAGCCACCCGGAAGAGAGCCTGGCTTTTGCCTCAACTTGCTCCCCCCCACCCCTCTCATACACACACACACACACACACACACACACACACACACACACACACACACACACAGGGCCACTCAGGGCCCAGGTAGGGGGCCGGCGGCAAGGCTGACCTGAGGCTTCCCCCGGAGTCCTGTGGTCCAGCCTGGGCAGAGTTGAGCTGGGAGGACCGAGTGCCCCAAGGGGCCTCTGCGCACACGTGTGCTGGGGCCAGTGCACACGGGCTGGGACGGGGCAGCGGCTCTGCTCCCCATGGCCTCTCCTGGGAAATCTGGGAGCTGGAGGGAGGAGCTCTCCAAGAGGATGCTGCCCCCGCCCCCAAATCTACATACAGCTCAGTATTCCAGGAATGTCAACTTGGCTCCGGTCAGCACCGGGCGGGAGGCTCGCTCCCCTCACCCTCCCGAGTAAACAACAGCTCGGGCAGGAGCACTGGTGGCAAAGGCCCGGGTGGGACAGGCCCTCCTCCGGGAAGCCTTCTGCCCCCACCCATTCCCGAAGGTCCACCCAGCTGACATCCCCGATGCCCGCCTGGTCTCCCGCTCACCTCCACAGCCTCTGACAGCCTCTGTAGCTGAGCCTGGGTCTGACCCCAGGCCACTGTGACTCAAGGCCCCCTATCCTGCCCATCTGGCCAGAGACAGGATGTGCGTCCAGTCAGTGGGAGGGGGGTTGAGGGGTGTCAGGGAAGGGAAGTGGCTTTGGCTCGTGGCTCTGCACGTGGCAGGGTGGGGGATGGCAAATGCCATTGGGGAAGCGTCCCGGCCCAGGCAAAGGTGGAGGCACAAACTCCAGGCGGACAGCGGCTCTGGACAGCTCTACCCAGGACCCAGAGGACCCTCAAAACCTCCCTGCCCCCCAACTAAAGTCTCAGAGAACAAAAAGCTAACACCTGGGACCCAACCAGAGATCCAGATGTCCCAGGCCAGCGAGCCTGCCCAGAGCGGGCACGCGCCCTAAGTCACAGGTGCCACTCGGCACACATCCAGCCCCCACAGCCCAAAGCCCACCTCCTGCAGGAGCCTTCCCTGCCCAAAGCCCTCCCCCAGCCCCAAGCCCACCCCGTTTCCAGACACGCGGCCTCCACGCCCTTTAAATCCTCCACGGCCCCGCCCCATCGCCTCTGGCTCCACCACCTACCCTGGCCCTAGCCCAAACCTGTCCCCTCGAGCTACCGCGCAGGTAAAACTTCCAGGCCTCGGCCCAAGGGGTCCCTTTGCCAGGCTCCGCCCCGTTCACACACTCTCAGGCGCGCCCCTAGTGAAATCCCGCGTTCAACAAGGTCCCACCCAAAAGGCGCCTCTTCCACGACGCCCTCCTTGACCACCCTCTCCGCCCGCGCCCGTCCTCCGCGGCGAGCTGCGACGCCCTGGGGTCGCGGGGGCCAGCACAGCCTGTCCCGGGGCGCCTGCAGACCCCTTCCGGCCCCCGCCCCGCCCCAGGAGGAGGGGAGGCAGGACGCGGGCGCCGCGCGTGGACCCGAGCTGGCGGGACGAGCGGACGGCCGAGCGCCGCCGCCCGGCCGCTCCCACCGCGCCCTCCGCTGTCGGCTGCAGGTAACTACCTGGCCGGGCGAGCGGGCGGGCGGCCCCCGAGGGGACCCCGAGCTCAGCCGCAGGGACCCCCGGGCACCGCGGGCAGGGGCTCGGGCCGGGGACCCCGTTCCGGGCGGGGCCGGGAGGGACGGCGGGAAGCCCCCTGCGCCCGCCGCGGGGTCGCCCCGCCACTTGTTGCTGCGGCTCGGCTCGGGGCGCGGACTCCACGCGGGTGCTCTCGGGCCCGGCCTGGCTCGGGTCCGGCTCCGGCGCCGCGGGCGGGACTCCGGCCGCATCCCCGCGGGCAGGGGCTGTACCTGGGCGCCGTCCGCCCGCCGCGCAGCTGTCAGTCACGCGTACACGAGAAACGCGAACCGCGCCGCGGAGCTCTTGCGGCCCCGCTCGGACGCCGTAGCCCGGGACGTACCAAGGCTGTGGGCGAGGGGGCGCCGACAGGTTTGCCGCGGACGCGCGTGCCCCCCGCACGCACACACACGCGCACACACGCGCGCTCAGGGGCAGTTCGGGCCGTGGGACAGAACGCAGAGGCGCCGGGGACTGGCCGGGCAGGCTGGGGGCGGCGGGGCGGGGCGGGCCGGACACCCCCGCACGTGGATGCGCCCGGCGCGGGGCGGGGCGCCGCTGGAGCCTGAGCGCGGCCGGGACCCGGGGGCGCCTTCGCTGAGCCGCCGTCGCCATGATCATCCCCGTGCGCTGCTTCACGTGCGGCAAGATCGTCGGCAACAAGTGGGAGGCCTACCTGGGGCTGCTGCAGGCCGAGTACACCGAGGGGTGAGGCACCGGGCGGGGCGGGCGGGGGCCTCCCGTGCGGTGGGGCCGCGTCCCGGGGGCGGGGGCGGCGCAGGGGTCCCGGGCTAGGGAGCAGGGTTGGGGCGGGGGAGGGGTCCCGGCCTAGGGAGCAGGGTTGGGGCGGGGGAGGGGTCCCGGCCTAGGGAGCAGGGTTGGGGCGGGGGAGGGGTCCCGGCCCAGGGAGCAGGGTTGGGGCGGGGGAGGGGTCCCGGCCCAGGGAGCAGGGTTGGGGCGGGGGAGGGGTCCCGGCCCAGGGAGCAGGGTTGGGGCGGGGGAGGGGTCCCGGCCTAGGGAGCAGGGTTGGGGCGGGGGAGGGGTCCCGGCCTAGGGAGCAGGGTTGGGGCGGGGGAGGGGTCCCGGCCTAGGGAGCAGGGTTGGGGCGGGGGAGGGGTCCCGGCCTAGGGAGCAGGGTTGGGGCGGGGGAGGGGTCCGGGCCTGCGGGCCAGGTCGGAGAGCAGGGAGGTGGGGTCGTGATCCAGGTTGCCCGGCAGGCAGGGCGGTCCACTGCATTCACATCCAATTCCAGGTCACCCTGCATAGATGTTCAGCCTCAGAGTCCCTTCCAGCCTTGCTCTCTGGAGAGTGTTGCCCTCTCCCCTACCCCTACCCCCCACAGTTTGGGGAAAAGAGGGGAGTTGGGCATCAAGCCACTGGTGTTGGGGGCTTCTAGTTATCCCCTGACCTCTCCACCAGTTAAGCCCTCAGCCTCCTCCCTGTGCACCTGCTCCCTAACCTCTTTTCTCTGCTATTGGGGCCACAACATGTCCTGCAAGCCCCCCACTAGACAGCTTCCTGACCACACAGCTGTCATCAGGCGTTTGCAGTGTCTGTTCTCTGTGCTTGCCCCTTAGCAGGCGGTTGCCACCGTGCCTGCCTGAGTCTCTTCTGCATTCATCTCACCCTTGGCCAGTTTGTGGACAGCCCATGTCCTGGTCACATATGAACCCCTGGGGCGTGGGGCCTGCCGGCATGCCATAGGCTCTCTGTGCAGGTGTGGGATGAACGGGGAAGCCATGGGTGGGCTGAATGCTTGCACTAGGACCCTGAGGAGGCTGCTAGGGTGACCAGAGTGAGGGAGCAGCTGGTAGGCTGCACAGGACCTCCCCGCCTGGCCTCCCCTGTCCCAACTGCCACCTCTGCACATTGGGGCCAACAGTGTGAGAATTTTCTGGAGGCCTCGGTGAATGGACTGGGTCGCAGGGAAACTGGGGGCTCTTGTTGGCTTGGGGAATGGGCAGGGTGGCTTCCTGGAGGGGAGATCCCACAGCAGCCAACTGAGGCTGAGATGAACAGACCACAGCCTGCTCTCTCCTGCCTGCAGGGATGCCCTGGATGCACTGGGCCTAAAGCGCTACTGCTGCCGCCGCATGCTGCTGGCCCACGTGGACCTGATTGAGAAGCTACTCAACTATGCACCCCTGGAGAAGTGACCGTGCAGACCCTGGCAGCATCTGGCCAGAGCTCCTTTCACTGAGGTGTGGGTAGCTGGAAGCAATGCCTGCCCACAGCTGTGTGGACGTTTGTCCTCTCTGCTCTGGAAGGAACCATCTAGTAAAGGTCTTTGCAGAACCATAAGGAGGTCCTAACAGTTGGTCTGGTTCTATGGGACCCCCGCCACCCATGTACTTGTGTTCTGCCTCATGCCTGAGGTCTCATGGGGGTGAATGTGGGGCCCTTACTGCCCGGGAGGAGGGAGAGTCATCCCCATGGCAGTTGCTCAGCCTGAGGTGTCTCCCTATGGAGGGGGGTTACAGACCCCCAAAGACACAGGCAGAGAGTACTGGAGTACTGGCATCCCCACCCCTGTGTTCTGGATGCTCTTTAGGTTGAGTACAGAGGTCTACACATCCTCTCTCCCAGGACTTAAAGAACCAGATCTGGGCTCTGAGTAGAGTGCCAGCTGTGGTCACAGCTGCCCATTCTGAGGGTTCTGCTGCCAGAAGCTTCCAGGCTCCACTCAAGCTCAGTAGGCCCCTTCCCTTGCCCAAGTTCCTGCAGAAGGGAGAGGCAGCACCTGGCCTCCACAACTACCCCCAAAATCCCCACAGCAGGTCACAGGTGGCCCTGAGGAGGCTCTGCTGGTTGTCAGGTCTGGCTGAGCTCCCAGCGCCCTGGGCACTAGCATTTAATCCTGTGGGCCAGCCAGAAGAGCTGGCACCCTGGGAAGGGTCAGGGGGGCCCTGGTGCCTTCTGACCAACAGGGTGCAGAAAAGTTCAGAGGAAGGGAGGCAGCCACCAGGGCGGAGAGGAACAGTGGCTGAGCCCTGGCTCCCATTAACAGCACACATCCTGCCAGACCCCAGGCCTCACACCTCTCCCAGCTGGCTCACAGCCACACCACCATCTTCCCAGAATGTGTGAAGTTCTGCTTCAAGGCCTTTGCTCAGTGCCCCCTTGAGTCTTGTCAGCTCTCAGCTCACACCTGGTTGCCCTGGACCCCTAGGATTTGCCCTCCTGGCTCCCTGCTCTCCTTAGTCATGACCATGGGTAGCTGGGTCTGTCCACCCTGCTAGACGTGAGGGCTCTGAGGACCAGAACCGTCTCAATGATGCAGTAAGTCCACCTGTGAACCCACAGATATTTATTGAGCACCTACTATGTGCTGGGGCAGTTTTAGGCATCTGTAATACAGCAGTGAATAAGCCCCCAGACCCTGCCCCCGGGCAAGGGGAAACAGCAGTGAACATTGTGGCCATTTTGATGATGGTGACAGCAGTGGGAGACAAAGCAGGCTCAGCAGAGCAGGTGGCTGGGACCAGGGGGATCGGCAGAGGTGTGGGACCCTGGGGACATGGGTGGCACTGACCTGGTGGCAAGCACGTGGAGCTCCTCACCTGCAGCTGATCAACATCCTCCTCCACCTACCCCACACAGCAACACCCCTCCAAGTTCTGCCCCACACCATGTGGGGTGTGTCCAAGGGGCTAGGAGCACCCTAGGGTGGGCCAACCCAGCCCATCTCTATGTTTCCAACTAAGCACAGGCATCAGGGAGTACCCTGAGGTGTCAATACTCCCCCAAGGGAGGTGGCCTGTGGGAGGGGGGCACTTTATTGTCAGAACCCAGTCCCCCCACACCAGCAAGACCAGGACCCCCCATTGGCAGCAGTGCTGCCCCTCCCCCACTGCAGGAGGGGACCCTGCCTCAGGACTTTGGTGTGCAGCTAAAGGCACTTGAAGCTCCCTCTGGGGTGGGGGTCCCCAGAGGGCATGATGATGGCATGGTAGTGGAGGATGGCACAGGGGGAGGGGAGGGAGAGGCACCCAGGGACCCCAGTTCCCTGGCTGTCAGTAGTATCAGCTCAGTAGTCTCGGCGAGAAGCTGCAGCGCACAGGCGCGCACAGGGCCAGCGTGGGCAGGGTCAGTAGTGCTCCAGCTTCAGGCTCTTGTACAGGCAGCACGTGAAGATCATGCCGAACACCTGTGGCACAGAGCCGGCGTGAGCGGGCCATGGCCACCAGCCACCTCGTGTCCCTGCACCCACCAGGGCCCACCCTGCCCCAGGGCCCGCACCTGCACACAGGCGATGCCAATGCCCACTGCCCCGATGATCCTCAGGTGCTCCTGGATGAAGGTCTCCAGCTTGGTGATGCAGCCGCCCTGGGAGGGTAGGGGCGAGGGCGCTGAAGGTAGGCAAGTCCTCCAGCACCCAGCATCCCTCACAGGGAGCCCAGGCCCGCCCACCTACCTCCACTTTGTAGATGTTGGAGGCGTGGTCCCGCTGACCACAGTGAGCCACCACGGTCTTGCAGCAGCTGTCAGGGACCAGGCGGCCACCTGCCTCCCCAGAGCGGATCCACTCACTGTCCTGCCAGTCCTGGGAGTTGTTGCTGCCACAGCAGTGGAACTGCGGGGAGTCGGCCAGGGCTGAGTCCCTGCCCCACCCACCCTGCCCGACTCCTGCAGAGGTCCCAGAAAGGCCCCTCCCTGAGCCACCCACCAACCTCCTGCTGCAGCTTGTCCACTGCGCTGGTCACGCCCTCGTGGCCTGGCTGGTGGTACCGCTTGGTCATGGTGTCCTTCAGGTTCTCCTTGAGCTCCACGTTCAGCTGGAGGCAAGATGGTGGTAACTTCAGCCATGATCTAAGACCCTCCAAGGTGGGGCAGATGCTGGGAGGGGTGTGGGGAGGGCTCCGAGGGAAAGGGGTCAGGTGGGCTGGGAATCACCCAGGTGGCCATGGGGAGGGGCGCGGGCGGGGAGAGAGGTCCAGGTACTAGGAACACCTGCCTTCCCCCATGAACCCCTACAGTGCACCCTACCCCCAGTGACCCAGCCCCCGTCTCTAGGGCCTGATGGCACATGGTCAGCTCTGGTGCTTGGGGGGGTCTGCGTGTACGTGTCTCCGTGTGGCCTGTCCAGGCTCCCTACCTGCTGGTGGTAGACGTAGGCGAGGGTACCAGCAACGATCTCCAGCAGGAAGATGAAGAAGAGCAGGAAGAAGTACTGGGGCAGAGAGGTGGGGGGGTGAGCAGGGACAGGAGAGGGGCACACACACCCTATCCCTCAGCAATTCCCAGTGTCGGCTCAACAGAGTCCCCACCCTCCGCTCCCAAGTGGCCAGAGTGAGGGCTCCAGACTGCAGGTGAGGGCTTCCTCTCGGAGACGGTGTCTTCCCCCGCTGGGGGTTCCCAGGAGGGCTGGGCAGGTGGAAGGGACACCCCCCACCAGGTGAACACAGCAGAGGCTACACTGCAGTGTTACACGTGACCCCTGTCGGTCCCTTCCTCCAGCCCCAGCCAGCCAGACAGGGAGCCCCCCACCAGGCACCCCCACCCCCAGTGCCAGCCATGCCCCGCTGACCAGGCGCAGCAGGTTCCGCCGCTCCTTGAAGGTGGCACAGCAGCCCAGGAGACCGGTCACCATGACAACAACGCCAGCCACCACGAGGATGTAGGCTGTGGCCAGGTAGATGCCCGAGGCCAGCAGGCTGATGTAGTCACTCTTCAGGGCCAGCGTCCAGATGCCTACGGCCATGATGGCCAGACCAGCCAGCTGTGGGCAGTGCACCGGTTCAGTTACCACATGTGAGCCCCAGACCAGGACTCCCTTCAAGGACCAGGGATGGGAGGACAAGCGGAGAAGGTGGGTCGGGGGCGGCAGGCGCCAACTCCTCACCCAGAAGCAGCAGGTGAAAGTGAAGAGCAGGTACTTGAGGCAGACGGTGCCGCATGTTGACTTCTCGTTGAACTCGCCCATCCTGGGGCTGGGAGCAGGGGTGGTCGGAGAGCCCACAGCACCAGGACCTGGCTGGGAGGAGGCCAGACACTACTGAGGAAAAAAGGAGGGGACACTGGTGCCCAGGCAACCACTGGCCCTGGGTCAAGGCCCTGGGAGAGTGTCCATGGGAACCAGGAGGCTTCCTAGGCGGGCAGCTCAGGAGCCCCCACCCCACTGCAGCCAGGGCAGATGCCTGGTGCCCACGGCCCTGGAAGGCAGGAGGGCCTGGCTCCCCTGACCAGACCCCAGGGCCCAGGGGGCACAGAGGACCCCTAACCATCACTGGCTGACTCACCCCCACTGGCAGCCGGGGCAGGAAGCCCCAGCAGACACCGGTGATGAGCTCATGCAGGCCCCACCCCCCACCCCAGCATTCCCCAGGCCCCAAGTCACTGGCTGGCAGGAACCTACCCTCTGCCAGGCTGGCCTGCCCCTTACTAGCCATGTGGCCTTAGGGGAGCCACTCAGGCTTCTGTTAAAGGGCAGACCTGCCTTCCTCCCAGCAAGAGCGGGCACCGTGGAGGGCACAGGCACCCCCCAGACCTGGGGCTTCCTGACTCCCGGAAAGGGACAGTGACACTAACCCCAGCAAGAAGCACAGCTACAGGCCGTCCTCCGAGGCACCGCGGGCGGGAACAGCCAGCCGGCTCTGCCGCGACGACTACCCTGGGGGGGGCACAGGCGGGACACTGATGTCAGCGCCCGGGGCCACTTTTCCAGACACTGCAACGCCCACAGGCGGACTCAGGCAGCCCCACCCGGCACTCACCTGGCCGCAGGCCGGGCTCCCTGAAAGGCAGGTGGACGGGACTTCCCCGGGAGGCTCCACTAGAGGGCGGGGACAGGTCACAGGTCAGACTCCAGGCGACTGGACAGGACCCTGCCCCCTCCCGGCGGCTGCGTGCCCCACACGGCGGACCAGAGCCCGCAGCGTCACTCGCAGCCCCAGCTCAGGGAGCGGCCGGCGGTATTTTGGTCTGAGCCAGGGAGGGGGAGGGCAGAGGGCATTTCTGGACAGTCCGATCCTGGGAGGAACCCCACGCCTCCTCCAAGCGCCCCTAAGCCTTAGCGCCAGACCCGCCGCGGCTCCTCCCGCACGAAGCAGCAGTGGCTGAGCCTGGGAAGGAAAAGAGGCGCAGACCCCCCACGCGGAGCTGACCCCCCACGCGGAGCTGACCCCCCACGCGGAGCTGACCCCCCACGCGGAGCCGCCCGGGGCAGCCCCGAGGTCCCCGGCCTTCTGGGGACGCTGACTCCGGACACAGATCCAGCCCCCGCGGCTGCACACGGGCCGCGCGTGGGGAGGGCCCCCCTTTCCGGGGGAGTCTGGCGGATGTGAGCCCCAGGGAAAGCCGGCCAGAAATAGCTCCTGCGGCCGGGAGCGGGGCTGCCCCACCCCGCGGCCCTGCAACGCCGCCGGGCCCTCGGCGGCCCGCGCCCGCGAGGGGGACCCGGGACTCGGCGCCAGCCGGCCCCGCGAGGGATCCCGCGCCACCCGCTGAGGTCACCGCCGCCGCCCGCCCGCCCACTCGCACCGGGTGGTGGGCGGGCCCCAGGCGCGGGGAAGGGGACCGGCGCCCGGGAACAATGAGCGGGATGCGCAGGAGGGGCCCTGGCCCGAGGGGACCGCCGGGCCCGTCCGCGGACCCGGGAGGCGCCCCGCCCCCGCCCCGCGTCTCCCTCCGCCCGCCCAGCCGCCCGGCGTCCGGCTCCCTCCGGAAAGGGCCTCCCGAGCCTGCGGCCGGGCTTCCGAGTCCACGCCGCGCGGGACCTTCGGACTCTCGGCCCCGGCGGCCGGCCAGCCCGGGCGGCGCACTCACCGCCGCGCGTCCGAGTCGGGCGGGGTCCACGGCTCCGAGCGCGGAGAACGCACCGCCCGCCGGAGGTCTGCGGGGGAGGCGCAACGGACCGCCCGGCCCAGGCCAGCCCCGCCCCTGCTACAGGCCCCGCCCCGTCCGCAGGCCCCGCCCCGGTCAGCCCCGCCCTGCTCCAGGCCCCGCCCATGGCCGAAAAACTTGGGCCCGGCCCCGCCCACAGGCTGCAGGCCCCGCCCACTCCCGACAGGTCTGAACGCCGGCTGCGCGGGGGGGGGGGGGGGGGGGCGGGACACCAACAGTGCCCGCGCCGAAGGCCCCTACCCGGGCTGTGCGGGCCGGACGAGCCGCAGCCTGCGGGCCCCAAGAGCCCAGCCAGGGCACACACCCTCGGGAGACGGAGGAACTGAGCCAGGGGCGGGCGAGATGGGGGAGGCGGCCAGCCCAGGCAAGGCCCCGGACTCTGTCCAAGACCCCACTGTCCTCCAGAACCCAACTCCTCTCTCTCCTCCCAACCCAGGGGCGCCCAGAGGCTGCAGGGGTCAGCCGATGCTGGCCTGGCGGGGAGGCCTAGAGTCCCCGTGAGAGGTACTCCAGTCTGGAGGGCATCTGGCCTGGCAGGGGCCGGAAGGCTTGAGGGAGAAAGTCCTGCTGACCCACTAGACTGGGAAGCTGAGAGTGGGAGTAAGGAGGGGAGACTCCCACCCCACCCACCAGGCGCAGCCCCAGCCCCAGGCCGAGTCTGAGTCTACACAGTCAGACGGGGCAGCACCCCTCCCAGCCCGCCCTTGGCTGAGCTGGCAGCTCCCCGATCCCTAGGCAGGTCCCCTGGGCATGGGAGGTGGCCCAGGCCTGCTCCAGGAGGCTCCAGGCAGGACTGGCCTGGTTCCGGGGGTTTACCCAGAGCTGTGTGAGTACTGGCGTGGGGAAAGAGATGGGCAGTGGGGTCCGGGTTGGGAGGACACCCCGCCCGGTGCTCCATGATGAGACAGACAGAGGGACAGTGGCCGGGCATCAGTCTCCTTGTTCCTACCGAGAGGCCCACGGGACGTCAAGCTTTCATGGGCTGTGAGGGTTTGGGGTCCTCCCAGAGATGCAGGGACGCCCACAGCACAAACAAGGACCCACAGCCCCAGCACCTGTGCCCACATGTACCCCGGACACCTGATGCCTGTGGCTCCCCCACACAGGAGGTCCAGGAGGCTGCAGTGCAGTCAGTGGAGTTTATTTGGAGGAGAGGGGTTTTCTGCTGGACAGAGATGGGTTTGACGGGATGGGACGGGACGAGGGCCGGAAGAGGGGCAGAGGGGAGCCTGACCAGCCCGGCGTTAGCTCCCTCATGTTCGCAGGCAGGCAGGCCAGGCGGCCCGCGAGTCCCTTTCAAAGGGCCGTTTCTCCAGGTGACGCCCAGCGAGTCACTTGGGGCCGGTCATCGGGCACTGGGAAGGTGGCCTGACCCGTGTCTGTGGGGTCGAGCCCAGTTGCTGCAGCAGCAGCAGCAGCAGCAGTGGCAGGTGGGCCCTGGCAGGTGGGCCGAGGCCAGAGCCTTCCTGGAGCCACTGACCAGCTGCTTGGTCTCACAGGCGTCCCTTTCGTCTCGCAGCCTCGTGTTCAGTTCCCTGGGGAAGGGAGCCCAAGGACTCTGAGAGGTCTCAGGAGGCAGCGCTTTAGGGCGGGGAGTGTGGGCCCTGCGGCTCCCTCAGACCAGGAGAGAGCTGCCCGGCCGGGGCCGCAGCGTGAGGGAGGCAGGGCAGACGCAAGGAAGGACTTCCTTGTAGTAAGCCGGGCAGTGGTCAGGGGTGTTGGGAGCTTGCAGCCCCTTCCCTCTCGCGGCCGGAGCCGGACCGAACCTGAGTAGCTCCAGCTGCCGCAGGAGGCTGAGCTTCTCTTTCTGCATGTTCCTTGAGACAGCGACCACGTCTCTGCGGGCGGGAGGTGGTGACCCGAGTGCGGGAGGCTCCCCGCACCACCCCGCCCCGCGGACCCTGCGCCAGGCAGACCCTGGGAGCCAGGCTGAGACTCGGGACGCGGGTGGAAGCGGCCCAGGCCCGAGCCCCAAGCCTGGCCCCCGCTTCCCCGCGCCCGCCGGTCCCCCCCGCGGAGGGCCCGCCCGCGCCCCGCGCCCCGGGCACCGTAGGGTTTGCTCCTGGCGGCCCAGCACGTCGCTCTCCAGCCGGCGCAGCTGCTCCTGCGCCGCCTCCAGCTGCGTCCGCAGGGCCTCGTTGGCCAGCCACAGCTGGGCGTTCTGCGCCTGCGCCTCCAGCTGCTCCGCCGCGCGGGTCTGCAGCTGCTGTTCCAGCTGCGGGGTTGCGGGGGAATCGCGGCTGGAGAGGAACCCCCTCTTCCCCGGGGTGCTGGGGTGCCTTTGACTCCCGACAGTTACAAAGCTGGGGACACTGAGGCACAGGGGACCTCAAGGGTGCCAGGGCGTGCGCGGCGCCTGGGCTGGGGGCCCTGCACCTGCCCCAGCCGCGCGCGGGGCCCTCACCTCCCGCAGCCGCAGGCTCGCGCGCTCCAGCTCCTGCTCGCGGCTCTGTAGCTCCAGCTCCAGGCGGCCTCTCTGCTCCTCCCGGGGGAGGTCCTGGGACGCACGGGGGCACCTGAGCCTCCTCGGGCCGTGGAGGGTCAGGGGCCGGGGGCGGGACCAATTCCGGGAAGGCGGAGCCAGGGAGACGCGCGGGCCTGGGATTGGGCGGGGCGGGGGCGGGGCGGGGCCGCGGGCGCACCTGGCTCCGCAGGCGCTGGCGCTGGCGCTGCTCTCGGAGCTGCTGCTCCGTCTCCTCGTAAAGGCACCGCACCTCCCTCTCGTGCTCGCTCTCCCGCCTTCGGGGGGCCGGGGGTGAGACAGCTGCACCCCGCAGCCCGCCCCTGCCGCCTCGGGGACCCCCGCCCGCCCCGAGCCCTCACCGCCGCAGCGCCTGCTCCAGGCCATCTCGCTCTCGGGCCGCCTCCTCCAGGCAGGCCGACGCACGCATCAGGACGTCCTCGAAGTATCCCAGCAGCTCGGGCCGCTCGCGCTGCAGCCGGACCCAGAGCCTTCGCACCGCGCGCTGCCTGGAGGAAGCGCGGACCGGGGCTGAAGCCGAAGTGGGGGCTCCGCACCCTCCCCAAGGTGACCTCTGCAGCCCCGCACAAGCCGGCGCATTTCCCACGTTCAGGGCCTCCCTCCTGGGGGGTGCTTTCACCCCTGCGGGGGGTCAGTGCGTGCGCGCGGCCGGCGAGGGGTCACGTCTACGCCGGGCTGGGCCCAGGTGTCAGAGGCCCCGTGCCGGGCGCCGCCCCTCCCAGCAGCCGCTTCTGCCGCCTCCTAAAATGCAAATTCTGCGAGAAATCACGCCCAGCCCCTCCCGGGGGCGGCTGAGAGAGAACCGCAGGGCCAGGCCCAGCCTGGGGACCCTGCCCAGAGCAGACAGACATGGGAGAGACAGACAGACGGGCAGCACGCAGCCGAGGGGACCGGGAGTGGGACCGGCGCACTCACTGGCTCAGGGCCTGGGCCACCCCCAGCTGCTCCAGCGCAGCGGTGAATCTCTCCTCCTCCGCCTCCTCCAGGGAGCCCCCCGTGCCTTGCACCTCGGACCAGCCCGACTCAAAGGTTTCCTCAGAAGCCCGGGAGGGCAGTGTGCCCTGGGTCGACTCCACGCCCACAAACTTCCCTGTGGGCATGGGAGGGAAAGATTACCAGGACCGTGGGTCCCACCCTGGCTCAGCCCCCACCCCCCCACACACACATATCCTGCCCTTCCTCCGAGCCCAGTTTCCTGTTTTTCTTCCTTATTTTGGATTGATTCTTGGCCTGGGAATGGGAGGTGACAGCTGGGCTCAGGCCAGAATGGACAGCTGGCTCCCAGCCCCACCTGGGTTTGGCACAGGGGAGAGGGTGGGGAGGCAGGGGTCAGCTCCACACATGCCACAGCAGCCGGGGGCCTGTCTGTGGAGCACAAGCTGCAGCCTGTGTGACCTGTGGGCTCCACAGAGTCCCCACACGTGCCAGGGGAGGCTCACTGGGTGGGCGTCAGGGTGGGGGGGCAAGGGAAGGGCTCACCCAGGCCCAGGCAGAACTCTCGGGCAGTGAGGAAACCCGTGCGGGCCTGGTCCAGACTTTCAAACACAGCCTCTAGCTGTTCTGGCGTGAGGAGCAGTTCATTCTGCAGGCCCTGGCCAGACAAAGATGCAGGGCTGAGCAGCCAAGGTCAGCCCCGGGCTGGGCAGCCCCTTGGGACTGGAGACTCACCTGCAGGTCGTGCCGGGTGATGAAACCCTTGGCCTCCTTGTCACACAGCAGAAACAGCTCCTGGGCCTGCGCCAGCATGGCTGCCCATGGCCCCACGGGGCCCCCCTCTGTCTCCCCTTCCTCCTCCTGCGCCTCCCCAGGGCTGGCCATGAAAGTGGGCTCCTGGCCGTTGGATGCTGGAAGGCCAAGGAGGAGTCAGGGGCCCAGCAGAGCTCATAAGAAACGAGGGGGGAGGAGGGGAGGCAGCCAGAGGGAGAAGTGCCCGGGCTGAGGCTAAGCTGGAGCCACTGGGACCCAGGGTTGAGCAGGGGAACTGGGGGAAGGCATGGTGCTGGTCCAGAGGAGGGGAGCCGGGGAGGAGGTCCGGGCCACCCGAGGGTGGTGCTGCAGGCTCGGGCCTGTGAGGACTGCGAGGGAGCTAGAGGCGGCGGCCCAAGAGGGAGCCCAGGGGAGGACCGGCTGGGGAGAGGGGCCGCCCCGGTGGGAAGGGGGTCACACAGAAGACCTTGCGATGGACAGTGAGGAGGGGAGCTTCTGGCAGCTGAGGGCAGAGAGCTTGGGCGCGGGAGTGGTCATGGGGAGGAGCCGAACAGATCCTGGAGTTGGGGACACGGAGACAGGGCTGAGGGAGCCCGGGGAGCACCCGCCCATCCAGCCTAGCGCCCAGCATCCAGCCTGGGCCTCAGCAGCCCTGCCCTCCAGCCAGCTGGCAGGCTGGGTAAGCTCCTCCCGCCCTGCCGCAGCCCCTCCCACCCACCGGGCGCCAGGCCCCCTGGGGTGCAGGTGCAGGGTCCTGGCCTGGGACCCGGTGCCTGCCACGGCCCTAGGCTTCACAGGCCCTCCCCGGCGCGAGGCTCTGCCCCCTGCAGACTCGCCCTCTCTATGGCTCGAGCCTCCGCGGGCCTCCCTCCCCCAGGGGCGCCTCGCCCCCTAATCAGAGCCACCTGTCTCCCCACAGCCGCGCCCCGGGTTTCCCCACGCCGACCCCAGCGCGGCGACCCCACACCTGGGTCTGACGTCCTTCCCCTCCGGTCAGCTCAGGACAGTGACTCTCCGCCCACCCGTGTTCCTGGGGACTGAGGGGCGCGATCTCCAAAGAGGGCGGGTCTGACGGAGGGCGCCGGGGGCGCCGGGGGCCGGAGGCAGCTGCCACCCTTCGCCGTCGCCTCGCGCGGGCCGTGCGCCCCCCCCACGGGCGGGTGGCCGGCTCCCCCGGACCAGAGGTCCGTCCAGCGGAAGCTGCGTTGCGGCCGGACTCCCGGCGCAGGGAGGAAGGGCCGCCCGCGCCCCGCCCCGTGGGGGCCCGGAGTCCCCGACCTCCACGCGCGGGGGTCGGCGCGCCCCGCGGGGACCGGGAGGGGCGGGAGGGCGGCGGACCCCGCGGGGCGCCTACCTGCGAGCTGCGCCGACGCCGCACCTGCCGCGCACCTGGCCTCTCCTCCCGGAAAGGCGGGCACCGCGGGGCACCCGGGACGGGGCGGCTCCTGCGGCTCTGCGGGCACCGAGACCCCGGCGTGGGCCGGCCCCGGGCGGGGCGCCGCCGCTGCTGTCGCCCTGTCCCCGCCTCCGGGCGCAGCCCGACTCTCGCCTCGCCCCCCCCCCCCTCACGCGCCAGCCGCGTCCCTGTCCCGGCCGAGACCCCGCGCACCGTGGGGCGGGGACGACCCAGGCACCTGGGGACCCTTCCTGAGCAGGGCCGAAGTGGGGAGCCGGGCACTGTCCTGAGGATCCCGATTTAAGGCGCCAACAAGTGTTTATAGGAAAACGCGAGGCAGGAAGTACACCCAGATATTCTCAATGGTCCTCTCCCTTCTCCCCTAAGCTTTCCCAATTCGGCTTTTCCCATTTTCAAACCATACACACCTAACATACTAGACAATGACATTTAAATCAGCAGCACAAATGCCCGTGCATGTGCGAGGTGAGCAACGGGTGGGCGCTGGAGGTCCTCCTCTCAGCAGGCCCCGGCCCCCAGCACTGCTGTTGGGGCACAGCCAAAACTTGGGTTTGATTTGGGGCAGGGCTGGGAGGAGCTGGGTGGAGCCTGTGGTGACCTACCTGCTGGGGGAGAAAACCCCACCCTCTTCCCCACATACCCCCCACCAGCCCTGGCCTGGCCCCCCGCACCCACCTGGAGGGCCTGGCCTCACGGTGGGGCCCTGGCAGAGCTGGGGGCTGGAGGCCTCTGCCTCTCCAGGGGCCTGGGATCCTGCTGAACTAGAACAGGTTGGGCCGATAGGACAGGACCTTGAGACCGAGAGGGGGGCGGCCCCTGGCACACAGGAGCACCGGGGACCTGCCCAGCCGGCTCGCCCAGTCCTGCAGTCCCACTACCAACCGTTATTGTTGGCTGGGGGCTCCCAGCGCCACCACAGCCGCCCACACAGCCGCCCGTCTGGGGGGGGGAGGCAGGTGGGGCTGAACCCGGCAGGATGAAGGGCCCTGGAAAGCTAGCCAAACGCCAGGCTCCGTTCCAGCACCCTTCACCCCCTGGGCCCTTTTGGTCACCAAGGAGGGCCGGCTGCGTTCCCTCCAACAGCTCAGGGCAGAGGACACTTTTCAGGAAACCATGTCTCTCCCAGAACAAGGTCCGGCCCCTTTGGGGCAGACCTCACCCTAATATTCTCCTGTATACATCCTCATGTATTGGCAGGACACTGGGTACCCTGGGGGTGAGACCGGACAGAGGGACAAGAACACCTGTGCACCTGGCTAGGAGGCTTGTGATGACTCGGGGAGGCCCAGCGCCTCACACAAACCTTGGGCCAAATGCCCTTCGTGGAGCAGGCCCCGTGCTCCCCGGGAACCTCACCCTACCCTCCAGGGCCCAGAGAGCAGCCCCCGCCCCCGTGTCACCGCGGAGCGGAGCTGGGGACACCACCTTTTGTAAACATTTCTTTGTATTTTACTCAGCGGGGATCTCGGTCTCAGATACTTCCGCTGGCCTGTGGAAAGCTGTACCCAAGGGTCAGCCGGCGGGCCTCAGAGCAAAGCGGGGGTGAGTGTGTGTCCCAGCCAGGTCAGTGGGGCGCCGCCCCGGGGGCCCACAGGTGCCTCTAGAGGCGACCCCAGGCCTGAACGCCGGGCGTGAGGAGAGGGGGCCCCGGGAGCCCCGACCTGAAGCTGGACCCACAGGGTCGGCGAGAGGGTCACATACGAGGAAGACACAGGGGCTGAGCTGTGGCCTTTATTACATCTGCTTCAGCGAAAATAAATAATTCTCCACACACATTCTTCAGCAGAACGTGAAAAATGCAGAGGGCAGGGGAGGTGCCAAGTTCCTGGGGGGTAAGGCCGCACCCACCTCTGCCTGGGCCCCGCCTGCCCCAGGGCGGGCCTGGAGGGGAGATCAAGGCGCAAGCAGGCCCTCGGGGCTGGGGGAGGGGTACCCACACCCGCCTGCTCAGTGCCGCAAGTGGGCGGTTTGCGGGGGCGGCAGCAAAGCCCCTGCTCCCAGCTGCGGGGCCCCATCTCCGCGCCCCACGGGACCGGGGAGGCGGGCGGGGGTCGCAGCGGCCCCAGGGCCCGCCTCACGGGGCGGGGAAGCGGGGCCCAGCCCTCCGCGGGGCGCCCGGGGCTGGGCAGGCGGCGCTCAGCAGGGGGGCAGGCCGGGCGGGCGCGGGGCGGCGGGGTGCGGGGCGGCGGGGCGCGGGGCGGCGGGGGCGCGCATGCGCAGGGCGTCGGGCGGGAAGGCCACGTTGGTGCAGAAGAGGCCCAGCAGCAGCTGGCGCTGGCACTCCTCCCACTTGGCCAGCGCGTCCGCCAGCGAGAGGTTGTTGCGCATCCAGCCGGGCAGCGCGGCCTCGCAGTAGGCGGCGTAGGACAGCGGCACCGAGGGCAGCGACTGGGCGCGGCGCAGCTCCGCGGGCTCCGCCAGCCTGCGGGCGGGACGGGCCTTAGAGCGGCGTCGGGCGAGGCTGTGCCCAGTGGGCGCCGGGGCCCTTAGTGCGGCGTCGGGCGAGGCTGTGCCCAGTGGGCGCCGGGGCCCTTAGTGCGGCGTCAGGGGAGGCTGTGCCCAGTGGGCGCCGGGGCCCTTAGTGGGGCGTCGGGCAAGGCTGTGCCCAGTGGGCGCCGGGGCCCTTAGTGGGGCGTCGGGGGAGGCTGTGCCCCAGTGGGCGCCGGGGCCCTTAGTGGGGCGTCGGGGGGAGGCTGTGCCCCAGGCGGGCGCCGGGGCCCTTAGTGGGGCGTCGGGCGAGGCTGTGCCCCAGTGGGCGCCGGGGCCCTTAGTGGGGCGTCGGGCGAGGCTGTGCCCCAGTGGGCGCTGGGGCCCTTAGTGGGGCGTCGGGCGAGGCTGTGCCCCAGGCGGGCGCGCAGTCAGGGCTCACCTGGAGGGCAGGTGGCTGCCCAGCTTCCTCTTGGCGCGCATCACCAGGTACTGGCAGATGCTGCCCGTCTGCTCCTTCATCCACCGGATGTCCTCGGGGACGTCGGGCAGCCACTCCAGCAAGCTGGGGGGCGGGAGGCAGCCTCAGGGGCTGTGGCCCGGGGCCCCATGCCCACACCCCCGCCCGTGGCCCAGTCGGTGCCCTGACACCTCCCGGGAGACAGCCTTCCCCCGGCCAGCTGCCTCTTCCCTGGGCTGACCACCACTCAGGGATGATCCCAAAGTGTGGTCCAGGCCCCTCTCCTGCCCCCCCACCCTGTACCGGATAGTGAAGGACACGGCGCTCTCCAGGGGCAGAGTGTAGGGCATCATCATAGCCGTGGCCAGCCGCACCGGCAGCATGTTGGACAGTGTGGTCAGCAGGTCCTTGGGCTCCACACAGGCCTCCAGCAGGGCTGTGGGTGGGGCACAGGCGGGAGGTTGACTGCCCGTGGGGGAGGTAGGGCCAGCCCTGCTCTGCTCCACCCCCCCCACATGGCCCTCCACCCTCATCGAACTGTGCACCCCACACTCACTCATTCAGCTGTGCACCCCCATGCACCCTCACTGAGCCCCGCACCCCACATGCACCCTCATTGAGCCCCGCACCCCACATGCACCCTCACTGAACCGCACACCCCCAATGCACCCTCACTGAGCCCCGCACCCCACATGCACCCTCACTGAACCGCACACCCCCAATGCACCCTCACTGAGCCCCGCACCCCACATGCACCCTCACTGAGCTGCACACCCCCAATGCACCCTCACTGAGCCCCGCACCCCACATGCACCCTCACTGAGCCCCGCACCCCCATGCACCCTCACTGAGCTGCACACCCCCAATGCACCCTCACTGAGCCCCGCACCCCCCATGCACCCTCACTGAGCCCCCACACCCCACGCACCCTCACTGAGCCCCGCACCCCCCATGCACCCTCACTGAGCTGCACACCCCCAATGCACCCTCACTGAGCCCCGCACCCCCCATGTACCCTCACTGAGCCCCGCACCCCCCATGCACCCTCACTGAGCTGCACACCCCCAATGCACCCTCACTGAGCCCCGCACCCCCCATGTACCCTCACTGAGCCCCGCACCCCACGCACCCTCACTGAGCCCCACACCCTGAGCCCCGCACCCCACGCACCCTCATTGAGCCGAGCAGGCAGATGATCCAGGATGTGATCTTCCACTCGAGCCCTCTCCACAGCCATCACAGCTTCCTCCTCTTCCTGGTGGGTAGGGGGCTTGGCAGAGGGCAGTGCCAGCAGGGGGTTGGGCCTGTCCAGGAGGCCTGGGTGGGGAAGACCAAACCCAGGGTCAACCATGAGCAGGGCCCCGCCCCCACCCCACCCCGCACAGGCCCGGGCCCACGCACCATTCCTTCGCAGGAAGCGCAGGCCATCCCTGTAGCCCTGCTTACACATCTCCCGCAGCACCTGAGGGTGGGCAGTTGGAGCAGGGGAGTCAGACACGCCCAGTTCTGCCCCGAGTCCCTGGTGTCCCTGCAACCCCCACCCTCCCCACTACTGAGCTAAGGGAACCAGGACCCAGGACAAGAGTCAGGCTGGGCGGAGGCTGGAGAGGCTGCCCCCCAGTGGAGAGATTGTGCAGGCCACAGACTTCTTCCCCAGCCTCAGAAGAGGTTGTCCAGGTCCCCACCCTGCCCTTGTCACTCAGGAAAGGTGACAGGGGCAGCTTTCTCCCCCAGGACCAGGCGAGGGAGGCTGTGTGACCCCGGCCGGCCGCCCCAGCACGACGCTCACCATGGGCTCGGGCGGGAACAGGGCCTTGGAGAGGCGGTAAAGGTTGCGCAGGTTGAACTGGATGCTAGTGTTGGTCACCCGGAGCTCGTGGATGTTGGTGGAGCTGTCCTGCGGGCAGATATCACTCTCGCCCGAGAAGGGGGACACTGTGATTGTATTCTTGAGCTCGTAGAGCGGCAGGTTGTCTGAGATGCCACCATCCACATAGCGCTGAGGTGGCAGGGACACGTGGTCACTGAGGTGACGAGGGGCCCGCGGGGTGAGCTGGCCGCTCCCCCCCCAGCTGTTTCATTTGGGCCTTTCACCCGCTAGGCACTGGCCACAAGCCCGCAAGCCCTCCGGGGTGCCCAGCAATAGCCAGACATGGGAGGGGGAGGGTAGCTACAGGAAGTGTGCCTGGCCTGGGGCTGGCCTGGCTCTTGAGTAACTTGGGGAAGTGAGGCAACAGGCAGCGGGAGGAGTGAGGGGGACACTGATGGCTTCCTCCTCCACCCTTGTCCCGCGGCCCACAGTGATGGTCTCTTGTCACCCAGGAAAGGCGCCCAGGGGGTACTCACCACACCCTGGAGGGTGGGTGGGATGAGACCACAGTACACGGGGATGAAGGTGCTGCAGACATTGGCCTGTGTGGAAAACAGGGAGGGGAGGTAAGCGGAGGCTTCAGGGTCCAACTGTGCCCCTGGTGCGACCCCGCCAGGGCCCACCTGGATAAGCTCATCTTTGGAGTTGAAGTGGTATATAATGACATTCTCGCCGTCCGAGACGCGGGTCAGGGAGATGCCCAGGCGCCCGCTGGCGCGCTCATGGCTGTCAGCAGGCAGGGTCTTCATCAGGCAGCCTCGGATGGTCTTCACTAAGTTGAAGGAGGGGTGCAGCGGGCCCAGGAACCGCTTCCGGGCCTCCTTAGACACCTCGATGATGTTGGCACCGGCCTCACCTGGGGCAGCAGGCCAAGGGTCAGGGGGCAGCACACCCCTATGGCTCCATGCCCAGTGTCTCAGGGCACCCCAACTGATGGCACCCCACCACCCTGGAGGAATCCCAGTGCCCACTAGGGGGCCTGGCCCACAGTTGGGACTTTTAACACCTGCTCCTGAAGAGAGAGAGGCAGGCTACTCCCCCCGCCCCCCTGGGGGACAGACAGTGGGGCTGGCCAGCTGGGGCTGGGCCTGCCCTCTGCCCGGTGTTTCTCAACAGCTGGCCTTGATCCATGAGTCACCAGGCCTGGCCTCATGTGGCACTCAGCCTGGGAAGCGGTTAGGCGGAGGCTCAACTCTGACCAGCTTCAGCTTTTACACACTTGGCCAGACCCAGACTCACAAAGCCCAGTGCAGCCCCGGAGTCGCACAGGCCTTGCGGCACCAACAAGGTTGGAAATAGTGGGTGGGGTTCCACCACTCCTGGAAAGCACGACTGTGTCCTGCTGCAGCACCCCCGCACTCCTCTTGGGGGCCATGAGGGCCGGTGAAGACAGAGCCAGAGTGGGAGCAGGCCCGGGAGTGGTCAGAGGGCAGGAACGCCTTGCTGAGGAGCTGAAGACCATGGACCCCCTCCTCCAGAACCCCCACCCAGGTCAGGAGTGAGCAGCGTGGGGCCGGCACCTGCCACACTGTGGGGGCTCCAGCTGCCCGAGACCACAAGTGAGAAAGAGGCTTCTCGCCCTGGTCAGGTGGCTCAGTTGGTTGGAGCATCACCCTGGACATCAAAGGTTTTGAGTTCAGTTCCTGATCAGGGCACATACCTAGGTTTCGGGTTCGGTCCCAGGTAGGGGCGCATACAGGAGGCAACTGATTGATGTTTCTTTCACATCGATGTTTTCTCTCCCTCCCTTTTGCTCTAAAATCAATAAAAATATACCCTCGGGTGAGGGTTTTATTTATTTATTTTTAAAAATATATCTTTATTGATTTCAGAGAGAGGAAGGGAGAGGGAGAGAGAGAGAGAAACATCACGGATGGGAAAGTCATTGATCGGCTGCCTCCCCCACACCCCCGACTGGGGATCAAGCCCGCAATCCGGGCCTGTGCCCTGACTGGGAATCGAACCCCGATCTCCTGGATCCCAGGTCGATGCTCAACCTCTGAGCCATGCCCGGCCGGGCCAGGTGAGGATTTTAAAAAAGAGAGAGAGCCCGGCCGGCTGTGGCTCAGTGGTTGAGCATCCACCTAGGATCCAGGAGATTGGGGTTCGATTCCCGGTCAGGGCACAGGCCCGGGTTGCGGGCTAGGCAGCCGATGAATGACTCTCAGCATTGATGATTCTATCTCTCTTGCTCCCTCTCCTTTCCTCTCTCTGAAATCAATAAAGGTACGTTTAAAATAAATAAATAAATAAATAATAAGTAAATAAATAAGAGAAAGGTTATGGTTGGTAATCTCTCATTATAAAAACAACATAGAAATAGTCTTCTTGGGAGTGGGGTGGGGAGGGGCTGTGGAGCCCCGGCCTCAGTTGGGTACCAGGGACCTAGGTAGGTCCTGAGGCCAGCACGGGCCACCTGGGGACTGAGGACACTGGTCTGAAGGCCTCCAGGAGGGGGAGGAGGAGGGGCCCTAGGGTGGGACCCCTTCCCAAGAATGCAGAGGCGGCTCCTCCCCCCTCAGGGCAAAGGTCATAGGAAGGAGGCCCGAGTCCGCCCGGCTCCTGCTGGCCGGGGCTTGGGTGTCCCCTCTGTCACCTTGGCGGCCCGGGGACCCTGGGGGCTGGGCAGCATTCCCGGGGCTCCGAAGCGCGCGCTGTAAACACCACTGGCCGGCCCACGGGGAGCGCGCGGGAGCGGAGGCGCCCTTCCCCGCACACTCGGCCCTCTGCGCCCCCGACCACGCGGGGGGCCCAGAAGCACCGGCCGCCCCCTGGAAGGGGCGCGAGCGAGGGGCCACAGCGGGGGACCCAGGCCCGCGCGGGAGCTGCGCCAGGAGCAGGGGCCCGGGAGAGCCTCAGGGGCCCCGGGGCCCAGGCCGCTTTCCAGGGCCGCCCGCGGGCCAGGCCCGGGAAAGTCACAGCCCCAGGACACGGTGACCGCTAGCACCTCGCGCCGGCGCCTGGCCCGCGGCCCGGCAGCCTCGGCCCCGCCCCGCGCTCAGGGTCCCGCCCACGCGCGCCGCCCGCCCCAATGGAACAGCTTCCGCCGCACCTGCCCGCCCCCCGCCGCTGCGCCCGGGCGGGCTCGGGCCCGCGCCCTCGGGGCAACCAGCGCCCGCGGCCCGCCGCGCTCACCCAGGCAGGCCCCGGTGACCAGCGCCGTGGCCGTCAGCGCCCCGGCCGAGGCGCCGTAGATGTGGGTGGCGTTGGCCACCAGGAAGGGCGCGTGCTCGCGCAGGCAGGAGGCCACGCCGATGTGGTAGACGCCGAGGAAGCCGCAGCCCGCGAACGAGATGTTCCACGTCGTCTCGCGGGGAAACGTCGCCTCCTTGGGGAACATCGCGGCGGCCGGGCCGGGCCGGGCCCGGTGCGCTGCTCGCCGCCGCGGCCGCTGTCCTCGGGTCTCCGCCTGTAGAGGCGGCGACGCTGAGCTCGCGGCCCAGAGTCGGTGTTTTTAGGGGTTGGTGGGCGGGGCCGGCGCGGGGCGGGGCCGGCGCACGCGGCCCAATCGGGGCGCGCGGGGAACGGCCGCGCCCTCGGGAGACCTGGGGCCCCGCCCCGCCCGGAGCCCCGCCCCCGGCCCCCAAACACCTCCCGGCTCGGCGGCCGCGGGGTCCCCGGCGCCCGGCGCTGCCCACCCCTGCGGCCGGCCGGAGTCGGCGGCCAGGCCCCTGCCCCCGGCGTGGGCGGCGCGAGGGGACGCCCGGGCCTGGGGGGGGACAGTGCGCTCGCCCGGCAGCCGGGGGCCTGGGGGCCTCGCGGAGCCGGACACTCGCGAGGGGCGCGCCTTGGTGCCCGGGCAGCCCCCTCCTCCTCCCTCGTGGTCCGTCTGCGGCACCCACTCCCCCAGCCAGGGCCCCCAGGGCCCACGGCTCATCCACAGACTGACCCATAAACACCGGGCCGGATGCCAACCACAAACAACCTGGAGAGCTCAGGGGAGCGCGGGGCCGCCCCTCCGCCCGCCCGGCCCGCCTGCGCGGCCCCTCCGCCCCGGCACTGACCTGCGCTCTGCCTGCGTCCGACCCCAGCTCCTAGGCTGCGCCGGCTCCTCGGGACGGCTCGGACCCCGCCCCGCCCCGGCCTCCGGCCCGGCAGGTCGAGCTCCGGGTGATGTCACGCTCCCCCGCCCCGGTTCCGCATTTTTCTCCTGGACTGTGCGAGCGTCGGGCCCGCCTGGTGGGGATCCCGAGCCACCCCGCGCCTCCCCTGCCGTGTGCGAGTCTCCCCGGGAACAGGCTCCCCAGGCAGGAGCTTGGCTTGGGACCCAGCTGGGGCCAGGGCTACAGCCCTGGCCATCCGAGGGTCAGGCCCAGAAGCCAGAGCAGGGCCTCCCCAGGACACGGCCACCTGGGGTCATGCTATCCAGTCCTCAGCCACTGCTCCCAGGCACCCACACTCAGCACCCACAGCGTGCCTGGCAGGGGGACCAGCACAGGGCAGAGCGGTGAACAGTCAAGCCAGCCCCAGCCCTGCCGGGGAAGGAAGGGGGGACAGATGCTGTTTACATAAACTCAAAATGTGGAGGAAACGAGGTGACAGGGTGTGCTGGTACAGTTAACTCAGGGCACAGGGCCACCGGCCCAGGCTGCCCAACAGCATGTACAAAGGCCCTGGGGGGGGGGGGGGTTGAGGAGAGCCGGAGCCTGGGCACTGGGAGAGAGAGCAGCAGGGATCTCACAGAATGAATCTGACTGAGACTGGTCCTCTCCGCAGAGGGGACCCACCCCCCAATGCCTCGAATGCAGGTACAGTGCAGGTGTGGCCTGGTCAGGATGATCAGGGCCCCTGGCAACTGAGTCCCTGGGGATGCTGCTGGAAGCAAAGGGTGTGGCACAGTGGAGATAAGGCCAGCCTGGGAAGTTCAGGGGTTCGCCAGGGTGACCGAGAGGGGAGCTGGGTACTCCCGGG
This sequence comes from Miniopterus natalensis, assembly GCF_054644295.1. NCBI lineage: Eukaryota > Metazoa > Chordata > Mammalia > Chiroptera > Miniopteridae > Miniopterus > Miniopterus natalensis. The sequence continues at coordinate 77,749,203 of NC_142091.1, forward strand.
CTGAGCAAGGGACTGAAATAAGTCCTCCCCCAACCAGCTCCAAGGAGAGGCTGGGGTCCTAGCCCTGCCTGCTTCTATGGGACCGTGAGGCCTTGGGGGGTGGCACTGCCCCAGTGCTGATACCTCTGCCCCCATTTCCACACCAGGGTTGAACTGTTTTGAGTACATGTCCCTCCCTCCAGGCCTCTGGGACCATCAGCTCTGGAGCCAGGAACAGGGCGGCCCTTCCTGGAATCCTGGCTGGGGCAGGAGGAACCCCTGGTGCCTGTTGTGCGATGATTGTGCCAGGCGGGTGTCACCCCCCCTCCCATGGTGTCCTTTGGCCCACAGGGCCCTTCTCAGGGTTTGAGGGTAGCCTTGTGAGCTCTGCCCTAGACCCACTTCTCTGTGGGGCCTTCTACCCTAGCCTGAGACAGGGGGCCCCATCCCACATGCAACTTGCCCCCTCACAGCACATGCTGCTAGGACCTCTGCAGTCCTCACTTCTCTTGGCCCCACTTCCCACCCAGAAGTGTGGCTTCTATATCCCCCTCTAAGGCCCAGATCCCACCCTAGTCCCTGCTCCTCTGGCCTCCCTTCCCTCACACACCTTGCTCACTCCTGCCCTGGGGCCTCTTCAGGTCTTGGCTCCCTGTCTGAGGGAGGCCCCATCTGTCCTAAGTTCTACTCATTACCTCTCCCACAGAACTGCAGCCCACAGGGGAGGATCCTTCACACGGCTGTGCACACACCCCAGCCAGTTGCTGACCCATCGCCTCTTGAGGGGGAAGCAGAGTGTTTACCGAAGGACCTGGTATTGGTGGGCAGAGGCTAAAGGCCCAGGACAGGCCCTCCGTGGGTAGTGGGCCCACCCCAGGACTCAGAGAGTGTGTACTCACAAGCACCTCCACATCTGCCCAGCAAAGCAGGTGATGGCTCATCAGACAGGGGAAACTGAGGCTGAGCAACTGCCCAAGTTGCTCAAGGGTGAATGTGGAGCAGGGGCACTGACTTAAAACAAAAACTGGACCCTGTCCCTACAGGGAAACCCAGGGACCACACACCCAGGTCTCCTTTGTGTAACAAGAACACTGCCAATCTTGGGGGAACTGTTGGCCTCTGCCCACCTCACAGAGCAATGGAGACCACTCACTGTTGCTTTTTAAAAATTGATTTTAGAGAAGAAGGGGAGGGAAGCCCCCCCAACCAACATTCACTGGTTGACTCTTTTATGTGCCCTAGCCAGGGATCAAGTCAGGAACCTTGGGGTATCAGAATGTTGTTCTAACTGAACTACCCGGCCAGGGCTGCCCCGCCATTACTTTTGAAGGTTTCCAGGGTGTCCCTGAAGGCATCACTCCCTGTGAAACCCTTAGGAGCCAGGACCATACTCAAGGAGGGTTGCGTCCCTTCCTGGGCCTGCCCAGGACTTGGAAACACCCAAGGCCCACAGGAAGAGTCCCCTGCTGCAGGTGCTCTTTTACACCGGACCCAGTCCTTGTCGGCACCCTCCACACCAGCTCTTGGGGCAGCAGCTTCTCCTCCCTGGGAGCCCCACAGCTGCGCTCCACTGAGGCGAGAGTGCAGAGGCCAAGCTCTAACAAACACAGGCCCCTCAAGAGATACATAAAAAGGACTTTATTTGCAGAGTGACGGGGCTCTAATCAAACAAGCCAAATCCCATGTCGTCATCGGACTCCTCAGACTCCTCCTTCTTCTCGTCTTTCTTCTCCTCTGCTGTTGGGGGGGGGGGGGGCATGGTTAGGGAGGCAACCAGGGCAGGCCAGGCTCCCTACAGCCCGTGCACCCATGACAGCCGCCCAAGCCTCCACTTACCTGCAACTGGGGCAGAACCAGCAGCAGGAGCTGCAGATCCTGGGGCGGCGGAGACGGCCACAGCCCCGCCAGCGGGAACGCTGGCCAGCTTGCCAATACCTAGAAGCCAGGGAAGGGAGGTTAGACCAAGACAGCCGCTCAGCCTAAAGGCTACTTCAGAGGAGTGGAGACAGCCTGCCCAGTGAATGTACTGGGGCCTGTCACCAAGTGCCAGTGAAACTGGCTCCCCTGCTCTCCCAGGCAAGGAGCTCTGCCACACCCCTCCCCCCAAACTTCCTATCTGGGAACTTGGCTTCCAGGAATTAGTCCACAAGAAGCTAGGCCTGGCGTCAAATTGGACAAACATGTTTATAACCAGGCAGGGACCTAGTCTGCTGCCCCAGTGTCCAGATACTTGTTCCCAGCAGTGCACTCAGATGAGGCTTTTTGCTGAGCTGGCTCTGTCCCTGGCAAGTCACATGTCCAGGTACAGGAACAGTTGCCCCAACAGCTCAACTTCCAAACAAGTCCCATCATCCCCAGCCTGATGTCACAGGAAAACAATCCACCAGGCAAAAGGGAGCGGGGGCCTGTGGTCGCCACTGACAACAACCCCATTACAGACAGCATGTGGAGAAACTTGTTTACAAAGGCCCAGTTTCCCAAACACTGGACAGGGCAGCCAGGCCCAGGGAGAGCATGGGCGCCCCCTAGCGCCTGTCCCTCAGAGTGTCTAGAAGTGCTCCTGGTTTGAGCTCATTGAAGCTCTGCTCACTCCATCGGGCAAGGCTTCTAGGGTGCTCTGGTCCACAAGCGAACCCTGGCAGGCCACAGGCTGACCAACAGGGATTAGGATGGACCGCGGAAATGAAAGCCCCCTGCAGTCTCACCCTGGGCGATGACATCTTCGATGTTCTTTCCGTTCAGCTCACTGATGACCTAGAGTAGAAACCAAAACGAGCAGTTACCAGAGACCCTACCTGAACCTTCTGCAGCCAGGGCAGGGCTAGGCCTTGGGAGCAGGACAGGAGGAAACACCCAGGCCCTGAGGTCCAGCACACTACTTATTGCCCACACGTGGGATATCTGAACTGAGACTCGCTACAAATGGGCACTTAAACATTCCTAAAAATTACTGCTGACACAGAGATGCAAAAGATCTAAGTGTATATACCCAACACGGCTCAAAATAACACGGTGAGTAATTTGGGTGAAAAAATGGCTTTAAAACACTTTCCCCTTGCCCAGCTGGCGTGGCTCAGTGGTTGAGCATCGCCCCGTGATCCAGGAGATCCCGGCTGGATTCCCGTCGGGGCACATGCCCAGGTTGTGGGCTCCATCCCCAGTAGGGGGCGTGCAGGAGGCGGCTATCAGCGACCCTCATCATTGAGGTTTGTATCTTTGTCTCTCCCTTTCTGAGACCAATAAAGATTTTAAAGACAACGACAACCAAAAAAACCACTTTCCCCATTTCATTTCTTATAATAAGGACGTCACTAAAGAATTTTAAGTTACACGAGGCTCGCATTTTGCTTTTTCTAAACCATGCTGGTCCGGGCTTTGCCTCACCCCGGCTTTTGCTTCCTTGGGCTGTATCAGAAGCCCCCCAAAAGGGAAAGGACTCCCCCCCAAACCACACTCTCCCGAAGAAAACGCGGGTCGGGTAGGAGAGGGGCCCCTCTGTGCAGAGCATCGCGTGGGCCGGGCCGGCTACCTTGTTGAGCCGGTCGTCGTCCGCCTCGATGCCCACGCTGTCCAGGATCTTCTTGATGTCCTTGGCGCTGGGGGAGGCATTGCCCCCGAGGGCGGCCAGCAGGTAGGAGGCGACGTAGCGCATCCTGAGCAGCGAGGAGGGAACCGTGGCGTCAGCCGGAGGCCTCCCGCCCCTGCCCGGCCCGAGCGCTGCGGCGCGTGGACCGGCCCGGGGCCCCCACCGAGGCCGCCCCGCGCCTCGCCCCGCGTCCCGCCCACCCCGCAGCTGCCCCGGCCGCCCCCCGCCCGCCAGCGGCCCGGCGCGGCCGCCACACTCACTCGGCGGCGGCGGACAGGCCTCGCGCGTGCGACCTCGGCGACGTCAGGGAGGGAGAGGAAGGCGCAGGCGCACGGGGCGAGGGTAAGCCGCTACCCGGCAGCCTCCGCGACCGAGGCGTCGGGACGTGCGGGCGCCTCCGAGTGACGTCACGAGGCGCTCGATCAATGAGGACGCTGGAGGAGCCAACGCGCCGTCACGCAGCCGCCCCAGCGAAGGCGAAGGGCAGTTCCGGGGCCGCCGCCTTAGGCAGCGTGGGGCGCATGTTCCCCGAGATCCGTGGAACGCGGTGCGGGCGCGAGTCCGATTGGAGAGTTTCTCCCTTCTAGGCTCCCTGAATGCCACGCGGGGCCTACACACTCCCAACATGCAGCGCGGCCGCCACGCCCCGGACGCATCCCTCCGCGAAAGCGGCGACCGCGGCCGGCAAACTACAAGCCCCATGATGCACCGCTACTACCGGAAGTGCGGGTCAGCAGCTTCCTGCCGGTTCCCCACGTGGGTCCCACGGAGGCTGCGCAGGTTGGGCCGCTGCGCTTCCGGCTCCCGCTGGATCCCGGCCGCAGGGTCCGAGGCCTTACGTCCCGGGGGTGCCCGTGGCGCCCTTGCCCAGCGGGACCCAGTGAGGTGGACGAGCCGCTCGTCGCACGCACGCCGCGGCATCGAGCTGCCCGGGCGCGGCGGCGGCTGCTCCTGTGCCCTGACTGTGCGCGCTCAGCACGGGCCGATGCGCACGCGGCCGTGAGCACGTGCCGCTCGTTCACTGCCCGCGGCGGGCCCGGTCCTGGGACGGCCGCCACCCGCGCCTGCGCCAAGTGCATGACCGAGGAGCCCCGGCCGACCCAGACCCTGCGGGCGGAGGCCGTGACGTTGGGCTGGGAGCCGGGGAGGAGCCGGCCTCGCTCGCGTCGGCGCCGAGCCCCAGGCAGCGGGGCGCGCAAAGGCCGCGCGGAGGTGGACGCGGGGCTGCAGCCAGCCGGTGAGGACGGGCCCAGCGCGCCAGGCGCCGGTGTGTGCACGCTGACCACACCGTCGCCCCAGGCGGCCCCGCTGTCGTTGTCCCATTTCATAGACGAGGTCGGGCACAGAAGGGTTTTCTTGCTCAAAGTCACACAACTGGCGCAAAGCGGGGAAACCATCCTGGCAAGGGTGGCACTTCGTTACCATCAACAGAAAGTGGCATGATGGGACTGGTTTTTCTTTTTTTTAATCTTCACCGGAGGACGTTGTTTCCATTGCTTTTCAGAGAGAGGAGGAGGGGGTGAGAGAGAAACATCGATGTGAGAAACACATAGATGGGTTGCCTCGCACACACACCCCTGCCAGGGCCAGGGATGGAGCCTGCAGCCGACCTGTGTGCCCGTGGCCAGAGTTGAACCCGGAACCCTTCAGTCCGCGGGCTGACACTCGAACCACTGAGCAAAACTGGCCAGGGCGGGATTGATTCTTTGAAGTGGAAAATAATAAAGTTTACCATTTTAATTACACAATTCAGTGGTATTTAGCACACTCACGTTGTTGTGAAACCGTCGCCACCATCATCTCCCGGACATTTTCGTCTTCGCAAACTGAACCCTATTAAACAATAACTCCCCGTTTCCTCGACCCCCAGCTGTTGGAGCCCATTATTTTACTTCCTGCCTATGAGCCCGACTCCTCTAGGGACCTCATGCGAGTGGAATGACATTCGTCTCTCTGTGCTTGTGTTATTTCAGCGTAATGTCCTCAAGGTTTATCCACGCTTCTTTTAAGGCTGAATATTGGTGTGATTGGTTTTTAAAAAGGTTTTTCTGGCAGCTTTGGGGAAACATCGTAGATCTGGCAGGAACTGCTCACCCTGGTGGGAGGGATGTTGGTAGCTGGGGAGTTGGAGGAAAGAGGGTGCACATAATGTGACTTGAGGCAGGACAGGCACAGCTGATGTGTTCATCTGCCCTGCCACAGAGCACCCACTCTCGGGTGAAAGAAGTGGGGGTGAATGAGCACAGGTGGGGAGGCTTTCTGGTTCGAGGGTCCTGGCCTGGTGGCCTTGGGCAAACAGCTCTTGGAGTCTCTTTCCTCCCGTGTGAGATGCAGAGAGGGGCCGAGGGAGGCGGCGTGCGGGGAAGCCTGCTGCCGGGGCTCCTGGTCCAGAGCGGTCGGTCCCCCGTGAAGTAGGATCGCTGGAGCTGGAGCCCGCGCCCTGCAGGGCCGAGAGCACACGGGCTGGCTGGGGAAGGGCAGACACACTCTGAGCTGGCGTCTAGCAAGGGGTGGGTGTCAGGCAGCAGATGTGGTCAGTCCCCGAAGCCCCCGGCCGCCAGAGATTGCACCAGCTCCGTTACCCGTGGGACTGGACCGCACAGCCCGGAGCAGAGCGAGCCTGGGGCCGAGCCCTCTGGAAGGGCGGGTTTCGCGGCGCGCAACGCCGGCTGCCCTGTGGGGGAAGCTGGACGGCGCAGCCCGACGCGCACTAAGGAAGCCGGAGGCAGGTGGGCGGGGTCCGCGCCTCCGGGGCCGCGGGGCGCGGCGGGCGGGGCGGGGCGGGACTCGGAGGCGGCCGCAGACCCCAGGGGCGGGGCCCGAGGGGGCGGGGCCCGGAGCCCCAGCCCGCCCGGAAACGCGCCGGCGGGAGCGGGGCGCGCGGAGCGCACGGAGCCGGCGGGGAGGGGCGCAGGTAAGCGCCCCGGGGACCGGGGGGGGGGCAGGCGCCCTCCCCGCCGGGGCCGGGCCTGAGGCTGCCTGAGCCCCAGTGCGCCCTGCACCGCTCTGCGCCGCTGACGGTATGAACTGGACGGGGCGGAAAGAGCCCTCCAGCGGCCAGGAAGCGGGGCGCAGGAGCCCCGACCCCCGGCCTCTCGTTTCTCTGGCATACTTGGGCACGAGCACCCATTGCCTGGGACACCGCCCCCGCGTGGTAGAAGAGGGTCAGGGATCTCCTGTCAACGCTGTTGAGCGTCAAGGTTGGAGGTGGGGCTGGACCCAGGACTCATCCTGGGAGATGAGAGGGAACAGCCAGGATGACCTGACAGCTCTAGAGTCCCTTGTCCAAATTTCCAGAATCAGGATGGGAAACTTCCCACCCCCCTCCTCCGCCCCAAGCAGATTCCCAGGCTCTGCACACAGGGCCCACACTGCTTGCTGCCCTCCCAGCCCCGGGGTCCCGTTCTCCAGCCCCGTTCCATTATGATCCGTCCAGCCGAGGCTCTGGGATCTGCGGGCCAGCTGGCCTGGCCTGGGGACTCCCCAGAGCCAGAATCCCTGTTCCCCTGACTGAAAGGAGGGTCCAGCCCCACTCCTCCCCTCTCCTCACCCTGACTCTGCAGCCTCTCTGGGCCCTGCCTGAGCAGGCCTGCTTGGCAAGCTGGGACATGTCTGGCCCCCGAGGCCTGCCGGTGGGCGATGGCTGGTGTGAAGGAGGAGCTGGAGCCCCAGGTGGCCGCTGCAGAAGATGCTGCAGGAGAAGCTGCAGATACTGTGGATGCGGGTCCCGGGGCACCCCTTCTCCTGGCGGGGAATCGGCTAAGCTTGGACCTGTACCCTGGGGGCTGCCACCGGCTGCTGCACCTGTGTGCCGGGCAGACCCCTCAGCTGCTGGAGGTGCAGTTCCTGCAGCTGAGTGGCCACGAAGACCCTCGGCTGCTGGAGACCACCCTGGCTCAGGTGCCGAGGAGCCTGCCGAACCTCCGCTCGCTGGTCCTCAAAGGTGAGTCCCAGCCCTGTCCCACCCCCATCCCTAGCTCCCGCCTCTGCTTCTTCGTCCTCAAAGGCGAACACCAGTCCCAGCCTCCATCACTATTCTCTGCACAGCTGTACCCAGCCCTCTTCCTCTGGACCCTGGAGCTGCCTGGTGGGGTCTCCCTGCCTACTCCATTGTGCATGTTTTTCCTGGGCCAGGTTGTGGGTGACGGCTCTCAGCTAAGATGAGCCTTCAGTCTCAGCCTCTGCCTCCCCCCATCTGCTGGTGTCTCCCCAGCATCTCCACTTGTCTGCCCTTTTCCCGGTGGCGCAGAACTGGAGGGCTGCCTCCCTGCATGTAGCATCTTCCCTGGCAGGCAGGCCCGAGCTGGGACCTGGGACTGAGGGCCACAAGTGCCTTTCACCTTCCCAGGTGGGCAACACTGGGATGCACTGGGTGCCTGTCTCCGGGGCTCTCTCACCACACTGCCCGCCAGCCTGAGTGGCCTGGCCCACTTGGTCCACCTGGATCTCAGCTTCAACAGCCTGGAGACACTGCCAGCCTGCATCCCGCAGATGTGTGGCCTGGGTGCCCTCCTGCTCTCTCACAACCACCTCTCAGAGCTACCTGAGGCTCTGGGGGCCCTCTCTGCCCTCACCTTCCTTTCTGTGACCCACAACCACCTACAAACGCTGCCCACGGCGCTGGGAGCCCTGTCCACCCTGCAGCGTCTTGATCTCTCTGAGAATCTCCTGGACACCCTGCCCCCTGAGATCAGAGGCCTGAGCAGCCTCGAGGAGCTCAATCTGGCCTCCAACCGGCTGCAGAGCCTCCCGCCCTCCCTCGGTGAGTACCAGCCATGCCCTCCTTGGCTCACGGGAGCTTCTGGGGAGTGCCCTCAGCCACTGCCCAGCTTCCACGCTTGCGGACCCCTCTTGTCCTCCGCCGGGACCCTGCACACAGAGGCTTGGCCTGCCTTTGAGCCTGCAGTCCTCCGAGGCAGCCCTTGTTGGCCTCCACTTCCCTGGCCTCCGAGGCTCCCTGCTCACGCTTGCCCAGCCTGTCCGATGGCAGCCACGGGGCAGTGACTGAAAAGGCTTCTCAGGAGGCCCTCGCAGGGGCGTCCCAGCCTGGCTTGGTGCTCCAGGGCAGGGTGGCCCTGAGGGGTCCTCTGCTCATCCTAAGCGGACGCCTGCCCACAGCGGAGCTGCCTTCCTTGCGGCTCCTTGTTCTGCACAGCAACCTCCTGGCCTCGGTGCCCGCCGGCCTGGCCCGCCTCCCGCTCCTCACCCGGCTGGACCTGAGGGACAACCAGCTCCGGGAAGTGCCCCCCGAGCTGCTAGACGCCCCCTTTGTGTGCCTGCAGGGGAATCCCTTGGGCGAGGCCCTGCCAGACTCCCCCAGTCCCCCAGGTAGGCTTGATGCTGGAGAGGGGCAGGCCGCAGACAGGACACAGGAACAGTCACCATCCTAACAGCCTGTCTGCCCTTCCACAGGGACACCTGTGGTCCTGGAAATGCCCAGACTGTTCCTGACTTCAGATCTGGACAGGTGTGCAGGTGGGAGAGGGTGGGACTAGAGGAACAGCTGCCCACCTTGCCACCCTGTCCATGCCGGACGCCTTACCCATGCTCCCGGGTCTCCTAGAGTCCCCCAGGGTGCCAGGCTTAGACAGTCAGGCCCTTCTTCCTTTGACCTGATGCCCACCCTGTCCTTGCTCAGCTTCCTCGTGACCCCCCAAGGCTGCTCTGTGACCCTGGCCTGTGGTGTCCGCCTGCAGTTCCCCGCCGGGGCCACTACTACCTCTGTCACCATCCACTACCGCCTGTGGCTGCCGGAGCCTCGCCTCGTCCCCCTGGGTCCCCATGACTCCCTGCTCAGCGGTGTCCTGGAGCTGCAGCCCCACGGGGTGGCCTTCCAGCAGGCATGGCCAGAGTGGGGCTGGGGCAGGTGAGGAGGGCCCAGGCATGGCCTTACCGCTCACACCACCCTTGCCTGGCAGGAGGTGGACCTGTGGCTGCCCTGTGTGCCCCCACGGGCCCGCCGTTGCCGTGAGGTGGTGGTGAGGACCCTGAGTGACGACAGCTGGAGCGACCTGGAGACCCGCCTGGAAGAAGCAGCCCCCAAGGTGAGGGCTGTTTCCGTCTGCCTGACCCTGTCCGCCCCTGACCCCAACACCCCTCTGACCTTGTTCCCTCTGACCCCATCCCCATGCCCAGCGGCTCTGGGCTCACTGCCAGGTCCCCCACTTCTCGTGGTTCCTTGTGGTTTCACGCCCTGCATCCAACGCCTGCCTGGTGCCGCCAGAGGGGACATTGCTGTGGTCCTCGGGGCATCCTGGGGTCAAGGTCACGTTCCCCCCTGGAGCCACCGAGGAGCCCCGTCAAGTCCGAATGCAGGTAGGGATAGGACGGTGCCCAGGGTGGTGGGCGGTGCCTCAGCACACAGGTGAGTGCTCAGGCGGCCTGTCTGCCCAGGTGGTGCGCATGGCAGGCAGAGAGCTGCGGGCCCTGCTGGAGGAGCCCGAGGCGGCCGTGAGTCCCCTGCTGTGCCTCTCCCAGAGCGGCCCCTCCGGCTTCCTCCGGCCTGTCACGGTGCAGCTGCCTCTGCCCCCTGGCATCACAGGTGAGAGGCGGCCACGTGGCATACCTGGGCTTTTGGTCAGAGGGTGGGAGCAGCTGTCAGAACGGAGCCCCTGTGGGGAGGCCTCAGCCTGCGGCCCCCGCCCTTCCCCAGGCCTGAGCGTGGACCGCTCCCGCCTGCACCTGCTGCACCGGGCCCCTCCGGCTGCCGCCTGGGATGACATCACGGCTCAGGTGGCCCTGGAGCTCACCCACGTGTATGCTCGCTTCCAGGTCACACACTTCTCCTGGTCAGTGTGCCCTCCAGCTTCCTCAGCCTCTCCCCAGCCCCCCCCCCCGTGTGTGTACAGCCCCACCTCACCCCAGCCCTCCCAGGTACTGGCTCTGGTACACCACCAAGACCTGCGTGGGGGGCCTGGCACGGAAGGCCTGGGAGCGGCTCCGGCTGCACCGGGTGAACCTCATAGCGCTGCAGAGGCGCAGGGACCCCGAGCAGGTCCTGCTGCAGTGCCTGCCCCACAACAAGGTGGGGGCCCGGGCCAGGAGAGCCGGGGGTGTGGGGAGGTGCTGAGTGTTGGGTTCTGAGCCGGTGAGCGCCCCCCAGGTGGATGCCACCCTGCGGCGGCTACTGGAGCGGTATCGCGGCCCGGAGCCCTCAGACACGGTGGAGATGTTCGAAGGCGAGAAATTCTTTGCTGCCTTTGAGAGAGGCATCGATGTGGATGCTGGTATGCCCCTTGCCCCCAGAGGTGGGCCCTGGGGTCTGGCCCCAGACTCCCTGCTGAGCCCCCCCCCCACCCCCAGACCGCCCGGACTGCGTGCAGGGCCGAGTGTGCTTCGTGTTCTACTCGCGCCTGAAGAACGTGAAGGAGCTGTACGTGACCACCACGCTGGACCGGCAGGCTCAGGCCGTGAGGGGCCAGGTGGGCCCACGGGGCAGGGCCCCCAGGCTGCCTGGGCCAAGGCCCGGGCGTTGAACCCTGTCTCATCCTGCCCCAGGTGTCCTTTTATCGGGGAGCTGTGCCTGAGGAGGTGCCCGAGGAGGCAGAGGCTGCCAGGCAGAGGAAGGGCAAGGACACCCTGTGGATGGCCACTCTGCCCATCAAGCTGCCGGTGTGGCCTGGGGTGGGGGGATGGGAGGGTGAAGGGGCAGGGGTGGAGCCTGGGCGCAGAGACTGGGGCTCACTGCACCTACTTCTCCCCGCAGAGACTGCGGAGGCCTGAGGGGCTGCGCCCGGGGCAGGGTGCTGGCCTTTCCCTGGCACCTCTGAACCTGGGTGATGCTGAGACCGGTTTCCTGACCCAGAGCAACCTGCTGAATCTGGCCGGGCGCCTGGGCCCTGACTGGCCAGCTGTGGCCCTGCACCTGGGTCTGTCCTACCAGGAGCTGCAGCGCATCCGGCACGAGTTCCGGTGTGTTCCTTTGGGCCTCTGGCTGCCGCTTTGAGCCAGCCTCAGGCCTGGGCCCCTGCTGCCTGGAGGGCCCCACTAAGGCTGGCTGAAGTTCCCTCCAGGGCAGGTGCGGCAGGGCAAACAGGCAGGAAAGGGATGGTGTGGCCACACCTGGCCCAGGGAGCAGAAAACCCACCTTGGGAGGGTGAGCTGGCCCCTGGGTGTGGCGGGTGGTCCTGGCTGGACCCATCAGTCACTGAGCCTCTTTGTCCCCAGGGATGACCTGGACGGGCAGATCCGTCACATGCTATTCTCTTGGGCTGAGCGCCAGGCTGGACAGCCGGGGGCTGTGGGGCTCCTAGTACAGGCCCTGGAGCAGAGTGACCGGCAGGATGTGGCCGAAGAGGTGCAGGCCATCTTGGAGCTTGGCCGCCACAAGTATCAGGACGGCATCCGTCGCACAAGCCTGGCCCCCAGGGACCTTGCCCCCCCTGGGCCTTCCGCATCACAGTCCCCAGAGCCTGCCCAGGCCTAGGCAGACCCTGTGGACTCTGGGCTGGCCCCATGTGTGCTTTGGCCAGTGCTCAGAGGCCCCCGATTTCCAGTCTTCCCTGTGTATGAGGACAGTGACCTCTGGTGTGTAACAAACGTGCACTGTTCTGGCTGCTTTCTCAGAGCTTGGTTTGTTTGTTGGATGGAGATCAGAGGCCTGGCCCCTGTGGGAGGGGGAGAAGCCCCTCCCGTGCCCTTGCTCCTGCCCCCTTGCCTGTGCCCAGCACCTCCTGTTGGTCCTGATCTTCCTGGGAGGGAGAGGAGCCGCGGCTACAAAGTAACGGCTGCAGCACCTGGGATACAAAGTCACCCCTGTGAGGGGTCGTGCATCCGACTGGTTGGCTGATACAGCCCAGTCCCCACACAGCACCGCGTGTGTGTGTGTGTGTGTGTGTATGTGTGTACAGGTGTGTGTATGTGTGTGTATGTGTGTGTATATGTGTGTACATGTGTGTATGTATGTGTATGTGTGTACGGGTGTGTGTACGGTTGTGTGTATGTGTGTGTGTGTGTGTGTATGTATGTGTGTACGGGTGTGTGTACTGTGTGTGTATATGTGTATGTGTATGTGTGTGTATATGTGTGTGTATGTGTGTATGTATGTGTGTACGGGTGTGTGTACTGTGTGTATGTGTGTGTATATGTGTGTGTATGTGTGTGTATATGTGTGTGTGCGCGCGCGCGTGTGTATGTATGTATGTGTGTACGGGTGTGTGTACTGTGTGTGTATGTGTGTATGTGTGTGTGTATATGTGTATGTGTGTATGTGTGTGTGCATGTGTGTGCATGTGTGTATGTATGTGTGTATGGGTGTGTGTACTGTGTGTGTGTGTGTATGTGTGTGTATGTGTATATGTGTGTGTGTGTGTGCGCGCGCGCGCGTGCCCCGATCGCTCCTCCGCAGGGCACCCTGGTCCCAGCGCTGGCCGCCGCCCGCCGGCCGGACCGGGCTAATTCCCGGGTCCCGCCCACGCAGGGGCGCCAGGTGAGGAGACGCGTGGGCCGAGTGAGCGCTGGTCCGGGCTGGCGCCCACCCGGAGCAGTGGCCGCGCCGGCCGGGAGGGGGAGCCGGAGCCCGCGTGCGGCGAGGGCCGGGGGCGGAGCGCGCGCGGCGCCGAGCGGACGCACTTCTGCGGGCGGGCGCGGCGCACAGCGGGGAGGTGAGCGCGGCGGCGGCCGAGCGCGGTGAGTCCCGCCCGCGCGCCCCGCGCGGAGCCCGCGCGCGTGCGGCCCGGCTGCGGGGGCGGGGGGCGCCCGGGTTGCCGCGGGGAGGTGCCAGCTGCCCAGGCAGGGCGGCCCCGGTGGGCTCTGCCCCGCGGATGCTCGGATCTGCTGCCGCCGGGTGTGGGAGGCCGTGCTCGGCCCCGGGCGGCGACGGGCGCGCTCCCCGCGCACACGTGTCCCCGCGGGTGGTTGCCTGGGACAGCAGCCCGGGGCGCAGGGGCCGAGCCGTCGTGGTTGGCGGTGGGGCACACGTGGGCGTCCGGCGGACGTGTGTGGACACGTGCGGGGCTGGAGTCGCCATCGCCTGGCGGGGTGCAGCGCGGCCGTGTGGGGCCTGGGAGGGACCTGTCCAGCGGGACCCGTGGCTGAGACGCCCCCGAGCGGAGCCCGAAGCCCCCGCCCGCGCCGCCTCTGTCCGCGGCGTGGGGCCGCTCCAGCCGCAGGACTGAGATCGCCTCCTCGGGGAGGAGGGACTGCGGGAGGTGGAAGGGGAACGAGTGGCCGGTGCAGGCTCTGATCCTCCCCCCCCCCCGTCGCTTTTCTTGGGGGTGGGGGAGTTCAGCGGGTTCATCTGTGGGAGATTCCACCTGGGGGGTCTGGAAACAGAAGGACGGTCTGCTTGCCCGCCCTGGTCAGTGTCCCTGGCTGTGGACACTGAGGCGAATAGTCCAGGTCGCCGGTCCTGGGCCTTGAGGCTGGGGCTGCTCGGTTTCTATGGCAACGTGGGGTATAGGGCAGGGCCTTCCACATCTGCCTGGTAAGCATAAGCAATGGTTGGGAACCACAGAGAACAGAAAAGGGGGGGCTCAGGGTCCAGAGGACCCCTTTCCAGTTTTCCCCAGACAGAGCCCACCCGCTCTCACCGTTCTTCCCCCTCCACCCTGCAGCTTGTGACATGGAACCCCAGGGCTGTCTTCTCAGGCTTGGGGCCTCTGGGCCTTGGGGCCACCTCTCCCCACCTTAGGTAGCCTGTCTGACTTCCAGGACCCCCATCATCTAGGTGCCCCTAAGCTCAGATAGTAGGTAGGGTCTGGTGATGCTAAGGAGGCAGGGCTCACTCAGTCACCAGAGGGCAGGGCTAGACCTGGGAGCTGGATGCAGTCCCTGTCCCCCTAGGTTTGGGGGCAGCAGAGAGAGCTGGCTGTGGCCAGTGTACACCTGGAGGGTGGGGTAGGGTGGGGTAGGGTGGGGTGGATGGGGAGAGGTCAGGTTGAAGTTCAGAGGGCTGGGGCACAGAGAAGCAGGTCCCAGGCACTGAGGCCATGGGTGTGTATGCTGGCAGTGGGGGGTGGCTTGGCAGGGCAGAGGGCTCTGGGAGTGCCAGTTCTCATGACCTCTGGACCTACCAGGTGAGCAGGCCTGTGGGTGCCCGCCAGTGGCCTCTGAGACCCCGCCACTCCTTTCCTGGCCTTTCCAGTGGACAGGAGTGTCTCCCTGTGCCCCAGTGCCAGGTTTCCCTGAAATCCACCTTTCCCAGTGGGCACACAGGTCCCACAAACACGAGTTGGCTCAGACCCATCTCCACCCCACGGCACGCACTCCCCAGCAGAGGCCCACAGAGGACCTGGGCTCAGAGAGTCATCCTCAGGGAACCAGGGTCTAGACAGAGCCTGCAAGCCGCAGACAGGAACCCACAGGGCAGCTGGGGTGCAGTGTCCGGGGGCTGGCAGCCCTGTGGGCGGCTGGCCTGGCCTGGCCTGGTCAGCCTAAGTCAGACCCACCGCCCTGCGGGCTGAGGCAGCACTGAGGCGTGGCCCTGCCTTCCAGAAGCTGTCATACCTTCTCCCACAGCTGCAGGGAACCTCAGCGTGCCCAAAATGAAAGAGAAAGTCCCCGCCCCCCTTTCCTGCCCCTCCCCGCCCCGAGTCCAATCCCTGTGGCCGGCACCTCCCTCAGCCGCTAGATCTCTATGAGCCCGGAGGCTGTAGTCTCAGAGGAGAGAGTTCTGCACCTCCGGTGAGCTGAGCGGTGAGCGGGCCGAGGGGACCGGATTGGGGGGTGGGCGGGTGGAGGCCCTGCAGGGTGGGCAGGGACAGCCTGGCCTGGGAAAGCTAAGGTGAAGGTCACCAGTCCTTGGAGGGACCCTGGGTGTGAGCCAGCTGGGTGAGTCTGGGTGGCAGCCCTGTGGGTGCACAACTCAGTTTTGTTGGTTGTGCCCCCCCGGGAGGCCCCTGGGGCTGGCTCTGGCTCCTGAGCCCTGCCCCTAGCGAGAGGGGCCCCTTCTGTCCCCGTTGCCAAGTGGATGTGGGGACTAACCATCCGGAGCCTCAGGAGGTCAGCAGTCCACCTCCCAGCTGCCCCTCCCCTTTGCCCCACACACTCCTGAAGCTTCCAGAGGTCCTGGCCGGTGGGTTCTTGTGTGTGTCTGCCTGGGACTGAGGTTCCGGCGAGGGGGGGAGAGGAGGTGGGGGCAGGGCCGAGTGTGGGTGAGAGTCGTGCTTCTGGGGGAAGGGATGTCTGGGGTTCCCTTGTGTAGGAGCCTGTGAGGAGACTCCAGCCTCTTTCTCTGCTCAAGGGTGGGGGGCCGGGTAGCCGCAGCCCAGTCCTGGGTTGAGGTGACTGACCCAGCTGGCTAACTGTCCCCTTCCTTCCAGCCTCTGCTGCTGCCTGCCTCCCCCCTCCCCACCCCGCGCCTGGCCCTTTAAAGACGGCACTCTGTGTGCACGTGAGCGTGAGCGTGAGCGTGAGCGAGGAGGTGCTGGGAGGACACCGCTGGGGGGGCCTGGAGGGGAATCTGCTGCCCGGCACCTCCCGCAGCGCTGTGCCCCCAGGACACGCTGATGTCCCAGCCTGGGTGGTGGGGAGGTGCTTGGTGCCCCTCATGAGACGTGGGGGGGCTCGGGGGAGCTTTTCCTCTGCGGTGACTGAGTGGTCTGTCCCCCCCTGCTGATTCCAGCGCCCTCTTCCTCCTAGGACAGAAGGTGGTTTTTAAGTTCCCAGCAAGCGGCGGCCCACCCTGCGCACTCTTCCTACCCACCCTCCTCCGCATCACCTCCCCCGGCTGGTCTTCACCTCTCCTCCTCCCTGGGTGCCCTCCAGTTAAATGGCCGATAAGCAGATCAGGTCCGAATGCCACCTGCCTTCCTCTTGGCCCCACCCTACCCTTGCCCCCTGCCCTGTGGCCAAGGAGGCCGATAGGTCCTGACACTCCCTCTGCCCGCACAGCCTGCCAGCCAAGCTCATCAATGGCGGCATCGCCGGGCTGATTGGGGTCACCTGTGTGTTCCCCATCGACCTGGCCAAGACGAGGCTGCAGAACCAGCAGAATGGCCAGCGCATGTACACCAGCATGTGAGTGTACCCTGTGGGCACCGGGCCTGGAGCCATGTGTGTGGGGGCAGGGTGAGGCTCCGGCTCCTGAGCTCCGCTCTCGTGGCCCCCCCACCCTGTTTAACAAAAAGGGGGAACTGCAGGGAGGACAGGCCTGGGGGAGCTTCTACCTGGGGCAGGGCTGGAGCCATTGCCGGGCCCCAGGCCCTCCCCCAGCTCACCCCGTCCCTTGGCTGCAGGTCTGACTGCCTCATCAAGACCATCCGCTCGGAGGGCTACTTCGGCATGTACCGTGGTGAGGCTCTGGACAGGGCGGGCCTGGCAGGGGGGAAGGTGGGGCTGGGCAGCAGGCCTGGCTTGGTGTGGAAGTGTGGACACGTCCTGTGGGGGGCTGGCTGTACCTGCACTGGGGGCCATCAGCCGGGCTCTGGGTGCTGGAGTTGGGAGAGTTGAATGACGGGTGGGATCTCTGGACAGTGGCAGTTCTCGGCACCCCACCCTTCCTGGGTATCCCCCCATCCCCCACTTACTGTCATTGGGGGGGGCACTGTGTCTCTACCACAGTGGCTGCAGCCTCCTGAGACAGGCAGGACCCTGTCTGAGCTGGGAAACTGGGAGGGGGGTAGAGCAGTCCTGCAAAGCAGCTTAGGTAATCCCCAAGCCTGGGTTTCCCCAGATGCTGGGCAGCCCTGAGCCCTGACCGCCAGGAGGGGCTTGCCGTTGCCCAGCAGACTAGACAGCCATGTGCACCTGTGCCCGCTCACCCAGGGCCCCCGCCATCGTGAGCACCTTCTGTCCGCTAGGGGACGTGTTCCTTGGGGAGGCCCACTTGGCTGGAATAGGGGGGTCGTTTGGGGGAGAGTGAGCAGAGGGCCTGGAGTAGGAGGCACTGCCCCTATCCCTGCCCGGTCCCTGTCCCGCCTGGCACCAATGTGGGTGAGAGGGCAGGAGGAGGAGGCCAAGGATTGACTGGGGCAGGGCTCTGCCAGCTGGGAAGCAAGTGCTGGCTGAGAGCCTCCCCAACGCTGCGTGTCCCACAGGAGCCGCCGTGAACTTGACCCTTGTCACCCCCGAGAAGGCCATTAAGCTGGCAGCCAACGACTTCTTCCGATATCAGTTCTCCAAGGACGGGTGAGGGGGAGGGGTCTGTGCCTCCAGACGAAGGACAAGGGCTTGCCCTCCTGCTGCCCCTTACCTTGACCGTGCAGGGTCTCTCTTTCCTGCTGCTGCTCCTCTGCTGTCCTGTTCTCTGCCCTCTGTCCTCTCGGCCCCACTCCCCGCCCCTGCACTGGGAGGAGTGAAGCAGACACTGAGCCTGGCGCTCCAGCCACCAGGGTTCCTTGGCCCTGGGCCACGGCCTGCCACCCCTTGTAGGCTGGGATTTGGGGGCACTGACCAGCTTTCCTCTGTCCCCAGAGGTAACCCCTTGAGGCCCTTGAGACCCCCAGCTTCTCCATTTGTCTTTGCTTGAGAATGGCCCTGCTACCCTTTCCAGTTCCTGCTGTGGGGCCATCTGTTTGTCAGACTCCATGCCCTTGCTGGAGGGTCTGGAGGGGTGTCTGAGGCGGGGGGGGGTGCTGTACCCCCTCAGGGCGGCATCTGCCTCCACTGCTCTCATCTGCCTTCACACCCAGGCGCAGTGGGCAGCTGCCTGGGCGGCAGGGGCCTCTGACTCTACCCTGCCCTTATTTCCTTCACTACAGGCAGAAGTTGACCTTGTTTAAGGAGATGCTGGCAGGTTGTGGGGCTGGCACCTGCCAAGTCATCGTGACCACCCCCATGGAGATGCTGAAGATCCAGCTTCAGGACGCAGGACGCATTGGTGAGGGTGTGGGGGAGGGATGGAGAACTAGGGTGGGGGCAAGAGCCTGACTCCAGTCCCCTGCCCTCACCTGGCACTTGGAGGGAGAGCCAGCCCCCCCGTCCTCTCTCTCCCCAGCTGCCCAGAAAAAGATACTGGCTGCCCAGGCCCAGCTCTCAACACAGGGGGGTGCCCAGCCCTCAGTGGAGGCTCCGGCCGTCCCCCGGCCCACAGCCACCCAGCTTACCCGTGACCTGCTCCGGAGCCATGGCATTGCCGGCCTCTACAAGGGCCTAGGGGCCACACTGCTCAGGTGGGAGGGTCTGTGAGAGCAGGAGAAGGGAGGAGGGAGGAGGAAGGAGGGAGGCGGGAGGCCTGCCCACCCCACACCTCGCAGTCACCACCACTCCCCTGCAGGGACGTCCCATTCTCCATCGTCTACTTTCCCCTCTTTGCCAACCTGAACCAACTGGGCCAGTCCGCATCCGGGGAGAAATCTCCCTTCTACGTGTCCTTCCTGGCTGGCTGTGTGGCTGGGAGTACGGCCGCTGTGGCTGTCAACCCCTGTGATGGTCAGTATGAGGGCCTGGGCCTCAGGCTGGGGGTTGGGGGCTAAGGGGGTGGAGATGGAGGTGAGCAGACCTCCCTGACGTGCACGCCTCCCTGCAGTGGTGAAGACCCGGCTCCAGTCACTCCAGCGCGGGGTCAATGAAGACACCTATTCAGGGTTTCTGGACTGCGCCAGGTGGGTGAGGCCCCTTAGGAGGTGGGGTGCGTGGGAGGCCAGCACCAGCTCTGACAGCCCCCCTCTCTCCACAGGAAGATCTTGCAGAACGAGGGTCCCTCAGCCTTCCTGAAGGGTGCTTACTGCCGCGCCCTGGTCATTGCCCCGCTGTTTGGCATCGCTCAGGTGGTCTACTTCCTGGGCATCGCGGAGACCCTGCTGGGGCTGCTGCAGCAACCCCAGCCCTGAGCCTGGGACCCCCCCACGCCCACACCAAACAGGACTAGAGTGGGACTGGGGCTGGGCGGCCTGCCCAGGACCGAGCAAGGGAAAGTCTCCTGCTCCTCCCCATGTGGATGGGGGAGGCAGAGGAAGGGGGTGCAGGGTCCACACACATGGGCCCTAAGGGGTCCTGCCTGCACAACCACTGGGATCAATGCGTTATTTACGTAGAAATCACAGAAATATTTACATTCCTGGAGCCAGCCCTGCCCCAGCTCCAACCTGGCCTAAACACCCCCAGGGACAGAGCTGGTCTCTCAGCTGGGGGCTCCCAGGTGTGTGCTGGGCAAGATGGGCCCTACTCTCCAGGCTACCAGCCTGTCCCTGAGGCGTAGCCCCTAGCCCACAAAGGGGACCCTGCACAAACCTATTTATTAACTAGCTGAGCACAAGTGGCTCTGTCCAGCCCTCCGTCCATCGGTCCAGCCTCCCAGCTGCTGCTCCTCTCACCTCGGCCAGCCTTGCAGGAGAATCAGGGTCTCCTGCCCCCCCACATTGAGCCAGGAATCCCAGGCGGGGGGGTCACACCGAGTTCTGACTCCCAGGGAACACCCCCCAAATGTGGGACCCAGCAATCCTCCTGTGCCCCTCTGTCCCACCCCAGGCTAGGGGCCCAGAGCAAGTAAGGTCTGTGTGCACATGGGGATGCTGTGAGGAACTGGTTGTGCCCTCAGCTGGCCTGGCCCCTTGGGGGGGGGGGGGCGCTGCCCTTCATACATGGCCAGGCAGTGTGTGTGTGTGTGTGTGTGTGTGTGTGTGTTCGCGCCCGCGCCATACTGTGTACACCCTACGCCCCCACTGACCCTGTCCAGAAATTGTTTCTCTAGTTTGGCCTCTCTTGCTGCACCTGCAGCTGACCCCTCTTCTGTGACCTGCACCCAGGTCTGACTTTGGCCAGTAGGAAGGGCAAGCATGACCAGTATGGAGCCTGGGGGCACCTGCTCTGCTTGCAGGGGTCAGGGCCAGGAGCTGCCCCTTCAGGGCCCACCCTGCTCTCTAGGCCTCTGCATAAAGCCCCTGACCACCCTCTACTGCTCTGCCCTCCTGATGTCCAGACCCGTCCATCCAGACCCGTCCACCTTGTGAATTGAGGCAGGCTCCTGCTATCCCCCCCTGCCACGTGATCGTGTTGGTGATTGGTCCTGATGTGCTGGTGCTGTGTCCCCTACAACCCAGGCCCCCTCTGAGGAGGCCCCTTCCCAGCGACACTACCTGGGGCTGAGGCCTGGCCCCCAGTTCACGGTTGTACCCATCACATCTGTACCTTGGAAGCTGCTGCTGCTGCTTACAGATTTATATTTTTTTCTTTTGAGGAGTTTTAAGAAGTGACATTTTGTGTCTTGTCATGTGAGAAGATAAATAAATATTCTAAGTAGATGCCTCTCTGAGACTGTTTGGGGATGCGGTGGTCGGCCCCTCTTCTCATATTTGGCTCCCCCTGCAGACCCGGGTCCCCGTGTCCACCCACTGATGGGCACATTGGCCTGGAGGGGTCCTGTGGGCAACCGCCTCCTGACTCCCACGCTGTCTGGGTTCGGGGTGCGGAAGGGCAGCCTGAGTCCCTCGCTGCCCGACCCTAAACCGCCCTTGGGATTAAAAGCAGAGCCGGGTTCGGGTCCCAGGGTGCCCTGCGGCCCCTGGCGCCTTGGGCCGCAGGGGAGGCGGGGCCTGTGCTGGTGCGCCCCGCCCTCACTTCCTGCGCCGGAGCACTGCATTGTGGGAAACTCCCGGTCCTCGCATCCGCAGCTGCCGCCCGCAGCCCGCCGTGGCCCGCGGAGAGCGCCCAGCGCCGAGGTGGGAGAGCCGGGAGCCGCAGCGTAAGGTGTGCGGAGGGGGGTCCGCGGCCGGGGCCAGGGCGGGAGGGGGCGCTGGCGGTCCCGGGGCGAACTGGCCGTTCCCTGCCTTGAAGGTCATCACTCTCCCGGGCACGGCAGCCCCAGGGAGGGGGAGGGGGGGCAGCAGGGTGACGTCAGTGTGAGCTAAATAACCGGGGGTAGGTGGGGGAAGCAGACCACCTGCCCTTTGCAAACTTGACTCCCAGCAGCTGGGTGCCCCTCCAGAACGGCAGGGGGTGAGGGGCTGTTGGGGCTCCCTGGAAAGTGGAGCAGCAGCTGGGACACCCCCATCATGCTGTGACCTTCAGGCGACCTTCCCTGTGGTTAGTGTCCCTGGCCTCCGGGAGGAACCTGGGCTGCCATGGCCCCCTCTCCCTGGGGGTGGCAGTTTCTCAACCTCCCAGCGGAGAGGCAGACAGGTGGCCTCGAGGTATGCAGGGAGGGAGCACTCAGGCCCCAGGTAGCTAGGCGCCCAGCCCGACCCCCTTCACCTCTCCCTGTGCATTAAGGATGGGACCAGACCTTTCCCACAGCCCAGACTCCCATCCTCTGCCTGGCCCAGACGGTGAGGCTGATTGACAGGGCATGTGCCCACCCCAGGCTAACTCTGGGGAACTCCTCTGCCCCTGGAGGCAGGTGCAGCCTCTGGCTCAGGAAGGACACCCTGTCCTTGAGCTGGAGCAGGTGAGGCTGGTGTTGGGGGTGGGCGCCAGGGCAGATGGCCTGTCACTGCCGTTCTGGCTTCTCCAGCCTCCTGGGAGACACCTCAGGTTTTTCGCACCCAGATCCTGGTTGCCTTGGACCTATTCCTGCCCTGCCGGCACCAGAGAGCCCAGTTCCAGGTTCCCACCCTGCCCTGCCCCCCCAGTCCCTCTCTGAGAAGGATACATGATCGATTCTGCCCAGACCCACCCTGACCGCATACCCTTCTCCGGGCTGGGTGGGCTCTCACTCCCATCAGGGCCTCCCTGTCCTGGACCAGTGTCATGGACACAGCAGGAGTGCAGACAAGATCATTTTATAGACAAGGGAACTGTGGCCTCTGGCTGGTCTCATCCCCCTTCCTCCCGGCCCATACGGGGCCCATAGCCCCTGCCTGTGTGGTTGGAGGGTTTTTCAGGGAGTGGCTGGGGACAAGTGGAGGTCGGGCCCTGGAAGAGGAGGATTCTGAGCTGGGGCTTTTGGGGGGTCCAGAGGACTGAGCAGTGTGTCTATGACAAGGCAGTGGGGGCTGGAGAGGAGGGCCTCATTGTGTCTCCCTCCAGGCCCACGTAATGCCCAGGGGTGAGCTGTCTTGAGCCGCTGTGGTCCAGCCACCTGCCTGTCCACACACGCCCCACACAGCCAGCCAGCACCGTCATCATGGAGTCCAGAGGGAAGTCGGCCAGCAGCCCCAAGCCCGACACCAAGGTGCCCCAGGCTGGTGCTGAAGTCAGAGCACCCCCGGCTGCAGACGGGAAAGCCCCCTCAGCCAAGCCTGGGAAGAAGGAAGCCCAAGTGGAGAAGCAGGAGCCACCGGTGGCCCCCACTCCACCGCCTGCCAAGAAGACCCCCAAAGCAGACCCTGCCCTTCTCAACAACCACAGCAACCTGAAGCCATCCCCCCCAGCCCCCAGCAGCCCCAATGCAACCCCTGAGCCCAAGGGCCCTGGAGATGGGGCTGAGGAGGACCAGGCCCCCAGTGGGGGCCCAGGGGGCCGAGGTCCCTGCCCCTTCGAGAACTTGACCCCCCTGCTGCTGGCTGGGGGGGCGGCTGTGGCAGCCGCAGCCCTGATTCTTGGTGTGGTCTTCCTGGCCCGGAAAAAATGATGGCTGGTACCCAGGTTGGGGACCAGCCACTCCCTGTACAGACCTTGGGGATCTTGTGCATGCGAATTCACACACAGCTATCTATCCATACATACATAGGAAACATATATACAAGCACCCCCACAGACACACAGAGGGAGAGATGGACAGGCCCTGGGCAGTGGAAGCCAACCCCCCCTTAGCTGGCCTCCAGCTCTTCCCCCTCCCAACCTCCCGGGCAGAAGGAGCCTAGGCTCCAGGGTTACTGAGCAGCACGGGATGGAGCTGTGACATCGGGCAGAGGGCTCAGGGCCAGGGCACGGACTGGGTGGACCCTGAGTGTGCCAGCCTGTCCCAAGGGGCCCCAGTGTTCCTCTGGGTTTCCCGACAGCAGCTTCCTGATGAGCCCCCAGGGTAGGAGGGAGCCCCAAGGCCGACAGGGGTCCAGGATGGGCTCTGACCTGGGCCCAGCCATGTGGGGACATTAAAGGGTGTGGCTGTTTCACTTTCCCCTCTTCTGCTCTTTGCTTGCAGCTGGAGGGGTGGGGTGTCTGTCTGGGTGGGCCACTGCACTGGGACTGACCTGAGGCTTCCCTGCCACCTCTGCCTGTCGCCTACGCCCTAGCTGGGTAGACAGACCATCCTGGGGGCAGCTGAGAGCCAGGCAGGGAGGGGGTGGATATCAAGGACCTGCCCTGCAGCTGTGTCTGCCTGGCTCCCAAAGATGCCCCTGGAGACGGCCCCTCCTGCCTTGCCTCACTTGGCGTCCTTTGAGTCTAACAAGCGTATAAATGCAATAACACAGGTAGAGTAGAACCACTTGGTGGGTGACTGTCACCCATGTCCACTGCCCCATTGTGCCTGCAGGGACACCATGCTGCGCGGCCCCCCTCTCTAGTGCATCTGGTCCCAGCTTGGCCCATGGTGCCATGACATTGGGCAGGCTCTGGAGGGTGGCGGTGGGCACTGTGGGAATCTGATGAGCCCTTCCCTGGCCAGCTGGCCACTGGAACCCTGGGCCTGACTGGAGGCTGAGTCTACAATAAACTATTGTCCAAAGGCTGGGCTGGTGTCCTCACCTGCACGTGGCTGGGCGAGTCGAGGGTCACATCCACACCACCCGGCTTTCCAGAGAAGGTTCTCACCAGCCCTCCCCACCACCTTCATGCTTTTTTCCATTGCTTCGATCCTGGCGGGCTCTGCTCACAGCCCCTCTGGGCCTGCCCCACCCCAGGCAGCCACAGCCAGGCCTTCCTGCTGCCCTGACCCATGACGGACACCCAGGGGCTGCTGGCCACACTGCACAGGGCGGAACGAGGACATGGGGTAGGGAAGGGGGGCCTTGTTCCTCAGGCTGGCCTCTCCGGCCAGGGGTCCCCTTTTTCTACACCCCTCTTTGCAGTGAGCTCCCCATACCTTGGGGGGCACAGAGGAAGCTGCTGGAGGTAGGGGATTTCCTCCTCTCTTCACCTCCTATCCTCAGCTCCCTGTGCCCACTCCCCCTGCCTGGTACCCCAGCTGCAGACAGGCTGTCAGGGCATGGGCTGGGGGAGCAAGGCCCACTGGGTGCCAGGAACACTGCTGTGGGGCCTTTGTCACCCTGGCCCTCTCCCCCCAGCCTTCTTTGAGAGGATGTGACTGGGGAACACATCTTTCCCTTCTGGTCCTCCCTGTACCCGCCCTCCCAGAGCGGCATACCCTGTCAGAGCACCCACATCTCAGGCCCAGATAAGTTCCTGGTGAATGTCCAAAACAGACCAGACACACTCGCCTAGGTCCACTCCATGCCCAAGCAGCAGCCTCCTCCTGACCACCACTGTGCTCACCCGCTTCTGCTACCCTGAGCCAGCTGGCCTGAGCCTGACCACAGGGGCCTGACATTGCCCACCCCCACTCGTTTCCAGCTGCCCCCCCCTCCCAGGCACCACCTGCAGTCCAGGCCCCTCTCCCATTCTCTATTCTGTGGCTGGCACTGTAAAAACAAACCAACCAACCCTTCTGACATTTTAGAATGTCACCTGGTGGGGAGCTGAGGTGGCGGAGGCTGGGCTCTGTCATCTTGTCTGGTTGGTCCTTTGGACACTGTGACATTCCACCCCCATGCTGCTTCCTTCTGTTTAAGGATTCCCTATGACGGGTGTTGAGGTTGTTTCAAATTTTTTGCAACTTTATTATTATTTTAATCCTAACCTGAGGATATTTTTTCCATTGCTTTTCAGAGAGTGGAAGGGGGAGAGAGAGAGAAACATCGATATGAGAGAGACACATCAATTGGTTGCCTCCCGCTTGTGTGTGACCAGGGCCACAGACTGGCGCCAGGGATTGAGCCTGCAATCGAGGTATGTGCCCTTGGCCGGAATCGAACCCAGGACCCTTCAGTCTGTGGGCCCACGCTCTAACCACTGACCCAAACTGGTTAGAGCACTACAGAGCTACTTTTAAAGTCAACAAAATTCCAGACACAAAAAGGATTCAGGGTCTAAAAAGTGCACACTATAAATACAAATCAGACTGACAGAGAAATCTGGGAAATGGGAGCTCAGGTGGGCAGCACCATCTCCAGGAACGCTGTCCAAGGGCAGCCCTGCTCCCACCAGGGCTCCAGGTGGACTCCCCGGGGACCTCCGCTCTCAGCCTTTGCGTTCCAAGCACCAGCATCTTAGGTTTCCCCGTGCCTATGTTGATGCACCACGGCACAGGTGGGCTCCACAGGACACAGGCATATACAGGGATGAAGAAGGTGCATGTGTGGGGGCCACTTTCTGTTTTCCTCTGGAGCACCCCTCCCACCCCCAGGAGTGTGCAACGCCGTTGGGGACCCCACGCACGAATGCATTCTTGGTATGCCTGGGGGTTAGGGCTGGCCGATGCCTTTAGATCCCACCCTCCTCCAGATATGGGCATGGGCTGGGGGTGGTTTCAGAACCCCTCTTCCTCCATGGGGCAGAGGTGGCAGGTGACTCATTACTCCTGACCCTCACCCTGACTACCAGGCCAGACCTCTCTCACTCCGGGGTCTTCAGCACCCCCCCCCCCATCTCACACCTGATCCCAGGGCCGGGCAGACAGAGGCACCCCGCACCCCAGTGACCGGTGGTGGTGCACCTGGACATCCCTTGGCCCAGGTGTGCTCCGGAAAGGCGGGCATCACCGAGGAAGGGAGCAGGGGTGCCCGGGAGGCTGGAGGTCCTCCAGCACTCAGAATGCCACGTGGGACCGCGCCCTCACTGGGAGCCGGGGGCACCCTCAGACGCGCCGACCTGGGCAGGGGCATGTGCACGCAGGAGACAGACCAAAGGTGATGCCCACGCAGGAACGCGGGAGCCCACCCGCCGGGCACCCTGCCAGAGCCCGGGCGTCCAGGAGGGTCCCCCCGCGAGCGCAGGCACTGGGTCCCCGCGGGGACGCTGCAGGCCGGGCGGCCGCCTCCGTCCCGCTGCAGAGACGGCGGAAAGGACGCGGCTTCGCGAGCCCGGGGGAGGAGCTGGGCTCCGAGCGGCCCCCGGGAGGACCTGCACCTGCAGCTCCGCAGGGGCCGCGGGCAAACTGGGGCCGCACCGGGGGCGCTCCGGGATCGCGAGTCCGATGCCTGAATCCACAGGGAGGGACCCTCGTCCGCGGGGCAGGCGTCTCGGCTCCCGGTTCGCGTCCCTGGGGAGGGACCGTGGACGGAGGAGAGGCGGGCGGGGCGGGGGCGGGGCTGGAGGACGGCGCGTGCGCCCGGCGCCGCTCCCGGCCCCGCCCCCAGGCCGCCGCGGCACGTGACCCGCGTTTGCGTAGTCAGGCGCGCACGCACGCACGCACGCACGCTCGCCAGCACGCACGCTCCGCGCACGCGCAGTCCGTGATCCGACCGCCGGCGCCGATCCCATGGCGTCCGAGCGGCTGCCGAGCCGGCCCGCCTGCCTCCTCGTGGCCAGCGGCGCCGCCGAGGGTGAGGCTCCGCGGGCGCGGCGGGGCGCGGCGGGCGCCGGGGGCCGCGCGGAGGGGCCGCGTGCAGCGCGCGCTGGCGGGAGGCCCGCCCACCCGGGGAGCCGAGCCCTGCCCTGGACGCGCAGTGCGGAGCTGTCCTCGGGCGGCTGCCGGGCGGGGGGATTCCGGGTGGCTCCCAGCGCCCGGAACCTGGGGTCCCCGCCCCCAGGGACGGCGGGGTCCAGGGCCTGGGAGGGGCACGGGCGTTCCCAGGCCGCGGCGGCTCCCACGGGCCTGGGTCGGCGGCCGCGGCTGAGGGAGGATGGGCCTCCTGGGCGGGCCCGGCCCGTGCTCTCCGGTCCCCGCGCTGCGTCCGGCCCCTTGGCGCACACCGGGGGCCAGGCGGCGTTGGGGAGGGGCTGTCCAGGCGGGTGGGGCGGGAGATGCTCGGGGACAGAGGACCCCGCGCCCTGCCTAGCGGTGGAGGTGCCGGGAGAGGCCGGCGTGGGGCTCCTGGGTGCGGCGTTGCCCGCGCGCTCACTCAGGGCCGGCAGGGTGGAAGTGAGCAGGTAAGGACACTGATACTGTCCTCAGCGCTTCCCAGGGCCTCACCTGTCTCCCCCCGTCACCGGGGGGAGTGATGAGCCCAAGGTCATAGCGCTGCAGGGGGAGGACCGGGCTTGGGGCCTGGGGTGGGTCTTGGAGCCTGGTCTGCTCAACTTCTGTAGCTGCACAGATGGGCCTGAACATCTGTCTCCCGCCCACCTGGACAGTCCCTCTCCACCCGCCTTCCTGTGACTGGAACCATAGCCCCCCCTCCATGAACAGGACCTTTGCTCCCTGGGAGTGGGCCTCAGTCGTCCCCCCCCCAACTCAGGGGAACCGTCCCTGTTGGTTTAGTCAGAGGGTGAGCTGAGTGTACGGGAACCACACACTTGGATTTGTCTTCTGGAAGGGCCTCTAGGACCAGGCTGGGGAGAGAGCCCACCGTCGGAGATGAGGGGCCAGCGGGGCAGTGGGGTGAGGTGGGGAAGGGGCTGCTCCTCAGGGTGGGTCTGGGACCAGGAGAAGCCCTGAGGTGTCTAGGCAGCCTCCTTGGGCGGGAGGGGCTGTCTTGCCCAGGGCTCACCCTGCATGTCCTTCTTGCAGGTGTGTCAGCCCAGTCCTTCCTCCACTGCTTCACACTGGCCAGTGCGGCCTTCAACCTGCAGGTGGCCACCCCTGGGGTAAGTCCAACCACCCCCTCTCCCACCTCTCTTTCTCGGGGGAGGCCCGGGGAGTGCTGTTGCTCCTGGGAGAAGTGGTGAGCCCAAGGCTGCTGTGACCCCGGAGGGATCTGGCTCAGGCTGAGGGGCCAGAACCCCATTGTCATTATGGGTGAAGGTCTGCACACGAGAGCAAGGACGGTGCAGACCTTCTGCCAGGAGGGCTTGCAACTCTTGACGGCAGGGGACTCAGGTCCAGCAGTGACATGATAAGTGTTTATCACTGCACGTTTCCAGTGTCACCCTGAGGTGGGTGGGTCCTTAGCTGCTTTGTAAGCAGGAGACAGGACCAGCAAGGGCGGGTGGGGTTGAAATGGAGCTCGGAGTGTGTTGAGCTCTGGTGAGGGGACTGGGCTGTTGCGTACCTTTGTCCCCGAGGGACTGCCATTGGTTCCCAGCCCCCATCAGTGTTTCTGAGCATCTCTGTGAGCCAGCAGGGGATGTCCTGTGCTGACCTCTTTGGCCTTGGGGCTCTGACAGGGGAAGACCATAGACTTTGTGGACGTGAACGAGAGCAATGCACGCTGGGTACAGGACTTCCGTCTCAAGGCCTACGCCAACCCTGCCAAGCTCGAGTCCATTGATGGTGAGGGCCCAAGACCTTGGAGGTTTGGGCATGTGGGGTTCTAGGAGGGTTTGTAGCCCTCACTATGCTCTCTCACTCTGCTCCTGGAGCTCCCAGGCCTTGCTGCCAAGTGCTGTGACTGCGCATGGCTGCCTCCTGTCCCGCCTCCTGGGCCCAGAGTTCCCCAGCTCCCCCAGGGGTGAGGTGGTGGGCACTTGGAGATATGGGAGGCAGGAATGGTGTGTGAGCTTTGGGAGCCTTATGTGGTGTAGGGAAAGTGAAAAGATTGGCGTCTGGTGGCAGGAGCAGAGGGGACTGACTGGCCCGTGGTCTCTCCCAGGTGCCCGGTACCACGCCCTCCTGATTCCCAGCTGTCCCGGGGCCCTGGTTGACCTGGCCAGCAGTGGGTCCCTGGCCCGCATCCTGCAGCACTTCCGCTTGGAGAGCAGTAGGTGACCCCTGGGCCTGGGTGTGTGGGGAGGGGCTTCACAAATAGGGAGGGGAAGCTCAGTGTGGGTGGCAGCTGCTGTGGGGTGCCGGGTTCAGGTCTTAGAGCTGGAAACAGCAGATCGCTTTAGATGTGGAGAGCCCAGTGATCCTGACAAATGAGAGTCAAGTTTACTCAGCTGTCTCACATGAGGGTGGGCACTCTTCCCCCACCTCTGTTTGGCACCCCTGCGGGCCCTCTGCCTGGCCCCCTTGGGAGTGAGCGGGCAGGATGCTGGCTTTGTTCCTGGTGGGAAAGCTTGGCGTCCAGGCTTGGGGCTGTGGCCAGCAGGGGCTGGGAGAAAGGCCGCTCTGTGGAGACCTGGCCTGCTGCCCTGATCTGCTTGGGCTGTGGTGCGCATGTCTGCTGGGTGGGGGTGGGACGCTCATTGGGGACCAGCAGACAAAAACCCAGGCTCCACACAGTGTCCTTTGTCGGTGAGAACGGGGCCTCCTGTCCTCACCGGACAGGCAATGATTGTTCCTGGCCACCTCAGCCGTGGGAACGCACTTGTGCCAGGCAGCCTCTGGGTGGGAGGCCCAGAGCCAAGGCAAGCGCTCAGCAGGGCGGGGGCACTGCCCCTGGAGGCCAGGGGACAGAAGGAGGGCTCAGCCCCCTTCCCACTGTGTTGGGAGGAGGGACGTTTCCAGGTGGGCTGCCGCTCTGTGATGGTGGTGGCATCCAGTGATGGTGGTGCCATGAGATGTTTGCTGTCAGAGGTCGAGTCCGGGCCTGGAGCAGGACAGGCTGTTCTGAGAGGGGCAGGGGGGCAGTGGGAGCAGTGTTCCTGGGTTGGCAAGTAGACCTACGGTGCCCTCGTGACTCCTCATGTACTTGTTTCTCAGGCGCCAGAAATTGAGATTTGAGCTGGAAACAGCCTGTTTGTGAAGCAGCTTGCCATGTTTTGGGCAGGGAAGGTGGGGGCAGCGGCCTCCAGGAGTTCTTCTGTGGGGGGTGCTGGGAGAGGGGCCAGGCTGGGTCCAGGACCTCAGGCCCTACTTCACCTGCTGCTTTCAGAGCCCATCTGTGCTGTTGGCCACGGCGTCGCCGCCCTGTGCTGTGCCACCGAGGACAGGTCCTGGGTGTTCCAGGGCTACAGCCTGACCGGGGTGAGTGCAGCATGGAGTGGGTCCCAGGCAGTGGTCAGGCCTGGAAGCACAGGGACATCTGGGTCCCTGTGGGGGTCCACGGTCCCTCTGTCAGGGGTGAGTCACTTGTCCAGAAGGCACCAGGCTTGCATTTGTCTGTTGTCTGCTGTTCTCTCACTCCCCTCTCTGCTGATATTCTGGAGGGCCCTGGTCAGGCTGTGGGTGAGGGACAGATTCTGCCTCACCCAACCCTCGCAGCCTGGGTTTGCTGAACCGGCTGTGGCTGTGGGAAGAGCGGGGTGCGGGGCCAGTTTGCTTTTGTGCCTGACTGGAAGGAAGGGCTCCACTGGGTGGAGGGCCTGGACTTAGGGAGGGGCCTGGCTGGTGGGCATTCACAGGCTGGGAGCTGCGGCTGGCCTGGTCCCAGGTCCAGGTCCAGGTGAGGACTGGAAAGGAGAGGAGCGTGGGCAGCCATGACCCCCACCCCACAGGCCAGCTGGCTCTGTGTTCTCCTCCAGGCCTTTCCATCACTGCAGGGCTTTGCTCGTGCTGGGCACCCATGTGCCCTGATGCTGGGGGAGGGGGTGACAGCCCTCCCCCCACTGCAGGCTGGTCACCCCTGGAAGCCCCACAGTAGAAGGGCCTTCCCCTGGGGTTTAAGTCATAGAGCAGTGATGTACACCCCCAGCC
The DNA here is from genome assembly GCF_054644295.1 of Miniopterus natalensis. Classification (NCBI taxonomy): domain Eukaryota; kingdom Metazoa; phylum Chordata; class Mammalia; order Chiroptera; family Miniopteridae; genus Miniopterus; species Miniopterus natalensis. The sequence goes on from NC_142091.1 coordinate 77,780,141, forward strand.
CCACAGGGCTTGTGCCTGCCTGACCCCGAGGTGGTGCTCCCTTTCCCTACAGCCCTCCGTGTATGAGCTTGTCAGGGCACCTGGCTTTGCCCACCTGCCTCTCATTGTGGAGGACTTTGTGAAGGATGCAGGCGCCAACTTTAGTGGTGAGCTTGGGGGCCTTACAGGTGATGGGTGGGGGCCACATTGGCTAGACAGTCTCCTAGAGCTGAGCACCCAGTGGACCTCGGTGGCTGGCTGCTCTGAAACCTGGGCAGGCTGACCACAGTCCACCTGGCGCTCACAGCCCCAAGAGAGTGGGTGGGGTGGGTCTGGGCATGACTGCCTGTGTCGCTGCCTGAAGCCTGTGCTCTTGGGTCTCCTGCAGCCAGTGAGCCTGACGCTGTGCATGTCGTGCTGGACCGCCACCTTGTCACGGGCCAGAACACGAGCTCCACCGTCCCTGCTGTGCAGAACTTGCTCTTTCTCTGCGGCAGCCGGTGAGGGGCCATGGGCCATGGGTGTTAGGCGGGCTTCTGACTTGTGGTCAGTCCGTTTGCTGGGCCATGTTTCCTGTGATGGCTGGTGCTGGTGCCCGGGCCTTGACCTGGTCTTGTCCTGCAGGAAGTGACTCGCTCCCCCACTGAGCCAGCCTGCCAGTGGAAGCCCCGCCTCCAGACGGCCCAGGTGTCCCCAGAGGCAGCTGGACTCAGGCCTCCAAGGACCCTGCCTCTGTGACAGCTCCTGAGAGTGACTTCGTACCCTGACCGTGCCTGTTGGGAGTGTGGAAGCCTCCAGGAGTCAGCCCTGAGGGATGTCAGGTCTTGCCGGGGTTGGAGGCTGAGGGTGCTGAACTGGCCACCAGGTGGGGCTCAGATTCCACGTTGAGCAGTCCATGGAGAGCTGGTACCCAGTGAATCAGCTGTGGGTGTGCCAGGGTGGAGTCGTGGCCCCTCTGGTTTTCCTGCACCAGCACTGGGGGTCTCCCTCTGCCTGTCCTGTACACCCACCTCAGGGAGCAGAGGCCAAACATCCCTGGGAGCCAGGATGATTGTGCTGGCTGGGCAGTGACAGGCCGGGGTGAGGGCTGTGCCCAGGCTGGTCTGCTGTCCCCCAGCCCTTCCAGTGTTGGTTGGCTTTGTGGAGAGTGCCAGCTGGCTGGAGCTTGTCAGCACTTTTGACTTGGGTCAGAGGTGAAGGAGAATGCGTCTTATTGTGGTCACAGCTCCAGGGCCCCCAGACTTGCCCCAGTTTCAACCCCTGCCTGCGGGTAAGCATGTTGGCCTGGCCATCAGCCATCTGCTGGTTTCACCACATGGTGATGGCTGGCTGCACAGAAGCTCAAGATCCACCTTAGGGGTAGTGTCTGTATTACCCATAAAGAGTTGAGAACACCTGCTGAAGGCTTTTTTTTGTAAATACGTTTTTATTGATTTCAGAGAGAGCGAGGGAGATAGAAACATCATTGATGAGAGAGAATCATTCATCAGCTGCCTCCTGCACGTCCCCTACTGGGGATCAAGCCTGCAACCCAGGCCTGTGCCCTGACTCGGAATCGAACCAGTGACCTCCTGGTTTATAGGTCCACACTCAACCACTGAGCCTTATGCCTGGGCTTCCCAAAGGCTTCTCATTGGCCACAGCTACTCCATGCTCAGATTAGGAGCCTGTTTCCTGGGCAGCCTCTGGGTCAAGGCTCTGCTCCCTGCAGTTTAGTCCCCGATCCTGGGTGAGGGGCTGGGGGTCACTCAGGAGGCTTGGAGGAGAGAGAAAGCCCAAGGAGTAGGCAAGGGTGGGTTTAGAGCCTGGTTTCCCCTGCCCGTGTCTTTTGGGATTTCCCCACATGCCCAGGGGTGTTTAAAACAGACCCCAACGTCCACCCCAGGCAACAGTGCAGGGACGTTCACAGCAGCGCTGTTCACGGGAGTGGGTGGACACGACTGCAGTCCCATGAATGAATCCTGTCAACCGGCAGCATTACTGCCACATGGTGGACATTTGGCCATAAAAGCACAAAGTCCTGCCACACCCTGCCACATAGGCAGACCTTGAGAACATGCTGAGTGAGAAAAACCAAAGGGCCGTGTGTGTGGCCAGTTATGTGGCATATCTAGAAAGTCCAATGGCTTGTTTGTGGTGGGAGCGGGGCCGTGGACGTGTCTCCTTGGGGGGGACTTCTAAAGCTGGATGCTGGTTGCCACACACCCCGAGCACTAACACTGTCTTGTCAGGCGTATATGTAGTCCCTAGGGCTGGGAGGCACCCAGCAGAGGTGGGGTCATAGCCCCCACCCACCACTCTTGGACACCCAGCTGGACCCCTTTGCTTCACAGTAGCCCTCTTAACATCCTGGATGGGCTGGGCCAGGCCCAGCCAGGGCACTCAAGGTGGCACAGCCCACAGTGGGGCCTGTCCCTGGGGCCCTTGAAAAGGGTGGTGGCCACTCCAGAAGTACCAGGACCCTGCTGCTTTGACTGGAGTAAATGGGGATGTAGCCCTGCCTACCTCCAGTGGCTGGGGCCTGGTGTCCCTGTGGGAAGCTCTGGAGAAAAGGTGGCCAGATGAATTATCAGAGAAAGCCTCCCAGGTGGGGAGGACAAGGTTCCCTGCTGACCCTCAGGTGTAGCCAGCACAGTGTCTCAACAGGTGAGTCTGGACACACGTTTCTGCCCACACAGGCTTGGAACGGGCAGGTGGGACACATGTGGCCCCTCATCCTGCTCCCTGGGCACTGCACTCTCACCCTGCCCTGCTGCGTTCTAGGAACAGAGGCTGGCCATTCAGGAGGGAGGGGTCACCTCATCAGTCCACCTGTCACCACCCCAAGCTCCTCCCAGTACAGCCTGTGGTGCTGCAAAGTCTAAACGGTGCCATAAGTGTCTTCACAAAGTTGTGCCATGCCCACTCCAGGTTTCAGGGGTGTGGACATCTGGGTTTAATGGGCCAGTGCTACTGTGCTGTGCCCACCAGGTGGCGATACTGGCCTGCACAGGAGCCTGGTCTTCCTGGCCAGTGCCTCAGCCCCAGTAGCCACACAGGGCAGCATGTGCACAGCCCAGGACCCCACCCCCAAACCCCTGGCACAGCCCAGGGGTCTGGGGGCCATCACAGGATCTGGGCACAGGAAGAGTGCAAGTGGGTCCCCACCCAGCAGTGGGCAGGCAGTGTTGCTCATGCCAGGGTAGATGCCTGTGTTGCCCGCCTGGGGCCCTTCTGGGGGTCGACCCAGCCCTGTCTAGGCTGGGCCCAGGCTGCTGTGGATGGAGGGGGCAGCTGATGCCTAGGGGGTGGAGTCTAGAAATGAAGCACAGCAGAGAAAACATGACTGCTTTAATGCATTAGGCAAAGTTACATAAAATCAGAAATCTATGATCTGTCCCTGCTCCCAGCGGTAAAAAATGATTAGTCACCAGATGTGTAATCAGACCCAAATTCAAAGCCAACACTCATCTGTGGCCCGGCCTTGGGCTATTTTCCATTCTCTGTGCTGAACATTCGGTCCTAGAAATGGACAGAGGGGCCAGGAAAGGTGTGTCAGGTTACCCTCTGCAGGTCCATGCCACTGACAAGGCCCTCAGTGGGCCCTAGGATCTCTCGGGGCGGCACACCCAGGGTCCCACAGAAAGTGCCCACTCTTCCAACCTTGCCCCAGGGCACTCACCGCCAGCATCCGCTCCAGCTTCACGGCATCGGCAGCAAACTTCCGGATCCCATCCGAAAGCTTCTCCACGGCCATCTGGTCCTCATTGTGCAGCCAGCGGAAGGCCTTCTCGTCCAGGTGGATCTTCTCCAGGTCACTGGCCTGGGCTGGGGGTACAGGCGGCAGGGCCCTCCATATTTGCCCGCACCCGTGATCCCACCCAAGGCCCAGATTGAGCTGCCTTGTGCCCTCCCAGCCCTTGTATCCGCATGGCTCCTGGTGCAGGTGGGCCCCTGCAGCCTGGCTCAGCCCTGCAGCTGCCCCCCCTCCCAATCACCCACACCTCTGGTGACCTAGGTGCAGGCGCTGGGGCCTTACCAGCCTTGGCTGAGAGTGTAGGCACCAGCTTGCTGTTGTCCTTGAGCAGCTCCCCCAGGAGCTTGGGTGAGATGGTGAGGAAGTCACAGCCGGCCAGTGCCTTAATCTCGCCCGTGTTGCGGAAGGAGGCGCCCATGACAATGGTCTTGTAGCCAAACTTCTTATAGTAGTTGTAGATCTTGGTGACACTCTTCACTCCTGGAGGCCATGACCCAGGCAGTTACTGGGCACCCACCACCCACTGTTCTGCCCACCCAGACCTGCCCCGTGTCTCAAAGGGCTACTCACCAGGGTCCTCCTGAGGCTCATAGGATTTCTTGTCCGTGTTGGCCACATGCCAGTCGAGGATGCGCCCCACAAAGGGGGAGATGAGTGTCACGCCCGCCTCGGCGCAGGCCACAGCCTGGGCGAAGGAGAAGAGCAGCGTCATGTTGCAGTGGATGCCGTGTCGCTCCTCTAGCTCCCTGTGGAGATTTTTTTTATCAAACCCACATTTCCAAACAGAGGCAAGAGCGGTCCCCAGAGACAAGACACAGTGCTTGTCTCCAGCCAACACCAGCACTGGGGACCCCAGTCCCTCACGTCAGCACAGGACTGCCTGGGGTTGGACACCATGGAGCCATCTCTCTGACCACAGCGCTATCCTACTGTCTCACCTAGAGCCACAGCCTCCTGCCCACTCTCACCCTTCCCAGGCCACCCTGCAACAGCCCCATCTCCACCATGACATACTGGGGCTGAATCCTGACAGGGCAATGGCCATCCTGTCACGTGGCCGGGGCATGGGCTGTGACAGCTGAACCTCTGCTCAGGTCCCTCCTGCCACAAATTACCACCACGGGACAGTTTCAGAAGGGCCTCCATTGTGTGGCCATGTGGGGGTGGTCAAGAGCCCACACTCACACTGGGCATTGGCAGAAGGCACATCAGAGTGGGTAACAGATGACCCAGATATGTGCCCATGAGAAATGACACAACGTCCACACCAAAACTTGTACCTGAGCATCACAACTGCGTCACCCAAGAGCCCCAGAGGTGGGGACAGCCACGTGTCCACCCAGGGTGAAGGGACACAGACACAGAAAATGCAGTGTGTGGACAATGGAACATTTGCCTTGAAAGGAAGGCAGCCCTGACAACATGCCAAGGGAGGAGGCCACATGTTGTAGGGCTCCGCCTGGATTGTGTCTTCCAGAAAGTGACATGCAGAAACAGAGTGGAGGGTGGTCACCGGGTGGGAGTGGAGCAGACACAAGGTTCCTAGACACAGCTGTTCCCTCTGGGCTGCTGGTGAGACCACAGAGGGCCGATTCCAGTCCTCACAGCTCTCCCACATGGGGCGCATGTTGGCATAAAATGATCTGTCTTTACAACCCATGGGTGTGAGCATGCCTGATAAGGACGGGCGGGTGACATTCCTGTGGGTCTCATGGGTCACTTGTTTCTGAGGGTCACTGAGCAGGACCTTGGGATCCGGCCTTGGACACGTGGCTGTCAGCTGGTTCACCTGGACCACGGGCCCCACGCCCTGAAATGGGGAGACACTTACTTTCCAGCCTGAATTCCTTCCCAGGTGGACGACAACTTTATCAGAATCCGGTCCTTGCTGACCCCGACAGCCTTGTAGAGCTCGATGAGGTGCTTGGCTCGGGCCACCATGGCGTCCTTGTCAAAGGAGAGCCTGTAAGAGCCAGGGGGCTGCAGTGAGGGGACAAGCCAGCAGCGGGTGCCCTGGCTTGGAGCAACATAGAGCCCCACCTCCAGATCGCCTTCCTTCCTGGGGCTCACTGAGCCCAGCCGGAGCAGACTGCAACGCAGGGAGCAGGGAGCACTCACCCAGGACTGCGGGCCCAGCAGCCCCGCCCCCACCCCACCCTTACCTCGCATCTACTTCTGTGGACACACGGCCTGGAATCTTCTTTAGTATTTCTGCTCCAAACAGCACATAAAGTTTGTCAATAGCATTTTGAATCTGTTCCTCTTGTGACCTGAAATTCAAGGGGAAAATGGGTCAGTACTTGTTAGGTTAGTGCACAGGGCTCGACGAAACAAATTCTGTTGTTCCTTTGTGAGGATCCTTTCACTCCATCTTTCTTAAAAATGTTTTTTATCATGGTAAAGTATACAGAGCAGAAAATGGACCACCTGAACCACCTCTAACTGCACAGCTCAGAGCATTAAGCACGTTGGCTCACAGCGAGGTGCAGCCGTCACCACCTCCCCTTCCAGAACTGCCACCTTCCCCAACTCAATCCCTCCATCTTTGGGCAGGTGAGAAAATCATCTCTTTGGAGCTGCCTGGGCAGACGAGTAAAGTGCACACAGAAGGGTCTCAGGCCAGCATGTCATGGTCAACAGTGAGGCAGTTGGACCAGGGCGGAGGTCCTGTGAGTGCTGAAGGCACCCCCAACTCCAGGAGCACCGAGGCCTCACTGATACACGGGGGGGGGGTGCACGGTGGAAGGCGGGGCAGACGCCCACACACCACCCGAGTGTCCCAGCAGGGGCCACAGTTCCCTGAAGACACTGTTCTCAGCTGTGCATGACGACCCTGCTGAAAATGTGAAATGACACCTAGGAAAGGCAAATTTATGAAGACTGCCTCAGCGTGGTGGCCTGGAGGAGGGGGCAGGGACTGACCACAGGGGCAGCAGGGAACATCCTGGGACTGGATGGCAGCAATGGCTATGCCACAGCATAAACCTCCCCAAGAAACTGGACTGTGCAACTAAGACAGTGACTTTTACTCCAAGAAAGCTGTTACAGGACATCAACAAAAAAAGACATCTAATGACAGAAAGCAGGTCAGTGGCTGCCAGGGCTGGGCCCCTGGCAGGGAAGGGGAGCTTAGATGCTGCAGGTGCTCTGCACCCTGACTGCTTCTGTGCACAGGCTCCGAGCTGCACACTGGCTTCGTGGAAACACCACTTTGGCAAAGCTGATGAAAACACATTTAAAAGGCATGTCTCTTGAGCGCAAGACAGCTGAGAACTAACTCAGTGAGGGAGACGCATGGACTCGCCTGGGCCCACGGATGCCCCTCAGCCTGCAGCCTGCAGCTGTACCTTGTGTCCCCAGCAGCACTCACCCGCCCAGCTTCTGGCCGTAGGCGATCGCCTCCTCCACCAGCTCCTGGTAGGCGGGCATCTGCGCAGCTGCCAGGATCAGGGAGGGGTTGGTGGTGGCATCCTGTGGCTTGTACTCATCGATGGCTAGAGAGGTAATTTTGGAAAGCAGGAAAGTAAGTGGAGGCTTGCCTCCACCCTGAAATCTGTGACCCATCCCCTCTAAGCCCTAAACACGCAGAGTCCAGTGTTTTCCGAGTCGAGGTACAGCCACACTTCCCACACACGTCCCTCCCCACCCTGGAAGGCTGGCCACGGGGCAGCTGTTTGCACAAAGATAAAATCACCAACAAGACTAGCACCGGAGCCCTAGCTGGTTTGGCTCTGTGGTTAGAGCGTCAGCCACGGACTGAAGGGTCCCAGGTTCAATTCTGGCCAATGGCACGATGTGTCTCTCTCTCTTTGAAAAGCACTGGAAAAAATATCCTCGCGTGAGGATTTTTAAAAAACCCTAGCGCCAGAGACGGAGGGTGCCCCAGAGACAGGTGCCCTGCGAAGGCTGACTTCCAGTGTTGGGTGGGAGGGAGGCAGCTGGCAGAGTTCAGCAGAGGGTGTGCGCACCCTGCTTCCACACGGCGCCAGCGGCAGGGGCTGGACACGGTGATCGAAGAATGCTTTCTGTCTCTAAACCACTCTCTACCCAACACACAAGTTCTTGCTAGGTAGCCAAGCTAGGAATCCCAGGAGACCATGGGGCTTAACCCGGGGTCTTGCTGACGGGCCGTCTAAGGAGCACAGAGGAGTGCAGAGCAGCCAGAGGGCAAATTATTATTTTCAGAGAGTCCTTAATGACAAAACTATGGAGATGGACAGATTAGGGGCTGGCGGGAACAGGGAGGAGCGCTCAGGAGACGGGCAGCTGTGTCCTAACTGTCTGGGGAACACATAACCCTATGGTGCTGGCGCCAAGTTCCTGGTTCTGCTATCACACCCCAGCCACCTAGGATGTGACCACTGCGGGGAGCTGGCCAAGGACTCACGGGGCTCAAGGGGCTGGTTTTGCAACTTCCTGTCTGTTTCAAAGCAGCAGGTTAAGAAGAAGTGCTCTGGAGTGGTGCTGTGCAGGTGCAAACACCCTCAGCCGAGGCACCGGGGACAGTGCCTTTCCTCCTAGTTGTGCCCCGATGGAGCTGACGTTTAGCAAAATTAAAAGACCCATCTGGGATTCAACAGATGGGCTTCAGGTCCAGGGACCCTCAAAGTAAATGCAAAATTGGGAGGGGCCCTGCTCTAGGCAGAGTGTCCAAGGCTTTGATTATATTTGCAGAGGCCTACAACCCCCCCAAAGGTAAGGACCTTCACTTCATCAAAAGACGAGTCTGGCCGGTGTGGCTCAGGGGTTAGCGTCCTCCCCAGCACCGAAATCGGAGGCTCAGCTCCCCGCAGGGCACTTGCCTGGGGTGCGGGCTCGATCCCTGGGGGCCTGCGCAGGAGGCCGCCAATCCATGTTGCTCTCTCATCGATGTTTCTCTCTCTCCCTCTCTCTCTAAAAAAATAAAAGTAAAATAACCACAAAACCGAAGGCCCACAACTGCCTGCCAGCATTTATGGGTATACAGTACCACCTAATGGATTCTTATAGAGTTAATATTCATTCAAAAGTAAAAAATGTCAGTGTTTGGGTTTAGATATTTCTAAAAAGAAAAGAGGAAGTGGGGGGAGGCAAGCATTCCCCAGGCGGAGGAACAGACCCGGCGGCGGGAAGCAGCCCAGACCCGGGAGAGGCGGGGCTCGAGGTCTGCGGGGCGGGGTGCGGAGGAGACCCCGACTCCGCGGGGGGCAGGCGCCGCTGGGAAGCCCCGGCCGTCGGGGGTGCCGTCGGGGGTGCCGTCCCCCCGGGCGAGCCTCGGGCCGGCCCCCAGGGGGCGGGCGGGCGCCTTACTCGGCCCGCAGGGCTCTGCCGGCCACGAACTGCTCCCCAAACGCGCTTACTCACGGCCAGCAACGCGGACGACGCCCGTTTCTCAAGTCACCATGAGACAGCACAAGGGCGGGGCGTCCCCCGCGAACCCCGCTCTTCCCGCGGGGGCGGGGCTGAGGGTGCACCGCGGGCCCCGAGCCCGTCCTCGCGACGAGCGGTTCGGACCAGGAGGGGGGGCGTCACCCCGACCCTCCGCCTCCCCGTCAGCGCCCGGCTCCGGCCTCGCAGCCTCCCGCCCCGCCCCCGCCCCGGGCGGTCTCGCGGCCGCCACCTGCCCCACCCGCACCCCCACCCGCACCCTCACCCCACCCCCACCCCCGGGCAGGGCGCGGGGCGCGGGGCGTGCGACAGGCGGCGTCAGAGCGGGTTCGGGTCGTTCTGGGCCCGGCCCCAAGTCGCGTCCTGCTCAGCGGTCAGCACTCGCTGGACAGAACCGCCCGGTGCAGCCTCGGCCGCGGGACCGGCTGCGGGTCCGCCTCGGACCCTCCCCGCCCCGGAGCCCTCAGGGCCCGACCCGCGGGCGGCGCGCACGGGCGGCGGGGGCGCCCTCGGGGCGGGCGGGGCTCGCGCTCTGCGCCCCGCTCCCGGCCGCCGCCCTCCCGCCCTCTGGCCCGGCCGCCCCGGGCCCCCGTGTCCCCCCCGTGTCCCCCCCGTGTCCCCCCGGGAGCGGGGCAGCCGGACGGCGGGGCCCGGAGCTCGGCAGCGGGGCTCCCCCTCGGCGCCCGCGCACCGCACGGCCCCGCCCGCGCCCGCGCCCGCGCCCGCGCCCGCGCCCGCGCCGCACCGTGGAAGTCGCCCGTGTCGGCCACCACGGTGGTGACCCGCTTGAGCTGGTCCAGCGCGCTCTCCATCCTCTGCCGCTTCACCGGGGAGCCCGACATGGCGCGGCGGCTGCGGCGGCGAGGCCCACAATGCCCCGGGCGCAGGCCCCGCCCCCCGCCGCCGGCCAATCCGAGGACGAGGCCCCGCCCCCTGGAAGCCCCGCCCCGTCCGGAGGCCCCGCCCCGCCCGGCGGCCCTGCTGCGGGGTCCGGTAGGGATCCGGGTCGGCTCGGGGTCGGGGTCGGGGTCGGCTCGGGGTGGGCTCGGGGTCGGGGTCGGCTCGGGGTCGGGTCGGGGTCGGGGTCGGGGTCGGGTCGGGGTCGGGTCGGCTCGGGGTCGGCTCGGGGTCGGGGTCGGGTCGCGGTCGGGGTCGGCTCGGGGTGGGCTCGGGGTCGGGTCGGGGTCGCGGTCGGGGTCGGGTCGGGGTCGGGGTCGGGTCGGCTCGGGGTCGGCTCGGGGTCGGGGTCGGCTCGGGGTCGGGTCGGGGTCGGGTCGGCTCGGGGTCGGATCGGGGTCGGGGTCGGGGTCGGCTCGGGGTCGGGGTCGGGTCGGGGTCGGGTCGGGGTCGGGTCGGCTCGGGGTCGGCTCGGGGTCGGGTCGGGGTCGGGTCGGGGTCGGGGTCGGGGTCGGGTCGGGGTCGGGTCGGGGTCGGGGTCGGGTCGGCTCGGGGTCGGCTCGGGGTCGGGGTCGGCTCGGGGTCGGCTCGGGGTCGGGTCGGGGTCGCGGTCGGGGTCGGGTCGGGGTCGGGGTCGGGTCGGATCGGGGTCGGGGTCGGCTCGGGGTCGGGTCGGGGTCGGGTCGGCTCGGGGTCGGCTCGGGGTCGGGGTCCCGGCCCCGCGCGGTCGCGGGTGAGACGCGCGCACGACGCCTGGAGAAGAGCGGGCGGCCGGCCCGGCGCAGTCTCCCGCCGCCCTCGGGGCCCCGCTTCCCGCCCCTGGGGGAGCCGCCCTCGGGGCCCCGCGCCCTGCTCCCCTCCGCCTGGCCGCCCCCTGGGCCCAGACGTGCTCCCACTTCCCGAAGGCGGGGCGGCGGGAGACCAGGCCTGTGGTTTCGGGGTCACCTGCGGACCCAGAGCCACGGGGACCCCCCGCCCGGGGTGCTGGGCCCCGCCCTCTGAGCAGCACCGGGCCCGGGTCCGCGTCTGGCGAGAACGTTCCCGGGGGCGGGGGGGTGGGGGGGCGCTGACCCCGGTCAGCGGGGAGCCGAGGGAGGGGCCGGGGGGGGGGGGCTCGCGGGCCTGGGGCTGGCCTGTGGGACCCCGGCGCCCGCCTCCCTGGGCAGCTGGGGGGCAGAGGGTGAGACTGCGCAGGCTTCTCCGCACTTTGGGGGTTCACTGTGAGGGGAGCAGGGCCCTGGTGTGGGGAGAAATGACCAGTGTTTGTGGCTCGCAGCAGGAGAAGGGCCGGCTCAGCCCGGCCCTGGTGGACGGGGGCTGGGGCCCAGGGCACTCTCCCAAGGGTGGCCTTTGTCACCCGCCAGGATGTCAGTATGTCAGGGACGAGCGGCTGACCTGGGCACAGACGGGGCAGGAGGGCAGACTGGCACAGAGGCCCTGCTGGCCGCTCCCCTTTTTCAGGGTGTCTGAGGAAGCAAGTCCAGGAGCTGAGAGGGGAGGACTGGGGGGCAGGAGGGACAGGGTGTGAGGCCAGCACCCAGGGGAGGGCCGGGGAGGGCCAGTGAGATTCGGCCGACCTGGGTGTGGCCTGTGGGTTTAGCCACCTGTTCCTCCTGCTCCTCTGGCCGGTGTGGGAAGGGTGATGGGGTTTGGGCCCCGGCAGGTGCCCGGACAGAGGCCACCAGCTGAGGCAGGGAGCGGAGCTGGGCCCGGGCAGCAGGCCTGGGGAAGGTGTTGGGTGGGGTGGTTGAGTCAGGCGGACAAGCACAGGACAAAGGTCTCCAAGGGCCCAGTGTGGGAACCCCACCCACAGCCTGCGCTCCGCCCACAGACCATGTGGGTTTAAAGGCTCAGTCAGGCCCTGCTGGTGTGGTTCAGTTGGCTGAGCGTCACCCCGGGCACCAAAAGGTCACTGGTTCAATCCCAGGTCGGGGCGCAGGCCTGGGTTGCAGGCTCCATCCCCAGTCAGGGGCGTGCAGGAGGCAGGCGATCAGTGACTCATCATTGATGTTTCTCTCCCTCTCCCTTCCTCTCTCTGAAATCAGTAAAGACATATTAACAGCCTCAAAATACAAAGGAACCCCACGGTCTGGGAAAACATATTTGCCAAGGATGCACCTGATAAGGGGCTAATTTCCAAAGTACACAAAGAACTCATAGCACTCAGCAGGAGGAAGACAAACCACCCAGTTAAGAAATGGGCAAAGGGCCTGAATAGACACTTCTCCAAAGGGGACATACGGATGGCCAAGAGACACATGAGAAAATGCTCAGTGTCGCTAATCATCAGAGATGCAAATTAAAACCACAATCAGGTGTCACCTCACACCTGTCAGAGTGGCTCCATCAACAAATCAACAAACGCCATGTGCTGGCGAGGGTGTGGGGAAAGGGGACCCTGGGGCACTGCTGGTGGGAATGCAGACTGGGGCAGCCACTATGGAAAACAGTATGGGGGGGTCCTCAAAAAATTAAAAATGGAGCTGCCTTTTGACCCAGTGATTCCACTCCTAGGAATGTATCCTAAAATCCTGAAACAGTAATCAGAAAGAATATATGTTCATAGCAGCACAGCTTACAGTAGCTAAGATCTGGAAACAGCCAAGTGCCCATCAGCAGACGAGTGGATGAAAAGCTGTGGGACATTCACACCATGGACACTACGCAGCTGTAAAGGAGGATCTCGTGCCCTTTGGGACAGCATGGAGGGACCTGGAGAACATTATGCTGAGTGAGATAAGCCAGGCAGAGGAAGACAAACATCACATGATCTCGCTTATACGTGGAATATGAAGAACTTAATAAGCTGATGAACAGAATAGATTCAACGAATGTCAGAGGGAGGGAGGAGGGCGGGTGGCTGGAGGGGGAGAGAGTAACCAAAGAACTAATATGCAGAGATGCACAACCCAGGACACGACAATGGTGGGGAGAGGGACTGGGGAGGCGGATGGGACGGGGTGGAACGGGTAACTGGGGAGAAAAAGGGACATCTGTAATGTTTTAAAATAAAAAAAATAGTAAAGAAAAAGGCCATACAGGCCTGGCCTGGTCATTTTGGGAAAGTTGCCGCCTCCATCTGTGGACAGCTGTAGATTCAGGTCACCAGACCACGTGCAGCTCCCAGGGGGGTTTGGTGCCCTCCTGGGGTGTGACACGAACATCCTAGAGTCTGCTCCCTGGGGTTCAGCAGCACATGGCACGACGTCCACAGAACCTGGCGGGGCCCTTCCAGCAGGCCAGAGAGAGTCTGTTTGGAGGTGGCCTTTCTTTTTGTTTATTTTTTAATGCCCACCCTAGGGTATTGTTTCCATTGCTTTTCAGAGAGAGTGGAAGGGAAGGAGAGAGGGAGAAACATCAATGTGAGTGAGAGACATCGGTTGGCTGCCTCCCGAACAGGCCCCAACCGGGGGCCAGGGATCGAGCCTGCAACTGAGGTACATGTCCTTGGCCAAAATCACACCTGGGACCCTTCAGTCCTCTGACCGGCGCTCTAACCACTGAGACAAACCGGCCAGGGTTGGAGGTGTCCTTTCCAGTAAATAATAACAAATCAGTCATCTAGTAAGTAGACTGGTTTCCCGAGTTCCGTGAGCTGTTCTAGCAAATTAATCCAACTGAGGAGGGGGTCACAGGAACCTCCGATTTATAGCTGGTTGGTCAGAAGCACAATCACAACCTGGGCTTGCGATTGGCATCTGGGGGTGGGGGTGGGGGGCAGTATCAGGTACCAGGCCCCTAACCTGCGGGATCCGATGCTGTTTCGCGGTCGGCCGACAGTGTCAGAGTTGAGGTGGATTGTAGGAAACCCAGCTGGCGTCACAGAATTACTCAGTGTGGGGGAGACCCACACACATTGAAATGCGGTGCAGAGTTGTGGCCCACACAATAGAGTCTCACTCAGCCTTAGAAAGGAAGGACAGCCCTGGCCCGTGTGGCCCAGTGGTTAGAGCACCAGCCCAAGGACTGAAGGGTCCTGTGTTCGAATCCAGGCAAGGGCAGGTACCTCGGCTGTGGGCTCGATCCCCAGCCCCTGGACAGGCACGTGCGGGAGGCAAGCAACTGATGTGTCTCTCTCACATCGATGTTTCTCTCTCTCTCTCCCCCTTCCACTCTCTTTGAAAAGCAACGGAAACAATATCCTCGGGTGGGGATTAAACATAAATAAAGAAATAAAATGTCCTGTTTAGAGACACACATGGCAGCTGGGAGTAGCACCTGGGGAGAAACACACAGGTTGTAAAACGTGAATGGGCTCGTCGGAAGGATAAATCCCAAATTTGGAGCAGCAGGTGCTTTTGGGGAGTCGGCAGGAGTCCCAGAGCTCGGTTTTGTAGGTTGGAGGGTGAGTGTTTGGTTGTTTACAGACCTGTCCTGACCCTTTTCCTTCTCTCCCCTTCCTGACTTAGCTATTCACCCCCTTTGGGATCCTTTCCCTGCACCTAAATGACTCCTCAAAGGCTTTCGTGTGCACGAGTTCTTGTAGAATGTATGTTGTTCCTAATATTTGACATTGCTTATAAAATATGTTTTATAGATTTCAGAGAGAGGGGGAGACAAACAGCAATGATGAGAGAGTCATTGCCTCCTGCATGCCCCCATTGGGGATCGAGCCTGCGACCCAGGCCTGTGCCCTGACCGGGAATTGAACCCGTCACCTCCTCCTGGGTCCTAGGTTGACGCTCCACCACTGGGCCACACCAGCCGGGTGCAAAAGCAAACATTTAAACACATTCACTCATTCCTTTTACAAGAATGGTGACAGGCCATTGCACAAAGCCACCTACGCCACAGCGGGCCGCTGACCACGGACCAGGAAACACTCCAGGAAGAAGGGTTGCCAATGCCCTCTGGTTTCCGGACCGTCCTCAAAGTGGCCCAAGGCCTGTGGGTAGAGAGCTCAACCGGCCCAGTGACTCAACTCACTTCCGACCCTGAGGTGCCCACCAGCCTGAGCAAATTGTCTGGAATTGGCCCAGCTCTACTCCAGCCTCCCAAAGACCTGCTGAGTCCAGACCCCAAAGCCCTGCACACCCAGCCTTGCCTGCCCACCCCTCGGGCCCCTCTAAGACCCTCAAGGGAGGTGAGCCCACGTAGCTTGAGCAGCAAGTCACTGGTGGCATTTTGGAGACGCAGCATTCCACACATAACGAGCATGTTTCTCTCTTTTTTAAAAATATGTTTTTATTGATTTCGGAGAGAGGAAGGGAGAGAAAGAGAGAAACATCAATGATGAGAGTCATTGATTGGCTGCCTCCTGCGCGCCCCCGAACCCCGGCCTGTGCTCTGACCGGGAATCAAAACTCGACCCTCAACTGCTGAGCCATGCTGGCTGGGCTGAAAAATGTTTTCTGTGTGTTTTTCTAAAATATATCTTTATTGATTTCAGAGAGAGGAAAGGAGAGGGGGAGAGAGAGAGAGAAACATCCATGATGAGAGTCATTGATCGAGCCCACAACCCGGGCCTGTGCCCTGACCGGGAATCGAACCCCGATCGCCTGGATC
Source organism: Miniopterus natalensis (assembly GCF_054644295.1). Taxonomy (NCBI): domain Eukaryota; kingdom Metazoa; phylum Chordata; class Mammalia; order Chiroptera; family Miniopteridae; genus Miniopterus; species Miniopterus natalensis. The sequence goes on from NC_142091.1 coordinate 77,795,625, forward strand.
CTAGGTCGACGCTCAACCGCTGAGCCACGCCCGGCCGGGCTGAAAAATGTTTTTAAAAAGAAGAAAAGGAAAGGTCTTGCTGAACAGCGTGGGCAGCCCCTGTTGCCTCTGGGCCAGCCGGGGTGGGCGGGGGGCCAGGGCCGCTGTGGGGAGGGGAGGGGCGGCATTAGAGCCAGGCCGGTGGGGGCCACAAAGACACGCCTGTCCCCGAGACAGAGACGGGCCTTGTTCCCGGGACATTTGCTGAGCACAGCTAGGCACCGAGTGGGTACTGGATGGGCAGCTCCACCCTCACCCGGGGTGCGGACCCCCATCTGCCCAGGGTCAGCCCCCCTGCAGCCCCGCCCCCCCTGGGGCTGGCCCCGCCAGACCTTCCCTCTTCTCTGCTGACCGGTCCACACTGGGAGGCAGGGAGGTGGGTGGCTGGGAACGCGAATCAGGCCAAACTGCACCTGAGCCCGGGAGGCAGGTGCAGGTTCTAAGGCTCGGGAGAGCTGAGCAACCCAGGCCAGAGGCAGTGTCCCCAAAGCCCAGACCACGCTGGTGACGGGGAGCCCTGCTGCGTACAGCTGGGTGGGAGGCTGGACGGGGGCCGTGCCCCCAGCCTCCCGTTCTAGTTTGGGCATCCCGGGGCAGCAGAGGCCCCGCTGGGAGCAGGTGGAGCCAGGGCTGTCCATCCCCGCTCTGAGGGAGGAGCTCAGCCTAGGAGGGCGGGTGGGGTGGTCTGCTTGGGGCACCTGTAACCGCTGGTGGTTCTGGACTAGTGGGCTCTGTGGGTTTCCAGGGGGAGGAACACTGCCCCACCCTCCCCTTCTCCTCTGGGGGCCCATCTCCCTGTCCGCAGGGTCCTGCCCAGGCCAGGAAGGGCAGAACTTATTTTCTGGCCTGGAGGTGGGGGGGGGCTCCTTTCTTTCCTGGGGAGATGGGGCTGTGGTGGTCAAGTTCCAGATGGCACCAGACAGCCCCAGCTCCCCTTGACCGAGCCCTGCTGGACAGACTTGGTCCAGTGTGGCCTGTCCAGACCTGGGGACTGGTCCTGTCTTGATGATCCACCAGCCAAGGGACAGCCCTCCCAGCTCAGCCCTGCCAGGCCCAACCTGCCCTTCGCATCCGAGTTCCCTGCGGTCACCTTGCCCATCAGGCAGAGGCCCCAAGACTGGGAGCTTTGGACACCCTGACCCAGGGTTGGTCCACTGGCTCCTTTGGGACCACGCAGGTCAAGACGCGCGGGAACCAGACAGGTGCTGGGGCGCCCCCGGGGCAGCGACGCGCCGAAGCATAGAGTCGTCAGCAGAGGGCGTCAGCGGCCTCCTCCTGGGGTGGGGCCCTGGCCGGTGGTCAGGGCCTCAAGGTGCAGAGCGCAGCCCTCTGCGGGCTCAGGGACACCCGCTGCTGCACCGAGGCCACCCCAGCTGACCCTGAGCCCGTCCAGCCAGCCCCACACCCCCTTGCCGGCCCCTCCCTGCCCCTGCCCCTCCTCTCCTAATCGGGTTCTGGCCTCGCTTCTCTGACTCACGGCCCCTCCCCACCCACCTGGCTCCTCACCACTCCCAATCGTCTTGGGTGACAGTCTTGGGGCCGCCTGGGCAGGGCCCTCTTAGCCCCTCGCCTCCCAGGAAAGTCCCTGTGTGCCCTCTGGGACAGGTGTGAAGGGGAGGGTTTCCTATGCCCCCCAGGCTGGGCCAGGGGTGAGCAACCTTATTTGGGGACCTCCACTGCCCGGCCTGGCCACAGCCTGCCCCTGCCCCCTCCCTCTTACAGGTGCAGCTTCGCAGGACCCACAGTGACCCCATCCCCGCCCCCAGGGAGACAGACTCGGGGCTGGAAACAATTGGTTTAATGTCAGGGCCTCTGAGCTTGGCGACCTCTCAGCTCTGGGGTGTGACCCACAGAGTGCAGGGCTCCAAGGCTCCCCAGGCCCTCTGTACAGCATGCAGGGCGAGGCTGGTCCAAGACTTGGCCAGAGAAATTTCCTGTCTCGGTCTCTGTGTCAGGGATGGGGTGGGGTGGGGGGCAGTGGGGGTGGGGTGGGGTGTCCAAGGCCAGTGCTTGGGTGAGTCCAGTCCACACTTGCTCCTTGAAAAGGTGCAGGGAATACAGCACCCCCACCCCACCCCTGGGGAGCAGTGCACAGGGTGGGTGCTGCGGGCACTATCTGGGGCAAGGCTCCCCAGCCTGGTCGGCTTAGAGCCCAGGGCTGCTGGGCGGGGGGGGGGGGGGGGGGGCGCTGCCCTTCTGGCCCACAGCCAGCCGGGGGTGGGGGTTACAGAGGGGCACCGGTGCACGTGGAGGTGAGCAGTCATCAGGGTGGGGCAGGGGCAGAGTCGCAAGTGCAGGGACCCCCGTGTGGGGGGAGGAGGCCAGAGGAAAGGGGCTTTCTGTGGCCTGGGGAGGTGTGGGGGGAGCTGGGAAGGGGGTTGGGCTGGGTCCTTCCGCTCTGGCCTCAGGGGGCAGGTGGGTGAGGGGCTGGCACCTCCAGGCGGCAAGTTTGGCTGAGGTGGGCCTCGGGGCGGGCGAGTGTGGGTCGGGGCGTCGCTCAGCCTGAGGACGGGCCACGTGCCATGAGGCAGGTGAGCTGCCCCCGGCCGGGTGCAGGGCCGGCGGCCAGTACCACACTCCCTCCGCGTCCATGGTACAAAATACATACACATACAAAAATAATACTCCGTGCCCTGGGGCGGGCCGCCCGCAGTGCTCTGCCCAGCAGCGTGCCCGGCGCCCGCACAGCCGGGTCTAGCTGTCGTCTTCCATCCGCCTCTGGAACTTGCTCATGAGCTCCTCCAGCTCCGACCCGCCTTGCTGCTTCTAGGGGCAGGAATGGGGCGGCCTCAGGCTAGGGACCCCGCAGGTCGTGGGGGAAGCAGGCGGGGGCGCCCAGGGCGCGGGCTCACCTCCAGGAAGGCCTTCTGCACGGTGAGCTGGCTGTACACGCGGATGCCCTCCTCCCCGCACACCTTCTTCAGCTCCTCTTTGTTCAGGGAGAAGAGCTGGGGGCCCGTCAGGATGCCCAGGTTGTCCACGATCCTGCGGGACGGGCGGTGGGGACGGGGCGGGCGTGAAGGCGGGCGTGGCCGGGCCGTGGCGGCCTCGCCCACACCTGCCCACGCCTGCCCATGCCTGCCCACGCCTGCCCACACCTGCCCGCCGCTCACCGCGCGCTGAAGGCCTTGGCTTCCAGCCAGGCGCGGACCTCGAGGGGGCCCGACTCGTAGGTGAGCGGCAGGCTCACGGGCTGGCTGCGCTCCACGCGGAAGTGGCGCTGGGGCTGTGCCTTGATGTGGCTGATCTTCTTGATGAGCTCGTCGTTGACCTCGTCCATGTGGTGGATCATCTCTGCGGGGCCAGCGGCTCAGCCCCGCGGCCCCGGCTCCCCTCCCCTGCCCCAGGCGGCGCTGACCCCCAGCCCCTTCCCCTCTCACCGTCTTTGTTTCCAGCAAAGCTTGGCAGCAGCTTGTGGGTCGGGCTGGCAGGACCCCAGTATTTCAGACCGGCCTGCGGGTGGGGGGAAGGGGCGGGGGGTGCAGCCCATCAGGGTCACTCACCTTCCCTTCCACCAGGGCTGGCGCAGGGGGCGTGTGAGGAACCCCTCCCCCATTTCCTCCCCAGGACCTGCCCAGGCCCCCGACTGGCCCGGGGGCCAGAGCCTGGGAGCCCCTGCAGCGAGGCCTCCAGGCTCAGGGTGGGTTTTTCCCTGCGACCAGGGGCACCTGCCGCTCCGCCCAGCCTGTAGTGGGACAGAGCAGAGCCGTGGCCCCCCTTCACCTGCTCACTCCCCTCACCTGCTCGTGGGGGGCGCCCACGTCCTCAGGCCTGATCTCATCCAGGATGTTGTGGGGCACGTAGCCAGCCTGGCCGCTGCGGCTCCGAAGCTTCCACCACTGGTGGCCATCTTCCAGCACCTGTAGATGTCACACCGCCATGGTCACCCCCCCCAAGTGCCCACCTGCCCTCTGGCCACGGGCACCCGAGTGGAGTGCTGGGACCACTGCATCAGCCCCTCTGTACAGATGGTCCAGAGACAGCTCTGGCATCTCTCCCTGAGCCCCCCGCCCAAGGCCTATGGGGACCGTCACAACCCCCTCCAGGTGCCCGGGCCCTGTGTGACCTTCCATCCCACCTACAGGGGCCACCCCCATCCCCCAGCTGCATCCTGAGCAAGGTGCCTCCAGCCTGGCTGTAGATATAGATCACCCACCTCAGCTCGCTCCACTTTCCCCCCAAGTGGGTGACCTAGATTTGGGGTTGGCACCAAACCCAGATGGTGCCTTCAGAGGGCTCCAGGGGTCAGCATGAATGACAAGCCCCTGCTGGCTGGGAGGGTCCCCCTCTGAGACCTCCAAGGGAGGGGGTCCCTCATTCAATATTTGCTGGGGGGGGGGGCAGGCTGGCTATGGATCCAGATTAGAGCCCAGGGTTAGGGCCCTGGGGAAAGGGTTGGCAGACAAGCCAGGTCCCAGGGCTATGAACCTGCCCCCCCCACTCCCCCTGCCCCTGCCCCCCTGGGCAGTCCCCTCCCGCAGGTCCTCACTCACCTCCAGGACTTCATCCTTGAGCACGGACAGCTCATTGGCATTTCGGGCTGTGAAGTCGTAGAGGACCTTGACGTACTTGGCCATGGCTGGTGTGGGTTCGTAGCCCCTGCGTGGAACAGGAGGGGCTGAGGCCCAGGCTTGGCCGGGTCTCCTCCTGGGCCTGGGGCTGGGATGCGGGGAGCAGGGAAGCAGCTTCCTGGTGCGTGGCTGCCTCCTGTTCTGCTCTCTGAGGTTGCAGGGAGAGAGCTTCAGCGTGTCAGCTGGGAATGGAAACTGTGACAGCCCCAGAGCGGCCGGGGCCCCTACACAGAGGTGGGGGCGAGGGGGAGGCAGTGGAGGCTGGCGGGACCCGGGTGCCTTGGGCCAGCCCAAGACCAGCCCCAGCCCAAGCCACCTCAGGGGTCTCCAGGCCCAGCCCCTGAGGGAAACCAGAGCCAGGCATGTACCCAAGAGATGACAAGGTCACAGCCATCCCTGGAAAGCTGCTGACCAAGGAGGGAGGGCTGGGCATGTTCAGAGCCGCGGCCCCTCTGAGCAGGACAGACAGGGCCTGAGCACCAGGTGGAGGACTGCCTGGCGGCTGCAGGGGCATGGGGTGGGTGGGGTGGGTCGGGGGTGGGAGGGCGCTCTGGCTGGATGTGTCCTGACCTCAGCACTGAGCAGGCCTGTGGCTGTCGCCCAGCCCAGCCCACCCCTCCTGGTCCATCTTGGCCTCTGACCATCAGGGTCCCTGCCTCATGCAGGTGCAGGCCTCAGGACGCCGGGGAGGGGAGGGGTCTGAGGCTGGAGGGCCCCTTGGAGCCTTGGGGGCGAGGGGGGCTGTCAGGATCAGCCAGGGTGGACCCACCAGGTCAACGGATGAAAATGTTTCTTAAAGGGGGGCCTGGGCCAGGGAACGTGGGTACCAGGCTGGTGATGCGGGGCAAAGGGAGGGCACACTTGTTACAACACGGATTTGGGGCCCCTCCCTTCCTGAAACCGAATCCTGGGGCCTGGCCGGGTAGCAAGCTCCCCAGGCCTGTCCTGGGCCAGGAGTGAGAAGAGGCCCTGGGTCTGTGGGATGTGGTTTTTGGAGGGGTGTGTGTGTGTGTGTGTTGGGGGGGGTATGGAGGAGAGAGCCTGTTCCAGCCAGACCCTCCATCTCCTCCAGCCCTGAGACTGGGCCTCAATCAGTCCCAACAGGGTGACGGGCTTTGGTAAAACCACTTGAGCTCAGGGGTTCGGCAGATTTCTACCCGCGGCTCTGAAGCACACACGTGGAGACAGAAGAAGAGACGGTGCTTTTGCCATTTTCCCTTAAACTGTGTGTCATCAGGTCAGAATGGAAACCTGGCTCCAGGTGGGAAGCGCGTCTGAACCCCCAGCCAGGTGTTTGCCGCCACCTGGTGGCAGCGTCCCCAGAGCCTGTTTTCGAGACCGTGAGGCTCCTCACCCGGGGGCTTACCTGTGAGCCTGCGGGGAGCTGACTGGGGGGAGGACGTCCCCAGGGGGCGGGGGCTCAGACGCGACGCTGTGCCTCGGGGAGTTTCGAAAGGATGGTCGGTTTGCTGGGGTCGGCTGCGGGGAAAACGGGCCACCTGGGCTTGGTGTGGGAAGGGGGTCAGGCCCGGAGGGTGGGGAGGACAGCTGCCGCCCTGAGGGTAGCGGGTGGGGGTGGGCTGAGGAGGCGAGGGGGCCGCCAACGTCCCACAGGGTGGGGCTCTGACCTCGTCACCAGGGGCGGAGGCCAGTCCCTCCACTTCCCAGGGAGCCTCCTGCAGCACGTCCAGGGGTGGCTCCCAGCCACTGTGGAACTTGGGCACATAGAGGAGCATCTGTGGCTCCCGAGGCCACTCGGAGCTGAGGGAGGGGGCGATCGGGGGTGAGCCATGCCCACCCACCAGAACCCGCACCACCCAGAACCTCCAGACCCACCCTGGTCTGCGCCCCCTCCCCTGCTCCTCCCTGCCCGGTACGTACCGGGGGCGTGTCCAGGTCTCCCCCAGCAAATCCCACAGTGCCATCTCCTTGGGGACTAGGTGGCCCCGCAGGAAGCCCACGGCGTCTCGGGAGAGCAGGGGAGTGATGGCGGAACGTGCGATGTCCGGGCCACCACAGGTGCTGACGATCTGGGGCACAACCCAGTTCAGGGGCATCACAGCCTGCGGACCCCGCCCCGCCCACCCCACCCCACCCTGGAGCATCACAGGCCAGCCCACTGCGCCCACCGCTCAGAGGGCACTTGCGTCCCCCACCCTCAGCCAGGGGCCTGCCTGGCCACTGCCCACCCCGTGCCTGCCCACCCCGCCCTGCCCCAGGCACCAGCTCCAGAGGCCCGAAGAGGAAATGCACGAGCTCGGCCGCGCTGGGGTTCTGGATGTGCTTCTGCAGCTTGGCCTGGGGGGGGGATGCCAGTGAGCAAATGGCCGATACACCGGCCGGAGGACCGGTGGGGACAAATGGGGGCACTGACCCGGGGCCCTCCACCCTCAATATCAGCCCAGAGGGCGGGCTGCTGGACTCACAAGCAGGTTGATGGCCAGCTTGATTTTCTGGAAACAGTCAACAAACTCGGCCTCGGATGGGGGCCGTGCCCGCAGCGTGAGGACACCCTCTGCAACGAGGGGCGGGGGCGTGAGCCTGGCGGGCCCAGGGGGTCGCTGCGCCCCGTGGGTCTCCCCAGAGTCTGGGGCAGTCCACGGCCTCCGCGTCTCCCCCGGCCCCAGGCCCCAGCACCTGCCGGCCCCTTCTTTCCCTTCCTCTTCCCCTTCTTGCGCTGGTTCAGCTGCTTGAACGCCTCAGCCGCCTTCTGCAGCCGGGCCACGAACCATTCAATGTCGTCCAGGGCGCAGTTGAGGATTTGCTGCGGTCAGGGCAGGGGCAGGGGTCAGCCAGGCGCCACCCCCGCGGCAGGGACAGCCACGCCCGCTGCCTCCCGGCCCCGGCCTGGGGGAGAGGTGGGCGTAGGCCGGGGGGGGGGGGGGGCGCCATCAGGCCCCAGACCCACCGTCTCTTTCTCTATCTTCTGCGCCAGCACGGCCCGCGGGGCCTCCTCATCCAGCGACCCCTGAGAGCGGAACCCTGGGTGGGGGAGCAGAGCTGCTGCTGACTGGGCCCCCACGGGCCACACAGCCCCGGCAGCCCCCAGCCCAGCCCCGCGGCCCACCTGGCTCGCCGGGCGGCACCGGCAGGCCTACTCGGTTCTTGGGGGGCGAGGAGTTCTGGGCGTAGGGCTGGAAGGGCACGGGGGCCGGGCCCTGGCGAGGAGGCAGCACCGATTGCCGCTGCCGGAGCTTCTCCTGGTGGCCCCTGGAGGCGGGACAGAGCCGCTCAGCCCGCCAGGCCCTCCTGGGGGGGCCCCTCCCTGCCCCCTCCCGGCCGCGCCTACTTCAGGGTCTGGGGCCGCATCTTCTTTCCCAGGCGGCAGTCGGCCAGGGCGCTCTCGATGTCCTCGTGCACCAGCTCCGCCTGTGGGCACCGGGCGTCAGGCGGGCTCTGGGCCGGCGCCCGCCCCGCCGGCAGCCCCTGCTCACCTCCACCTCATCGCAGTTGAAGAAGTGGATGTCGGGCTTGTTCTGCTCCGAGTCCTGGCACACGAGCAGCAGCACCGACGGGTAGCGCAGCTGGTTCAGCACCGTCTGGCTGTGCCGCACCGTGGGCAGCGGGAAGTTCTCCAGCTCCTCCTGCGGGACAGGGGCTCGGACGCGGCTCGCACAGCTCGGCCACACAGCGCAGGCGCGCGTCCCAGGCGTGCATCGAACACAGGCCCGGACACGGACGTGGGCTCACTGCCACGGATGTGGGCTGGGCCCAAGGAACACAGAGCGCCTCGGGCATGGGCGTGACTTACGGGCCCGGCACACGGGACCGTGCCACGGAGACAGGCACAAGCCTAACTCGCAGGCACAGGAAAGGGATGTGGCCCAGAGGTGAACACAGACATGGACCCCAAGGGGCAGTGGCCAGGGATGTTTCGCACAGGCCCCCGGAGCCAGCCAGGCCCTCCCGGCACCGTGGGCGTGCAGGCCCCGGCGGAGGCGGAGGCCGCCCTGTGCGACTCTCCCCCGGGCAGAGCTCCCTGCCAGCCTGCCCTTCACCTTCGTCCTGATCCCGCCCCACAGGGAGGCCCAGCTGTACATCCGGCTGGTCCCCCTGCCGGCGGAGGGACAGGTGGAACCCTCCCTGGCCCTGCGGCTGCCCCACCTGGGACTCCATGTCCAGCAGCCGCAGCGACTTGTCGTTGACCTGCAGCAGCATCTCCTGGGTCCAGATCTTCTCCTTGGAGCTCAGCTGCACCAGCTTCCGGATGGCGTCGTCCACAGACACAATGGCCTCGCTCTTGTCCATGATGAATGTGGCCAAGTGCTGGGGGGGCGGGGGGGCGGGGGGTCACTCTGGGCAGAGCCCTCCTTGTGCCGAGAGTCAGGGCCGAGGGGCTGTGCCCAGGGGTCTGGGGAGGAACACCTGCCCCGGGGGTCTGCAGAGACACAGACCCCCTTGGGGCATCTCTCTGCACCCTGTGGATGTCTAGGGCACGCCGGGCTCTGATGGAGCCTTCGCTGCCCCACACAAACCATCCCCACCCACCCACCCACCTCCTGGCGGCTCACCGCGGGGCCTCCGCTCCGTCCCCCCACCTCCCGGGCCCTCCCCAGCTCTGAGACAGGCCCTCCCCAGCTACGGCATCACCGTCACCACACCCCTGACCGACCTTCTATCTTATTTAATATTTTTTTTAATAAATCCACACCTGAGGATATTTTTTCCATTAATTTCTAGAGAGACTGGAAGGGAAGGAGGGCGAGAAGCTTCGACTGGTTGCCTCCTGCACGCACCTTGACCAGGGTGGGGATCACACCTGCAGCCCAGGTATGTGCCCTGGACAGGGAATCGAACCTGCAACCTTGGGGTGCACTGGCCGACACTTCAGCGACGGAGCAACGCTGGCCAGGGCTCACCGCTGAGTGTTTTACCTCCTTTAAGGACTGTGGGCTGAGCCGTGGGGACAGGGGAGCCCGCTGGGGAGCTGTCGGGCGCGGGCAGAGCCGCCCAACTCGCACGGTCCTGCTTCGGCGCCAGACCTGCTGCAGGGGAGCCGCTCACTGCAGACCCGCCAGTGACGGCCGAGGCTGGACCGACCCCCGTGTCCGTCGGCGGGGAGAGAGGTAAGTGGGCAGAAGCGCACACGGGGATGTAAGGCCGCCGCTCTGTTAGCAACACGCAGCATCACCAAACAAACCAAACCAACCAGGCCGCTGGGCCCAAAGACAGTCGGTGCATTTCAAATGGATATGTTCTCTGACCGTCACGGAATTAAATTAGAAATGAGCAGCAAAAAGGCAACTGGAAGGCCCCTGAACAACTGGAAATTAAACAAGGCTCTTCTAAATAACCCACGGGTCAAAGAAGCCACAACGAACATTCGGAAGGACAGGTGACCCTTGAACAACACGGTCACTCGAAAATCTGCGTATTACTGTTGACTCCCCCAAAACTTCACTACTAACAGCCTGCTGCTGGCTGGAAGCCTTACTGATTAACATAAGCAGCCTGTTAGCACATATTTTGTATGTTACACACACACACATATATATATATTATATTGTGTTCCTACAATAAAGTCAGCTAGAGAAACAAATGTTATTAAGAAAATCTTCAGGAGCCCGGTCGGCCTGGCTCAGTGGTTGAGCGTCGACCTAGGAACCAGGAGGTCGCGGTTTGATTCCGGGTCAGGGCACGTGCCGGGTTTGGGGCTCGATCCCCAGCGGGGGGCATGCAGGGGGCAGCCGATCAATGACTCTCATCATTGACGTTTCCATCTCTCCCTCCCTCTCCCTTCCTCTCTCTGAAATCAATAACATATTTTTAAAAAAGAAAAGAAATGATCAGTGACCATGAGGACAGAGGGGACATCACCGCAGACCTCACAGGCAGGAAAGGAAACTCCTAACGGAGACCGTCCCACAGAGAAAGCCCTGTCCTCAGAGGGCCTCCCCGTTACCCCGACAGCTATTTGAGGAGGAAGTCACACCAATGTTTCATCGCCTCTTTCTGAAGGCAGAGGCGGGACCACGTCCCACTCATTTATTTATTTGTTTGGAGAGGACGTTTTCGAAAGCCGGGGACAGTGAAACAAGGAAGGGGCCGGGTCAGAAGCAGCACCAGGGGAGCGCCTAGGTGGGGCCGCCCTGGCTCTCGAGAAACGTCACAGGAAAGAAACGCGCCCGGGTGGGGCTGCTTTGGTTCACTGGAAAAGCAGAGGACGGGGATCCTGGGGGCAGGTCCGGGCGGTGAGCCTGGGACGAGCAGCCACTGCCCACTGCTCCCCAGGCTGCAAGTCTCCCGGGGGCCCCCCGTGCTCGGGAGATGCACACCCGTGGGGGGAGAACGGCGTGTACCCCAGAAATGCAAGGTGGGTTCAATATTTTACAAAAGCTAATCAGTGTGATTCAGAAAAAGCATTTGATAAAATCCAACCACCTATCACGACACAACGTCTCAGCGCACCGAGAAAGGGAAGGAAACTGCGTCCACAAAGGGCAGCGGTGAAAACCCGCATCGCGCATCACGGGAAACGCCGAGGCCGGACGCGAGGCCGGGGTTCTGTTAAGCGTTGTCCGGGGGATCCTGGCCAGGGCGATCAAGTAAGAAAATTTAAGTGTCTACGGTAAGAAATTAAGCTCCGTCTTTATTCTCAGACACCATGGATGCGTACACAGAAAACCCAAGGAGTCCACAAGCAAAACCCCGGAAACAAAATCAAGGAATCCAGCCAGGGCTCGGGGCACTCGGGTACGTCACAGAAATTCAGTTGTTTTTCTACAGGCTCGTGGCAGACAGTCGGAAAGTGAAATTTTAAAAAAGGATTCCATTTATAACAGCACACAAAACCCAAATACCCAGGGAGTATTCTAACCAAAGAAATGCAAGCACTCGGCCGTGAAAGCCAGGGCGCCGCGGAGAGAAACCCGAGGGCCCTCCTGCGTGCTCAGGGATCCGAGGGCCCCAATGCCACTAGGATGCCAACGCCCCCGAAATCGATCCACAGAGCTGGCTCAGTGCCCACCAGAATCCTGCCAGACTTTTTTTTGGGGGGGAGGCAGAACTAGACAGCTTGATTCTACAACATAAACGCAAGTCCAAAGAACTGAGAACGGTCAGGAGACTCTCGAAGAAAAGGAACCGAGATGGGCTCCGGCTGCCTGATTTCAAGACGGATGAAAGGACAGAGAGTGAGAAACTGTCACAGGGGACCCAGGGATAGGGGCCCGGCCAGGGTCCCTTCACCGGTTTGTGACAAAGGCGCCAACGCAATCCAACGGGGGAAAGAGCGTCTTGGCGTAATTGCATCTTACTAAGGGGGAAGAATCGGCCTCGAGCCCCATACCACAAATGAACCTGCAGTTCACACCGTCCTCGAAAGTGGAGTTAAAATGACTCATAGCCCGGCCCGGCCGGCGTGGCAAAGAGGTTGAGCATCGACCTATAGACCAGGAAGTCGCAGGTTCAGTTCCCGGGCTCCATCCCCAGCAGGGGCCCTGCAGACGGTCAAGGACTCTCATCACCCACGTTTCTCTCTCTCCCTCTCCCTTCTGAACTCTCTGAAATCAATAAAAAGGTAAAAAGAAGGGAAAAAAAAAAATGACTCATGGCCCTCAGCCCTGGCAGGTGTGGCTACGCAGGCTGAACGGCCTCTGATGAACCAGGAGGTCACAGGTTTGAGTCCCGGTCAGGGCCCGTGCCCGGGTTTCAGGCTCGATCCCCAGTGGGGTGCGTGCAGGAGGCAGCCGGTCGGCGTCTCTCTGTCACATCGGTGTTTTTAATCTCTCCATCTCCCTTCCTCTCTCTCTAGAAAATCAATAAAAACATATTTAAAAAATAAAATAACGGCTCGTAGGCCTAAATGTAAAAGCCTAAAGTAGGAAGCATCCAGAAAACACGGGAAGAAATCTCCAGAGCCTCGGGCCAAGCGATAACAACAAAAGAACCACTATAAACGAAAAAGATGGATGTGATTGGATGTCATCAGAATTAAACATCTCCGCTCATCCAGAGACAGCGATGCGCAGGACTCGACCGGCCGAACGCCCCGTGTGTGGACAGGACCCTGCCTTCGGCGAGGGGTACGTGCCTGTGCCCGCGGACAGAAGTGGGCCCCCGAAGCGGCCCTGCGGCCTGGGCCCTAAGGAGTCCTGCCCACCCCCTGCCTTATTCGTAAATAAGTTTACGAAGCAAAATAAGGGTAGCTCTGCGCTGTAGGGTTTCATTTATGGGGGATTCTCAGGAGAACAGTGGTGACGGGGCCGCCGCCGGTGGGGGGGGGAAGGCTGCCACCCCCGGGTCAGCACCAGGCGTGTTGGGGGGATGGAGCTCTCTGTGCCCAGGACAGTCCATTCCCCGTGGTGGCCACACACGTCTACCCCAGAACTGCACCCCCACACCCTCAATGTCAACTTTTCTGATGCTAATTTAGAGAAAAGTTTGAAAAACAACCACCAAAAGGCCCACCTGGCTGCAGTGGCCCCTCGCTGCCAGGGTGGATCTGATCTGGCCACCACCTCTCACCCTCTCTCCGTGCCTCAGTTTCCTCATGGGGGAGGAGTGGGCAAACGGCGCCCATGCCCCAGCCTTGCTGGCGGCAGGGAGGGCAGAAGAGGGGGCCCCCCGGGCTGGGGTCCTTCCATAGGCCAGCTTGGACCAAAGTCCAGGAGATGGGCTGGGAGGCCCTGGTGGTTCCTTCCCAAAGAGGGCAAAGTCCCCCTGTCCCCAGAGGTGGCAGAGCTGCCTGAGAAGGAGAGGGACCGAGCAGAGCCGCCCACCCTCACGCCCTGACCTGGGACACTGAGTCAGCGGCTGTCACCGGCCTGCGCAGGCTGGTGGGGAGGCCTGGTCACTCAACACGGCCCAGTGCAGGAGCCCGAGGAACTCCCAGTGTCTCTGAGGACCCATTGTATAGACGAGAAAACTGAGGCTCAGAAAGCAGTGACTTACTTGCCTGACCTCTGTGGGCAGCGAGGGTGCTATGGAGAGGGAAGCACTTACCTTCCCAGGCTAGGGCCCCCCATCATCCTGATCAAAGTCCCCCCACCTTTCTCTCTCCTCAGCCTTTCCTAGGGCTGTTGTCCTGCAGACTTGGACAATGACCAGGAACCAGGAATGTGGCCAGCTGCCAGGACCAGGAAGGTCATTTAAAAAACATGTTTCCTGAGTCCCAAGTGTGAATTAGAACTGACCCAGGAGGAAACCCTCCTGCGCTGGCAGCTGGCCTGGGGAGTGGTTAACCAGGCTCCACTCTCCTTGAACAGCTGGTCAGTCAGGCCTTCCCTGCGGGAGCCCGACACAGGGCGTCTCTGTTCCACCGTCTCCCTCGAGTTCAGTTCCTTGTTTTGGGGCCAAGGTGACAATTTCCTTCACGCCGGGTCTTCCCGTTGGAGGGCTGCCAGACAGCTCCCAGGGCTTGGCCTCACCTGTGCTGCGTTGCCCACCAGCACCTTCTCTCCTCCAACACAGATCCAGGGCTCCCTGAGACCCCCAGACTATGAGCTCCCCAGAACTGGAGGGAAGCCCCCCCACTGTGGCTGAACCAGGACAGGTGTGGGGACATCCCTGGCTCTGGTCACCTGCTGCCGGTGTCAGAAAACCTGGGCTGACCACTTCTCCCTGGGCCTGTTTCCCCCAGAGTGGGGACCCTGGAGCACGGAGGGTGGGTGCTATGAGGGGTAGGGTGCTCCCCGGGGGCTGCCTCACCTGGACATGGTACTGGGAGGTCTCGTGCATGATCACGTTGGAGTTGGAGTACTTCTTCCTCTGTTCTGAACAGGGAGACGCCAGTCACTCGCCCCAGGGGCAGGCCCTGGGGTCTCCTGTCTGAGTGGACTGGACCCCTGGGCCCCAGCCACAGGGAGGGCAGAGTGGAGGAGAGGGATACCGCTCTGTGGGCCCCTCGTGGCCACCAGGAAGGACTCGAGGTCCTGGCAGAAGGCGGGCCTCCCTCCATCTCCAGGACGACTGTCCCCCACCTTCCTGGGGGAGGGGTTGGGCCAGGGCATCCCCGGGCCCTGGTTGCCGGCTAACATCTCCCTGGCCTCTCTGGACTCCTGGCTTTCCAGACTGGGCACCCTGACCATAGGCATAAATGAGCTGCTAGTCTGGGGCAGGGCTGGGGTGTGCCTGGGGGAGGGGGCTGGCCAGGCCACCCTCCTGGAGCGGACACCTGGCACTCAGTCCCCCTCCTATCAGATCAGGTTGCAGCCAGGAGCTTGGCGAATCAATATTGATGGCCCTGAATTATTAGTAAAGGCCTCTCCCCTTACGTGAGGTTGGGGAGGGCTCCTGGGGCCTGGAGCTTTGCTGAGGGACCTCAGTGGCTGGTTGATTGGGGTCCAGGAGCCTCCTTGGGTGCCCGGTGCTGACCTGTACCTTCCCTGATCGGGGCCCAGCGCAGCCTTACGGGTGGGGGTAGGGGCGAGACCCTCCCGTCCTCAAACCTCACTCACCAAACAGGTCCTTGGCACTCATCTTGGCCACACTGTCAGACCGGCCCAGGCTGCCACTGCAGGGGAGAGGCTGGTGAGGGTGGGGCCGGACTGCACCCCTTCCTGGGACTGCTTGTGGTGGGGGGGGGAGTGACCTGGGTAGGTGGGGACTCACTTGGCAGCACCTGGGCAGCAGCTCATAGACCCCGACTGGCTCATGACGTCCTCAGGGGTGGCCAGCAGTGGATCTCAGGGTGGCCTGAGTCCAGGGCCTGGTGCCTGGCTCACACCTGAGTGGATGGAGAACAGTGCTGACACCTCCTGGGGGCCTGGCGGGGGGCCTCATGGGTCTCCTCCTCCCCCCACCCCAGATCCAGGGACTGGAGCCCTGACCTCCTGTCCGGATTCCCAGGACCACCTACTCCCGCCCCACTTCCCAGCAGGGACCCCAGGACAGACCAGCAGAGGAGTCCCACCCCAAACGCTGTCTGGGGTGGGGCTGCGAGAAGGGTGTCCTGGGGGCTCTGAAGGGGGGGGGGGGGGAGGAAGCACTTTTAAGCAGAGGGAATGGTGTTGTCAAGGCCCTGAGACGGGAGGAGGGAGAAAGGCAGACCAGGATGAGGCTGGAGCCAGGGGGCCCTGGGGACCCAGAGACCTGGTAAAGTCCAGAGGGCCCCCCCACATGAGCAGTGCCTGGCGCCCCTGGGTCTGTGCCCCGTGGGGATCTCTGGGCCCACATTCTCCTCCCGTCAAAGGTCACTGGCAAGTAGTTTCAGTGTCAGGGTCTGCCACGGTCAGCGGTCACAAACCAGGGGTGCTGGCATCTAGGGCAGGGGGCAGCCCAGGACTTTCTGGTCTGGCCAGGTCCTACGTGCAGGGAGGAGGACTCCCACCTGCCACAGAGTCCTGGCTCTCTGGGGTGGGGGTGGGGTGGGGGGCTTGGCCAGATTCCTCCATCCATCAGTGCCTCGAGAATGTCCGGAATGCTCATGACCTCAGTGGGTGAGCCCGAGTATTTGTTTAATGGGATTCCTGGCGGGCTGATCCAAGGGCACTGGGCACATGTGTCCAGGTACACACACACCTGGGTGAAACCCAGGCCTGCGGGCACACGCAGACACGCACAGGCTGAGACACGGGCCCCTCCCCTTGGGGAGCCTGGGCTGGGAACCAGTGGCCTTCGGCTCCTTGGGGCCAGGGTGGGGAGCATCAGCACCAGCAGGGAGGTGGGTCTGGGCACTGGCGTCTGGGTGGGGGAGCACGTGGGGTCCAGTGGGGGAAGTGGAGGCTCCTTCAGCTGACTGGGGCAGGGGTGCCCTGTAACCCCAGGGGCCCCCAGGTCCAGTCTGCACTTTGGTTTTACTGCGGTCATTTTCCGGGTGCAAAGGGAGAGCCAAACGTGGTGCCTGGTCACACAGTGGAGGGGGAGGAGGCCCGGGCAGGGCAGGGAGGGTGGAGGGACCGGCTCCAGGTTCAAATTCCAGCCCTGTAGTCCAGTGACCTTGGGGAGGAGTCAGCATAAGGCCCAGGGGGAGCCAGGTGGGGCCCTGAAATGGGGGGACCCTGTCAGGCTCTGGCTGTGCCCAGGTCTGGGAGCTGCGGGCGAGGAAAGGGCCCGTCCTGGTGGGAGGGAGGGGAAACCTGGGAGGGTGGATTGGGAGGCGGCAGATGCTCAGGGTGCACTTGGGAGACGGAGGCATGTGGGCTGACGCAGCCGGGCCAGCGGGCGCTCTGAGCCATTGAGGCGGGGCACTGGGCTGGGACCCGCAGGGCCTGGGCAGGGCGCTGGGAGAGGGTGAGTGTGCTTGTGTGTGTGCGTGTGCGTGTATGTGTGTATGTGTGTGTATGTGTATGTGAATATGTATGTGTGAGTGTGTGTGTGAGTGTGTATGTGTATGTGAATGTGTGTGTGCATGCATGTGGGTGGGTGTGTATGTGAATGTGTGAGTGTGTGTGCACGTATGTGAGTGTGTGTGCGTGTATGTATGTGAGTGCGTGTGCGTGCGCGCCGTCGGGGAGGGGCCACCGCCAGGCCTGCCTGGGAGCCCACACCCGGGCGGGGCAGAGGTGGTCCCCAGGAAGCCTGCCCCCCGCGCCCCCAGGCACACCCCGCGCAGGGGCTGCCCGCCGGCCTGGCCCAGGGAGGGAGAACGTGGGCGCGCCAGGGGTTTGCCCCCTGCCCCTGCCAGCGCCCGCGGACCTGCGCCTGCCTCCGGCCTCCGCCCCCCGAGGCTCCCACGCCCGCCGTGACCGAGGGCCTGACCCCCGTGGGTGATCCCCGGCCCCGGTTTCCTCCTCGCTGACACCCAGGAAATGCCTCCTGGCGTCTGACCACGGGCGGCTCCCCGCGAGGGCCTCGTCCCAGCGGAGGCCCAGCCTGCCCGGGAACGGGGTGCGCGGACTTGGGGGGCAGGGAGAACCCCCTCGCCGCCCTTCCAACGGAGGACCGGGGTCCCCCGCCGCCCCCGGGCCCCGACTCAGGCGCCTCCCAAACCAGCCCCGCGCCCGGCGGCGCCCGGGAGCGGACGGCCGGCTCTGGCCCCCGCCCGCCCGCAGACCCGCCGCCCGGGAAGCTGAGCCCCGCGGGGCGCGGGCCCGGGACCCCCGGGGCGCTCACCCGCCGCTCGCGGCTCCCGGCGCCGCCGCTGGTGCCCCGTCCGCGCGTCCGCGCGCCCGTCCGTCCGCCCGTCTGTCCGCGCTGGGGCCCGCGCGGGAGGACGCGCGGCGGGGCCGGGCCGGGCGCGGGGCGGAGCCGCCGGGAGGAACCTGAGCGGCAGGTTAGAGCCCCGCGCGGGCGGGGGCGTGGCGGGGGCGCCGCCGCCCTGCCCCTGCTCGGGCCCGCCCCGCGGGGCTCCCTGCGGGGGGTCCCTAACACCCACGCGGGCCCCGCTCGGCCCCCTCCCGGCCCGCAGGCTGAGGCTGACCTCCCTGGGCTGCGCCCCGTGCGCAGGGCTGGTGCCCGGGGGGTGGCAGCTCCAGGCGGCTCAGCCTCAGGTGCCGGCGGGGGCAGGGTCCCCGCTTCCCCAGCCCGGGCCGCGCTGCAGGCCGAGCGGGCGGCTGAGGCTGGGGGCGCCCTTCTCAACCCAGGACCAGGCTCTGTTCTGTGACACCCAGCCCGGCCCGGGCGTCTGAGGGATGGGGTGTCGGTGGAAGATTGGGGGTGTGGGGCCTGGGCTGTGCTGAGCGCCAGGGCAGACGACCGCTGGCCAGTGCTGGGGACAGCGCCTCCCTCCTGCACCCACGTGGGGCAGGTGTCCTTCCTCCTGAACTGGCTCCAGGAGCCCCCGTCCACCCAGCTGAGCAAGAAGGAAGTAGAGAAGGGGCAGAGGGCAGGCCCAGGCGGAGGTGGGCACCACAAGCCATGGGCAGGGACCCCAAAGCTCCAGCTATTTTTCCTGGGGTGGAGGAGTGGAAGAGCGTACCAGAGGGTCTCAGGGCCTGATCCCAGGAGGGCAGGGCAGTTGGTGTGTGGTCGCTCTCAGCTGGCACAGAGCACTTCCTAGGGGAAGCCCCAGGACAGGGAGGCTCGCCCAACCTGGAGGGTCAGCCACACCGCACTTTCCTGGTGCCAGGACCCCAGGGACGGGTCTCGAGGTATCACAGGTGTGCCTGTGAATGGGCACAGGAAGTGGCCTTCGTCCTCGGGCCCAGCCCTCCTGGCTTCCTGGTTGTCTCCCTACTGCTGAGCACCCAGATGGGAAGGCACTCGACTGCCCTCACCCTTCCTGGAGGCTGAGCCTGTGTGGCAAAGGGGGAAACAAGCCTGAAGGGAGCAGCTTCTGAGACCTGTGGCCTTGTCCTCAGATTAGCAACACTGGCTGGTAGGTGTCAGGAGTCTGGAGTCAGCCTGGTTTTTGGCCATTTGGAGCCACAGTGTCCCTGGCTCTTTGTCACCAGTGATGGGTGTGTTGAGGGCCCCGCTGGGGCCTGCAGGGGAGGGCCCTCCCCCAGCCTCAGGGCCAGTGCCCAGATGGCAGCACAGGTGGCAGGGAAGCAAGTGCCTTCACCTCCAGGGCTGCAGGTCCACTGGTCCAGAGCCAGAGGTGGGAGGCTGGCCCCTCGGCCTCGGGTACCTACAGCCCGGCCCAGCAAGTGTGCTGTGGTACCAAGGGGGAGCCCTGGAGGAGGTAGGTGGCCTTAATTAGGAAAAACTCAGGGAGGTGTAAACACTTCTTTATTTGAAAAATATGAAGAGAAACTACACACCCATTTGAACACGTTACTCCACATAGAAAACGCGCAACAGGAGCGAAAGGAGGAAAGTTAGTAGAGAGGATCAGCTTACAGCGGACCTGGATTCGCCTGGCGCTGGGTGCAAACGTGACTGGCGTTGTAATGACGGAGGCTAGGACATCTGAGCCCTGAGGTGGCTGTCAGTTGTGCTGCCCAGCATGGGTGTCGCGGCTAGGCCAGAGCCCCCAGGGAAGGAGCTGTGGCTGCTGCAGAGGTGCCCCACACTGGGGCTGACTGGCTCTCCCGTATCTTTTCTTTTGGAAGCTGTCCATCCAGGACTTGGCCTGAGTGGCTGAGGACCCCTGGCTCACTGTCCCACCCACACAGCTGTTTCCCATAGGGTAGACACTACGGAACACAAAGACCTGTGTGAAGAGTGCTGTCACAGCGAGAAAACGTGCACCATCCTGGTGTGGCTGGCCGGCCTCTGTGCATACCTTCGAGGGAGCTGGCCAGTGACAGGGTGAAGCCCACTGGCCCCCTGCTGGCTTGGGGCCATCCCTGGATTTGTCCCAGGGCAGTCTCTGACTCAGCCTGCAGCTCTCCCCAACAGGTGGCCTCACTGTTATATCCTGGTCCTGCCCCCAAGATGACTCATAACCGCCCAAACCACCTGACCCTGTCATATGGGACCAATTGGCAGGAAAATGCCCTTCCCTCTGTGCCATAGGGTGGGGATTGCTAGGCTCCCAAGAGGGCTTCTGTCCAGGGCTGTCCGGGGGCCGAGGTCGCCCATCTATCTGATGAAGGCAGCAATGGCCACCACCTGCAGGATGGCCTCCAGGCCGTGGAGCGTCAGGAGTGTGGTACTGAGGGCCGAGTCTGCCCGCAGCACCAGGGTCTGCCACAGCAGGAAATAGACGGTCAGCAGGGAACTGGCCACGGTGAGGACCAGGCTGGCGGCCAGTGGCAGCTCGGCCTCCGTCAGGTTGCCCTTGGTACCTGGAGAGCAGAACAATCAGGGTGAGTGCCAGGATGCGGGGCACCCGTTCAGGACCCACCACCAGTGTCACCCAGGAGGGTGAGGCTGCAGGACAAATGCCAGACTCCACCAGCACAAGCCTCTAGGGCTGAGGGTGTCCAGTGAAAGACTGCCCACCACAGGGGACTCAAAGTGTTGGACAGCAAAACGCACAGAGGTAGGTGCCAGCCCCTCAGGAGGATGAGGACCTGCCACAGCTCTGTGCTCACCTTGTTCTCGAGTCAGCTGTGCAAGTGGGATAGAGGGTTGGGCTCCCGAAAAACCACCCCAAGTGCATTCTGACACCTTTCTCTAATTCCAAGTGGACTGAGGGGATTTTGTTTAAAATTTCCAAAACTATTTTATTCTGGGCTAAGCTTAGTCTAAAAAAGTCAATGTGTTCTTACAAAAACAAAACTGTGTTTCACAAATGGGGCAGTCATGGAAAATGCTGCCAGCTGACGGCGCGTGCCCAGGGCGCCTGGGAGCCCACAGTGGGGGATGCTTGGGTGGGGCAGAGGCCTAGCAGTTCTATTCCTGCTCGCCACCCGCCCATAGCATGGGCTGGGTCTGTGACAGTGACACTAAGACCCAGTGCACTCAGGAGGGTGGCTGGGATGTGCTTCTGTCAACCCTCAGTCCTCTCTCGGCTGGTTGGGTGTGTTCAGCTGGGCTGGACATGCCAAGGACCTGAGGTGCAGGCCAAACATGCAGCAGTCAGTGCTAGGGACCAAGTGCCTGCCTGTGAATGCACGAGGCAGATGGGTCCTCGAGGTGAGCTGGGGGGTGGGGGTGGGGGCATAGGGCAAAGGGCCCACTGTGCTTCTGCACAAGCTGTATGGAGCCTCCCACCCCTCGGCCCCGCTGTCCTGGTGGGCACATAACAGACCACTTTGGCTGTGGGGAGGGGAGAGTGTTTTGGCTCCGATGACAGTGCTGTTACCCAGTGGCTCCTGCTTCCAACAGGAAGCCTCTCTCCCAGGACACCGCTTGTAACTTGTCTCCTAGACAAAGCTTCTCAATGAACGAATTAATACTTAATGACACTGTAAGGTGAGGCCCGCAGGCAGGCAACTGGTGAAGCACTTAAACCAAGTGTCTCCAAGAGCCACACTATAAACAAGGCCTGTTTAGAGGATCACAATGGGTAAGCCAGGAGTCTGTCATGGTAAGTGCTTAAGGTTCTCACAGTCTGTCGACTCACCCAAGTACAACCGGGCTGCTTCCAGGATCCCCATCAGAATCAGTAGAGTCAGGTCCAGGACCAGGTAATCCTGAGGGTAACTGAAAACCTGACCTGGAGCAGACAGACAACAGACCAGAGCTCAGGTTACAGTGGCAGCAGCAACAGGTCCACCTGCCCTCTTGCTCACGACTTACTTTTGTAGGCGATCATCAGGAGCGTAGCCAGGAAATAAAGGGCAAAATACGTCCCGCTGAGACAGAGCAGCATTTGCAGGGGGACCGATGAGAGCTGGGAAACGGTTAAGGACTCAGCCCAGCAGCTGCGCTGACCCAGGTGCCCACCCAGGGCCGGGCAGGAGAGGCTGCTGCTCGCCCTCTGCAAATGTGGTGATCCGACTTAGGCACCTGTGGGGGGCCGCTGAGTCCTGCCTGCCAGGCACTCATGGATACTGCCCGTGGTGTCACAGGAGCAGCTGGGGTCCCTGGGGGCTCAACAGTGGGGCTGAGATCTCCCCTCACAGTGACAACCTGGCCTAGAGCAAGGGAATCGGGCACAGCAGGCCCCTAGTGACTGCAGGCAGGACAGCCTCAGCACGCTGGCTGTCTTCCGGTGGCATCACCCTGACCACGGCCCAGTTACAAGATAGAGAGTTTGTTCAATTCAAATAAAATGTTTCTCTCATTTTAGGAGCTGTTAAATACCCACCACCGACTTTGTTGAGCTCCGCACACTGTGTATTTGTTTATGCTAAAGTTACTCTATGCGTCTTCCAAGTGAGGGGTTTTCATTTCCCTGCCCCCTGGTGGCCTGGCGGGGAGGCAGGCAGCCCCCACTGCAGGGGGGTGCAGAGCTGAGCAGGAGGGTGCTGGAGCCAGCAGGGCCAAGCAGGCGGGTGCAGGGCTGAACAGGAGGTTGCCAGGGCCAAGCAGGCGGGTGCAGGGCCAGCAGGAGGGTGCCAGGGCAGAGCAGGCGGGTGCCAGGGCCGAGCAGGAGGGTGCAGGGCCAGCAGGAGGGTGCCTGGCAGAGCAGGCGGGTGCCAGGGCCGAGCAGGCGGGTGCAGGGCCGAGCAGGAGGGTGCAGGGCCAGCAGGAGGGTGCCAGGGCCAGCAGGAGGGTGCAGGGCCGAGCAGGACCAAGCAGGCGGGTGCAGGGCCAGCAGGAGGGTGCAGGGCCGGCACGCTCCACTCGGAAGCCACATCGCCCCTAAATGGGTCAGCGAACAACCCTTCAGCTGAAAACGGGCATCGCTACTCCTCGGAACTTATAGAGAAGGGGGTGGGGCGCGAGGACCCAGAGCGGGAGGCCCGGGCCCGCGGCGGCCGAGGGCCGGGACGCAGCAGCAGGATACGGCCGTGGAGGACGCGCCCCCTGCAAGAGAAGGCGGCGGTCAGCGCGCCCGGCCTCCGTGTCCTCGGGCCGTCTCAGGGGGACGCGCCGGCCCTGACCCGCAGGAGCCCCGGCCGGCCTCGCGGGAGCCGGCTCCGTCCGCCGGGCGCCGGCGTGGAGCTCGGGGCCGCCGCCGCGCGTGGGGACACCAGGCCCCCGCTGCCCGCGACACGGGAGGGGCACCAAGCGCGGCCGGTCCGCGCCGCCGGCGGGACGGGAACGGAGCTGCGGGCACAGGGACGGCCCCGTGCAGCCTGGGGTCGCGGGAGACCCGGCGGGCAGGGCTCCCCATGGGGCCGCGGAGGCTGGTGGCCCGTCCACCGGCGAGAACCCAGCCACGGCAGCCCCTCCCCGGGCGGGCGGGACCCCCGGGTCCCCAGTCTCCGAGGCTCCCCGCACAGGGCCCGCCGCGCCCCTCACCTCGCCGCGCGGCCGCCATCTTGCCCAGGCCCCGCCCACCGAGTCCGCCAGGATCCCGGCAGCCTCTCGGCCCCGCGCCGCTCGCGTCCCTTCGGCCATTTTCGCCAGTGCTGTCGAAGGGGCCCGACCGCTCCGCATTTTCGAGAGTTGACTCCGAGCCCCGGCCGAGGCCGGATTAGTCGGTCCGGCGGCGCTCGGCCCCTTTCGGACAGGAGGGGGCGGGGAGCCGAGGCTGGGAGGACACGGACTCGGAAACATTCGGCTCCATTCGGTTCTGCTCGGCTGGACTCAGCTCTCGCTCGCGGCGAGGCGGGCGGAGCCTGTGGCGCAAGGTTCCCCAGGCTAGGCCGCGCCGCGTCGGAGACCGGCGACCGTCGGCCCCCACAGTCGGCGACCCTGTGGGCCGGGGACGAGGGCCGGCGCGGCCTCCTAGGCGCTAAGAAGGGCTTGCGCAGAGCCGCTCGGAAACCCTCGTGCGGCCTCGTACCAGTTCGGCACGCCTCGGCTCCACACTTCGGACCTCTTCGGACCTCCTCGGTTCCGGACTCCAGGCCGTCGGCTCGGCTCGACTGGGCCGCTTCGTGCCGGTTCGGCCCCTGCTCGGGCGGCCTCGGCTCAGCTCGTCGCGCGTCTTCGGGCGTCCTCGGCTCGGCCGGGCTCGGGCAGCCTGAGCTAGGCTAGGCTAGGCTCGGCTCGGCCGGGCTCGGCTCGGTTCGGGCGGCCTTCCTCGGGCGGCGCGCTTCGGGCTCCATCCCGGCCTTCGGGCGGCCCCGGCCGGCGCCTTCGGGCGGGCTCGGCGGAGTCCGGATGGAGGACTCGGACTCGGCCGCCAAGCAGCTGGGCCTGGCCGAGGCGGCGGCGGTGGCGGCCGCGGCCGCTGTGGCGGCGGCGGCCGCGGCCGCGGCGGGAAGCGAGGCCGAGGAGCCGGTGCTCAACCGGGACGAGGACTCGGAGGAGGACGGGGAGTCGGAGGCGGAGCGCGAGACGCGGCGGGTGACGGCCGTGGCGGTGATGGCCGCTGAGCCCAGGCACATGGACATGGGCGCCGAGGCCCTTCCCGGCCCCGACGAGGCTGCAGCGGCCGCCGCCTTTGCAGGCAAGTGCCGCCGGCCCGCGCCCGCCCGCATCCGCCCCGCGCACCTGCCCCGCACATGCTCCGCACATGCCCCGCACGACCAGTTCACACCTGCACCACGTGCACCTGCCCTGCACAAAACCTGCAGGGCCAGCTGGCACACCTGCCCCGCGCTCACCCCACCCCCACCCCCACCCCCGCACAGCCACCTCGCACCTGTCTCCACACCTGCCATGCACCTGCTCTGGGATACCAGGCCGCACCTGCCCCGCGCTCAACCCCCCCCCACTCCCCCCCTCACCCGCACAGCCACCTCGCACCTGTCTCCACACCTGCCATGCACCTGCTCTGGGATACCAGGCCGCACCTGCCCTGTGCTCACCCTCCCCCCTACTCACCCTGCACCTGCCAAGCATACACCTGGAAGGACCAGCCCACACCTGCCCCACACACCTGCCCTAAGCATCAGTCCCCCCACATGCACTAGGCTGCACAAGCACCCGACCAGCCCACACCACCTCCGGGAGCTCCTGCCTCACACCCACCTGTGTGCCCTGTCATTCCTGCACACCTGCCCTGCATGCACCTCTGCTCCCTGGACCCCTTTTCCTTGTGCCAGTCCACCCCCTCCCGTTCAGCACTCTGTGTGCTTTCCGGAACCTTCTCAGCTCCTGCCCCTTGCCCTGCCTGACTTGTCTGTCTGTCCTGAGCGCATGTGGCCCGATGGGGTGGGGGGCAGCCAGGGGTCCTGTCCTAGAGGAGCCTGAGGGCGGGCATGTCTGGTTATCCTGAATTCTACGGGCCAGACCCGGTGTGACCTGAGGGCTGGGGAGCAAGACTGTGGTTACCCAGCCGGGGAAGGCTGGCGGATTTCTGGGGCAGTGACACCAGAAGCCAGCTGCCTGCCTGTCCTCCACCTGTCCCCGCTTTTCCTTCATGGGTTTTCCCTTCTCCTGATGGCATGCTCACCAAGTGCTCTTCCCAGGGGAAGGCTGGCACAGGCTGCTGGCCCACGTTTTGTTTCTTGACACGTAGGACATTCTTATTCTCAAGTTTTGTGGCTGATGGAGGTCAGGTAGTGGCCACAGAGTCTTTTAGAGGTAGTCCCAGACCGTGCCCCAAAGAAGGCAGAGACTTTCCCAAGGGTGTATTTGTACTCCTTCCCCACTGGAGGCTCCTGCAGGATCGGAGCCGAGTGCCTGAGCCTCCGAGAGCGTCTCGTGGTGTCACACCTGAGGCCCTGTCTCCTTAGGGAGCTGCTCGGTTTCAGAATTGGACAGCAGCCTCCCAGTCCCAGCGTGTGTGGTCCCCGTGTGTGTGCTACAGGTGTGTGGTCCCAACGTGTGTGGTTCATGTCTGGGGCCTCAGTGCCAGTGGTCCCTGGCGTGTGTGGTCCCGTGTGTGCGCACGAGGGTAAGTCGGCTGTGTGTTCACTGAGGTGTTCATTGAGCACCTTAGGGGGTGAGTGGGGGCCCAGCGCCTGTGGTCTGCGTGTGGTCCGTTGGGAGGCTTCGTGGCTCTGGAAGGGTTCAGTTTTCATTGCTAAACTCTGGGTTAACATTGGAATTTTGCACCATGAAGTTTTCTTTCAGGTTTTGTTCCTTTTTGCACGTTTTTCTGAGTGCAGAAAGGTGACGTCGTCGATCGTGACATCAGAAAGGTGTATTGACGTCATTTTTTCTGCAAATGTTTATAGTTGTGTTTTGTGCATGTTGAAGCAGTAAAACCTCCTGTTCCGAGTGACTTCAGTTCGGTAGTTTCCATGTGCCCTCTGAGGCCGCCTCCGTGGGCAGGAGGCCGCCCCTGTGGTCTTCAGACTTGAGCGTGTGTTAGACAGGGTCCCCTCTGCACGCAGGCTCTGTGGGACAGTGGCAGGTGGTCTGGTCATGGACACAGACGGAGACAGGTGTTTCCAGGGCAGGTGGGTTAAGAGAATGTGCAGAGGTCTTTCAGGAGGCATTGTTAGAGCACCTCTCACGTGCGAGAGCCCTGGACAGGGACCCTGTGGATGCTGTGACCTAAGGGGGTGGCTGCCTGGCCGAGGGGCTGCCCTCCTCGGTGGAGGCGTCTCCAGAGGTGGTGCCTAAGCCAATGGCGTGGGCATCGAGAGCAGGCAGTGCCCGGGTGAGGGAAGGCTTGGGGGGGACAGGTGGCTGAGAGGTGGGAGGGGAAGCGTTGGGGAGGTGGGGTGCAGCACACCTGTGTGTGGATGCTGCGGGGACTCGGGGACACAGGCAGGTCACCCGATGGTGTGCATGGAAGTGAAGGGGGGAGGCAGGGCCCGGAGGGAGGGAACCAGGAGGCGTCCTCACCTGGAAAGGAGGGCAGGAGTGAGCAGGAGCTCGTGTAGTTGGCTCTGCGTGTCTGGTGGGTGTCTGCTGCAGGGTGTGTATGGTTTCCTCCTAAAAGGGGACCGAAGCCAGGGGCCCAGCGGGTGCAGAGAGCAGGGCTCTCCATGGCTTTTCACTGCAGCAGACGGCTCTCCTGGAGGCAGGATGCTCTCTTTCCTGGAAGAAGTGGACCATTCGGACCGTGGTGCAGAAATGTCGACCAGGCCTCTGTGGGACAGTGTTGGAGGCACAGACCCTGCGTTGGGAGCGCTGTGGAGCCGCGGGGGCCTCTGGCTCTGATGTGCGCTGAGTCAGGCTCCTGTGTTGCAGAGGTGACCACCGTGACTGTGGCCAACGTGGGCGCCTCAGCAGACAACGTCTTCACCACATCAGTGGCCAACGCGGCCTCGCTCTCGGGACATGTGCTGGTAAGCTGCTCCCTAAGCAGTCCAGGCCCCGGCTTCTCCGCTCAGGCCTGGCCTTGGCTGTCAGCTGCGCCCCTGCTGGGGAGTTAGGGCTGAGGTGGGACCAGCCCGTGAAGTGTGGGTGGGCGGATGGGCGGAGGGACTCTTCTGAGCCCTGGGGTCAGGGAACAACAGTGCTCCTGCCCTCCTCGCCAGATGGCCGCACAGGGTCCCTGGGGTGGGAGCACCCAGTGTCTGCCAGGTCAGCCTGCCCTGTGGCCTGGCCCTGCTTGCTTTCCTGGCCATGCTGCCAGACGTTTGAAGGGCCCCGTACCTGTATCCTGCACAGCTCCCTGCTGGCTCTGCGCACGGTGGGTCCTGCACCAGGGACCGCCCACCCCTCACCACACTGCGAAGTCCCCTTTCTCGTGGCCTGTGCCCAGAGCCAGAGCCCGGCTGTGATTGCTGCATCACCCGTTTTTTCCACACTCGAGGCTTCTGTGATTTGTGCAGCAGCCTCGCCTTTACGTGGCAGGTGCCAGGGGGTGAGCAGTCTCCAGAAAGGGGACTTTTCCTGGAACCTCTGCCAGGACTATTAGGTAGAGTTTCTTTTTAGCCTTGACCACACACCTGGGACTCTCGGTACCTGAGGCAAAGCCACTCGCATGGGATTGGCCGCAGACAGGGCACCCGCTCCCTCCATAGCAGAGGGCAGTGAGGACTCGGTGTGCATTCGAGAAACGTGGTTGCTTTCTGTGGGGTCAGAATGCACACAGGCTGACAGCCATGGCCACACTTGCACACTTCCAACCGGGTCACGGGTCACCCTTCCCAGCAGCAGATGTCCCATCACATCAGGGATCTGGGTGCAGCCACGTTGTGCCTCCTGTGTGTGGCACTTTCTGTGGGCTCTGGGGACAGGGACACCCAGGAACTATGGATCCTGGGGGAAGTGAAAACAGAGAGGGGCCCCACTGGCCACATGAGAAGGATGCACTGTGATTCGGGCACAGGCCATGTAGACACCTTGGCTGAGCGCCGACCCAGGTCCCTGAGCACAGGCCCAGCGCACACATGTGGGGGTCAGGGTCCCTCATCCCCGTGGTAAACCTCCCTCACTCCCCGATTTGAGGGTGGCATTCACAGATGTAAGGAGAGGTCTCACTGCCCTTGGTTGGTTTCACTGTCTCAACTGAGAGCACGTGACCATCTGAGAACACTGGGTTTGGGCAGGCGGCCTGGAGGCCTCGAGTCACCCTGGGCTGTCTGAGTGAGGCCAGTGGGCAGCAGGGTGGGCCTCAGCTCCGGCAGGGACAGGGCAGAGCGAGCCAGGGCTGGCCCAGAGGAAGTAGGCGACTCATGGAGAGGTGTGAGCAGTGTGGCCAGGAGGCCCTGGTCTCTGGGGGCCGTGGGTGAAGGTCCCTGGTTGGGACCCGGCGTGGGAGGGGCCCTGTGTCAGGCCTGCTGTGGTCACAGTCTGGCCTCTGGGAAACTGTCCCATGAGACCTGCACTGGTCGAAGTCTGGGCATTTCTTGTTTCCAGGGCTTTTCTGGAGCACATTGATTCTGTAACTTTCTTTTTTTTAAATATGTTTTTATTGATTTCAGAGAGAGGAAGGGAGAGGGAGAGAGAGAGATAGAAACATCAACGACAAGAGAGTCATCGATCAGCTGCCTCCTGCACACCCTTCACTGGTTATCGAGCCCAAAACCTGGGCATGTGTCCTGACCGGGAATCGAACCGCGATCTCCTGGGTCATAGGCTGATGCTCAACTGCTGAGCCACGCTGGCCGGGCAAGTGTTGTCTCAGGGCCACAGAAACCTGGCACCGTCTGTCCCCAGCGTTGGCTCTGCGTTTAAGTCTCAGTGGCATCTTTGAAAGGGACCCTGAGGCACGTGGTCCCTTGTTGGTGACAGCGAGGACCTCACTGTGGGAGCATGTCTCCGTGCGCCAGGCCGCCACCGAGGTGACTTAGGGAAACACTCTCTCGTCCAGTCTGGCAGGACCGCCCTGCAGATCGGGGACAGCCTGAACACGGAAAAGGCCACGCTGATTGTGGTACACACCGACGGGAGCATCGTGGAGACCGCGGGGCTGAAGGGGCCGGCTGCTCCTCTCACCCCAGGTACGGCCCCCCGCGCCCAGAGCGTGTGGGGTGTATCCTGGGGACTGACTCACTTATTGTGGTGGATTTGGAATAGCAGTGGGGTTTTCTGGGCTGGGAAGAGTTGCCTGGAGCGGAAGGCAGTGCCCTCGGGGATGGTCTGAGAACCTGCCGGAGGTCAGGTCACTGGCTTTCCTGGTTTCTCGGTTCATTCAGGGCCTCTCACGGTCAGCTGCTTTCTTTGCCCAGGTCCTCAGTCTCCTCCAACTCCCCTGACCCCCGGGCAAGAGAAAGGGGGCAGCAAGTACAACTGGGACCCCTCGGTGTACGACAGCGAGCTGCCTGTGCGCTGCCGGAACATCAGTGGCACCCTGTACAAGAGCCGGCTGGGCTCAGGTAGGCCAGGCCCGGGCCACCGCCTGCGCGCCGGAGGCTCCTTGTGTTTGCGGCCCCCTCCCGTGGTGAGCTGGGGCCACGGAAACCAGTTCAGAACAGCGAGGTCAGGGGCTCCCTGGAGGTCTGGGCGATGACAGGGCAAACAGCACAGTGACCGTGTGAGGGAGAGGCAAGGCCCGGCCGGCGGCCTGAGTTCCTGGCTCAGCAGGAGGACCCATGGGCATCGGAAGTGGGGCAGTTGTCACAAGCTCAGTGTGGTGACCGTGGGCCGTGGCCGCAGATCGGCAGGCGGGTGGATTTGCCCCGCAGCCCTAGGGGTTCGGCGGTGGGAGTGGGTGAGTCCCGCAGGCCGGACCAGAGCCTGTCGCTGCAGGAGGCCGGGGGCGCTGCATCAAGCAGGGCGAGAACTGGTACAGCCCCACGGAGTTCGAAGCCATGGCCGGGAGAGCCAGCAGTAAGGACTGGAAACGCAGCATCCGCTACGCCGGCCGGCCCCTGCAGTGCCTCATCCAGGTGCGCACACCGGCCCCCCCAGCCCTGCGGGCAGGTCAGCAGGGTCGGCTGCTGGGCCCCCAGCTGGACTCAGACTATGTGTCGGTCCCTGGGCAGGTTTCTTCACCTCTGTGTCTCTCAGGATGGTGGTGACGTGTGCCTGTGGGGCGGGGGGAAGAGTGGGAGAGGCGTGAGGACGGAGAGGCGAGGTGGTCGCTCTGTCTGGGTGCAGGTGGCTTCCTTTGCCTCAGTTTCCTCGTAAGAGGAAAGGCTTCTGTTTCCAGCCTTGGTTTCTGGGAGTTGATGGGGGAGGGGTGCTGTGGAATTGGCATCCAGAAGGAAAGGGGTTTGTCCTGCCACAGTGATGGCATCTTGGGCAAGGGAGTGAGGGGGGAAGGTTCTGGAAGTTGCAGGGTTTTGTCTGTACAGTCAGCTCACACTCAGGGCCCTTTCTGATTTCAGGACGGGATCCTCAACCCTCACGCGGCCTCCTGCACCTGTGCCGCCTGCTGCGACGACATGACCTTGGTGAGTGGCTGGAGGTCGTGCCTGGCAGCCCCAGCACCTCTGCATCCCCTCTTCCTCCCTGCACCTTGCACGGGGGCGGAGGCGCTGTCCTCCTGGGCTCGTTGTCCCCATGTCCCTGGCACCCTTCGGACCGGTTTCACACTCAGATTCTGTTTTCAGACTTGGCTCTGGTGATTGATGCCTTGGCCGGGGCAAGTGGTTGGCCCCTGAGCTGTTGTTCAGGGAACATTAAAGGAAACATCCTGAAGTAACAGAAAGCTCCTATGATGTCACCATCTGAATCCTCAAACCAGACACTTTGTTTTTAATGAACTTTATTGATTTTTATAGAGAGGAAGGGAGAGAGAGAGAAACATTGATCAGTTGCCTCTTGCATGCTCCTGGACTGGTGATCAGATCCGCAACCTAGGTACGTGCCCTGACCTGGAACCAAACCCTCGAGAACCCACTGAGCCACCCAGCCAGGGCCAGCTACCCTTTAAAAAAAAAACACAACATTCTTACTGATTAGAGAGAGAGAGAGGAAGGTAGAGGGGGAGAGAGAGAGAAACATCAATGATGAGAGAGTCATTGATCAGCTGCCTTCTGCAGGCCCCCCACTGGGGGTCGAGCCCACAACCTGGGCCTGGGCCCTGACCGGGAATCGAACCGTGATGTCCTGGGTCCTAGGTTGATGCTCAGCCACTGAGCCACGCCGGCTGGGCCAGACACTCTTTTTAATGACAGTGTCTCGTCAGGTGGGGACTCTCAGTAAGACGTGGAAACTGCAAAGGGGACCAGACAGAAGTTCTAGAGTTGAAAGCCAGCTCCCTGCGTGGAGCTCACTGGATGCTCCCCAGCAGCGTGTGGCCACGAAAGGGCCAGCGATCCTGCTGCGACCACTCATGCCCGTCGCACACCGAGTGGGGTGGGGTCCTTTCTGGAGCTCGGGGACATGCAGCAAGACAGTTGTCCCCAAGGATTTGGGGACCCTCCTCGCAGCCATTGGGCCTGAGGCCTTCTCCCCTGGAGCTTACCCGTGACCTTCACTGTTTTCCTGTTGTCACTGGTCCACAGGTTTTCTCGTTTGTTAGTTACCGCGGTGCCTCTTCACTCCCTGTGTGGGGACCAGGCGTCCGCTGGAGCACCCCTGGTTCTGCCCCTTGTCCCGGGCGGCGGCGGTCTCTCCGCTCGGTCCCACTTGTTTTCGGTCATCTCGGAATTCCCAGACGTCCGACACGTTGACGACTCTTTTTTGTCTTCAGGCAGTTATTTGTACATTCTTTCTGGAAGTATCTTTTCTGTCACTTTGAGGAGTGTGGGGCCTAAAGAGAGGGGGGCGTTCTGAGTGCAGCTCACCTCCTGCTGGCTCCTTGGACAGCCAGAGATGGTCCCCCTTGACCCGGGGATGGTGCGGGAGCCGCGTGCACCACAGCGTCCCCGTCTCACTGCTCCCCCAGAGCGGTCCTGTCCGGCTCTTCGTGCCCTACAAGCGGCGCAAGAAGGAGAACGAGCCGCCCGCGGCCCCGGGGAAGAAGGAAGCCGCCAAGAACATCACGCTGCTCCCAGCCACGGCTGCCACCACCTGTGAGCCCCCCCATCACTGCACACTGCTCTCCCCGCTCCATGTCCCCACTCAGTGTCCCCACGGGTCCCTGTTTAAAGCACCTACCGCAGGGCTGGCAGTGTCTTCAGCGCCCTCCCGCACCCCCTTCCTGCCCTGCCTGTACCTGCAGACACACCCAGTGTCTCCCACAGGCCCCGGGGCCCCTAGTTTCTTACCTGTCCTTGCAGAGGTGGCCACAGCATGTGAGGAGGCGTGCTCGGTGTCCACGCCGGGCCCTGGGCTCCTGGACTCCTGCAGCCCCCGCCGTGCGGTAAAAGGCCCTTCTGTTCTTCCAGTTACTGTGACTCCCTCAGGACAGATCACTACCTCTGGTGCATTGACCTTTGACCGGGCGTCCACCGTGGAGGCCACTGCAGTCATCTCAGAGAGTCCAGCCCAGGGAGATGTCTTCGCAGGAGCCACAGGTGAGTTGCCTTAGCACCTGCCAGACCTGCACACATGCCTAGCCCGCCTTGCCCCTGCCGAGCTGGGCTTTGTAGGGGGCGGGGCACTTAGAGGGGCCTTGAGCCAGGATAGGGAGCCATGTGGCGCAGGTGTGAGCTGGGTGAGGTAGGGGGTGTGAGGGGCAAGTAGAGGGCAGGGGGTGGGATGGAGCAGGGAGGGGGATCGATGAGCCGTGGCGGGCCCATGCCACCTGAAAGCTCACAGTTGCTGACCCTGCTCTAGACTGGCGCTGCCCTAGGGACGTGTGACCACGGCATGTAGCGTAATTGCTGTAGCTGTCACACTGAGAAGGGAGACAGAGACTGGAAACTGCCATTTGTGCTGCATTTTATTTTGCTCAGTATGTCCCAGATTCTGTCATTTACACAGTTCAGACCCACCCATCTCTGGAAGGCTGCCCTGGGGGACGGCGCAGATGTGGACCATTAGAGCCACATCTGTGCAGCCGCAGCAGGTCACAGGGCCGCCCTGTCCCTTTCTCGCCCACAGTGCAGGAAGCGGGCGTGCAGCCCCCATGCAGGGTCGGCCA
This sequence comes from Miniopterus natalensis, assembly GCF_054644295.1. Lineage (NCBI taxonomy): Eukaryota > Metazoa > Chordata > Mammalia > Chiroptera > Miniopteridae > Miniopterus > Miniopterus natalensis. Next base: position 77,828,706 of record NC_142091.1, read on the forward strand.
CGCGGAGCCCCACTATCCCGGGTACCAGGACAGCTGCCAGGTCGCGCCCTTCCCCGAAGCTGCGTTGCCCACGGCGCATCCCAAAATAGGTCAGTGTGGAGAGCTCTCTGCATGCCTAGGCGGCTGTCCTCGGAGTGGCTCCTTGCACAGGAATTTCTGTGTGAAGGAGAGTTTGCTTGGTTTTCTCCATCGATGCCCTGGATTGGGGAGTGCCCACTGCCTGTGTGTCACTCGGTTTTATGAGGTCACGGCCACGCCCGGGCACTCACAGGTAGAGACTGTGACCCGAGAAGGCTGTTGTCTTTCCCCCGAGAGGCCCCGGCATGTTCTGCACATACCTCTTTTTTTTCTTTTTTTTTTCTTTTAATGTTTTTATTGATTTTAGGGAGAGAGGAAGGAAGAGGAAGAGAGAGAGAGAACACTGCTTGGCCGCCTCCTGCATGCCCCCTACTGGGCATGGAGCCCACAACCCAGCCGTGTGCCCTGACCGGGAATCGAACCTGGGACCTCCTGGTGCACAGGTCAATGCTCAACCACTGAGCCACACCGGCTGCCCCCCCCACGTAAAAGGCCCTCCCCACCCAGCTGTGGTTTGGCATCTCAATGCTGTTGTCGACGAGACAGCAGTTCTATAAATTGTGACCTCAGTCTCGCTTGTTCCCTTCTCTTTTTCCCATTTAAACTCTCCCCACCCTTAAATCACGCTGCTCCTGCCCCTTCCCTGCCTCCAGCACCTGGGCCAGGCAAGGGGGCCAGGCCTGGGCAGAGAGCTGCGCCCTTTCGTGGGGTCAGTGCATGCCCTGTGGTCAGCACGTGCCCGTGCGCTAGTGCCTGGAGGCCTGGGACCCACGGCCACTTGTTCATTCATCCTGTCATTCCTGTGTGGACTAACGGTTTCCTGTTCCACTCGCTGGGCTGTCACCTGTTACTGTCCCTGACCTGGCCTGCTGTCCCTTGAGCACCTCCTTGCCTTCTGGCACAATGGGGTGCTGGAGGCTTGGGTTTGGTTCCACTGGGAGCCCTCAGCCTCTCCGCGGGGATGGTGCTGTGAAGCCGAGGGCTGGCCCGGGCTGCGTGAGCCAGAGCTGCTGGTCACAGGTCGAGAGCCCACGTCCAGTGACCTCATGCTGGGAGCTTGAAACAGGCTGTGGGGAGTGTTTACACCAGGAAACAGGCCAGTGCCACCAGCGAGGGTTTTCCCTGGATGGCTGGATGTCACACTCAACAGCAGCCCCTGGGTGCCCCCTGCTGTCCGGGCGGCTCTGCCCCCTGGCTCTGTATTGAGTCTCCCCTTCCATCCGAACCACAGAAACCACAGGGCCCTCCGTTCCCCTCCTTTTCTGTCTTTGTAACTTTCCTCTCTGAGAAGCCTCAGTTCCCTTACCCTCAGGCGCAGGTCCCCAGCGACCTGCGTGCAGGAGCTCAGCCAGCAGGCTCCATGACCCCCAGCATGTGACTCTTAAAACGGGCTTTTATAGGACCCAGGAGGTCGCGGTTCGGTTCCGGTTGGGGTTCAACCCCCAGCAGGGGCCTGCAGGAGACAGCCCATGACTCTCATCTTCATGTCTCCCTCCCTCTCTCTGAAGTCAATAAATATATTTTTTAAAATCAGGGTTTTTGTTTTTTATCCTCACGCAAGGACGTGTTCATTTATTGATTGATTGATTGATTTTATTGATCTCAGAGAGGGGGAGAGAGAGAGAGAAACATCCATGATGAGAGTCATTGACCGGAAGCCTCCTGCACACCCCCTGCTGGGGGTTGACCCCCCCCCCCCGCAACCCAGGCCTGTGCCCCGACAGGAATCGAACCTCGATCGCCTGGCTCATGGGTTGAAGCTCAGCCGCTGAGCTACTCCAGCCAGGCTTTTCATTGATTTTTAGAGAGAGAGGAAGGGACAGAGAGAAAGAGAAACATCAATTGTTTCCTCCAGAATGTCCCCAACCAGGGCTGGGAATCGAACCCTCAACCTAGGCATGTGCTCTGACCGGGAATCGAACCCACAGTCCTTCACTGTACAGGACAATGCTCCAACCAACTGAGCCACACCGGCCAGAGCTTAATTACTTGACTTTTAAACCGAGCTGACGTTGGTTAATGCCACAATAAATTCCAGGTGTGCGACCCTATAATCCGAGTGTTTGCTTTGTCACCTGCTCCCCACCAGCAGCCCAGCTTCCCTCCATCACTGGGTGTTCAACCCCAGCCCCCCAGTTCTGTGTGGTTCCCTGTGTGTGAAGTTCATTCTGGAGCCATTTTCTCACCCTGGCATTGCCCCCTCGGCTGGTCTGTGAAGGTTTGTGGCCACCCTGACCAGAAACGTTTTGCGCACGGTATGTGTCTGTCACCTGACTATCCAGCCTCCCACCTGTGTGGGTGGAGCTAGAAGACACAGGATGTTCCTACATCTGGAGCATTTTAGGAGCAGACCCTGTGACATTTGTGCCCACTGACCAGCACCACCCTGCTTTCCAACGTTGGATGAAGTTTCTGACGGGCACTGGGAAGCTAGGAGCTGCATTAATGCTGGTTTTGTCTTGCTTTCCACACATTTCAGTGTTGACCTCCCTGCCGGCCCTGGCGGTCCCGCCCTCCCACCCCACCAAAGCCGTCTCTCCCACGGTGGTCAACGGGCTGGAGCTGTCGGAGCAGCGGAGCTGGCTGTACCTGGAAGAGATGGTCAACTCCTTGCTCAGCACAGCCCAGCAGCTGAAGACGCTGTTCGAACAGGCCAAGCAGGCCAGCTCCTACCGAGAGGCTGCCGCGGCCCAGGCCAGAGTGCAGGCTGATGCCGAGCGGAAGGAGGTAATGTGAGCAGGGGCAGAGCCGCGGTCCCGTGACTAAGGCAGGTGTGGGCGGCACCACCCTGCTGGGGAGTCAGAGTCAGAATGATGTGGAGAGCAGTGTGGTCCCACCACCCCTCACGTGCAGCATGGGCGACGCTGGGAGTTACAGGGTCAGGACGGTGAGGCGCGGAGAGGGGCGTGTGGCCCGGTCCTCGGGAGGATGCGGGGTGGAGTGTCCATGTGATTTTAACTGAGCTGCCTCGCTTCTGGCAGGTGTGCTCATTGGGGTTTGTAAGCAAACGTCAAGTTGGTTTTCTTCTGCCGAATCTATATAAGAAAACTTTTTTCACTTATTTCTATTCCTTATAGATCAGAGGAAAGAAAAGATTTTAAGATTCTTAATTTTCTAAATGATATCTTAGCATGATTAACTGCTTTCCTTTAAAAATGTCTTACTTTCCAGTTACAGTTGGCATACAGTATTACATTAGTTTCAGGTGTCCAGCATAGTGACTTGGACATTTATATACCTTATTAGGTGGTCCCCCCAATAAGTCTAGTACCCACCTGACACCATAGTGAGTAACTTGTTTTCAAGGAAGGAAAGTGTTCCTTCTACCCCTAAAGAAAAAGATCATTTTTAAATACTTAAAAAATATAATTCCAAACAAATACCTACTGAATGCTGAATTTTATGAAAAAAAGAAAAGCTTAAGGACCAAAAAGGTTTATAATTATTCACCCAAATAACGTGGGTTCAAGCCTACACCCTCAGAGGGGCCTCTCGTACACCCGGGTGGTGGATTTCAAAACGAGAAACCACGTCGTGGCTCAGTCATCGCCTGTGCAGGAACACTCGCTATGGGAAGACCACCACCAGCACATCTGCACGTCAGCGTCGACCACCCTGAGGCTGAGGCTTATAAATAACTGGAAAACAGGAGCAGCTGCCAGAGCTCCACTGGCCGAGAAATGAAACCTAACTGACATCCAGTTTAAGTACATAAAGTCGCCCGAAGGCACCTGACTCATCAGGGAGAAATGAAACCAGCCAACCAAATCGAAAAATGAACTGTGCACCAGTTACTTTGTTTCTGCCAATTATATGGTGGAATTTTCTGTGGCAAAGGTGCTTGTAGAGAAAATACCAGACACGGTCCTAACACCTGTGGGACCGGGGCCTGTGCAGGAACCGGGTCACCTCCTCCTCTGCGCCAACCGCCTTTGGGGCCACTCCCTCCTCTGTGGGAGGTTACCTGTCGCCCACCTTGGGGACCTGTCTTCAGGGAGGACTCGGCGCAGGGTATTTGGTCGCCGAGGCAGCAGGCCGAGCATCTGCACAGCTGCCCTGTGTGGCTCCGTCACTCCCCTCGCGTGCCCAGCTGCCCCTTGGTGACCCTCTTCCCTGCAGTTCACTGAGCGTTTTCATTATGACTTCTTACTGATCTGACACCCAGGTCACTTCAGGGTCTGTTTCTATCACATGCTTTTCTCTTGGACTGTGGATGAGTTTTCCTTTCCTCACGTGTCTAGTAATTTCGGATGGTTTGTTGAACATTGTGACGTATTCGTGGCGGAGACAGTTGGATTCTGGTACCTTCCCCCAGAAGGTGCTGGATTGGTTCCGGGAAGCGGTTGGATTCCTGGCTGGTCATCTTCCCGCGTCATTAGGGTGTTTGCGCCGGTCCCTCTGTCCGACACGTCTGGGTAGTGTGGCTCTCCTGGGTGTTAGGGAAACCCTGAGGTATTTATGGCCCCTCTGGCCCCTTGTTGGAGCTGCAGCCCCCGCGCCTCTTGTCCTGTGATCCCTTTCTGTCAGAGGTTGAATCTCCGCCTGCTTTCTGGTACTTTCTAGCCTTCATGTCACTGTTTTGTGTTACGTCCATGATTGAGAGGGTCCACCTGACACAGGGGGCTCTGGCACAACCAGGACAGCAGCCCCCCTTTCTTTCTGTGTCTTAATGACACGTGGCCCATGGGCAGAGGTGGCGTGCTGCTCTGTAACCAGCTGCTTATCTTCTAATTCCTGTGTACTTGGTGTTCATAAAGATCGTACCAGCCCTAATTTTTAAATACTTAATTGTGTATTGGTTTTCACAGTTATAAACAGTGTGTTTTTTTAATTTTTATTTTTTTGTTAATCCCTACCTGAGAATAATTTTTCCATTGATTTTTAGAGAGAATGGAAGGGGGAGAAGGGAGAGAGAGAGAAACATGGATGTGAGGACATATCGATGGGTTGCATCCTGCACTGTGGGGTTGAGCCCGCAACCCAGGTATGTGCCCTCGACCAGGAATTGAACCTCCGACCCATAGGTGCTCTGGCTGATGCTCCAACCACTGAGCCACACCTGCCATGGCATGAACTGTGTCTTCATTGTTACTGTCCATTCACACTTCCCTTGTTTCCAACCACATAATTCAGATAAACCCCTAGTGGGCATAATGAAAGAGCACACACAATTCTTCTTCATTGAAATATAACTTACGTATCATAAAATTCACCCTTTCAAAGTGCACAGCCCAGTAGTTTCTGGTATATTCACACACTTGTGCAGCCATCACCACTATCTAACTCCAGAATGTTTTATCACCCCCTCAGCACCCCTGGCCCATGAGCAGTCCCTCCTGCCCCCCAAACCCCGATATCCACTGACCTGCTCTGAGTGTGGATCCGAGGATCCTGGGCATTTCACAGACGTGCAGTCACGCTAGGTGGCCCTTTGTGCCTGGCCCCTCTCAGCACCGTGGCTCATCACAGGAGCCTGTGCCGGAGCTTCACGCCTTCTCATCGCCGCGTAACAGCCCACTGTGGATATGCCGCGTTCAGCAACTGGTGGACATTGGGTGGCTCTCACTTTTTGGCTGCCCTGAACATGTGTTCATGTCTTTGGGCCTGTTGGGGTTTCTGGGTTTGTGGTACCTGCGCATTTAGCTTGTTGGGGAACTACCAGCCCGTTTTCCTGAGCGGCTGCTCCATGCACGTTCCCAGCTGCAGTTCGTGGGGATTCTGGAGTCTCCGTGTCCTACTAGTCCTGGCGGCTGCCTGCATTTCTATTCCAGCCGTTCCAGGGAATGTGAGGTGGTTCGTGCAGTTTGACTTGCATTTCCGTGAGATGATGACCCCGAGCTTCTTTTCATGTGCTTGGGGCAATTTGTGGGTCTTTTTAAAAAATATATGTTTTTATTGATTTCAGAGAGAGAGGAAGGGAGAGGGAGAGAGAGAGAAGCATCGATGAGAGTCATTGATCGGCTGCCTCCTGCACGCCCCCGACTAGGGGTCGAGCCCGCAACCTGGGCACGTGCCCTGACCAGGAATCGAACCACAATTTCCTGGATCATAGGTCGCTGCTCAACCAATGATCCGGGCCATTTGTGGATCTTCTTTGGAGTAGGACCTCTTTAGATCCTTTGCCTGTTTTAAACTGGGTTAAAAAAATCAATGTAACATAACAGTTAAGGTTATTCATTGGTCCCATAAATATTATCCATCACCTATTCCATGGCAAGTACTGTGCTGGTGAACAAGTGTTGATGGTGTTTGTAATTTCCCCCCAAATCAGGAGGGGTTTGGGTATCATTTAAAAGGGCCCTAGCCAGTTTGCCCAGTGGTTAGAGCGTCGGCCCTCAGACTGAAGGTCCTGGGTTCGATTCCATCAAGGGCACGCACCTCGGTTGCAGGCTCAGCCCCTGTAGGGGCGCATGCGAGAGGCAATCAGTCGATGTGTTTCTCTCACATTGATGTCTCTCTCTCCCTCTCCCTCTTCCTCCCACTCCCTCTGAAAAGCAATGGAAAAAATATCCTCAGGTAAGGATTAAAAAAAAAAAAGGCAGAGGGGAGGGAAACTGAGGTGTGGAGGACACTGTGGGGCTTCCTTGTGCCTGCTGCCCAGGTATGCAGGGGACAGCTGCCAGCTCCGTGGCTGTCCGTCCGTCCATCCACCTGGCAGTTCCTGCAGGAAGGGGAGCAGGTCTCAGCCGCCCGCGGTGTCTGTGGCATGAAAAGGACTGCGTGTGTGATGCGTCTCATTCAGGTTGCACGTAGGAGCCTAGGCTGGGAAACAGACACTTGGGTTCTTACTTAGACTGACCCTTGAATCGATGTTCCCAGCGCCCCCCCGCTGCTGAGACTGAGAGTTTGGGGCACCAGCGTGTTCCCCTTCCTAGGGACACAGCGCAGATAGATGGAAGGGCCGGTGGAAGCTCGGGTTTGCGGTGGTGCCCGCTGTGCAGAAATCTGAACTTCAGGCTGGCGAGGAAACGAAAGGGAAATAGTCTCAACTTTTAGTTCCACATTTTCCCTGACCGCCCTCCCCGTTCCCCCGAAGGTTACACGTGCTCCAGATATTTCCTCCCCCTGCAGGGCTCTCCAGCGGGTGATGGGCAGACAGATTGCAGCAATGTGTCCTCCCCACGCCGGGTCTGAGCCGCCGCTGGGCCTCGCTCCCACGCTCCGAACAGCCGCCTGCCTGCGTCCTCAGAGGTCCAGAGCTGGGCTCCTGGTGGCAGGTGGTAGTCGCCAGGCGGGAGGGTGCTGGCACCATGCACCTCGGGTCAGCCTGGTGTGCAACGTGCCTGCACCGGCGAGGCCCCGCCCTGGGAGGCTCGGCTCTGCGTTTCCTTTGCTATTTGATGCATTTCTCAGAAAGGAAGGTGACAGGAAACCCCTTCACCCTGAAATCCTCTGCTGGGCAGTGGCCGGCTGTTGAGAGGGGTTCAGCCAAGCTCCCCACTGAAGCACCGAGCCTTTGAAATGGCTGGGCTGCCACAGGCTGGCCCTTTCTCTCCTCAGGCTGCAGATACAGTGCATCATTCCTAGACAGTGTTGTGGACTCACAGACGGACACCAGCATGGTGACTGGACAGGGAAGGGGGGGCAGGAGAGGGTGAAGCCGGGATACACGGTGATGGGGTGGAAACACACAGTACAACATACAAATGATGTGTGTGGAATTACACACCTGAAGCCTATATAATTTCATTAACCAGTGTTACCCCAATAAGGTCTATAAAAATGAAAGAACTTTACTGAAAGCTGAGCACGTCCTCTAGAGGAGGCTGGCAAGGTGCGTCCACCCGCATCCCTGTCATAGGCTGAGCGACACCGTGCAGCCCAGACTATGGACTTGGCTCCTGCCTGCGGTGGTGCAGAGCTCCTTGGGGATCCCCAGGGACAGCTGCGCATGTGCAGATGAGGACGGGCCACGCTTGGCTCTGGGATTCACCCTTTAACACAGGGTGGCAGGTCCGGCCTTTGTGGCCCTATGACGACCACAGCACGTGGCTGCTCAGTTCCTGTGGAATGAAGGGCTCTCGGGTGAGATTTCACAACTTGGAGGGTCCCCTCTCCAGTGGCCTTTCGGGGCTAGGGCCTCAGAAGCCCTGAAGGCTCCGACTTGAGCCGTGGACGAGGGAGGAGACCCCCATGTGTCCCTGGAACTCAGGACAGCAGTGACCTGGGGTGTGCGGGCATGGCAAGGTGGGCGAGAACACACGTGGCCCAGGCATTTCCTACAGATGTGCTGGGTGGTCTTTCGAGGGACTTTGGGTGACATGAATGACATCAGCCACTATGAAGGTGAATTTCCCGTCCCTGTGCCCATACCACTGGGGAACGGGGGCCATTTCTGCACCATTGAAATGTCACTGCAGGCACTTCTATCTGATTTTGGTGTTGGAGAGATTCAGGATTGGAAAGGCAAACCCCGATAACTGAGAGGGAAGATCCCAGTAGGACCCTCCCACACTCTTCCTGTCCACCCTGGGTGTGTGGGAGACAAAGCCCTGACCATGGCGGCTGCAGGTCAGGAGGGTAAGACCTCCCTCCCCGGCCCATGACCGAGTGCAGGGCCCACAGCGTGGGGCCCTGGCGGCCTGCTTCGCACTGACTGGACTTGGAATTTTAAAAACCAAGTTTAATGCAGCTGAGACGATTAAGGGGGTGTTGCCAGCTTTGACCATGGGCGCTGCATTTGGGTGTGTAGTTAGCTCGGCCAGTTAAACAGGGCAGAAGAGCAGATGCCCTTGGCCAGCTGGGGCACAGTGTCCCCGGGAAGCTGGCATGCACCTCAGTGTCTGGCCCACCTGGACTGCAGCCTCCACTAGGGGCGTCCCTACCCGGAGCCGAGTGCCACCACCCTGCTCCCCTCAGACCAACGCAGACCTGCTGTCCCTGTGCAAACCTCTCTGCCTACAGACTGTGTCCTGTTTTCTCCTGAAGGATTTTGTCACTTAAGTCAGGGGGGAAACTAAGTTCATTCCTCGGGTCCCGTGTGACATTCATGTTTTCTGAAGTGAGTTCCCACAGTGGTGGTTTCGTGAGTGGAAAATGTGAGCCGTGGCAAATGTAGAATTCTGCGAAGAAGGAAGCTGAAATTCAGAACAGAAACCTGGACCGGCTCACAGTGTGTGGCACTCGGGCAGGGCTGGCGGGGAACCAGCAGGGTCATAACAGGTGCCGTGTATTCCATGTGCTGTCGCCCACGGTCGGGCCTGTCTCCTCTAGAGTTGATGGCGGGGCTCGCACCTGTGTGTCCCTGTAGTCGCGCCTCTGGGGTCTGCCAACAGCAGGCTTGCTTCCCTGTGTGGGGTCCTCAGTTGATTAGAGAGAAAAGCTCCAATCCCGTAAGTTAGGGGAAAAGCACAGAAAATGTACATTCCATGAACCACAGGGCTGGAGGGCTGGGCATCTGCTGACCAGAGTCCAGAGTGTCCTCCTGGCCACTCGGGCCAGCCCACCCTGTCCAGGCCTGTCCTGTCCCCAACCACAGAGAATTCTGTGCCCAGCCCTGGTTCTCTGCACGGGGTGGAAACGAGACCAGCTCTCCTGGAGGTGGAAGGCGCGTGTGTGGGGGTGGCGTCCAGGACGGCCTGTGTGCAGGAGTCGCCAAGGAGGCCCGGCCCCGTTGCCTGCGTTGCCCACAGCGCTGACTGGCTCTGTGTCCTTGCAGCAGTCCTGTGTCAACTGCGGCCGGGAGGCCCTAAGCGAGTGCACCGGCTGCCACAAGGTGAACTACTGCTCCATCTTCTGCCAGCGCAAGGTAGGTCCTCGGCTGCACGAGGCCCCACCCTGTAGACGGCCTGTGCCCTGTTCCCATGGGCAGAGGGGAGGGGGCTGCTCACCTGGCCTGTGACCTTGTGGTCAGCACCCGCAGCCCCGGACACCTGGCCACAGGTGGAGAAGGTCAGCGATTGGACACCTGTGTCTGTTCCCATTGTTCAGCCTTTGGTCTTGAGGTTAAACAGCCTGTTTTTTCGGAGCCTCGAGGGTCAGCCTCGCTCAGGGGAAGGGGCTGGTGGCAGCTCAAGGTCCCACCTGGTTTCCTCTTCTCTGTGCCTATTTGGGACTTTCCACCATGAAGGAGGGTCACTGGAGGGGCAGGACACCTGCCATCATGGAGCTGTGTGTCACACGGCCAGGGACTCGCCAGCGGGTGGCCCCGAGCATTGTCCATTCTCAACAGAAATCCTCAGGGTCGGGGACCCAGCAGGACTGTGTGGGGTGTGGCACATGGCACGTCCGGGGGCTTCCTGGGCGCTGTGGGGAGAGGACCCTGGAGGCTGCTCGCCAGCACACTTGTAGAAAGCATGGGAAACGGGACAGCACAGATAAGCAGCCAGTTTCTCCGACCGGGAGACCCACCTGTTTCTGTTCCTCCAGGTGCGTGTGCTTGGGCTCATTCATGTCACCTCACTCTGTGCCACGCCCCCACCTGCCCTGTGCCCAGGTCGTTGCTGTCCTGAGTGACAGCGTTGCCGTCTGCCCCCCTGGCTGTCCAGCCTCCCAGGGGCCCTGGTCCAAGCTCCTGGTTTCCCCTGGAAACGGGCTATGGCCCCACCTGGCCTACTTGGGGGTGTGGGGGCGGGGCTGGGGCCTTGCTCAGCACCCCAGCCAGCCTGAGAACCACAGCCACCAACCCCACCCTGGCTCCAGCTGTGTTTTTCTTTCTTTTTTTTTGTTAATTCTAACCCTAGGATATTTTTTCCATTGATTTTTAAAAAGCATTGGAAGGGAGGGAGGAGGGAGAGACAGACATTGATGTGAGAGAGACACAGATTGGTTGCCTCCCACTTGAGCCCGACCTGGGCTGGTGGTCTAACCTGCAACCCGGGTACCTGCCCTTGACTGGAATCGAACCCGTGACCCTTTGGTGCACAGGCCGATGCTCCAACCACTGAGCAACGCCAGCTAGGGCTCCAGCTGTGGTTTTTGTTTTTGTGATTATAAATAGCACCATGGGCAGCAACACCAGATACAGACATTTCTCTTCATGCCGTTATCTTGTTTAGACCCCTGGAAGGGGTCAGAGCATAGACACCTTCCAGGGTCTCTGTCTCAGGCTCCTCCTGGCGCTTTGCCTGGGAGCGAGTCCCTTAGACTTGAGGCGGGCGAGGCTGGGCCTGGAGCAGGCAGCCCACAGGCTGGGCACACAGGGCACACAGGCTGCGGCCTCGGGGCGGAGACTTCTCGCTGCTGCCCAGGTGGCAGCTCTGGTAACCAGGGTGTGTCTCTCCCTGCAGGACTGGAAGGACCACCAGCACATATGTGGCCAGGCGGCGGCCGTCACTGTGCAGGGGGATGAGGTGCACGTCGCAGAGAGTGTGATAGAGAAGGTCACCGTGTGAGAACTCACTGGTCCCCTCTCTGCAGTGCTGCGGGGCCGTGTTGGGCCCAGGGCTCCTCGAGGACTGTGGGGGCCATTGAGAAGGTGAAGAAACTTGCTGGACAAGTTGTGAACAGACTCCACGTGACCTGTGCCCTTGGCAATGAACCCCACTGCTCAGAAGCCCCAAAGAAGGCTGGGCAGCAAGGGGCGGGACTTGGCGGCGGCCGGTGGACAGGCCATCTCACGGTGCTTTTTTATTCTTGGATCACGAGGGTCCGGTCTTACCCACGGGTGTGTTGTGTGTGTAACACGCGTGTACATACATGTGTCTGAATAAAGTCGATGTCCCTTGCCCCACTCACATGCAGTTCCAGCTCTAACTTCCCAGACATGGGGAGGTGGGTGCACCTGCCTCAGTTTCTCTGTCTGGGTCTCAGGGTGAGAAAGGACCACAGGGAACAGCGAGGCCGCCCGCAGTGTTCTTCCCGCCCACCTGTCACCCAGCAGCTGAGCAGTGGCCGGAGCTCAAGGGTGGCATTGTCTCAGGTACAGGGGGTCTCACAGGCCAGAGAGCCGCCCGTCCAGTCTTGAAGTGACTTGCTCCCCAGTGGCCAGCACGTGGTGACGGCCTGCGTGTAACCACGTCCCTTTAGCTCAGGTTACACTGGGGAACTCTGGGCCATTTGGAAGCGAGGCTGGCCTTGCCTGCCCCCTCCCGGCACTGACCACAGAGCCCCCGCAGTGCTGGCCGGGCTGCCTTGCTGCTCAGCACCTGTCCAGTGCTGTTCCCCCTGAGCAGGGCGGAACCTGGTTAACTCTCAGTATTGGGGCTGCTCCTGGGGGGAGACCAGGCATGTCTGCTGGAGCCGTCCTCATACTTTACGGGCAAGAAGGTGCCCAAAGCTCAAGCAGCCACCAGAGCTGGGTCCCGCCCACGTGCCCCTCCACTGCCGGTCAGACCCTTGTCATCCCCAGTCCAGCAGGAAACAGGTGACAAGGACAAGGTGGCCATGGGGACAAGTCTTGAAGGGGATGGGGGGTGGTCAGGGAGGCTTCTTGGTGGAGGTTTCAGCGGGGACCACGAGCAGAAAAGAGCGAGGTCCCAGAGGGGAGGAGCTTCACAGGCAGAGGCTGTGCCTGACCTGGGCGCCTCACAGCCAGGCTCCTCACACTCAGGCGAGAACTCGGCACCTCCCAGCCGCTGTCAGGGCCCCGGGAGAAATGGCCCTGAACTGGGAGAGCAGACGGAAGCCCCGCTGGCCTGTTCCTGGTTGGAAGGACCGAGAGCTGTGTCTTCCTGGGGGGCAGCCCTAGCAAAGGGGCAGCTCGGTGGCTCTGCCCTGCCTTAGGCCCTGCACCGCCTCCCTCCTCCTGTGCCCTGGGCCCAGCCACTCAGGCTGAGGATGGCCGAGGGCCCCCGAGGGAGAAGGGGCCTGCCTTGGTGGGCCCACCTAGCGCCCAGGCCCTTCTCCTCGGGCTTTGGGCACCTCTGGCTGGGAGCTGTGCTCTGGCCTTGACGCAGCTGCCAAAACGGTGGGTGGGGTCACCTCAGCTGTGTTTTCAGGGGACTGTGCGGGGCCACCTTGGCTCCTCGGGAAGGGCCCTCCCCCTGCGGGAAGGGGCAGCAGCAGGAAACGGGGACCCCAGGCCCAGGGCAAGGTCCCTGCAGGGTGAACCGTCCACTCCCTCCCACTGAGGGCGGGAAGCAGCCCAGGACACTGAGGGGCGGAAGGTGCTGGCCCAGAGCACCGGGTGGGGGCTGGGGGCCCTGCAGCTGGTGCTCAGGTGCGGGGAGGGGACCTGCTGCAGGAGGGCCTGGGCCACTGTGGGGAGCCCTGGGGCAGCCCCGGGCGCAGGGGCCTGGACTCCCCGGCAAGGGCTGCCCTGGCCCGGATGCTTCTCCTTGGGGTTCAACCCCCAACTCCCCACCTCACCCCGAACCAGGAGTCCGTGCGTGGGGTCTGTCCTCTGGGCTTCGCCGTCAGGGAGGAAGGAAGGGGTTAACCGGCCCGATGGGGTCCGTGGGGGCCTGGCGCGGGGCAGCCCCTCCGTGGCCCCCCTCCCCGCCCCAGCCCTTAGGCGCCTTCGGGTTGGGTGTTTAGGAAGGAATCGGTTTAATTCCTGGTACAAGGCCGGCCCTGCCCTTGCCCCCCGCGGGGAGGGGGGGGGCCTGCCGGGCGGCGGGGGCACAGCGCCTTGCGGAACGCGCCGCGGAACTCGGCGCTGAACGCGGTGTAGATGACCGGGTTGAGCGCGCTGTTGAGGTAGCCCAGCCAGGTGACCGCGCTGACCAGCCGCGGGGACACGGCGCAGGCGGGACACAGCGCCCGCGTGACGTGCACGACGAAGAAGGGCGTCCAGCAGACCAGGAAGGCCCCTGGGGGGCGGGGGCGTGAGCCGGGGCCCCGCGGCGCTGCCCCTCCCCGCGCCGGGGCCCGGTACGCACCGACCACCACGGGCAGGGCCCTCATGGCCTGGCGCTCCCGGCCGGGGGTCCTGGCGCGCCTCCTGCGGGCCTGCGGCGGGCGCTCCGCGGGGGCGGCGTCGGGGGGCGCGCGGCCGGGCAGCGGGGCGCGGCGCGCGGCCTCCCGGCGCCGCAGGCCCCGGAACGTGGCCCAGCCCAGCAGCAGCATCAGCGGGCAGGGCAGGAGGAAGGAGCACGCGGAGGACGAGACCACGTAGGCGCGGTGCTCCAGGCGGCACACGGCGGGGTCGCGGCCGCGCGCGTCGTTGAGGCCGCACAGCACGGGCGCCGCCACCGCCGCCGCCAGCAGCCACGTGGCGCCGACGAGCAGCAGCTGCCGCCCGCCCCGGCCCCGGCGGTGGTAGCGCAGGGGCACGGCCACGGCCACGAACCTGCGGGGGCGCGGTGAGGGCGGCGGGCGTGCGGGGCGGGGGGCGGGGGGGGCGGGGGCGGGGGCTAGGGGGCGGGGGGCGGGGACCGAGCGCGGTGAGGGCGGCTGGCGTGCGGGGCGCTGGGGCGGGGGGGGTGCTGGGGGCGGGACCTAGGGGCGGGGCGGGGCCTAGGGGCGGGGGGCGGGGACCGAGCGCGGTGAGGGTGGCGGGCGTGCGGGGCGCTGGGGCGGGGGGGGTGCTGGGGGCGGGACCTAGGGGCGGGGCGGGGCCTAGGGGCGGGGGGCGGGGACCGAGCGCGGTGAGGGTGGCGGGCGTGCGGGGCGCTGGGGCGGGGGCGGGGCCTAGGGGCCCGGGGCGTGGTCTAGGGCGGGGCCTGGGGCGGGGCGGGGCCTAGGGGCGGGGGGCGGGGACCGAGCGCGGTGAGGGCGGTGGGCGTGCCGGGCGCTGGGGCGGGGGGGGCGGTGGGCGGGGCCTAGGGGGCGGGGCCTAGGGGCGGGGGCGGGGCGCGGCCCACCTGTCCAAGCTGATGGCGCACAGGTTGAAGATGGACGCGGTGCACAGCATGACGTCCAGGGCCAGGAGCGCGTCGCAGAGGCCGGGGCTCAGCAGCCACACGCCGCCCTGGACCTGGGCCCCGAGGAGGGGGCGGGGCAGCAACAGACGACCCCAGACCCGCTGAGTCCGCCAGCGGGGCCCAGGCCAGCGGCCCTCTGCCCCCTACACCTCCTTTTGTTAGAACTGGAAAAGGCTTGGGGGAGGTGGGGCGGGGGCCATAATGGCCTGAGGACCCCGATCCTTGATGACGCGGGGCTCAGGTGCCAGGGGTTGGGCACCCCGCTGCCCGGAGGGGCCGTCACCACTCTGCCTGCCCCCCAGAGCACAGCGGAGAGTCGGTCAGTCTGGTTAAACTCTGTCGCTGTTCTGGGACTTTGGACAAGCGGCTCCCCTTCTGCGCCCTCGCCTGGAAAGTGGCACCCACATAATTGTCCGTAGGATGAACGAATTAAAAGGTATAAAGATCTGGGCACTGTGCCCAGCGCCCCCACCAAGGGCAAAGGAGCAGACAGCTGCCCACCTTCTAAATCCCCTCCCGCTGATTTGGGACGATTAGGAGCTTAAGGCCTTCACTGTGGCGTCTGCCTGCGGCTCTGGGGGACGGCAGGTCAGGCAGGTGCTTGTCCTGCTGGCCTCGGCCCAACCCAACCGCACACCATTCACTGTGTCCGCTCTAGAAACCCCGAGCCTCCTCCACAGCCCAGGACACCGCGTCCCCAGCGCAGCCCTAGAGCTTCTCCGTGCCCAAACCTCGGAGCAGACAGGGCTGGCACCGACGGCACCCGCCCAAGCACCGGACTTGGCCTGGAGTGGAGGCTCCGGGCCGGGTTCTCCGCGGGGACCCCACAGCTTCAGTCCTGCTGTCCCCCCCAGGCCTCCTCTCCCTCCGCCCTTCACTGCGCTTCCCACCGTGGGCTGGGTCCGTGCGTGAATGAGGCCTCCTTCATGGTTTGCACTACTGTGTGTGTTCCTGGTCACGCGTGGCTGTGGCCAATGCGATGATGTGTGTGTCTCTGTGCTCCAGGGGGAGCGGGGGGGGGTCCTGAATCTGCCTGCCTGTCCACCTGGCTCCCCTGGGGCGGGGAACCCCACTGAGGGTGGGGGTGGGCGGCTGGACTGCTAAAGTCGTCTGCTTGTGGGGTCCCTGGCTTTAAGTACAGGGGGCATCTTTTGGATAACGGACACTAACACAGGAAGGGCGAGAAGGGAAGGACAGAAGGGGGAAGGTCCGCAGATGGACAACGAGATGGGGGAGGGGGGCTCGGGGCCCCGCTCGGGGTCCTGGGAAGGCAAGAGGCCGGGTCGCGCTGGGTCCTCGCGTAAACCGGCGCGGGGGACGGAGGAGTGTGGCGGGGGCGCGGGGGGGGCGCCCCGCAGCCGTCGACGCGCTCACCTCGGAGTAGACGAAGAGCGGCAGCACCAGCAGGGCGAGGAGCAGGTCCGCGGCCGCCAGGCTCAGGACGAAGTAGTTGGTGGGCGTCTGCAGGGCGCGCTCGGCCGCCACGCTCACGCACACGAGCGCGTTCCCCGCGAGCACCGCGCCGATGAGCAGCACGCCCCCCGCCAGCGCCGCCGCCGCCCCCGGCCCCGCCAGCCCCGCGCCGCCTCCCGCGCCCGGCCCGCGCCCGGCCAACAGCCCGTCCGCGTCCTCGCCGCTGCGGTTCCCCATCGCGCGCCCGCCCCGCGCCCGCAGCGAGCGCTCAGCACCGCGGACAGAGCCCAGGTCGCGCCCCCGGGAGCCCCGCCCTCGGCCCCGCCCCCGCCCCCGCCCCCGCCCCCGCCCCCCCCGCCCAGGCTCGGTGGGTCCCTGGAGCGCCGCGTGCGCCCTGTATTTGCCCACCTTGGACTTTTGCGCTTCGCTGGACCGGTAGCTGGACCAAGGCAACGGCCAGACGAGATGCGAGTGGAGCGAGGTGATTGGCACGGGCCGGCCCAGCTCAGGGTTGGGGTGAGGCCGGCGGGTCTGCGCTCCGGGGAACCGTCGGAGACGGAACCACACCCCGAGGCGCGCGAACGCCCACGCAGCGCCGTCCCGCCCGGCAGCGGAGACCCCGGGTCCCTACTTGCGCCCAAGCTGGGCGTCCCCTCTCCCGGGGACGCTCCTGGAGGCGCTTCGAGGCGCCGGCGGGGCCGGTTCTCACTCCACGCTGTTCACGCGGCGTGAGACGACACGCTTCTCAGGCTGGTCCCGCGGGGGGACTAGAGCCCTGGCTCCACCCGCAGGCCCGGGGCGCTCAGGAGCCGCCCCCTCGGTCCCCCAAGGATCCTCTGCTCTTGAGGCACCTGGTCCACCGTCCCCCACTCTCCTACACCCCTCCGACCCCCCCCCAGCCCTGACACGTCCCCCGCAATAATCGCTGACTCCAGCCCAGGGCCCTGCACCCCATTCCAGGGAGCAGCCTTTGGTCTGGTACCCGGACCACCCTGGGCTACTGCCTGACCATCCTCCCGGTGGGCAGCTGAGTGGTCAACCCCAAACCCGCTCCATCACCTCGGACCATGTGGCCCTGAGCACGTGTGCGCCCCCCTCGGCCTGGGACTTGGGACCTGGGACGTGGTGTTGACCTCAGAGCCTCAGGTGAGATAAGTAAAGCTTAGCGACGCCTGGTCGCGGAGAAAAGCCCCAGTGAGCACCCTCTCTCCCTGCACCCACCACACCTCAAACTCACTGGGCCCATCACCCCACCTGCCAACGCAAGACTGTGGGAGCCGGGGGGGTGGGGAGGGTCCCCGATGCACGCAGGCAGGACTGCCTTGTAGAGCAGGTCCCTGGCTGGATGGGCAGGTCCGCGGGACCGTCCTCTGGGACATCACAGCCGAGCCCAGAGACAGCCTGCCGGGAAAATGTACTCCCCGAGATTTTTCACTGTGGACCTCCTCACACAGCAGGGGCACCTGGTATGGAGCCCCGTCCTTACAGGGGCCACGAAGGGGGGCCATCCAAGTGCACTGCTCCGTGGGAGCCTCCGGCTTGGCTACCAGAGGAATGCTGGCTTCATAAAACGAGCAGGGAAAACCTTCCTTCCCTTCCCTTCCCTTCCCTGTGACAGATTCCATAACATTGATATTCACTCTTCCTAAGCGTCGGGAGAGTTTGCCAGGGAAGACGCCTGGGCCTGGAGTTGTCTCTGTTGGACAGGGTTTTGGTTCTGGTTTTGATTTTGTGTATGTGTGTTAAACCTGACCCGAGGATATTTTTTCCATGGATTTGTTACAGAGGTTGGAAGGGAGGGAGCGGGAGAGAGACACACACATCCACGGTTGCCTCCCCTGCGCCCGCGGAGGTGGGGATCGAACCTGCAACCCAGGAACGTGCCCTTGACCGGGGAATCGAAATCGGGACCCTCCTGTGGGCGGGCAGACTCTCCAGCCCCTGGGCAGCACTGGCCAGGGCTTGTTGGACAGGCTCTAACGGGGAAGCCAGTTTCCCTAAAAATATAGCACTGTTCAGGCTCTTCCTCTGAAGGCAGCAGGTGGTCTTCCAAGGAACTGGTCGGGTCCACGTTAGTTTTCAGATGTGGGCCTGGCACTGTTTAGATATGCTAATGTCCCCTTATCTCTTTTTACACCTGCCAGGTCTCTGGCGACAGCACCTCTCCCATCCCGTGTATTTGTAAATCATATCTTTCCTTTTTTTTTTCTTTCCTTGGTCAGCCTTGCTAGATAGAGGCTTATCAATTTTATTGATCTTTTCAAAGAAACAGCTTTTGCGTTCATGGATTTTTCTATAGATTTTTATGTTTGTTTTCCATTTCATTCATTTCTGCCCTTATCTTTATTACTTCCCTTCTTCTGCTTGCTTTATACTTAATATGCCCCTTTTCTAGTTTCTTAAAAGGCCACTTATTTCAGAAAGTTCGTCTTTTCTACCATAAGCACTTAATGCTACAGATATCCCTCTAAGACGCATCCACGTGTTTTTGTGTTTTCGACTATGTTGTTTAATTTCCAAAGGCAAAAAAAGAAAGAAAGAAAATCCCTGAAAACCCTTGATCTAAACCTCACGCCTCATTTAAAAACTAACTCTAGCCCAGCCGGGCGTGGCTCAGCGGTTGAGCGTTGACCTAAGATCCAGGCGATCGGGGTTCAATTCCCGGTCAGGGCACATGCCTGGGTTTGGGGCTCCATCCCCAGTCGGGGGCGTGCAGGAGGCAGCCAATCAATGACTCTTTCATCACTGATGTTTCTCTCTCTCTCTCCCTCTCCCTTCCTTCCTCTGAAATCAATAAAGATTTTTTTTTTTTTTAAAAGCATCCAAGCCCTGGCTGGTGTGGCTCAGTGGGTTAGGTGTCATCCTGTGCACTGAGGGGTTGCCAGTTTGGTTCCCGGTCAGGGCACATGCCCGGGTTTTGGGCTCAATCCCCAGTCAGGAGCTTGCAAGAGGTGGCCATTGATGTTTCTCTCTCTCTAAAAATAAAAATAAATTAATAAAAAATGCTTTTTAAAAAGGCATCCAAAATTGGAAAGAAAAAGTAAAACTATTTCTATTTGCCAGTGATCTTATGTATAGAACATTTAAAAAACCCACAAAGCCTGTCGGAGCTAATAAACAAATGCAGCACAGTTGCAGAATATAAGTGAACATATAAAAATTAGTTACATTTCTATACACTGGCCATGATCCAAAAATAAAGTTAAGGAAAAAACATTCATTTGCCATAGCATCAAAAATAATAAAATACTTAGGAATAAATTTAGCCAAGAAAGTGAAAGACATGTACCCTGAAAACTAGAAGACATTGCTGGGAGAGGTTAAAGGCACACAAGTTGACCCGTGTTCATGGATTGGAAGACTGTGGAGACTGTTGAGACGGCCTTTCTCACCAAACTTATATACAGATTTTATACACTCACTATCAAAACCCCGACAGCTTTTAATTTTTCAAAAAATGGAAAAGCTTCTGGGCTAGTGTGGCTCAGTTGGTTGCGTGTGTCCTGTGCACCAAGAAGGTGCAGGTTGGATTCCCGTTCTGGGGCACATGCCCAGGCTGGCCCCCCATGCATGTTTCAACTGATGTTTCTATTTCTCTCTCCCTCTCCCTTTTCCTTTCTCTAAAATCAATAAAAACATATTTAAAAATAGAATAAAAAATGGAAAAGCCAATCCCAAAATTCATATGGAATTATAACCAGCCCAAATAACCAAAACATCCTTGAAAAAGAAAAAGTTGTAGGATTCATGCCTTCTGATTTCAAAACTTACTACCCCCCGGCCGGGCGTGGCTCAGTGGTTGAACGTCGACCTGGGATCCAGGCGATTGGGGTTCGATTCCCTGTCAGGGCACATGCCTGGGTTGTGGGCTCGATCAATGACTCTCTCATCATTGATGTTTCTATCTCTCTCTCCCTCTCCTTTCCTCTCTCTGAAATCAATAAAGATATATATTTTTTTAAAAATTTAAATTTAAAAAACTTACTACCAAGCTTCCATTAGCACAACATTCTTCCTTCCCCAGTGAATAATTTTGACACCCCTGGTACCCACACACAAAACAATGAAGCTGCACACTTACCTCACACCGTATATGAAAATTAACTCAAAATGGGTCAAAGACCCACATATATGATCTAAAACTATAAAACTCTTGGAAGAAAATATAGGGCCAGATCCCCATGACACTCAGGGTTGGGAATGGCTTCTTACATATAACAACAAAAGCACAAACCAAAACAACAAATAGATCACTGGATTTCATGAAAGTAAAATCTTTTGTCCATCAAATTATAAGAGTGGGGAATTGTCACCCACCGCACTATTCTTTTGACGTTGCTTCTGTAAATGCTGACTCTGACTAATGTGTAGCTTCTAGATAAACAGTGTTTGTATAAGAATCCTAGGAACTAACTTCAGAAGGTACAGGTTCCGACCTTCAGGTGTTCCAGCTCCAGGAGGTTTGTTGACCTTCAACCCTAGAACCAGGGTGACACACACTAAACCATCACATGACCAGTTTTGAGATCCTTATTGAAATGGACTGTGCTGGCTGCACATAGAGAGCTTTTCTTTTTTCTTTTTGGTAATCCTCACCTGAGGATTTTTTTTTTTTCCCACAGAGAGAGTGTGGAAGGGAGGAAGGGAGAGAAGAGAGAGTGAGAGATGTGGGACAGACACATCAGTTGGTTGCCTCTCGAACGTTCCCAGACCAGGGCTGGGGATCGAACCTGTGACTGTTCTGTGTGCAGGCCAATGCTCTAACCATTGAGCCATTACTGGCCAGGGCTAAAGAACTTTTGAACCCCCTCCCCTTGATCCCTTTGTTCTACTTTCCCTCTCCCTCCTTTCAAAAACCTCTGCCTGCACTGAGATTTTAAGATGGGTTTTGAGATGAGAGTCTCCCCCATCTTCTCAGGTGGCTGGCACCTAAATAAACCACTTTCCTTCCCACCAGCACCTATCTCATGAGTTTGGCTTTCGCTGCAGCAGTCAGTTGAACCTGGGTTTTGGTTACAAAAAGACATCATCAAGAGAGTGAAAAGAAAACCCAAAGAACAGGGGGAAATATTTACAAATCACATACCTGGTAAGGGTCTAATATCCAGAATATATAAAGAACTCTTACAACTCAGCAACAAAAAGACAAACAATCACATTTAAAAATGGGCAAAGGCCTGGCAGGCATGGTTCAGTGGTTATAATGTCGGCCTGTGTACCAAAGGGTCTTGGGTTCGATTTCCAGTCAAGCGCATGTATCTGAGTTTTGGGTTCACTTCTCAGCGTCAGGGTGTGGAGAGGAGACAACCAATGGATATGTCCCTCTCACGTCAATGTTTCTCTCTTTTTCTCTCTCCCTCTCTTCCCCTCCATCCCTTCCACTCTCTCTCTCAATGGAAAAAAATATCCTCAGGGGAAGATTAAGAAACAAACAAATAAAATAAAGCAGCTGAGCCTCATTCCACCCACCCCGCAAGTGACTTTACCATTCCGCTCCACAGGTTCCCACAGCGTCAGCTGGCTCTTCCTCGATGCAGGTTTGATGACTCAGCTTTGCTTGATCAACAGGTGATCTCTCTGCACGAGTCAACAAATGACAGTCCTTATCTGTTTGAGTGACTCCTTATAGATGAAATAATACAATTTCTGCAATCTGCTCCAAAATTAATTTGAAATAAAAATAGAGGAAGATGATGGGCTAGAAGGGACAGGTCATAACTTGTCACAGTTGAGTTCATTACACTGTTCAGTCTACTTTTGTATATTTTAAATTCTCTGTAATAATAGACAAGTTATTTCTCGATGAGGTCACTCTGTTACTGTGCTTCCCAGGCTCATATCCTGAAAGCATCCCCAGCTGTAACCCCAGCTGTGCTGGGCTGTGCTTGCCTGTGGCTGGTGGGAGGCAGGAGGAGCAGAGTGGTTACGGGTTTGAGAGAAATGATTCTTTTCAGTGCCCACCTACTACACCCTAATCTAGAACGAAGAGTAGATATGAGTCACTTAAATTTTTTTTTTTAATCCTCACTTGAGGATATTTTTTCCGTTGCTTTTCAGAAAGAGTGGAAGGGGAGAGCGAGAGAAACATGGATGTGAGAGAGACACATCGACAGGTTGCCTCAACCAGGGCTGGGGATTGAGCCTGCAACCGAGGTACATGCCCTTGACTGGAATCGAACCCAGGACCCTTTTGTCCGTGGGCCGATTCTCTAACCACTGAGCCAAACTGGCTAGGGCATGGGTCACTTAAATTTAACATTTAAATCTTGGTTAAAACAAAAAATCTCCCCGTCCCGGGTGGCTCAGTTGGTTGAGCACCATCCTGTGTACCGAAAGGTCACCGGTTGGATTCCCAGTCAGGACACACACCCAAGTTTTGGATTCAATCCCCGGTCAGGGTGGGTAAGGAAGGCAACTCATCGCTGTTTCTCTCTCCCTCTCCCTTCCTCTCTCTCTAAAAATCAACAAAAACATATTTTTTAAAAGGTGTGGACAGCCTGGCCGGTGTGGCTCAGCTGACTCTTCTGTGTGTTGGTATCGAGGACCCGGCTCAGGTTGCTGTCCCGGGAACGGTGGCTCCCTCGCTTGCATCTGTGGGCTGAATGTGCGATTCTGTCGTAGCTTGTATCACATGCTGCTTCTTAGTCGTGTCCACACTAGGGAGGCAAAGTTGGGGCCCCACGGTACTCCTTAGGTCATCTCCTTCCTGGTTCCACTTGCCCATAGGGGCACAGAAAAGCCTGGACCCCATCCCACTCTGTCCACACTTCCGAACGGCCACCAAATTAGCAAGGCAGCCACAGCCTTGGCTTTGTGAAGACACAGAAAAATCTAAGCAGCAGGGACAGCGGTGACAGCCTTTGCAGCTGAGGTGAAGGCAGTCACAGAACCCTCTGCGACAGGAACGGACACTGACAACACCCAGCGCCGGGAGGACTCGGAGCAGCCGAGGCCTCACTCACTGCGGGTGGGGACGCAAGGCAGTCTGGTGGTTTCCTAGAAAACCAAATATACTCTCACCGTAGGATGCAGCAACTGTGCTCCTCGGTATTTGCTCAAAGGAACTGAAAGTTTACGTCCATAAAAAACTTGCACGTAGGTAATTTATAGCAGCTTTATTCATAACTGCCAAGACTTGGAAATAACAAAGACGTCCTTCAGCAGGTGATGAATAAATAAACTGTGGTCCATCCAGACAGTGGAATATTACTCAGAATATTATAAAAAGAAATGAGCTACTGCTCTGACTGGTTTGGCTCAGTGGTTGGAGCATCGGCCTGCGGACTGAAGGGTCTCTGGTTCCATCCTGGTCAAGGGCACGTGCCTCAGTTTCAGGTTCGGTCCCCGGCCCCGGGTCTGGGTGCATGTGGGAGGCAACCAATCGATGTGCCTCTTTCACATCGATGTTTTTTTTCCTCTCTCTCTCCCTTTCACTCTCTCTGAAAAGCAATGGAAAAAATATCCTCAGTGAGGATTAAAAAGAAAGAAATGAGCTGCTAAGCCATAAAAAGACAGAGGAAACTAAATGCGTATTTGTAAGTGAAAGAGCCAATCTGAAAGGGCTACGTACTGTGTGATGCCAACTCTATGGCACTGGAAAAGGCAGAACTATGGAGACAGGGAGCAGATCAGTGGTGCTGGGATTAGGGGGAGGGGTGGACAGGTCAGCACAGAGGGTTCTAGGGTAGAGAAACTGCTCCGTGTGAGACTGTGACGGTGGACACGTGTCATTTCACGTTAGTTCAAACCCACAGGATGGACAACACGGAGAGTGAACCCTCATGTCAACTGCGGACTTAGTTAATAATAATGTATCGGTATCGGTCCATCAACAATGGGCTGATACATAATCAACTGATACATAATCAACAGTGTAACAATGTAGCACTGGAGGCGCTGGGAAGAGGGGAGGCTGGGTGGGTCCCAGAACTCTGGATTTCAGCTCCAATTTCCTGTAAGCCTAAAACTGCTCTGAGAAAGGGGTATTACTGATTATATTTAAAATGCGTGCAGAGTTTAACACAAGAATTACTAGTTTATGACTTCATTTACTAGGTTTGTAATTGATGCTTAAGCCTTTCATGCGCCGGGGCTTTTAAAAGCCTAACTTAATCCCGTATTGATTAAGCTGCAGGACCCAGCTGCTCCCCTTTTCCTCCCCTTCTGTCCGCGTCTCCACCCCTGATCCCCCCTGACACGGGCTCAGGTCTCTGATGCCTCGAAAAATACCAGCGCGGAGGCACCCCCGGGCTCTGATCGCGCCCTCCGCGCCGCCCCGCCCCCTCTCCTGCCGCCCCGGCCCGCGGCGAACGGCAGTGGGGTCCCCGGCCGGCGCCGCGACAGCCCCGGAGCCCGCGCGCGCCCAGCCCCGCGCACCGCGGGGCCTCGCCTTTCGTCCCGGCCCGGACCCTCCCGAGCCCCGCTCCGAGGCCCCGGGCGCCGCGGCTCCGCGCTTTGCTCGCGCCAGTCTGTCCCTCCCCCGGCCCGCGAGGGTCAGCCCGTCCGCTCCCGGCTGACCTCCCGCCCCAAGCCCGCACCGGGGCGCCGGCGCGGCGGGACTTGGGGGCGCGCAGCCAGCCGGGGCGACAGATGGGGGGGCGGCCCTGACCTTCCCGCGGATCGACGGGGCGTGGCCGGGGCTGAGCGGAGCCGGGGCGGCGCTGATGCCCCCGCTCGCCCTGCCCTGGGCGGCACTATAAGGGCCGCGGGGCTCGGCCGTGGCAGCGGCGCTCAGCACCCCCGGCGCGTCCGCCATGGCCCCCCGCGCCCTGCTGCTGTTGCTGCTGCCGCTCCTCGGGGGCTCCGCCGCGCGCCCCGCGCCCCCCAGGTGAGCCCGCCGCTCCTCGGGGGTCCCCCCTCCCCGGCCCCGCGCCCCCAGGTGAGCCCGCCGCTCCTCGGGGGTCCCCCCTCCCCGGCCCCGCGCCCCCAGGTGAGCCCGCCGCTCCTCGGGGGTCCCCCCTCCCCGGCCCCGCGCCCCCAGGTGAGCCCGCCGCTCCTCGGGGGCCCCTCCCCGGCCCCGCGCCCGCCCCCATCCCGGCCTGACCCTCCTCCCGCCCCCCCTTCCCCAGGACCCCGAGACACTCGGACGGGACCTTCACCAGCGAGCTCAGTCGCCTGCGGGAGAGCGCGCGGCTGCAGCGGCTGCTCCAGGGCCTGGTGGGGAAGCGCAGGTGAGGGCGGCGGGGGCACCTGGGGGGACAGGCCCTGCAGGGGGGGGCACCTGGGGGGGACAGGCCCTGCAGGGGGGGGCACCTGGGGGGGACAGGCCCTGCAGGGGGGGGCACCTGGGGGGGACACCTGCCCTGCAGCGGGGGCACTGAGGGGCACAGGCCCTGCAGGGGGGCACTGAGGGGCACAGGCCCTGCAGGGGGGCACGGAGGGGGACAGGCCCTGCGGGGGGGCACGGAGGGGGACAGGCCCTGCAGGGGGGCACTGAGGGGCACAGGCCCTGCAGGGGGGCACGGAGGGGGACAGGCCCTGCAGGGGGGGCACTGAGGGGCACAGGCCCTGCAGGGGGGCACGGAGGGGGACAGGCCCTGCAGGGGGGCACTGAGGGGCACAGGCCCTGCAGGGGGGCACTGAGGGGCACAGGCCCTGCAGGGGGGCACGGAGGGGGACAGGCCCTGCAGGGGGGGCACTGAGGGGCACAGGCCCTGCAGGGGGACGCCCTTCACCTCAGCAGTTCCGCCCCCTGGCTCCAGGACTAATTCTGATGTGGGGGGGGGGGCAGCGAGCAGGACACGGAGAACAGCACGTCCTCGACCAAGTCCGCCGAGGGCCCCCTCTGCCTGCTGTGGTCCAGCGTGCCCCTCCTGCAGACCTGGTGAGCGCGGGGGCAGCCTGGCACCTGCAGGCTCCTCCCCCAGACCCCTCGCCTGCTCCTCCGGGCACCCTGGGTCCTGGCGGGAACTGGACAGGCAGTGGGCCAGGGGTCTGGGAGAGGCTCAGCCTGTTCACCAGGCGGCCAGCTGCAGGCCTCAGCCCCTAACCCCCCCCCCCCCCCTGCAGGATGCCGCTGAGGCCCCCCCTGGGTCAGGCCTGGTCTCCGAGGCCGTCTCCTGGACTCGGGCCTGCAGTCATAGCTTCAGGCCCTGCCGTCCCCGCTGAGACCCAGAAGCAGCCGTGAAAGGAACCTCCCTCCAGGGACCCAGGGAGGCTGGGCTGGGGGCGGGGAGGGGAAGGGGTGTTGCACTTGGCACCAATAAAGGAGGAATTCAGACCCTGGCCTGGTGAGCCTGCTGTGTGTGCCCCCTGGGTACCTGGAGGCAGCCCCGCAGGGCGGAGCTGTCGGAGGGAAAGGGACCCCATCCCGGGAGCCCAGCTCTGCGGCCACGCCCAGCCGCCCTTTAAACCTGGGAAGCCAGCGGGCACCTCACCTTCCCGCTTCCTTATCTCTGGCATCAGGGCCACATCCTGTCCCATTGACTGAGCTCCCCAGGACCCGCCCACACCCCTCGCCATCCATTCAGCAAACATTCAGGGACATCAAAGGGAGGCTGAGTTTGAGGAGGCTCAGGATGGGCCAGAAGAGGTGACGGGTGGGGAGGGGGCTTCACAGGGGGCCGGGAATCTTAGCTCCCTGTCCAGGCCCCGTGGTTTTGGACAAGAGGCTTGACCAGTCCGGGCTGTGGGGCAGGGGCAGTGAGGACACCTCAAGGAGTGCTGGGGCTGCAGGAGGCCACATGGACACAGGACACGGGTGGAACGGTCCCAGCAGAGCTAGTAGGAGCTCAGGGACGGTCCCTCCGTCCCTCCTGACCCTCCCAGTGGCCTCTCCCTGGAGGCTGGGCTTGGGCTCCAAGGGAAAACAAGGGTAGGGCGGTTGCGGGCCAAGGAGTCTCTCCAGAACCACCCGCTGTTGGGTATGCCAGCCCGTGGGGACCCAGGGTCCCCTGAAGCACTGTCATCTCCATTAATGTGGCCCTGCCCTACTCTACCTGGAGGGAGCCAGCTCATTGGGGGGCTGGTAGGCGTATCCCCAGGACACAAACAGCCTTTTCCTTCCAGACTGAGAGGGCTGGTGTGGGGAGAGGAGGTGGCCTGGAGGGGAATCTGGGGTCCCAACCTCACGGGGCTGCCTTAGGAACTTGACCCGAGATGATTCTGGCAGAAGAGCCCGGCAGAGGGGTGGCCCTGGTGGGGGCGGGTACAGCAAACACAGAAGCCAAAGGCCAGCCCCTTCCCAGTCCTCTCTCCCCCACTCCTAACCCCTTGACCCCCGTCCTCCTGTGACCCCTGCGACCCCCCCCCACCAAGGCCCACAGTGCCCCCAGAATTCTCTGAGCTCCTTTCTGCCTCGTGTCCCGGTGACCGTGGGTTGAGCCCCGGTTGGCCCCTGCATGTGACCTGGCTCCTGCCCAGTAACCACTGGGCCTGGCGCTTGGCCGGCCGGCGGGATCCCCCTTGGTGGAGGCCAGTCAGTCGTAAAGGGTCATAAATGGGGCGGTGCCGCAGGGCGAAGGTCGCCCAGCAGGGACTGCACCAGCTCAGCACCAGCCGGCAGGCCTCTCGGAGGGTCCTGGACGCCAGGCCGGCTCCAAGCCTCCCTCCTCCCCGAGATGGGGGCTTGGGCCCTGCTTCTGCCTCTGCTCCTGGCCGGAGCCCAGGCTCAAGGTACGCTGGCCGTGGCAGGCGGGCCGGGCGGCGGGCGGGGAGGGAAGGCACTGACCCCCCTCTCCCACTTTCCAGTCTGCTCTGTGAACAAGACCATCTTTGAAATCAAGGAGAACACGAAGCCCAGCGGGCCCCTGGTGGACATCTATGTCCCTGAGGGCCAGCAGGTGACCCTTGGACCCTCGACCACCCCCTTCGCATTTCGTCTCCAGGGGAATCAGCTGTTTCTCAATGTGACTCCTGACTATGAGGTGCAGATGGCGGGCCCTGGGCAAGCAGGGGGGCGGGGCTGGGTGGCCAGCCCCCCACGGGACCCACATGGAGAAGGTTTTTGGGAGATTCTGAGGGCTCTGTGTCCACAGGCAGAAACCCACCTTTCTTGGGCCCAAAGGCGTGGTTGAGGGCAGACCCAAGGGGACCGGGGCCCTTGGGAGACCAAGCTGCCTGGGCCCCTGATGTCCCCTGGGCTCGTACAGATGATGGGGCCTTGGGCGGTCGCCTGCCCCTCCCGGCCTCAAGCTCCCCCTCACCTTGGAACGGGGACGGTGCTGCGGCCGGGGATTCCTGACGCTCGTCCGTCCCACAGGAGAACGCGATGCTGCTGGCAGAGCTGGAGTGCAAAAGAGGCAACACTTTGGTGAGTCCACCACCCTCCCCCGCCCTCCCGGGCTGGGTGGCCTCCTGCCGTCCCCACACCTGGGACATGAGAGTGCTCCCCGGCTTGGGTCCCTCTCCAGTGACTTCACCCAGTGGCCTGTTTTCAAGTGTCACCCTGTGCCGGCAACGCCCACACTTCCTCCAGCGGGACTGTCCCTGAGCCACAGACTCACAAACCCCTCCACCCCGATTAAGCACTGCCCCCCCTGCCACGAGACACCCCTCCCCCTCCCCTCGCCCCCCACAAGTTAGCTCCTGGCCCTGCTTTGTCTTCTGTGGAGGGAAATCGCAAACAGGCGCAGCGAGCCCCACGCACGCACTACTGTTACCACACCTGAGAAAGGCAGGAGCTCACCGTCCTAGGACCCCTGGGGAAGTCTGCTGCCCGCTGTCCAGACGCCGGGCAAGGGCCACCCAAGGCGCTCGCCGATGTCTCCCTTAAGCTCTGATGTTTCCTTCAAGCTCTGGGCTCCCCTTTCCCTCCTCTCTCTTGGACATTTATGTTTGAAGAAACTGCTCTGCGTCGGGGTTTGGCTGGTTGTGCCCTGGCACCGTGTTATTTCTCTCCAGGGCACTGGCCACCTTCAGTGTTTTACAAATTACCCGTTCTTTGTCTGGACCCCCCCCCCCCCGGAGCAAAGAGCTTTGTCTTGTGACTGGTTTCCAGCACCCGGGATGAGCAGGGCCACCCGTGAGCACCCCTGGGGAGGCACCTGTGGGGAGAAGGCTGACCACCACCCCGTCCGCCCAGGTGACCCCCCCCCTGAAGGTGTTTGTGAGCGTGTTGGACGTCAACGACAACCCACCGGTGTTCCCCTTCGAGGTCAAGGTCAAGAGTGTGCCCGAGGTGAGCGTGAGGGGAGCGGGGGGGGGGGGGCCAGGGCTGGGGCATCAGGAGCCTGGGGTGAGGAGCTGAGCTGGGGGCTAGTGGGGGCCTGGGGTGGGTTCATGGGGGTCAGAGGCATGGCCAGACCAACCCCTCTCTGTTCTCCAGGACACAAAAGTCAACACCATTGTCATCCCTGAGAAGGAGCTGGAGGCCAAGGACCTTGACAAAAATGACATCTTGTTCTATGCTCTCCAGGAAGTGACCCCGGTCAGCAATCCCATCCCCACCCCAACTCCAAGCCCTCCCTTCGGGCGTCCCTGCCTCTCCACGTCATCCCAGGGCCTCAACTCTGCCCCCCATCTCTCCAGGGTGCCAGGAATTTCTTCTCCTTGGTGGGTGCCAACCTCCCCGCCCTGCGGCTAGACCAGCCACTGGACTTCGACAAGGGTCAGAGCATGACCTTCAGGCTGCTGGTGCGGGTGAGCAGGCCACTGCCCCGAGTCTGGGTCCCTCTCGTCCCCACTGAAGCTGCCCCAGCCCAGCTCCCAGGCTGATTGTCAGGGCTGGGGTGTTGCAGGATACCCAGGAGGAAGACGCAGTGCCCAGCCACACGGCCATGGCCACCTTGGTCCTGGAGGTGCAGCCCGCTGACCTGCGGCCGCCCTGGTTCTTGCCTTGCGTCTACTCAGACTCTCACTTCTGCCTCCAAGCCCAGTACCACGGGGCTGTCCCCACAGGCCACAGACTGGTACTGGGGCCAGGGAGGGGCAGGGCCAGGGGAGGCTCAGGGTTGGAGCTGGGGATGGGGCCTGGGTGCCCCAGGGCCACATTTTTTAAACAAATGTGAGAATTGCTTTTTAAACCAACCTTGTCCAACCCCCAGCTGGTGAGTGGTGAACAAACTCCTCTGAAGTGAGAAGGACAGGGCTGGGCTGTCCTGGGGGCAGAGCCAGGGACCCAGCGAGGCTGCCGGGGGACTTAGGGGCCCCGTGGAGCTGCCGGTCCCTGCTCCTGCTGCGAGGGGTGCACTGAGGCACCGGAGGGCAGGGGTCCAGACCTCTCCCCATGAGCTGCCCTGTGCCCAGTGGGTGCCACCTTCTGAGACACCCATTATTCAGGTCAATCCAATGTCTTTGAGCAAAATGACTCATTAACAACAGGTCCGAAGGGTGTGGTAGGTGATCCTGCCCGAGGGCAGGCCGATGGTTGGGGTGGGGGCTGTTCCAGGCCACTCGGAAGGGATTGGGAAGGGCCGGGCTGGACCCCTCACACCAGCCCATGGAGTCCCCTCCCCTCTGGGTCCCCACAGCCGGCACCCCTCATCCTGCGACCTGGGCCCATCTACGCCGTGGATGGGGACAGGGGCATCAACCAGCCCATCATCTACAGCATCCTGAGTGGTGAGTGAGGACCGGCCCCAGCTTCTCTCTCCACCCAACACCCATACCCAGACCCATCCCCACCTGGGGCCCAGGAAACCCCAGGGGACCTGCCACATGGGCAGAGCCAGCTGGGACCCTGGACTTTAGGCCTCCGGAGGGGACAGGCCCCAACCCTCCTGCCATCCTCCCAGGAAACGAGAACAGCACTTTTGCCATCAACGCCAAGTCAGGCAACCTCACCATGACCAGGGGCATCCCCAGTCCCAAGACCTTTGACTTGCTGGTCCAGGTGAGTCCCCTGCCTAGGTCTCCCAGGGCCCTTCCTGAGCCCCAGGCTGCAGGACTCGCCCTTCAAGGACCCACTGGTCGTGGCTGCCTCCCCCCCTCCCCCAGGCCCAGCAGGAG
The DNA here is from genome assembly GCF_054644295.1 of Miniopterus natalensis. Classification (NCBI taxonomy): domain Eukaryota; kingdom Metazoa; phylum Chordata; class Mammalia; order Chiroptera; family Miniopteridae; genus Miniopterus; species Miniopterus natalensis. The sequence continues at coordinate 77,859,827 of NC_142091.1, forward strand.
GACCGCGCCCGCCGCTCGGTGACCCAGGTCAGAGTGGAGGCCCGTGCCGCCGTGGGGAGCCTGCCCAGCTTCTCTGAGAGCCTGTACCGTGGCACCGTGGCTCTGGGCTCTGGCGTGGGTGTGGCGGTCAAGGATGCAGCCATCCCCTCCCAGCCTCTGAAGATCCAGGCCAAGGATCCAGAGTTTCCAGTAGGCACCGCTTGGTCCCTGGGTCTGCCTGGCCTCCCCTCTGTGGGTGGGTTGGGGGTGATGGGGGCGCCAGGGCCCAGGGCTCACTGAGGCTGTGTCCAGGAGCTCAACTCGGCCATCACCTACCGCGTCACCAACAACTCCAACTTCCGGATGGACGGCGAGGCGGTGCTGATTGCGGCCCCGCTGGTGCAGGCGGGGGTCTTCTACGCAGAGGTGAGAAGCAGGCAACATCTCCAGGGAGCAGGGTTAAGGGGGGACCTAAGACGCACAAGCTCCTTCGCTCCCCAGGTGGAGGCCAAAAACACGGTGACATCAGGCACAGCAACCACAGCCGTGGAGATTGAAGTCTCAGAGCAGGAGCCCAGCCCCACAGGTGAGCGTCCCGACCTGGGTGACCCTCAGGGAGGGATGTTGCCTCAGGCATCCTGGGGACAGAGGCAAGCCAGAGCTGTGTCCCCGGCCTCCAGGCACCCCAGGTTCCCCAACACCCCCGGAGGCTGGACAAACAACCCGGCCCCCAAGCAGCTCCACTTCAGAAGTCCCCAGACCCCCCGAGCCTTCTCAAGGACCCTCCACAACCAGCTCTGGGGGGAGCACTGGCCCAAGCCCCCCAAGCAGCTCCACTCCAGAAGTCCCCAAGCCCCCCAAGCCTTCTCAGGGACCCTCCACGACCAGCTCTGGGGGGAGCATTGGCCCAAGCCCCCCAAGCAGCTCCACTCCAGAAGTCCCCAAGCCCCCCAAGCCTTCTCAGGGACCCTCCACGACCAGCTCTGGGGGGAGCATTGGCCCGCAACCCCCCTCAGGCACAACTCCGAAGCCGCCTGCCTCGTCCACGCCTGGGGGGCCCTCCGGTGTGGTAACCAGCACCTCACCTTCATCAGCCTCATCCAGCGTGGGCTCAACACCCACCTCAAAGCCAGGTACCTCCCAGACAGTGCTCATGGGCCCAGCAGAACCCCCTCACCCTCAGGTAGCAGCCCCACTGGCCCTGGAGTGACCCTCATGTTCCCTGGCTCATGACACTGGGCAGTCCTGGGGATCAGTCAGGCATGATCCGCCCCAGGCTGGACCAGCATGACCATGCTGACTGTGAAATACAAAGGGGGGTGCCTCGGTCTGGGCGGAGACAGCAGGTCTTGGGGGGTCAACCCCCAAAGAGGTAAACGTGTGTGGAGGGCAGGCCAGAAGCCAGATCTGGGATACAGTGGAGACCACAGTTCCCAGGCCGCCCATTCCCTTGGCCCCAGTGCTGTCCCGGCCTTCCTTCTGCGGCGTTGGACACCTGCCTCCCTCCTGGACCCCCCTTCCTCCCAGGGGCCCTGGGAACACAGAGCTCCTGCGGGGGGTGGGGGGCAACGGTGCTCTGGAGGCCCTGGCCTGGCTCCTTCCCAGGGTGTCCTGAGCCCCGGTGCTGCGCTGACAGGGAGGGGTGGTGTGTGGCCTGCAGGCTCGCCGGGCGCTGGAGGTGGCTCTGGGGACGATGGCCAGCCAGGTGGCCACACAGGGGACCGGCGCTTCTCCGCGGTGGAGATGGCCGCCCTGGGCGGGGTGCTGGGCGCGCTGCTGCTCCTGGCTCTGATCGCCCTGGTGGTCCTGGTGCACAAGCACTACGGCCACCGGCTCAAGTGCTGCTCAGGCAAAGCTCAGGTGAGGCCCGCGGGGGGAGGTCCCGGGACAGGCGGGAGGGGGGTGGAGGGCCAGGGCAGGGCACGGAAAGGCGCGGGGGCAGCCGCTGGACGCCAGGGGTCATCGGGAGCTGGGGAGCCGAGGTGGGAGAGGTGGGGTGCGGACACCATAGTCCAAAAGGCGGGGAGGGGGCGGGGAGAGGCGGGGGGCGGGGAGGGTCTAGCGGGACCCCTGACCGGGGAAGGTCCGGGGGGCTGTCCACGCCCAGGGTTCCTGTTGACGCCTTGGCTCCCCTCCGCCCCAGGAGCCCCAGCCCTCCGGCTTCGACAACAAGGCCTTCCTCCCCGACGACCAGGAGGCCCCCTGGGCGCCCGCCCCCAGCCCCTCCCCCGAGGGCGCCCCCGACGACGTCCCGCCCGCGCCCCCGACGCCCGAGCCGCCCGCGCCCCCGCCGCCCGCGCCCCCCTCGTCCCCCGCCCCTGCGCCCCGCGGCCGCGTCCCCGAGTCCCCCGCGGCGCGGGAGGAGGGCGCGCCCCCGGGCATGAGGTCCATCCTGACCAAGGAGCGGCGCCCCGAGGGCGGCTACAAGGCCGTGTGGTTCGGCGAGAGCATCGGCGCCGAGGCGGACGTGGTGGTCCTGAACGCGCCCGTGCCCGACGCCGACGGCGCCAGCGACGCGGGCAGCGACGGCAGCGGCGACGAGGGCGCGCCCGCGGGCCCCGGCTGGGGTCCCCACGACGACGCGCCCGACGCCGACTCCACCTACATCTAGCCCCCGACGGCGCTGCCCCCGCCCTTGCTCCGTGCAGAATAAAGTGACAGTTCCGAACCTCCCGCGACGCGTCGGGGGCGGGCGCGGGCGTGGGCGCCGAGCGGGGCGGGCAGGCGGCCCCTCCGGGTGCGGGAGGGCGCAGCTCCGCGTAAGCCGCGCCGCAGCTGCGGGGCTCCCCGGACCCGGCCAGGGGCTCCTCCCGCCGGGTAAGCGCGGCCCGGGGAGGGCCCCGCAGGCAGCCCCCGACCCCTCTCGGAAATCCTGGGCCTGGGGTTGGCTCGGGAGCCTCGGGAGCACTCGGGGAGCCCGGTCCGGGTCGTTCCGGGGCACAGCCCGGGTCCCCGCGGGGCCCAGCGGAGCCGGGGAACCCTCGGGCGCCGGGACAGCGGCCTAGGGTGCGGGTGGGGCGCCGCCCCTGCGCCGGGAGCCGGGGCCGGCGGGGGACCGGCCGTGCTGACGCCCCTCCGCACCCCCACTGCCTGCCACCGGGTCGGCGCCCTCACCCGGAGCCGGGGCTCGGGGCGCACGGCGCGCACCCCCGCGCACCCCGCACGGTCGGCCTCAGCCCGTGACGTCACGGCGGCACCTGCGCTCCCGGGAGCCCGGCCCTCGGACCGCCCCGGCCCGCCCCCCGCCCCCGGACCGCCCCCGGACCGGCGTCTATAAAAGCGCTGGTTTCGCCGCTTTCCGACGAGACAAATTTCCCGTCCCGGCGGCTCCGGTTCCAGGTACGCGGGACCCCCGCCCACGCGGAGCAGAGGGGCTCCTGCGGCTCGAGGCGGGGCGGGTCGCTGAGCGCGGGTGGGGGCCCGGGCCGGGGGCGCCAGCCCCGGGGTTGGAGGTTCGGTTTCGTTTTCCCGGGTGCGCGGCGTCGCGGTTTCGCTTTCCCGTCCCTGGCCCTCAGCGGCCACTCCCGTCCTGTCCTGCAGGGTCCGGCCTGCGCACCCCAGGCCCGGGCGCTGGCTCAACACCTGTGACTTCAGGTGTGCGCGCCGCCGCATCTGTATTCACACCATCGCCACCTTTGCCGAGAAACCCGCACCCGGGCAACGTCGTGGCGTCAGCCCTCCACCCGCGTCTGCGTCCCTAACGCCGTGACCGCCGGGCCACGCTTGGAACACCCGCCGCCTTACTGTGGCGACACGTGCGTCGCCCTCCCATCGCCACCTGAGCGCCACCCTTGACACAGACCCTCGCAGAGGGAGCCATGGCCGCGGACGCCAGGAGGTGAGCCCGCCCGCGCCCCGCGCCCCGCCCCCTGACCCTTCCCCCGCGCCCGCCCCGCCCCCGCGCCCTGACCCGCGGCTGCTCCACCGCAGGGGCGCCCCGCGCGTGCTGTTCGCAGACTGGCTTCTGGGCGAGGTCAGCAGCGGCCGCTACGAGGGGCTGCAGTGGCTGGACGCGGCCCGCACCCGCTTCCGAGTGCCCTGGAAGCACTTCGCGCGGAAGGACCTGGGTGAGGCCGATTCCCGCATCTTCAAGGTGGGACCCCAGTCGGCCCGGGCGGGAGGGCGGCCGGGCGGCCCGACCCCAGGCCCACACCCCGTCTCTCTCCCAGGCCTGGGCCCTGGCCCGCGGCAGGTGGCCGCCGAGCAGAGGCTCCGACGACCAACCGGTCCCCGAGGGCCCGCTCCGGGCCGGCTGGAAAACCAACTTCCGCTGCGCGCTGAGCAGCACCAAGCGCTTTGAGATGCTGCAGGACAACTCGGGAGACCCCACGGACCCGCACAAAGTGTACGCGGTCAGATCCCACGTGGGGCACAGAGGTGAGAAGGGGGAGGCTCTGCATAGGGCAGAGGAATGGTGCGGGGCAGGTGCCGGGACTTTTCTGTCCAGGGGCAGCCACGAGGTCAGATCTGTGGTTTTAGAAACTGGTCTGGGACAGGATGGAGGGGACTCTAGGGGGAGGCCGATGGGGCCTATTGTGACTAGGGAGGGGGCATGGGCCAGCCAGCCTAGTGTCTCAGGTCCCAATGCTGACCCCATCCCAATTCTCCCTCAAAAAGATCCAGGCATTAACCAGGGAGAGGACGAGGCCCTTGAAGATGATCCACCCGCAAGGGTAAGGCTGCTCTGCCCTCCTTGCTCCAGGGTGGGGTCTGCCACCTCTCACTGGGCTGGGAGCTGCCTGTGCCAGCGCCGTCTTCCCCTGCAGAGTGGGCTCCCTGGGCCGTGCCTGGCAGGAGATGCCGGCGAGAGACACGTGCCCTGCGCCCCAAGCCCTCTGGGGGGCCCGGCTGGCTGCACAGAGGATCTCCTGCTCCAGGCCCTTCAGCAGAGCGTTCTGGAGGACCACCTGCTGGAAGCTGCGCAGGGGGTGGACCCAGTCACTCCAGAGGCTTCTGGTGAGGGGCTGTGTTGAACAGGGGTGCTCTGCCCTAGAGGGGCAGGCAGTACAGCGGAGCCCCTGGGGAAGGGGGTGTCTGGCAGGGATGGTGCCCACCAGGGCTGAGCCAGTACAGCTGTTCCACTGTCCTCCTCAGGTCCAGAGCTCCCTCCCAGGGAACTGTACCTTCCCTGGGCTGTGGAGGTGGCCCCCAGGTCACCGCCCCAGGCCCAGATGACAGGTGAGAGGAGCCAGGGGATGTGTGGAGGGAGGGAGGGAGGGGCTGGGGGACCAGGTTCCAGCTCAGGCCTTCCTCCCCAGATGCAGGTCCAGCCCCAGAGACCTGGCAGCCCCCACCTGAGGCGGAGCCCTGCACCAAACCCACCCTCAGTACCTGCACCCAGATGGAGGGGCCGACCTGCCTGCAGCTCCATAAGCACACACAGCCCAGCCCGGGGGCCCTGCACGTGACCATCATGTACAAGGGCCGAACGGTGCTGCAGGAGGTGGTTGGGCGCCCAAGCTGTGTGCTGCTGTACGGGCCCCCTGGCCTCGCCATTCAGGCCACAGAGCCCCAGCTTGTGGCCTTCCCCAGCCCCACTGAGCTCCCGGACCAGAAGCAGCTTCACTACACAGAAAAGCTGCTGCAGCATGTGGCCCCCGGCCTGCTGCTTGAGCTCCGGGGGTCTGCACTGTGGGCCCGGCGCCTGGGCAAGTGTAAGGTCTACTGGGAGGTGGGCAGCCCCCTGAGCTCCGACAGCCCCTCCACCCCAGCCTGCCTGCTGCAAAGGGACTGCGACACCTGCATCTTTGACTTTGGCACCTTCTTCCAAGGTCAGTGATATCCCTGCCCTGGGACTGAAGCCCTTCCCGGCCTGTCCCTACCTCTCCACTCATCAGAGCCCCATCCTGCAGAGCTCGTGGAATTCCAGGCACGCAGGCGCCAGGGCACCCCACACTACACCATCTACCTGGGCTTTGGGCAGGACTTATCAGCCGGGAGGCCCAAGGAGAGGAGCCTGGTCCTAGTGAAGGTGAGGCGTAGGGTCTCACGAGGGGAGGCTGTCCCAGCCCCAGCCAGCCTGGCTGACTGTGCCTTCCCTGCAGCTGGAGCCGTGGCTGTGCCGGTTGTACGTGGAGGCTGTGCAGAGGGAAGGTGCATCCTCCCTGGACAGCGGCAGCCTCAGCCTCTGCCTGTCCAGCTACAACAGCCTGTATGAGGACCTGGAGCACTTCTTGGAGAACTACTTAATGGAGGTGGAGCAGCCAGCCTAGGCTGTACGGCCTCCCCGACCCAATAAAGACTCGGGACCTAAGAACCGGTGCCGGTGTCCTGACTGGGGTGGGCTCAGGGCTAGGCCAGGGAGGAAGGCGATCCCCTCCCACCCTCCCACACACATCCATTTCCTCTGTAGTCACAGGGAACTCACGCCACACACTTTAGAGCCAACACACTCCACTCAAAGGACAGAAGTCCCTGGGGACGGCAGACGTCTCCTCCTACCACGTGTGTGCGGAGTGTGGCACCTGGGGCTTAGTGGCCAACAGAAGCCACCTCTGTGCTGTGCCCAAGCAGCCCTTTTGCCCTCCGAGAACCCTGCTTTAGTCAAGGGGTCACCTTTCAAGTACTGAGTCAACTGAGAAGTTTCTAAAGATAATCCATTTTTGATAAATTAGAACACAATGAAACAGTGTATCTATAATGTACACATAAAAAAGTCCAGTTTAAACTGAGCAGGACGGGCACAGACCACGTGTGATCACAGGAACCCTGAAAACAGTGCTGGGGGTCCCCAGAGCTTTCTGCTGCTGCCACTCCCCAACAGCACCGCTGGGGACCAGGGCCGCAGCCTCAGCCCTCGGCGCCCTGGGCAGCAGGCTCCTCGCCAGCCTCCGGCCTCCGATGCCTACGCATGTGCCGGTACTTGTCCACATACGCCTTCACCAGGTTGCCCACCTTCACAGGGTTGATCTCTCCGCTCTTGCTGTGGCAGATCTGGCAGGGAGGGGGCAGCACAATTACCCAGAGGTCCTTTCACACCAGGACATATGCCAGTGGTCGCAGTGACTGAGCCCTGAGGGCCTGCTCTACCCACCTCCCAGGGACACGGAGGGTCCCACCAAGACGGCCAGAGACGCCTCAGAGTGTCACTCTCCTCTGATCTGCCCTATGTGACGAGTAAAGGGGCGGCTGTCCTGACCCCCAGCACCACTCTTCCTGGGCCCGTGTGGAGCTGTGCTGCCTTGGCTGCGGGGCCCAGGGCTGAACACTTCCCCTACACACTGGAGTCTGTGCCAGCCCCTCACCTTCTGCACGGCCTTCCGGAGAATGTCCTTGTACTCGTCCTTGGTCACCTCCCTCTTCTGGTAGAAGGGCTTGATGGCCAGCTTCACCTCCTCCACCGCCCGCTCCTGCATGTGCAGCTTCTTCATGTACTAGGGGCAAGCACACGCGTGAGCGCCCACACAGAGGCTGCACGGCCAGGGCAGAGGCCTCAAGGGCCCTCTGGAGAGGCACAGTGCTTCCTGCCATCCTGCTTGAGCCACGCTGCAGGGAGGAGGGGCGGGACTCACCTCTTCGTTCTTGGCCTTTTCCGTGGCTGGCCGGGAAGTGGACATCCTCTCCTCTGAGTTGTTGGTGGCAGCAGCGTGGCCAGACGGCTCGGAGGCTGTGGTCAGGACGGTGGGCACTGGGCCCAGGCTGGGTGCCACCCCGCAGCTGGCCAGGGGAAGGCTCCCTTGCAGAATGAACTGGACCGTGGGCTGGCTGACCGGTGCATAGGGTGGGACACTCGAGGGCAGAGCCAGGGAGGGAGGCAGGCTGGGGCTATACACCTGGGTGAGGACATAGCGGCTGAGTGTCCCAGTGCTGGCAGCACCCAGCCCCTCCCCCGGAGCAGGGAGACCCGTGGGTGGGAGGGGGGCTGCTGTGAGGCTGCCTACCCAACCAGGAGCAGCCCACATGGCAAGTGCAAGGTCACCTTCCTCCCTCCAGCTCCGGCACCCACCTGAGCAGGGTCTGAAGTGGGGAAGACAGACTCGGGGAGCATGTGACCAGGAGGAAGGGGCTCGGGGCAGGGTGCCTGCTGGGAGTCCACCACAGAGTCCCCATCTTCGGGTTCCCAGGCTTCTTCTTGGGGCTGCTGGGGCCTGTGGAGCGGTGTCCCTGAGGACCAACACAGGGGAGGTGGGTGCTCTGCAGCCACCCCAGGCGGAAGGCTACTTCCTGGCTGGAAAATTCCAGAGAAGCATCCCAGCAACAAGGACCACAGCCTGGGCTGCAGCCACCCCAACCAGGGCCCACACTGCCAATGTGACCCTGGAGGCCCCGAGCCGCCTGGGGAGAGGGTCCCAATGCTGGCCACTCCATGCCGCCCCACACACTGCCCCAGCCCATTCTGCCACAGGAGCGCCCTACTCACGCAGGCCTCTGTTCTCAGCCAGAGCGCCGCCTGCCACCTCCTGCAGGTTCCAGGTGACTCTCTTCACTGGGGCTTTAGCCCGAAGTACCGCAGTCTGACAGGGGTCTTCCTCCTTCCCCACCAGCGCCCCGCCCACGGCCAGGCCCCCCACAGCATGAGGCACCAAGGCCTTGGCCTGGTCCTGCTGGAACAAGACCTTCTCTCGGGGACCCTCCGCCCAGGGCGGGGACTGCTCGGTGTCCTCACTGTGGATCAGCGACACCTCCCTTCTGATAACAGCCACAGCCAGGCTGGTGTCCTGGTGCTGGCTGGCAGCGGGGGGCACAGGGGGGTTGGGCAGGAAGCCCCGCTCACGCTCAGGGGAGGAGGAGTCCGTGCTCTCTGGGGAGGGTGGGGAGCTCATGTCGTCGAGCTGCATGAAGATGCCTTCACTTGAAAAGTCGTCAAAGACATGCCCCGCCTCGACAGAGTCGCCGTAATCCAGGTCCTCGGGGGGGCACTCAGCTGGCACTTCTGCGGCAGGAGGAGCCTTTGGGGGGGCCCTGTCAGCCTCAGCCCCTTCTGGCCCAGCCTCAGCTCCTGCCAAGGTTGGCATCCTGGCTGGATGCTCCCTCCCCGGCTGCGGCTCCTCCTGCTGAGGGGGTGCTGGGGAAGCCTCCCTCACAGACACCTTCTTCTCTGGGGAGCGGGAACGGGAGTGGGAGCGGGAGCGGGAGCGGGAACGGGAGTGGAGCCGAGGCCGCTTCTCGCGGGAACGAGGCCGCCGATGCTCACGGGACCTGTGCTCTGTGCTGGGAGACCTGGACCTGCGCTTCCTCCTCTCACGGGAGCCCCGCCTATCTCTGGGCCGCTCACGGCTCCTCTCCCTAGGACGGTGGGGCCTTCGGGCCCTCTCCAGGCTGCTGGGGGGAGAGCACCCCCTCCCCTGAGACCTGGACCCCGAACGCCTCTTCTTCCTCCTCCTGCTCTCACGATACTCATGTGAGGAGCTGCCAGGGGTTCCTGAGCGGGACCGGGACCTCCGCCGGCCTCGGCCCCATGAGTCCCTCTTCCTCTCCTTGTTCCTGTCCTTGGCCTTCTTCCGCTTGGCCCGCTCGTGGCTGCTGGAGCGGTCGCTGGAAGACCTCCGAGCCCTGGCCTTGGCCTGGGGCTTCCTGGCATGATCTTCACCCACCAGTGGTGACACTGACCGGGAGCTCCTGTCCCCGGAGTGGGAGGCGGAGCGGGAGCGGGTCCTCCTGTGCTCCCGGGGGGTGGCCTGTGGTTTCTTGTCTCTCTCTCTGCCGCGGGAGCTAGATGAGGAGCGGGAGCGGGATGGAGACCGCAGCTCCACAATCCTGTGGGTGGTTGTCGGCGGGGCGTCTGGCTCCGCTGTCACACAGGTCACTGTCCGCTCCTCAGAGCCAAAGAAGGTGCGGGGGGGGGGCTGGTCCTCATCCTCCCAGGGCTCCAGCAGGGACGGCCTCCGAGCCCGGAGGGCCGAGTCTTGGCCCCCAGCAGGCTCCTCCTCGCTCAGCCTGTTGGCAAGCCCCTCAGTCCGGAGCTTGAGCACGCTGGAGGAAGGCCCCCTGGAGGAGGGCGAGGGCTCCGTCCCAAAGACCGTTTCCACCGTGTAGGAGGTGACGCAGCGCACAGTCTGCAATGGCGGGGCCTTGGGACTGCCGACAGAGATGGTGCGAGTGATCTCTGAGGGCAGGAGGCTGGAGCCCAGGTGCTCGGGGCTGCTGCCTGCAGAACTGGAGTCTGAGCCCGTGGGGTCAAATGGGTCATAGATTTCACTCCTGAGCTGCTTCGTCTTCCTGAGGGAGAAGACAGGTGAGGGGCTCTCCTTCCTCTGCACCTTACTGTCGACGGGCCGGAAGGTGTGGCAGAAGCCAGGGCTGGAGAATTGGCTGGACTGCGCCGTGTTCCCAGGAATATTGATTCGGAAGCTCTCAAAGGTGGAGCTGCTGCCCTTGCCCCTTGAGGGTCCCATCTGGGCTGGGGACTGAGCACTGCCTCCTGAGTGCACGCTGGGCTCCTGTGGGCCCCTGCCACGGGGCTCGCCCTCTGCCCGGGCACCGAGGCCAGGCTGCCCAGGGCCCTCCCTGCCCGTCAGCCGGCTGATGCAGGAGCTGGGGATCTCGACACGCTGACTGCCTGAAGGGGCTGGGGACGCATCCCCCTGCCCACTGCCATCCCTTCTGATCTTCGGTATCCTGGGGAGCTCAGAGATGTCTGCTCTCCTGAGAGCTGGCCTTGGGGTCTGTCCGGGCACTGCACTCGCAGCCGGCAAGTCAGAGCTGCCGTTTAAGCTCTTTGGTGAGGATCCAAGAGGCACAGCACGCTTACTGTTGCCACTGACTTGGAGGTCCTCCCGGTGTTTTAAGCCAGGACTGCTCCCATGTGACATGTTCTGGGCCTGGCCTGACCGAGGGGTCCCTGAGGAGGAGTTCAGTTTCACCGCAGCCCCCGACTTGAGTGCAGGGATACAGGAGGGGGTAGACCTGCTTTGACAGCATGACCCCAGGCTTCCCAGGCGCCCTGTGCATGGTGCTGTGGGCTGCAGGCTGGCCCCAGCCCCGGAGCCTTCTCTTCCTCGGGACAGACCAACTGAGTTCCGCTGAAAAGAAACAGGCACTAAAAAACAAAAAGGCAAACAGCAATCAGGTCCCACCCCCTTCAAGATGTCTGATGATTTGTTTCTGTATCAGCAGGACTCCTCTAAGGGTGCACGCTGAGTTCCTTCTATTTGTTTCCTGAGGGGGGGGGGACAGTCCTCTAGTGGGGGGGGGCTGAGCAGGCCCAATGCTCGCGTGGTGCCACAGGGGCTTCCCTTCTACCTACCGCTGTGCTACCTGGGATCAGAACGTGCCAGTTAGATTTGCAGCAGCGCTCATCACAGGCTGCCCAGTCCCCACACTGGACCCCACCAGAAAACCTGCCAGAACCCAGATCACTGGGAAGGCTCCGCATGGCTGCCTCCAGCCACTTGATGGCTGAGGGGGCCCATGGGCTCCTTATCACCTAGTTATCAGCTCAGAAACACGGTTCAGAACATGATGGGAAATTAACAGAGAAAAACAACTGAGGAAGCCTCCCTCCTCTGCATCCTCTGTGCATAGAAAATGCCCTCTCAGCGCCTCCACAGGCACTTCTCTGGGAAAAGCGCATTTCAGTTTTCCAGAGCAAGGAGGCTGCCTCACCTTCCCGCTTGGCGCTGAGCGAGCCGTCCCGGTGGATGGTGATGTCGGCGCTGTCCATCATCAGGAGGCTCTGGCCTGACAGGATGCTGCCCAGAAGGTCAGGGACAGGGGCCTCGTCCACGTCCGGCTCGGGCACCATGGCAGGAATGCTCCTCCTGCAGGTGCAGACCAGGCCCTGCCACAGCTGCCCTCAGGTCCCCCCAGCCTGGCCCCCAGGTCCTAGAAGCTGTGCTGAAAAGAGGCCGCCTGCCTGGCCCCCCACAAAGGTGTGAGACCCACCCAGAAGCTCCAACTAGAGGAAAACAGGGTGTGTGGGTGAAATCAGCAGACGGCAGACAGACCAGAGCTGGCAGATAAGTAGCTCTGCTGCTGCATGGGTTCAGTTAATTCTTTTTTTGTCCCAAAGGCTCCAATATTAGAGATCCAGCCAAAAGCACAGCATAGCAGCTGGGCTCCTGCCCTACCCCGTCACCCCTGTACCCTTGCTTCCTCATCAAGAACCATGAGGAGGGGCCACAGAAGTCTGTCTGGGTGGTGGAGACAAGCCAGCATGGAGTGCCATGCCAGGACCCCTGGCCCTTGTTGCCCTGCCCCCCTCCCTAGACCCACCTGGATAGCCCCATGGAGATGGGACGGGCCACGGGCTGGTGAGACTGCAGGGCCGAGCGGGACAGAACCCTCCTCTTAGCACTCAGAGGGGAAGCAGGGCTGGCAGATGGCTCTTCACTGCTGGAGGAAGGACACAGGCAACAGGGAACAGGTGACCCATGCCCCAGGCCCAAGCGAAACCTCCAGCCCCTGCTCCACAGTGCCTAGCAGGACAGGCTGAGCACTGCCCCAGGTGGCTCTTCTCTCTGGCTTGGGGATGAGCACAAACAGAGCTCTTTCTGCACCACCCACTGGGAATAACTGTGAGGCAGGAATCATCTCCCTCACTCTACAAATGGCAACCCTGAGGCTTCACCTCACTCACCACAGGTGATGTGCCCACTGCCACACTAAAGGGGGAGGGAGCTGACAGCTTGCTCCCCAACTGCAGATGATGCCTGCACAGCACAGTACCCCCTGCAGTCACCTGTCAAAAGGATCCAGCTCATAGGGGTCTCCAAACAAAGAGAGAGAGGCAGCCCCGATGTCCGCGCGCATCAGCCCCAGGGAGGGGTCCACAGGCCTATACACAGAAGGGATACAGGCTCCACGGGTTGGCCTCCGGAGGCCCAGCGTCCTTGCAATGCGCCGGCGAGCTGTGACTTCACTCTGATTGCAGCACCAAAGAAAAGAACCACCATCAGTGAGACAAACTACCTGGATGTGAACTGCTTGAGTCCACACCAGATCAGAGCCACAGGCTCTACTACCTGGAGCAGACAACACACCAGGTCCTTACGCCCACCAACAGGCCCCTATGGCTCACAGGCCCAGTGACAGCAGACCTGGAGACCTAGGCCAGGACAAGACAGCTGTGCCCTGCAGGTGATGCCCTCGCAACACCCCCAGTGGCCCCCTGCAAGCCTGAGGACTTGTCCTAGGAGGGGCACAGCCCTCAGGACGCCTGGGCTGTTGGCAGTCCGTGCTGCAGACACATCCATCTCGTGGGTGCGTCGCTGACAAACAGGAGGTATTTCCAGGACCCATTCCCTGGGGAGGAATTAGAACTCGTTACCTTTGTCTTCCCTTTTCTCTTCTTCTGGCGCCTCTTGGACCTCGTCCTGGAGCTCCTGCTCCTCACAGCCGGTCGGGGTTGGGTTTTCTTCCTTCCCAGCACTTTCTTCCGTCTTCCTACAGAGAGGACACTGAGGGTCTGTGCTTCCCTGCGGGCGCCCTTGGCGTCCCCTCCAGGGCTCGCCCGCACACCCCCAGGATGGCGTGACTCAGTCCACTTGCTCCGTGGGCCTGGCTTTGAGACCAGCGCAGACTTCACAGGTTATCATTAGAAAAAACAAACCCGATTGATGCAACAAGGGGCCTGTGCTCTACACCCACAGGAGGTGTAACCAGAGACCTGATAACAGGACCCACGAGCACTTCTACTAAAACACCCTAACCCTGCCTTGCAGACCCACCAGTGTCAGTCCTGACCCGCCACCCTGGGCCTGCCATAGGCTGGCTCAGTATGGGGCGCAGCAGCCCAGGTACTTAACTCCAGACGCCCTGGCACCTGAGTGGCACAGGAACCTCGGCATGGAGGCAGGGACACCAGGGAAGACAGCTGGACCAGCCCTGGCACACACTAGTACAACACACACCCTCCATCTGTATCTGTGAGCTCACAATGGTGCTGAACCCTATGTAACCTCCACTGAGGGCTACTGAGCAACACGGTGGTGCTGAGGTCTGGCATTGAGGCCAGACCAGGGCATGGAAAGCCTGTCCCTAAAGCCCACCACTGGGCAGCAGCTGGTGCAGGTCAGCCTCCCCTCAAGGTCCCAGTGCCTGAGCTCTGATGGAAAGAGGTCAACCCCCCAGGCAACTCAAACAGAACCAACCAAACCAGACTCCCACCTGGGCCAGCCTGAGCCTCCAGGCTCCAACCACAGGCCGAAATGCAGTGGGCAAAGCTGACAGGGACACTCTATGACCTGGAGAACACAGCCAGCAGCCAACACGGATCTTACTTGGCTCTGGATTCAAACAGACGATTCTTTAAAATTCTATGGCATTTATGACACAATTAGAACATTCAACACTGACTGGCCCTCTCGGGGTTGGGCAAGTGCTACTCCTTTTCTCAGGCCCAAGGGCTGTGGTGGAATTTAAAGAAAAGACTCCCTCTTCTGGGACAAAGAAGAGAACGGCAATGACAAGGACTTGGGGGAGGAAAGAGCGGGGTGCAGACGAGGCGCCTCGACCAGGAGGTGGGCCCGGAAGAGGGCAGCTGAGCACCTCCCAGCAGTTTCTGCTGCCTGTCCACAGGCGCAGGCCTGACCTACGTCTGTAAGAACCTCACTAGCAAAGCAAACACACACACAAAACCTCAAGTAAAGCAAATGATGCGTAACCAGAGCCACAGGCCGCCTCGGAGGTGAGGCCGCATCCCAGCTGGACAGGCCTCAGCATGGAGGCTCTCCCTCAGGCTGCTCTGGGCCATGGGGGAAGCAAGCGAGAAACACAGGACTGGGAAGTGGGGTTTCTGACATCAGAAAGGGACACACACGCAAGAGAACAGAAGTTAAAGCCCATGACGCTGAACTTTAACTCCAGAATCAGTGTGACATGAGGGTGGACACCTCAGTGCTGTCCACTAAAACGGGCCACGAACAATGACAGACGTCTGGCTCCCACAGAGAGGCCACGAAAGGACAGGATGCAAAGACAGGCCTGCCCACGCTAGGCAGGTCCCAGAGCAGCAGACTGTCATGGCGCCCATGGTGGGGATACAGCACCACAACCTGGCACAGGGAGGATGTGGGGCGGCTGCAGCTCGTGGTGCTGATGGGAGCGTGAACTGGACAAGTGCAGCCACAGCTCACCTGGGACGTGAGCACAGGCCTGCAACACGACTTGGGCATGTGCATGGCACCTCTCTTCCTCACAGCTGCAACCACACAGCTCAGATCCTACCGACAGACTGGGCCACATGTACACAGCAATACACAGAAATTACTCCACAGACACGCAACCGCCAGGCTGCAGTCCCTGCAGAGCAGCCACCCAGGGCACATACTCAGGTGTCATCACACCTGTTCCCAAAACTGATGAAGGGCAGACTGACCCACAGCAACACAAAGGCTGCCAAGGCCGGCCGTGGGGCAGGGGACGCAGGGCAGGTGGGGTGGCAGGCACACTACTGCTCCTGGAGTGGACGCACTCCTCCTGCATGTGTGTCTTAGTTAAGGTGACCTTTAAAAGCCCACAGATGATCCACTGAATAAAACAGGAAACCATGCGCCTGGCCGGCATGGCTCAGGAGTTAAGCATCAATCTATGATCCAGGAGATTGATGTTTGATTCCCGGTCAGGACACACGCCCAGGGTGTGGGCTCAATCCCTGGGAGGGGGCATGCAGGAGGCTGCTGATCAATGATTCTCTCATCACTGATGTTTCTCTCCCTCCCTCCCTCTCTCTGAAATCAATAAAAACAAAAAGCAGGAACCCATGCACCCACATGGATGTCAATAAACACTAGAGGGGGAAGGGAGCTGCCACCCAGAGCAGCATGAGAGCTCAGGAACACAGGGTGCAGCAGTGTGGACAAGCTGCCACTGGACAAGATCCTGCGGACAAGAGCCCAGGGAGGGGGGAATGCTCACGGCCGAACAGCTCCTCCCCAGGCCGCACCCATGGAACTTAGGGGCACAAAATGACCAAAACAAACACAGAAAAGGACCAGGACACTTGGAAAGACAAGCAAAGACCCTGAGCTTGTCATTCGACTGTTCCTTCGCAGAGAAGCCCCAGCCTGGGCCTCACCCACATGTTGTTGATTCCAGCACATGGACCCCAGACACTTCAGGGCAGGTTGGGTATGGACCCTGCTGCCATGAGCAAATGGCCTGTGGCGCTCAGAGGTGAAGCGCACTCAGACCCCCTGATGGGGGTGCTCCCGTGGGAACTGCAGCCCGAGGGAATCAGGTGCAGAGAGCAACCAGGTCCTGTGCTGTCAGAGACCCACCCAACAAAGCCACCACGCCCGCTTACTTGCTTTCCTCCTCCGTTTAGCAGGGGCCCATGGCGTCGTGGGGCGCTGATACACGGCAGTGCTCTGACCAGAGGCAACAGCTTCGATGGTCTCATCAAGCACAGAGGACACCAGGTACCTTGGGACATGCTGCATAGTAGGTGGTGTTGGTGGGCAGGGTGGCTGCCAGGCTTGCTCACAGCACCCTCCCTGCGAGGGCCCCAGGCAATGCCACTGGGGACACACACACACAGCCCTGGGCCCACTGCTTCCAGCTGGCATCACCCACTCGCTTCCAACAGACTGACTGCAGGGTGCTTTCCAAGGGCAGGAACCCAGTGGAGACAGGCCGGGTGGGAAGGGAGGCCTCCCAGGAAGTAGGTTCAGGGTGCAGGCAGATGAGGAGGGCCAGGCACTCGAGGAGCAAACGGTGCTCCAAGCAGAAGAGGAGCAGTGCCCACGGGATAGGACATCGGGACTGCAGGCATCTGCTCTGGGAACCGGTGGTAGCAGTGGCATTTGTGATGAGGGTACCAGGCCCAAGTGCCCCCAGTCTTCTCACTCACTCCCAATCTAGCGATGCTTCTCACAGGCAGACACCCAACTGCAGGCGACAGCTTGCCCTGAGGCCCCATGTGGTGGCCCAGACCTGGAGGGAGAGTGCCCACCTGGATGCTCCGGGCCGTGGACATGCGGTTCCGGTTCACAGTGGCTCGGACTCGCTCGCTCTGCCGGGTCCTGGCAATGGCCCGGGTCCGCCCTGCGCGAGGCCGCAGCCGGCTGGCAGTGGGCACCACATCAACCAAGAGCAGGGAGACTTCCTCCTCAGTCACGGGATCCGAGTCTGGGAAGAAAGGAGATCCTGGGCTGCTGCACAGCCAGTGCCTCCAGACCCACAGGGCTGGAGCTCGGTTCCCCAGCTCCCACCCAGAACCCCCACCCCTAGGCTCAACAGAGGCCCTGACTGCCCCTGCTCTGGGCAGACCAGTCACCGAGGAAGCAGCACTACCTGCAGGAGGGGCAGCAGCTCCAGGGTCGGCACACTCTGGACAGAACCACTCGTCCACCGGCACCTCCTGGAGAGCGGGGTCCAAACATTCCATGTGGTACCTATAGGAGCAAAAGGCCAGACACAGGCCCCAGGCTCACTTGCACCCCGCATGCCAGAAAGCAGCGTCCAGATGCGCCAAGACCACAATGTGGTCCTGCAGTCCTAAGGGCATCTCCCTAGTGAATAAACACCTTTAAATTTAAAAAACCAGAGGCAGCCTGGCTGGCATGGCTCAGTGGTTGAGCATCGACCAAGGATCCAGGAGACTGCGGTTTAATTCCCGGTCAGGGCACATGCCTGGGTTGTGGGCTTGATCCCCAGCAGGGGGCATGCAGGAGGCAGCTGATCAATGACTCTCTCATCATTGATGTTTCTCTCTCCCCTCCTCTCTTCCTCTCTGTGAAATCAGTAAAGATATACTAAAGACAAAGAATTCACAGAACTAAGAGTTATACCCTCAATTCAAAAGCCTAAGGAAAAAGGAGGTTTTGTGAGTTACAGCTCCAACAGCCTCACCCGGGGAGAGGCCTATGACAGTGACAGGAAGGGGCTCCTGAAGTCAGGGTGCAGGACACAGGGCCCGAGCTGTGGAGGGAGAGCCATGGAGGGAGACAGGCAGCTGTGACGGAGGCAGTCACGAGAGCCCCACCCTCTGGAGCCTGGCCTGGCAGGAGAAACAGCCTAGCACAAACCCGACCCTGATGCTCACGAGCCCCTCGTCCCCATGTCGGTTTTCCTGGGCTTTTCCTTTGTCTAGGTATATGACATCCATCTCTCCAAGCAGTCTTAGAATATCTCTGGGAACAAGCAGAGAGTGTAAATGGCAATAATCAGAAGGGCCTGCAGGGCCTGCTGCTACCAACTGATGCCACAAAACCCCGGGTGCTGGGTGCAGACATCTGAGTACGGGGCCTGGGCAACCTGAGACCGTGGTGCAGGTCTGTGGATGGCGTGCAGCCCCGCAGGCCTTCCCTTCAACAGGCTGCGCTCTGCAGTGCACAAATGGACTTCCTGTGTGCCAGGGACATAGGGGCCCTGCACTCACCCAGCATCACAGCCATCGCAGAGGAGTAGGCGGTCCTCCCTGTCGCTGCGGCCACACACCTCGCAGAAGGTGGGGTCCTCCTCCTCCTGCTCCCCGGCCCTGGAGTTCTCCACAGGGATCTGGAGGCAGAAGGCACTGCTGTGCACGTGGCAAGAGGAGCCCAACCCACAGTCTACACCCAGCAGGACTGTTTGCGGCTGACCTGGAGCTGCTCAATCAGCTTCTCAAGATCTTGATGTGCTCCACAGACCAACCCAGAGGCTCGGAATTAACAAACATACAGTGATTTTTATGTTTTCTAGCCATCTCAAGGTAGTTAACCAAGAAGAAGAAAAACTGATTTAACAGAAAACAGAGTGGTGCCCACGGGAGGGCCCTGGGCAGAGGAAGCAGCAGACAGCAGGGCCCTGAAGATGGAGGGAGGCCGCCCCACGCACCCCAGGTGACTGCAAGAACAGGAAAAAGCCTTCAGGCAGCAGGTACTAAACTCTCAGACACTGTCCTATAATCAGGCAAAGACACAGAAACACGACTCCAAACAGACATGGGGTGCACAGAGAACACCTCCCACAGACAGGCATTCTCAGGGGGCACAATTAATTAGCTGCAATCATTCAAGCCCTGTTGGTGGACACACTCCCTGCCCACCCCGAAGATCACTTCCTGCAACTGTCAGCCCTGTGACAAGTAAACACACCCTCTGCCTGTATCTAGCACCAGGCAGGGACCTGGGACTGCATGTGGAGTCACTGTCAGCCTGCGCTCTCCACCTAGACCAGGTGCATGTATCGTGGACTCTCGCCCCTCACACACAGAGGAGCGTAGGATCCACACACTTAACTGGCAGACTCTCCAAGTGAATAAATAGTGCCTATGGAGAAACCGCCCACACACCCAGAGGCCTTAGGCTGCCCAAGGCCCAGGCTCTGGGGCTAGGGGGCAGAGGGCCCAGAGCAGAGACAGGAGGCCTGAGCCAGCAGAACCAAAGTTGCCACCTGCAGCAGACCCGGGAGCACATGACAGGACACAGTCTCAGCAGAAATATGCCAACGAGGAGTCCAGGCCCCGGGCACCTGTGGCTTTGTGCACTTTGTAAACAGCAGGTCTGCAGCTGTGAGACCCTCATGGCTTTTTCTTGTATTTAGATCTAAGGGACATCCCTATGAGCCTCTCTAATGCTGGTCCTCAACATCAGATGTGTGGAGGCCCTTCAAATCTCTAAAAAGCATAAAAGCATCCGAAACCTGGTCCCAAGAGAACCGGCAACATCCCCAGCCTGGGCCGCACCTGAGCTTTCCTCTCCCCGTGGCTGCCGTGGCTTAGGGCAGCTCTGAGATGTAGAAGTGCATGTGCAGGAGTGGAGAAGAGGAAGCCTGGGAAACTGCTGACTGTACTTCCCCTGCAGTGCCCGCCTCCCCCAGAACCCAGATAGCCAGCAGACAGGGCAGCGCCTGCAGCCACGGGCTTCCCGTTCCCAGCTGTGAATGGCAGTTTGGTGGGTTTCTGAAAAGCATGGGACCAATACTCACTTGTCTCAGGAAAGCAACTTTGAAAGCGTGTTTTCCCACGAAACAGGGACCAAGTAAGGAACACAAGTAGTAGGGTTGGGGGGGGTTCTCCACACAGCGTTGACACTCACCTTCTTCAGGACTTTCCCACCAAAATGGGCTCGAATGCAAATACATTTAAATATGGTCCGATCGACAGGACAGGAATTGGCATTCTGTAAGAAACAGAAACTGTGTCGGGATCCTGTACGATCACTTTCACCATTAACATCACACTCAAAATAAAAAATGCACCTGGAATCTATCAAAATGCCTTTACACTGAAGACCAAACTTTTACAGATGTCTCCGTGTACCAGGCCCTGAGCTAAGCGGCTGGGGACACAGCAGTGAGAGACAGAAGTCATCATCTCGTGCAAGTAGAAGTAAGGAGAGCTGGGCACATGCACACAGCATGTCCATAGGCGTGAAGGGAATCGAGGTGGACTGTGCCTATGCTGGTGGAGTCTCGGGTGGGGTGAAGTGTGAGACAGCAACACGGCAGAGCTAACAGTTCCCAAGGACATGGGGTGCACCTCACTCATCCTGGTACTAGTCCACGTCTTTGGAATGTTCACGACGAAGTTAAAAAGTAGGAGCGCTGCTTCTGGAGCTCACCAGGAGATGCACGGCATGTTTCTGGTAAATGCCCTTCACCTGATCTAGGATGGCCCCTTTCCCTGCAGGTCACCATGACTCAGCACTGTCAACCCTCATGCCCCTCCGCATCTGTGAGATGACCCACCCACCGTGTACCTGAGCAGCACTTGAGCACAGCTGACTCCTCAGTGGCAGGCAGCCCCCAGGATCACTGGCCCGTCAACAATGTTGCTCCCTCTCCTGCTTCCCCTGCAGTGCACAGCCCCCACCACCCAAACAGCGGCGCAGGAGGAAGGGAGGACCATGCTACCACTCAACGCCTTGGCCCCAACTTCTGCTGCAGAGCAGAGCTGGCCCACCAAGAGGCCTGGCACAGGCTGGGTCACTCATAAACAGACAAGAAGAGCCTCAAAGAGAAGCCGCCTCACCTTGGACCATTCCAAGATACAGTCCAGGCAGAAGTAATGGACACAGTTCTCCGGTGTCCCCACAGCCTGATCCCTGAAAGTGTTGAGACAAATCGGGCAGCTTTCAGCATCATCATCAGAATTAGACGCGCCATTGGCCTCCAGCTTCCTCTGTGTAGCTACCGCCACCACTTCCAGGTCCTCGTCGTCTCCAGAATCTTCAGAACCCAGAGAAAGAGAAAACGTAACATTGTGAGCTACCGCTACCCCCAGGAAACCAGGTTCCCAAGCCCCAAACTGAGGGACAGACCTAGTCTGGCCTACAGCCCCACCAGTTGTGACTGTCACTGGGCATCTCACCCAGGGGACACGGCACTGACTGAGCAGCCCCAGCAGCTCAAGCCCTGGTCCTGTGCAGAATCAGGCCCCGTGGGGCAGGGCACAACTGGGTTAACTGCCCAGGCCAGTGGCCCCGACAGCGGCACGTACTCCCAATCCCTCCTCGAAACAAGATGTGAAAGAATCATCCGCCTTCAGACATCACTGCCCTTAGTGGTCCCCTATTTTTCTTTCTCCTGGGGTGCAGAGAGCACAAGTTCCTAAGCAGACCATTTGGCCACATAGTGCTAGCCAGTGTTGGAGATATTTTGAGGCTGGGACCTCGGTCAGCAAAAACATAAGGAGACGGTTTTGGTTGAACACGTCAGCCAATGTGTTTAGTTTTCTGTCCTTCCCAAGCTCCTCTAAAACAAAGGCCAACTGCACTGGGACAGAGAACAGCGAGAGGTATGGCAGCCTTACCTGCCCCAAGCCTCCGCCCATCCAACCCCTTTGAGTGCATCAGGACCAGTGCCCACCACAGCGATCGCCCTGTGACCCTGCTACCATGTGGCAGAGGAGTTACCGGGTTAGCTCAGCCTCATCCAGCTAGCTCTCCATGGCAGTTTTCTCTGGCTGGCTGCAGAGAAGTGGAGAAGTATTCCTGCAGGGTGGCCGAAGGCGGCCGTCAGGAGCTGAGAACAGTGCCTGCCCAACAGCCAGCCAGAAACAGGACTGTAGCCCTGCACCTCGAGGACCTGACTTTTGTCAACGAGCAGTGACCCTGGAGGAGGGCATCATCCCGAGCAATTGAATCAGGTCTCCGGTTCAATTCCTGGTCAAGGCACATGCCTGGGTTGTGGGTTCAATCCCCAGTAGAGTGTGTGCAGGAGGCAGCTGCCAATCAACGTGACTCTCACGTCAATGTCTCTCTCTCCTTCCTCTCTCTCCTAAATCAATAAAAACCTAAAGAAAAAAAAAAAAGAGCAAGCACAGGTGAGAGCCACTGAGCCACCATGTCCTGGTCATTCCCTGTAAATCTGCCTGGGACGCAGAGCCTGAAGGGCAGAGCTCCAAGCCCGTCGTTCATTCTGCCAGGAAGTGCGGATGCTTCTCTCTCCCTGGAAACTGCCGTTCCTGCTACTCCACGCTCTTGTGCGTTTTAATCTCCTGCCCTCACCAGAGACTCTTCTAGGGAATCGACTCATCAAGCCAAAAGGAAGTGTTACAAGAATGTGAGCCATCGCCCCAGTACTCACCGCAGGGGACTGTCCCACAAGGCCCACTCTGCCAAGGACTTTCTCCCCAACATCTCACCCCTCCATGGCCAGCGTGGTCAAGGCAACAATTTTGCTAAGGATGTTTTATAAGCAACTGTCCCATCACAGCGGGGAGACACAGGAAGCTGCTCCAACAGCAGCATTCTCACCAGATCCGTCTTCCAGGTCCTCCTCCTCGTCTTCTCCATCGGTGCTGTCGCTGAGCTCACTGCCCGTGTCCTCAGAGCCCCCACTGTCTCCGTCACTGCTTTCTTCTTGACCGAAAAAGGCAAAAACACAGGCCCAGGCAGAATCACAACCGAGGTGGAACAAGGGCTGGTGCGTGGGTACAGAGAGGTGTGCAGAAGGCACGTGCAACGGAGGCAAGAGAGAGTGAGGTGGGGCTCGGTGGGGACAGACGCAGGAAAAGCAGAATCCTTTTGCTCTATCTATGTCTGCATTGCTTGCATTAAAAATAAGACAAAAGACACCCTGGCCGGTTTGGCTCAGTCGTTAGAGCATCAGCCTGCGGACCTGAGGGACGCAGGTTCGATCCCGAGCCCCAGTCAGGGCACATGCAGGAGGCAACCAACAGATATGTCTGTCTCACGTGGACAGATGTCTGTCTCCCTCCCTCCCTCTTTAAAAATGAATGGGAAAATATCCTTGGGTGAGAATTTAACAAAAGACAAAAGAACATACCACTTCTGAAACTTAAGAACAAAAAATAAGACTGAAAAACGTAGATATCATCTAGACAACCGCCAAAGGGAGCCCAACATTTCTTTATCTTCACCAGAGGACAGGTTTATTATGCCAGAGAGACAGGAGGGAGAGAGAGACATTGATGTGACAGAGACATATCCATCAGCCACCTCTAGTACATTCCCCAAAGCGGGATCAAACCTGCAACCTAGGTATGAGCCCTGACCAGGAATCGAGCCAGCAACCTTTTGGTGTAGGGGCAATACTCTAACCATTGAGCAACCTGGCCAGGGCAGGACCTCAGCTTTCCCAGCAGCTGACCACGTGATGAAAACATGGTGACCCTGCTTCTCCTGAGAGGTTCAGGCCATGAGCCTTCGCACGAGGCTCTGGCAGAACGGGGCGGTGGCTCACCAGCATCACTGGCCAGAGGGGCGGCATTGAGTCGCGGGTGTGCACACTGCCCCGGGCTTTGGTCCACAAGCTCATCTAGGCTGTCGTCATCCATTGCTGGACATTGGAGTTCAGTCTGAAAGGAACCAGAATCAGGTCATCCTCAACTGTGCCAGGCTGTACAGCTCCCCTCGGGAAGAGTGACTGCCCCTCTCCACCCACATCTACGGTGACGTATCTATCTGCAGGACAGGGAGGCAGAGCTGAGAGAGAGGATAGACACCCACGATGCCGACTACGAAGTAATGGAAGTTCTTATCTACAGAGCCACATTCAGTCAGATCACAACTTCTAACAAACCTAATTTAGCCTCAGCGGGCAGTTTTTGTTTGGATGAAATGGCTTATCAGGAGCTGAGGCAAAGCAGGGCTCTCGACAGGGGTGGTCACCAGAAAGGCCTGGGTGACAGGTGGGGCACTCCTCTAATAGACCCTCTCAGCCAAGGTGGTCAGCCTGGCCTCCGGTCCTGAGCCCCATTGGGAGGCGTGAGCATTAGCTCACCCCAGAAACATCCCCCGAGCAGCACAAGGCCAAGCGGAGCAGAGGCTGGGCTCTGCCTCTTGGCTGCCATGTCCACCCCCTCCTGGGCTCCTGATCTCCCAATGGGGACACCTGTCCTATCTCCTCTGCAAGGCCACTGCATGGACCACACAGAGACCTAGACAAATGACCTCCCGAGTATAGCGAGATACACTGTTCCTCCTACACCAGGGCCCCCAACTCTGGTCGCCAAATAAGGGTTCCTTTCTCATCAGTGCTGCTCACCACCATTTCCCAGGTGGCCCTCAGTGAAACCCCCTCAGAGGGAGTCATTCATTAACTCGACAGCAAAGAAAGCCCTCCCTGCAGCACAATGCACTTCCCTCCAAGTCCAGCCTCTGGGCGGAGAGGGGTCCCATGGGACACCAGAAGGCATAAGCACAAAGTGAGAACCAGAAGGTGGGCTTGGCCAGCAGAGCACCCAGGAGCCAGGTAAGGCTCTTGTTCTCGGACCCTGCATGCAGGCAGCCAGGCAGAGGCTATCACCACACAGATGCTCCAAGACAACAAGGTCCCTGTGGGGCCAAGGCCAATTCAGACCCAGCAGCCTCACTTCCCACACAAAGCCCCAAACTCTAGGACAACAGTGAGGCAGTGAGTAATCTGATGAAACTGTCGACTGCCATGTGTTGCTTGTACCTGGAAATGGTAAACTTAGGCTTTTGTGGAATTGTTAACCCAGTAAACCTAGTACCCTAAAGAAAACCAGCCCCGCCCAGCAAGGCGTGGCTCAGCGGTTGATATCAATCTAGGATTCCAGAGATTATGGTTCAATTCCAGGCTAGGGTACATGCTCCGGTTGTGGGCTTGATCCCCTCGGGGCTGTGCAGGAGGCAGCCGGTCAATGACGACTCATCACTGATGTTTCTTTCTCTCTCTCTCTCCCTCTGCCTTCCTCTCTCTGAAATCAATAAAGATACATTTAAAAAAAGAAAACTAGCCTCAGTCCCACTGGACAAAGGGTCTGCACCTCTAGTGCCTGGTGCCTCAGAAGCAATGTAGAACCCTGTCTGTCCTGCACACTCGTCCTGGCCAGAAGACGTGACGCAACCACAGCCTGTCCTGGAGCTCGGCACCTGTCCCCTGGGTGCAAAGGCTGGGCCATGGTGCTCAGGTAAGACCTGTAACCTCTGGCCACAGCAGACTGTTCTCACTGGATGCCACAACGCCACCTA
The DNA here is from genome assembly GCF_054644295.1 of Miniopterus natalensis. Taxonomy (NCBI): domain Eukaryota; kingdom Metazoa; phylum Chordata; class Mammalia; order Chiroptera; family Miniopteridae; genus Miniopterus; species Miniopterus natalensis. Next base: position 77,885,068 of record NC_142091.1, read on the forward strand.
CCCTGCCCCCGCTGCATGCAGCACAGTTCCTGCTCTGCAGAAACACAGCCCGGGAAGGTGAGTACTCACAAACCTAGCAGGGAACACTTCATATACTGGAAAATGCAGACCCCCAAGGCTGCCTAGAGCCCATGAAGCAGCACTCAGGGCAGACCCTCACCCCAAGGCTCTCCTTCACAACCCCGAAGGCTAAGGCATGAACAAATAACCCAGCTTCTCCCCTGGTGCGTGGAGACCTAGGCCCACCTGTAAGGGGCCGTCGCAGGGCCTGCCTCAGAGGAGGCCCTGATGGGGTTGGCACAGGTGCTTGCCAGAAATGCCAGCTCAGGAATGTGGCCCAACTCAAAGGAGGGCCTGCAACTGTGGGCCAAGCCGTCCTTCACCACAGATGTGGAGAAGAACCTCCAAAGGCCTCTGCAGACTCCTGCACCAGGGTTGGGGGCTCCAGTTCTGCGGCTGCACACCCACCCTGCATCGCCACACAACAGTGTGCACTGGCAGCACCCCAAAAAAGGATGTGGGTAGCCTCTGAAAGTACTTTCCAGAGCCAGCACCTACGCCAATACCAAGGAAGAGACAAGTCAGGGACCCCACCAGCACCCCAGCTCCAATAGGCCTGCGTGGACTTCCACCCCTGCCTCTGTCCAAATCTTTCAGACCACAGTCCCAAGGCCATTTCTGCAGGAAGCCCACAGCCCCTCCAGGTTTCTGGCTGCCTTTCCTGCACAGCCTCCAGGTCTGGGGAAATTAAAGCAAAGAGGTTATTTCCCTCTCTTCAAATTCAGGGACCCAAAGCACCTGCAATTCCGACCATCACTAAGGACCCGAAAAAGTCTCCGGTGTGGTAACTGCAACTGTGCCAGGCCCGGGGCAGGGCCATTCACCATCTGCCACAGCAGCTGTGACACTGGGGACTAAGCTGCGGTGGAGGTCAGAAAGCTGAGACGGCCCCCGGGGGGCTACCGAGAGGGCAGCTGAGAGCTCGAAAGCCCGGCTCCCCCCGGAAGGTGCCAAGACCCCTCCGGTCGATCCAGGGAGACTTGCTAAAGTCCCAAGTCAAACCTCACCTGAGCCTCAGGTTGTGTCCCGGAGACCGCCGGCCCAATTCTGGCTCACGAAGCACGTTACCATTCGGTTCCTGTACAAACAAGCGGAGTCTAAAATCCCCCCAGTTGCTGTGGGACAGGGGCGACCTCCTTAACCTCTCTGGGCCCCAAACTGGTCCCACCTACTCCCGCAAGACTGTCGTAAAGACTGGGTGACTTAAGGACCAGGAGACCCTCCCCCCGACCACACGGGCCTGTCCAGACGTGGACGACGCCGACCAGCAACGTGGACCGGGAGCTGGGGACGAGTTAGCGGAGGGTCCGGGAGCGCGCGCACGGGACGGCGGGGGGCGGGGAGCCTCGGGAAGGGGCGGTGGGCTCGCCGCGCCCGGGACAGGAAGGCGGCCACCCCGAAACCCGCCTGCAGGCCGCGGGATCCCCCAGCCGCGGCGCGAGGCCTCCCCGCCCGCCCGGGGTCCCCGCCGCCGCCCGTCCGCCCGGGGCCAGCGCGGCGCAGGCCTCGCACCGCCGGGCAGGCCGCAGACAAAGCGCGCGGCGCCCGAGGAGGCCCGAGCAGCCGGGACGGGCAGGGACCCCGGGGCCGGGGCCGCCCCCGCACGTACCCGGGAACCTCGCGCCCCGCCGGCCGCCCCGGGCGCTCGCCGCCACCCGAGCGAGAGCCTCGACTAGGCCCGGCCGCCGCCGCCGCGCTCGCGCGCCCCCCGACCCGGAAGTGCACGGGCCGGTTTCCGGGACCCTCCCGCCCCGCCCCGCCCCGCCCGTTGGGAGGAACCAATGGGATGAGGGGGCGCAGGGGGGCCCGACGCGGAGGGAGACGGCGCTCCACGCGGTCGCGGCCTCGAGGCGCTGGAGACACTGTGTGATTGTGGACACACGTCGGGAACGCCTGTGTCCGGGGGGAAGCCTGGGGTGTCTGAGCCCCGACGCTGGGCCGTCCCGCGTCGCCCCCCGCCCGGAATTGGTGCAGCCCGACGGCCGCCCGCCGCCAGGACCAATGGGAGCAGCTTCCGGCTCACCTGGGCCCCGCCCACGGGCCCCGCCCCCAGCCTGGCCCCGCCCCCACGGCGAGGCGGGCGGGAGGGCGCGCTGGGGACCTGCGGCTTTGCGGGGTCCTGTCGGTCGTGCGCCGAGCGCCACGGGGCCCTGTGCGCGGCTCCCGCAGGAGCGCGGCGCCGCGAGGACGGCAGCCCGCCGCGGTCCCGCCCCAGTGCGCCCAGGGCTCCGTGGGCCCCGCGCCCCGCGCAGTGTGTGGCCGGCCAGTTCGCGCCGCGATGGAGGAAAGCAGGGGCGGCCCGGGGCTCGGTTGGGGCGGGACGAAGGGGGACTTGGCCCAGGGGGAGGGCTGGCTGAGAGCGCGGGCGGGACGAGCCGGGCGACGGGCGGGAGCCTGCGCGGCGCGTGCGGGGGGTGCCCGTGGGTGCCGTGCAGGGCCAGGGGCGCTGGGGGTTCCGAGCAGGGTGGCGAGCCCTGGCTTGTGGGGCCCCCAGGAGCAGACGGGAGCGGCCAGGGCGGCCCCGGGGGTCCGGTTGGGACGCCACGCCCGTGGCCCCGTTCAGGGACCGTCGCGGCCAGGCGCAGGGGGCAGCCTCGCTCGGGGGAGGCCCTGGGGAACCCGAGGCCCACGCCGGGGCTTCCCGGGAGAGACTGGGCGGGCAGCTGACCGCGGAGCTCGGCCAACGCTGCGCGGGAGGTAAAATGTGGGGGTCGCCCTGCAGGCGTGCTCAGTGGCCGAGCTAGACCCAGGGGCCGGGAGGTGGCCGTTCAACTCGGTCGGGGCGCAGGCCTGCGCTTGGGCTCGGCCCCCAGCAGGGGGCCTGCAGGTGGCAGCCCATCCATGACTCTCATCGTGGGTGTTTCTCTCTCTCTCCCTTCCTCTCTCCGAAATTGATAAAACCATATTTTTAAAAAATATGTGGGAATCGTGTTGGGGAGGCAGGCAGGCCTCCAAGGCTGAGAGGTCCCGAGTCTCCAAAGGACACCAAGAGGAGCACCAAGGGTTGGGGCTTCTGGAAACCAGCCAAAGCAGCACATCCAGGAGGGGGCCTGGGTGGAGCCAGGTGGCGGCCACTGGTGACCCTCAGGACAGCAGTACTGGGGGGGTGGGGCTGGAGAGGGTGGCTGGCACAGCACAGTGCCTCTTGGGTGTCACCCAGGCCTGGTACCTGAACCCAGGTACTTGGGCTCAAGCGTATCAATCATGTGACCTCAGGAGAGCCTCTCAGCCTCTCTGACTCAGTGTCCTTGGCCATAAAATAGGGATGTCGAGGGCTGAGTGCGTAAGGACACAAACAGCACTTCGGGTGGGGTCCAGTGTGGTAAATGCCTTGCACCAGCACCTCCCCCCTCAGCTTGGAGCCTGGCATGTGCTGGCCCCCCTGCACACACACCTGCCGGAGACCATGAGGTGTAAGGACAATGCCCAGGAGAACGTTCCAAATGGGGGGCTGGGGCATCCTGCTGGAGCTGCTGGGAAGAAATTGGACAAGCAGCTTATGGTCAACTTGGAGTCTCCTGGGAGGGGGGCCAGCCCCTCCCACTTCATCTGCAGCTGCTCCCCGGGGGGCTGCTGGGGAATCGTCATAATAAATACACACACCCGCGATGTGATACAAAGAACACTGCCTTAGCAGGCATCCGGGAGCAGTGCACAACCTACCCAGCCAGGCCAACCTGTGCTCTGGGGTGAGACGTGTTCCCAGGAAACGGCCCCAGAGCCACTGGTTTGGGCCCAAAGTGAGCACAGGTGGTATCCCTTGAGAACATAGGTATATATCTGTACCTCCCACCTACTGATGCTCCCCCACATACTGGGGGGGAAAAACCCTTTACCCCCACACACATTTGGACACCTTCCATTTAAAACCCCATAACTGTCACCTCTGGTGCACCCTGACCAGCCACCCACCTGCCACCTCTCACGTGCTAGTGCCAAGCAAGGACATTCACGTGCACCCTGCCCACTTGCCCCTCACAGACCTGCTCCCTGAAGTCCTTGCTGTGTCCCCAGTGTGTGCTGGCACCCCCTGCTCCTGCTCCTGCTCCTCACAGGCACAGGCAGGCACAGGCATCTTGTGTACAGGAGGGTAGAGCTGGGCTGGGAGCGCCCCCCTCCTCTCCAGCCCAGACCGGCCCTTTCCCGTGGTCAGGCCCGCACACACCCACAGGGCCAGAGCTGGAGGAGGGCACAGGCAGGACTATTCCCTGGCTCAGGAAGGCCGTGTATTAATGTATTGGGGCCGCCGTACCGATGACCACAGACTGAGTGGCTTAAAAGAAATTTATTCTCTTACAGCCAAAAGTCCAAAATCAAGGTTGGCAGGGCCACACTCACTCTAAAATCTGTAAGGAGAATCCTGTTTTGTCTTTTCTGGGTTTTGGTGCCACAGGCTTCCTTGGTTTGTGGCAGAATCACCCCAATCTCTGCCTCTGTCTTCACACGGCCCTCTCCCTGTGTATCTGTATCTCTCGTCTGTCTCTTTAAAAAATAAAATAAAATAAATGGCCTGGCCAGGTGTGGCTCAGCAGTTGAGCATCAACCTATGATCCAAGAGATTGTGGTCAGATTTGCAGGCTTGGTCCCCAGTGGGGGCGTGCAGGATGCAGCCAATCAATTACTCTCTCATCATTGATGTTTCTCTCTCTCCCTGCCTCTCTCTGAAATCAATAAAGGTAAATTTAAAAAAATAAAAAGTTTTATTGATTTCAGAGAGAGGACAGGAGAGGGAGAGAGACAGAAACATCAATGATGAGAGAGAGTCATCAATCGGCCGCCTCCTGCACGCCTCCACTGGGGATCGAGCCCGCAACCCGGGCATGTGCCCTGACTGGGGAATCAAACCACAATCTCCTGGATCCTAGGTCGATGCTCAAACCACTGAGCAACATGGGCTGGGCTCTCATCTGTCTCTTATAAGTACATTGGATTTAGGGCCTACCTAGGTAATCCAGGATTATCTCATCTCAAGACCCTTAATTAATTACATCTGCAAAGACCCTTTTTCCAAGTTAGGTCACATTCACAGTGTGTGGGCATTAGGATACAAACATATCTTTTTAAAAATATATTTTTTGTTATTGATTTCAGGGAGAGGGAGAGAGAGAGAAAAACATCAGTAATGAGAGAGTCTTGATCGGCTGCCTCCTGCACACCCCTTACTGGGGATCGAGCCCACAACCCAGGCATGTGCCCTGACCCGGAATCGAACTACAATCTCCTGAATCCTAGGTTGCTGCTCAACCACTCAGCCATGTCCGGCTGGGCCAAACATATCTTTTTGAGGGGCCACCATTGAGTCTACTAGAGAGTAGTAAGGGGTGCATTTGGAACTGCCAGAACTGGGGGCACAGTTGAGGGTTATACCAACAGGGCAAGACAGAAACTGGGAGCCACTTTGACTTCTGGCCTCTCCGTGTCCCTGAGTCCCTCCAAACCTCTGCCCTGCCTGCCACCTCAACTATGGCCAGTGGTGAAGGTGTGGGTCTCCTCAGGGACCCACATGCTCCAGGCCTTGATGACCCCTCAACTTCTGACCCCTTAGAGCTGAGCCACCCATTGCTCCTGCTCCTTCCCCATCCACAGGTGGCCACACCCCACAACTGCCTGCACCAGGCTTCACACTCCTGAGGTCCCAGGAAGGGGCAGACGCCTCCCTGGAGCCCCAGCACTGAGCCACCCAGGCAAAAGTCTTGAAGGAAGAAATGAAGTGACTGGAGCCTGGCCGGTGTGGCTCAGCAGCGGAGCATCGACCTGGGATCCAGGGGATTGCTGCTGGATTCCCAGTCAGGGCACTGGCCTGGGTTGTGGGCTCGATCCCCAGTCGGGGGCGTGCAGGAGGCAGCCCATCAATGACTCTCATCATGGATGTTTCTCTCTCCTTCTCCCTTCCTCTCTCTGAAATCAATAAAGATATATTTTTTAAAAAATGAAATGAAGCGGCCGTGGTGGTGGGAAGAGGGCAGGAGTGGCCCATGCTAGGTTTTCGGGGGCCAGCGGGCTGAGCCAGGCGTATGCAGGATGCAGGTAAGTCACTGGGGGCAGGAGGACCAGTAGTGGGGTGGTGAGTTGGAGGGCAGGAGAGCTGGAGGAGGGGAGCTGGGGGCCAGGGTGGCTGGGGCTCTCACCTAGGCCAAAGACCATGGTGCCAGTGGGAAGCCCAGGGGCCTTTTGGAGCTTCCCGGAGGCAGGAGAGTGGGGTCTCCCGGAGGTCCGGGCTCTGAGGCAAGTAGGTGCCAGAGAGCGGTTGATTTGAGGGAGGTGGGGGGAAAGGGGGAGCCCTTGCTGACCTTGGAGGGGCACAAAAGGCGTATAAGGACCCCTGTGCCAGGAACAAAAGGGGAGCAGGCACCTCTCTGCCCAATTAGGGGTCTGGGTGACTCGATTCTGGGCCATGGAGGCGGGAAGGGAGTGTGAAGAGAAGGGGCCGGGGCCAGATGTCCCTTGGCTGCCGCTTTGGGGGCTCCGCCCAGGAGTCAGTGACTCCGGGTCTGAAACAGTCGCTCCCTTGATTTACGCGCTTCGATGCCCAGGCAGGGCTGCGGCGCGGGAGGCGAGTCGCCCGGGGCCCTGCGCCCCGCGCCCCGGCCTCGGCCTCGGCCCCGGACCCTTCCATGTGACAGATCCCACGGAAGGGATCCAGGGCGCCCGGGGCGGCCCCCGGGGGCTGCGGGGCACACGGGCGGAGCTGTAGCCCACGTCCGCTCAGCTCCGCCAGCCGGACCGCCCCGGGGTGGGCGCGGGCCGTGCGCGCCCCGCAGCCGAGGCCCCGGCCCCGGCTACGTGCGCGGTGTCCCGCGGGTTCCCTAGGAGGCGCCGGCCCCGCGCGGCGGGCGGGGGACAGCGCCTCGGGCCGTACCAACCGGCCGGGCCGCGGGGGAGCCGCCGCGAGGCGCCCCAGGCCCCGCCCGGCAGGTGCGGCCCCGCCCCGAGGCCGACGTGCGGAGAGGAACGCGCCGGCCGCGCCCGCGAGGGGCCGCGCGGCGGTGGGCGTGGCGCCCGCACCCCCCGCGCTCCCACTGGCTGCGGCGCTGCAGGGCGGGCCCGGCCCGCCTGGCGATTGGCTGCGAGGCCCTTGCATTTGCATACGGGCCGGGCGAGGGGCGAGGGCGCGGGGCCGCGGGGCGCCAGGGGCCGCGGCCGCTGCAGAAGTTGGGCGGAGAGCAGGCGACGGCCCCGCACCCGGGTCGCAGGTGACGCGCCGGGGGCCGCAGGCTGGCGGGCGGGGGCGCCCCCCGCAGGCCGCCCGCCCTCGCGGGCTGCAGGGCTCGGACGCCCAGGTTGGGGGGAAGGAGGGTCGGGGTGCGGGACGACCCCTCCGCCTGCCCGGCGTCCCTCCAGGCGCAGGGCAGCCACTGCCCACCGCACACTGCGCTGCTCCGGACCCACTGTGCGTGTGACAGCGGCTGATCTGTTCCTGGGCAGCGCGACCGCCCCGGCCCCTCTGTGACCCTGTTCTGTCGGGCAGGGGGAGGCCACACCGGGCAGGGAGAGGCCACACCCGGTCAGAGGGCGCGTGCAAGGCGGGCGGGCAGGGCACCCCCGTGGAAGGGTCTGCCTGTGTGCACCCAGCAGACACCCCGGGGGTGGGAGAGAAAGAAGGGACATTGCGAGGCGTCGCTGCCCTCCTCATGAGAGGGCTCAGGCTGGGCCAGATGCCCTCTTGGAGGAAACTCCCTTTTCCTTGTGTGTCAGGTTGCCAGGTTGTGCAGCGTTCCTGGGACGGCCTTCTGGATGCCACCAGGCTGAGGGCAGCCCTGGGCAGGCGCGGACTGGAGCCTCCAGACCAACCTCCTGAGGGCCACCTCTGGGAACTTGCATAAGGAAGACTGACAGACTTGGCTGTCCCGTGCATTCCTGCCACTTGGGCAAGGGCGCTAAGGGAGTGAGGGCTGCAAGGCCCCCTTTGCAGCGCCCGGCAACAAGCCCCTTCAAGAGGTGGGGGCACCTGGCACAGTCCCTGGCCTGACCGCTGGGCTTGCCTTCTCTGCGGGGTGCTTTCAAGTCCACTGAGAAAACCTGCTGAGCGTGGAGTGTGCCCAGAGCAGCCTCCAGGTCTGCAGGTGCCAGGATACCTGCAGCAGGCCCTGTCCCCTCTGGCAGTGGGGGTTGATGGCTGGAGCTGGGCCTGCTGTTGTAGGAGAGGCCTGAGGGACTTGCTTGGACTGACTTCCTTTTGGAAGGTCCCTGTCCTGACGGTCACTGTGGTGTCACACCCAGCAGGCTTGGTAGGGTCAGATTCTGCAGGTGACAGGGAGGCTGTGGTGGCCTTGGGGTTGAGAACCAGTGGAGCTGATTTACAGCCACTGGGCAGTGACTTACTCTGGGTGACCCTCAATGAACCCAGGAGGGCACTTCTGTGCTGGGGGTGAAAAGGAACTCTGAGGTTCGTAGAAGTTCCAGTGCTGTCCCCGAACACAGCCTGACCCTGAAGGGCAGCAGTGACCAATGGTGATGGCCGCCCCATCCTCACACCAGGCAGAGTCCTGCCCTGAACTGGGTGTTTGGAGGAGAGCTGGGCTCTTCCTCACCTCAGCACAGCTCACATCATTGTCTTCAATGTACAATTTAAAACTCAAAAGTAAACTTTCCAACCACTGAGGTTTGCGTAGTGATCTGAAGCACTTCTGGTAACTTTTTGGTGGGTGGGATTTTGTGCATCTGGAACAGCCCCACCCCAGCCCTCTTCTCCACCTCGGCCGCTGGAGGAGAGGAACCCCTCTGAAGTGGGCTCCTTAGCTTGCCCAGAGCCAGTAGCAGACCAGGGACAAGCCCCTCGCGGTGGCCTCAGGAGCAGGTGTCCCTTGGAAACAGGCGCAGGAGAACAGGAGGCCGGGTGTGTGTGAGATCAGCCAGCTCTGTGCCTGCTTCCCTTTGGGGCTGGGAAACTTGGTGAGGAACTCATGACACTGGGGAGGGCGTGGGCTAGTTCTGCTGGGGGGTGGGGTGGGGTGTGTGTGTGTGTGTGTGCGTGTGCGTGCGTGCGTGTGTAGCATGGTCCCTGAATGGCACCTGGCTTTGCCCTGCTGGCCTGTGCGCTCACTCAGCTTGGGAGATGGTCCCATGCAGCGGGTCAGGGCTGGTGCCCAGATACATCCAACCTTCCTGAGTGTGGGTGGGGACTGCGGGTGAAGGGAGCAGGCCCCTCAAATCTGATGGTGAATGCCCTGCCCAGAGCACACAGTGCTTCCACCCAGGACATGGCCTGTCAGCCTTTCCAGTCCAGGCTACACCCCAGGTGACTGTGCTTGGACCTGATTGGGGCCACAGGTCAGGCCAGCCCAGGCCCCAGGAACAGGCTGTGCTGAGTCGGGCAGCAGGCTCACGCGGCAGTATAGACAGGATTGTGGTCAGGCTGGGAGTTTTGCAGAGAGGAAGCCGGGGCTGAGCCCCTCGGACATCACGGTCAGAATCATCCTGCCCCTTGGCCTGTCCAGCCACTCCTCATCTGTGCTGTCTCAGCAGGAAGTCCCCAGTCCTGGCTACTCCCAAGCTGGGCTCTTGGCTTCCTTGCTCCTGACGCTTAGGACTTCACAGCCCCTATGGTCTGCTCTGAAGGAGGTGGGGAGCACCAGCCTGACTTGGGGCCACCCTCTCCTCCAGGAGAAGGCTGACTCCATCCCAAAGTTGCCCATCCCAAAACTCAACACAAAGACCCCCATAATCTAGGGTGTTCCTATCCTGTTCTCCAGTACCACCCATGGCTGCACCCAAGGCTTACAGCCCCCGAAGTTTTGAACATCACAAAGGTCTCCAATCTTCACCACAGCCCTTGGAACTGGGAGCCTGTGGCCCAGCCCAGGAGAGGGCTGTGTGTTGGATACCTGCCCTGACTTCAAGGCTACAGGCACATAGCAGAGGCTTCACGCCCACCTGGGGAGCCAAGGGGGGTGTTGGAAGGCAGACAGGCACACCCTCACAGGGCCTAAACAGTCCCTTTGGGCAAAGCTCCCTGGGCCTGGCCAACCCAGGAGTCCTGGGACCCACCCCAACAAGCTCTCAGACTCAGTCAACCTGACAGGCAGGTCTGACATGTCCTCGAGTCCTCATATCCAGGAGCCACCCCAGAGTGGGCGGCAGTTCCTGCTGTTGGTAGGAGGAGAGGCCGGAGGAGAGAAGCCAGGTAGGAGAGGGTCAGATAATACCTGTGGCAGGGCTCTAGACCGTCCAACTCCCCAACACCAGGCTCAGGCTGCAGAGGGTCCCTTAGGGTGGGTAGGCACGGCCGCGTGGAAGCCCCAGCCTTGGACCCAAGTGTCCACTGACCTTGGGGGACCCCCTTCTCAGGAGCCCTGGCTGCGGACAGCCCCCAGCAGCTCGGGATACTCCCCAGTGACCCTGGGTGGAGTCTCAAGTGTTAGAACCCATACACCCTGTCTAGTGCCGCCTCAGGACACACTCAAGCCACTGCAGGCAGTTTACTGAGGTTTTAGTGTCGAGGTAAGGGAGCAGCACTCACACACACACTCCACGCTCACACACAAATATAAAGGTGCTGAAGGATACCTCCCACACACAAGCACACACCCACAGACTGAAAACAGCACCCACTCATCTCCTGTCACCAACAAAGAGCTGTGGGCTTTGGGGCCAGCAAGTTCTGAGCTGGCCATAACCCAAGCTTCTCCAGGGGCTTGGCAGACATGGCAAGCACCAGGGTGAGAGTCCTCAGCTTCCCCCTGCCTCCGCAGCAGAGACCCCAGAGTTCCGAGGTGTTGTGTCCTGGGCACAGGGCCTGAGGGCTTCCAATGGCATGGGGGCATGATTCCTCTATGACCGCCGATTCTTCCTCTGTCACCCAGGATGGGCTGACCCTGGCTGCCCTCGCTGTGTTGTCAGAGCCCGGACTGGGCTGGCAGTGGACATTCATTCCAAGGCAGGTGCTGCTACCTCCAGTTCTGCCTCATGGGGCCAACTATGGAGAGGACACAGGCTGAGGGGGGCTGAGGGGCCACAGGAGGACCTCATCCCACCCAGAGTGGGGGAGACAGACATACCCTCTGGGCTCAGACTGGACACTAGGGCAGGGCTCCGGGGGGCTCCTGGGAGGGGCTTTCCTCTGGCTGGAGACATGAGATCCTGTGGGGAAAGCAGGTCAGCTTGGGACTGGGTGTGGGTCCCTCCCCGACCCGGCCTCTCCCTGGAACCATTCTGGCTGACCTGTGTGCCGGGGGCGGCCCCCGTCTGCTGGATGAACTGCTGCAGGTTACACTGACGCAGCTCCCGGTTCAGTTCCTCAAGCTCCTGGGCCTGGGCCTGGGGCACACAGGACCCTCAGTGGGCACAGCCTAGACCTGGTGCTCTCCCTAGTCTAACCCCCAGACCAACCCCCAAATCCAGCCATGTCAGGGGTGCCAGTCCCGGGAGCTCACCTGCAGGGCGTGCTCTGCAGCCTCTAGAGCCCTGCTCACCAGGGCCAAGCTGCCTTGCACCTCTGCACTGTACCGCTCCTGGGCGGCCAGGTCCTGGCGCAGGCGTTCTGTGGCAGATGCTGTAGGTGAAGGGGGCCCAGGGGCCTCTGCGGCCAGATGTAGCTTGTCCTCCAGGGCACGAGCCTGGGCATCCAGGGCCTGCAGGCGGGCAGCATGCTCAGCGGTGGCAGCGCTCAGTGCCTGCAGCCGGGCCTGCGCCTCACGCTCCCGTGCCTGCTCCCGCCGTAGCTCCTGCTCCCAGAAGGCCTCCTGGCCCAGCTCTGCTGCGTTCCTCTGCACCCTCCACTCCAGGTCCTGCAGGTCTTCGCAGCAGCCTGGCATTGGTGCTACAGAGGCCACAGGCTCAGGCAGCACTGGGCTGGAGACCAGCCTGGGGCTCCCCAGGCTGAAGGTCAGTGCTTTGTGGGGATCACGGCCCAGTGCTGGTCTCGGCTTTGGGGGAAGGCTAGCGCGGACTGGGCAGCGCTCAGGGGGTGGGCAGCTGTCAGAGGAAGGCCTCCCAGTGAGGCTGGGCCCTGTCCGCCGCAGGACAAACTGGACATCACTGGCAAACTGTCCACAGGTAGCCTGGGCACCCACTGGACACTCCTGGGGCAGCAGCTGCCGTTCCTTCTCCCTGAGACGCTGTACGAGCACAAAACGGCCCGTCTGGCCTGGGGTGGGGGAGAGGGGTCAGCCTATGTCCCCCCACCCCTTGTCCTCTAGATTGAGAAGCTAGGGGATGGAATGGGGGATCAGCAACCAGCCCACCCTCCTTGGGGGAAGATGGGGCCAGAGGGCCAGGCCCCACCCCAGGTCCGCCCGTGGGGCCTGTTGTGCCGCAGGGGACTCACCTATAGCTTGGGCTAGTGCCACGACCACTTCCTGACAGGTGGTCTGCTCCGAGACCCCACAGACCACTCGCTGGATGCCATCCACCCACACCTTCAGCTCCATGGCCACAGGCCCAGAGAACATGTCCCTGTCCTGCAGGTGAAGGCCAGTGTCAAGCCCAGCCCGGCCCTCGTTTCTCGCTCCTCCCGCCTGCCCCTCACCCCAGAACTGGTTCAGGGCAGCCGCCTCGCTCTCCTGTGCCCAGCCCTACCCGCGGGCCACACATTCCTGGGGTGGGGGGAGTCAAGACCAGCCCCCCAAACGGGGAACCAGTCTGCCGTCCCGGAGAGCTGGAGGTTTCCCCACTTCCCAGCCTCCCCTCGCCCCGCCCCGCTCCCGGAACAAGGAGAATCATTAACCAGACGCGGGACTTCCTGCCCCCCCAGTCACCTGGCGCCCAGGGCACTGCCCCCCCGCGGGGCGCCGTCCCCGGTCACCCAAGGGCGTCCGCACGCCGGCTCGGCGCCCGCTGCCACGGGAACGCACCCTTCCCCGCGACTCGGACGCCCGCCCCCGGCGCGGCGCGGGCAGCCCCCTCCCACTGCCGCCGAGCCCGGCGCTCGCCCCGCAGGCCGCCGCCCCGCCGCGGGAGGGCGCAGGTGTGGCCCCCGCGCGCCGCCCGGCCCCTGGGCCTCCCTCGGAGCCGCCGCCCGCACTCCGGGCGCTCCCGGGCTCCGCGCTGCTCACCTGGGCGCCCGCCGGCCTCCGAGCCTCCGACCGACTCCTTTCCGCGCCCGGCGCCGCGGCAACCTGCAGCCTCCAGCGCCGCGGGAGCGTCCCGTCCGCCCCCCATTGGCCCGCAGCCCGAGCGCCAACCCCGCCCCGCGCGCTCCGATTGGCTGTCCGGCGCGCCCGCCCACCTAGTGTACACGCCCATTGGCCACCTTCTCTGCGCTCCGCCTCTCCCCATTGGCTCCCCGCCCGCCCCGCCCCCGGCTGCGCCCAGGTGTGGGCGGGGCTTGGCGGCTCGGAGGGGCGGGTGGAGCCCGGGGCCGTCCACTCACGCCCGAAGCCCGCGAACTACGCGGAAAGGCGTCCGAGCCCGCGGCCCCCGGCGGCGCGGACAGGTGTCTGGCCCCATTCCCGGGCCCACGTCCGCAGGAGCCGCCCGGTCGGACGCCTCCCCCATCTAGGGAGGGGGACCGGCCTAGGACCCCGCAACCCGCCAGCGCCCAGAAGAACCCCGCCCTGTTCGCCCTCGGGGCCCACTCGACGGTCGTCGGGACACACGGGGCCGGGGGAGCTGGGGGGCCGCCGCCCTCCGCCCCTGCGGCCTGACCCGGCCAACAGCCCTGGGGGACCGGGGCCCACCCCGAGTTGCTGGGACAAAGGCCCTGGCCCTTTGCCTGCGGCGCATTCGGCCCCCCCCTCCCCGTCCGCAGGGGGCCAGTGTCCTTCACAGCTGCGGACCCGTCCTCGGCGCGGCCAGTCTTGCTGTCCCGCCGTCGAACCCAAGCCGGCCCCAGCCACGGCCCCTGGGCCTCGGGGCCCCTGCCCGGGGCGTTCAGAGCCGCCCTGCCCCAGTCGGACTGGGCCCTGGGCTGAGCCCCCCCCCCCCCGCCCGAGGGCCCAGGCGGAGGGCACTTGCCTGTGGGTCAGGCCTGGGCCTCGCTGTGTCCAGGGCAGAGGGGACAGTTGTCCTGGGTATCATGGTTACGGGGATGTCCCCAGGGGCCCCTGCAGTGGCCCGGGGTGGAGATGGGCAGGGAAAAGGGAGGTTTCTGGCTCGGGGGTTAGGCGGGTGGGCACTGGACACTGAGGGCAGGGACTGTGGACGGCACTCAGGCGGGGTGGAGCTCAGCCAGCCCGCCCCGCCCAGGGCTGCCCACCCTTCCTCTCCCCCTCCTGTCAGTTCTGCCCAGTGAGGTCCGAATTCTCAAGAATGTGGACCCGCCGGCTTGTGGACACTCACAGGACAGCAGTCCAACACCCACCCATCAGTCTCCACGGGCAGGCTGAGGAGGGACTGTGGTGCCTCCCCTGGGGGTGGCCGGGGCTGTTGTGCTGAGCAATGACCATGGTAGGCTCTGCTGGTCACTCTGTGGCACCCTGAGCCTTCAGAGGTTAGTTGGACAGCAGCTCAGCCTCTCACAGCTGCTCCTTCAGGCTGGACCAACCCTGGGGGGAGGGGGGAGAGGGGGGCCTGGGGCTCACTCAGGGCCATGGTCTGGGGTCTCCCTGGAGGCTCCTGGTAACAAACAGCCCCTCCCTTTCTGGGTGCTGGTATCTATGGCAATGCTATAGGGCCTTTCTCTCCCCAGGCCTGCTTGGATTTCAGGCCTCAGGTGAGTGTTGGAGGTAGGGCCCTGGGTCTGGGAGGACATGGGTATTGTGGGTAAAGGACCAGCACCTCTGGGGACCCTTGCTGTAGGCTGGGGGTGGGTACCTCAGATCCTGGAGGGCAAGGGTGATAGTGAGGAGACCACAGAGAATGTCTGGAAACCCAGGTGACATGTTGTCTAGAGGTGTGACCTGCTGCTCTTCTCTACTCAGAAACACACAGGTGTGGACACCCACATGACCCACAGTCTGGTGTCCCATGGAGTAGAGACAGCTAGACAGACAGACAGACACACACACACACACTGGCCTCCTTGGAGAGCTGCCCCACTGGTGCTGTCTGGGGCTGTCAGACATACACACATGCACACGGGCATGTAAGGAGAGCCCCGCAGGAGTGCCCACACATGGGATACAGGGCAGACAGCCCCACCACCCTTCTCAGCTCCTCCAAGAACATCGAAAATGGCACCCAAGTCTTGCCATGAGGCTGGAAAAGCTAAGGAAGAGGCTCTCCCATCTCTGGTGGACAGAGAGGCGGTCAGTGGCCCCCCGAGGCCCCCAGAGGGCACACGTGCAGACCTGGTGGCTCCCACATGCCCAAAGGACACCAAGCCCAGCTCCACGCAAGTGGCCTCTGTCACCCTGCAGTAAGGAGGGGAGGGAGAGGTGGTCAGTCACTCAAGCCAGGCCAGCCAGAGGGCAGAGCCTGATCAAACAGCTGGGGTGCTGGCTTTGCAGACTGGCCCCCGAGTCCCTGGATCCCCACACATTGCGGCTGCTGTGGAGGCAGCGGGAACTGGAGATCCAGGCTCTGCGGTATGCCATCCAGAAGCACCAGAATGCCCGGCACTGCCACGTCCTGCAGGAGGTGGCTGGGCTTCCATTCGAGAGGTCAGCAGCAAAAAGCTAGTCACTCAGCCCACCCTAGCCCTGGCCTGGCTCTAATTGCTGGTTTCTGTCTGACCCCAACCCCAACCACTGAGCCTGACCAAGAATCCAACCTGATCCCAGCCCTGACCCTTACCCTGACCTTTGCCTCTAGCCCTAGTCCTTACCTGACCCTAATTCCCCACCCTAAGCCTGAGAGTTGATATACTGTAGACCTGCCTAGACCCTAAGCTTGAACATGTCCGTGGGTGCCAAACTCAACCAGGACCCCAGCCCAGACCCAGGCCTCTCAGACTTGACTGTCCTGGCCCAGCAGCACTCTGTACCCTTGGACCCCTCCTGCTCCCCTCCTTGGCTACTGACCCAGAAGTGGGGGCCACTGAGATCACCCCTTCTCCCAGGAGCTCTCGCAATCAGGGAAAGCTCCTGCAGATCCAGGTCCAGAAGCTAACTCAGGAGTTGAAACAGCAAAAGGAACAGGCCCACCAGGTGAGAGGACCTGGGAGTTGGGCAGAGGTTGGTTTGGGGCGGGCAAGGTCAGAGAAGGCCCCACCCCACCTGCGGGCTCTCCTGGAGCAGGAGAAGGTGCACCTGGAGGAGCAGCTGGTGGAGACCACAACCTTGCTGAAGAAGGTAGAGGCCCAGCTAGAGGCCTTCCAAAGGTCCTGCCTCCTGCAGTTGGCCAGCTCCTCCTGGTTGGGCCGCACGCTGAAGTCATCCACTGGCAGTGTGGAGGTAAGCCTGTGCCCCTGGGCCACCCTCCTGCCTCTCATCCCCTCCCCAGCACCCCTTGGACTTACCCGACAGCCAGCATGCCCAATCCAGATTTGTGCTTCTGCTGGGGGGCTCTGGCCTGCTTGGGAAGCCTGTCCAGCTCAGGCTGTCTTCTGACGTTGGCCTGAAATAGGGAGAAACCACAAGCCTTGGGGTCTGGCCCATCTGACACTCTAAGTGTATGCCTCAGGTGCTGGTGAGGTCGAAGGGGAGAGACGTCTTGGGGGGACAGGTGCTCTTCTCCCCAGCCCCTGCCCACTGGCCTCCTGTCCCTCTTGCAGGTGGTGACTGCAGAGAGCCTGATGGATCCCAGCGACCCCTCTGAGAGTGATGAGCCCCCCCCTGCTCAGGAGGTGAGCAAGGTCCCCCTCCTCTGCTCAGGAGGTGAGCCGTGCACTCATGGCTCTGTGGGAGGGGAGGGCCACATGCCTGTTGCTTCCTGGGCAGGGTTTCCGGCTGGAGGATGTAGACTGGAACACCGTCGCCCATCGGTACCCCAACCTCTTCACCAACATCAAGCCGAAGTCGGGGTACAGGTGACTTCTCTGGGAAGGGAGGGACTCCCCCAGGGGCCTTTGCTGGGAGGGCTTGCCTTGGCAGATGAGGACCTGAGTCCAAGTTCCACCCTTACTGTCCCTGGACAAGTCACTCAAACCTTGCAAAAGTCAGTTACCTGATCTCTAGAACAGGGCAGGGGCGCGGGGAAGGGTTCCTGGGCCATCTCTGTCCTGCCATGGGCCCTTTTCCCAGGCTGGGTCCTAGGGACCTGGGCCACAACTTGGGGTGCCACGCCCCCCCTTGGGGAGGCTATCTGGGAGCAGGGCTGGGTCCAGAAACAGGGTAGCCAAGCAGCCAGTGAGCAGACTGTGGCCTGCAGGCACTCCTGGCCCCGGCATCCCCCACCATCCCCACTGGTCTCATCACCTGACAAATGTGTCTCAGACCCGAGCAGTCAGCAGGTGAAACATCACTTCAAGAGTGTGGAGTGGACAACCCTGCCCATCGTGGGCACCAGCAGCTCCGGGGGCGTTGATTCGGACTCCAGCTGGCCAGATGAGCGGTTTGGCCTGCGGAAGGTGACAGGGCACCCACCCCAGGCGCCCGGCCACATTTCCTTCCAGCAGATGGAGTTGGGCGCCAGGAGCTTCAGCAGGGACTCGAAGGCAGAGCCTGAAGGTGGAACGGGGCGGGTCTCCCTGGCTCCTTCTGCCCTGCAGGGCTGTGATCTCTGCCCAATGCCCTAAAGGTGGTCCCCCAACTGCCTGGCCTTCACTGTAGCCCTGAGGGAGGCTCCTGGGACTTCTCTGGCCTCATCTGTGGGCATTGGGGTGGTCTTGGAGGCCTCTGTACTCTGGCTCAACCCCTCCAAGTACTACAAGCTACCCTTCTGCTCCCCTCGGCCCCCAGGGTCCAGCCACCCCTCCTGCCCTAGATCTGGTCCCTGGCACTGTTCGTCTTCCATGTGGACACCCAGGGGCTGCAGGCCAGTTGGCCTCGCAGGAGATGTCCCTAGAGGATGCTCCATACGGGGTCCCCCTCCCGAACAGGACTCTCTCCGGATCTCCGGGAAACCCACTCAGACCAGCCGGGCAAGTCCCTCCTGGTGCACGAGTCCAGTACAGATTCGGACCGCGGGCAGCCAGCGCGCCAGTGGAGGTGCGGGAGTGACGCAGCTCAGCCGAGTGCGGCTCAGAGGAAGGGGTGCGGGGGGGGGGGGGGCAGGCGCGGGTCTCCTGGCGGGCGGGGCCCCACCAGCCGCTCCGCCCCAGCAGGACGGGCTCCTGCCTGAAGATCGTGGCCGTGGGCCTTCGCGAGAGGTTCGTGCGCCTCCTCAACCAGTCCGTGGAGGAGACGGCCGACCTGGGCGGCTTCACGCTGCAGCAGCTCGACGGAGGCTTCCCGGTGTGCGTGTACCGCTTCCCGCCGCACACGCTGCTGGCGCCGCGGCACCACATCACGGTAGGCCCCGCGTCCCGCCCCCCTCGCGCCCCGCCCCGCGCCCCTCGCCCGCCCCGCGCGCCCCGCCCCGCGCCCCTCGCCCGCCCCGCGCGCCCCGCCCCGCGCCCCTCACCCGCCCCGCGCGCCCTGCCCCGCGCGCCCCGCCCCGCGCCCCTCACCCGCCCCGCGCGCCCCGCCCCGCGCCCTTCGCCCGCCCCGCGCGCCCCGCTCCGCCCCGCGCCCCTCACCCGCCCCGCGCCCCTCACTCGCCCCCGCCCTCCCCAGGTGTGGGGCAAAGGGCCCGGCGGCGGCGGGAAGCGGCAGCCCTCGTCCTCGGGCCTGAGCTTCGTGACCCTGCTCCTGAGCCCCAAGGGCGAGGTCAGTGCGGTCCCGACGGGAGGCTGGGGAGGCCCCGCGGGGAGGGGTGACCGCGCGCCCCTCGCCCCGCAGGTGTGCAGCAAGCACCAGGCCCCGCGCGGCGTGACCACCGTTTCGAGGCTCTTCGACGACAACACCAACCTGTCCATCGACCGCTTCCCGCTGTCCGAGGCCCAGCCTGGGGCCAACGCTCGCGAGCAGCGCAGCCCGCGCCGAGCCCCGCGCCACGGTCGGGTGCGGGAGGCCCGGGCCCGGAGCCGGAGGACGGGGTGGGGACCGCGGGTCCCTCGTTCCCTGCCTCCTCCCCAGATCCCGCTCCCCCAAAGCGCCCCCCAGCCCCCCGACAGGACCGTCCCCCACTTCCCGGCCGGACCCCGGGTTACGCAGGACGCCCCTCAGAGCTCCTCTTGCCCCGGCTCGTCCCCGCCGGGACCACCCCTTCCTCGCGGGCGGGCTCGGGCCCTCACCACCCCCTCGCCCCACCAGGACGCGGGCCCTGTTGCCGCGCCTGACCACGCGCCAGCTCGAGGCGCCAGAGCCGCCCGAGCGCGTGGAGACCGATCCCCGGGAGCTGCTGCCCGCCGTCCCGCGTGAGCGTGCGTGGGGGCGCGGAGGGCGGGCTGGGCCGGCAGGGGGGCGAGGCCGGCCCGACGCGCCCCCCTAATTGCCCCATGCAGAGGACCGGCTGGGCCTCGTGGACTGCGGGGCCAGGAAGGACGACTGCGGGGCCAGGAAGGAGGCTCGGGTCCGGGTGAGCGCGCGCGCGCGGGGTGCGGGGGGTGGCGCGCTCCCGCCCGTCCCGTCCCGCCCCGCCCCGCCCCGCCCCGGCCGCCCGCTCCGAGCGCCGCTCAGGCCCCGGGTCCCGCAGGTGTGCCGCAAGAGCGTGGACCGGGGCTGCCCGATGGTGGCGCTGTCGGTGCAGAGCATGGCCCGGAGAAGACGCAGTTTCCACCTGCCCGGCCTCCCGCCCGTCACCGCGGCCCCGTGCCGGCGGGTGTAGGGCCCGGTTAGGGCGTCGCCGCCGCCGCGGTGGCAGCGGTGCGGGGAGAGGGTCAGGGGAGGCAGGCGGTGCCAGCTGCATAATTTATTGAACCAACGTCACCTACGAAGTAAACTGCATTTCTGTACACCTGGGAGTCGAAAGTGATTCTCCTGGTTTCCCGGTCCCCGCCACAAGAGGAGGGAACTGGCCCCCAAGCCCTACAGACCCGCCGGGGTTGGGAGGCCCGGCCGCTGGAGCGAACGCCTCGCCCGCCCCCGCATTGCTCCAGGGGCGGCCCGGGGCTGCCAGGAGGTGGGCAGGGCCGGCCCAGCCACCTCGGCGTGGGCCCGCCCCGACTGTCCCAGGCCTGCCCCTCTGTCCACTCCTGGGAAGGCTAGGCCCCATGGAAGAAGTGGGGAGCTGGGCAGGCCTGGGCCCTATTTCTCTCAGCAAGAAGGGCCTCTCCTGTGCCGGGCCCACCTCCTACCCCCAACCACTCCCCCCAGATGCTCCGGGTTCCACGAGGCTCCACAACCAAGCTGGGGCCCCTCGGCCTTAGTCCCAGCCAGTTGGCAGTGGGTGGGGGTTTACACTAGGGGTGGGATTGGGCTGGGGTGATAGGGTTCAGGTGTGGCAGGCACCACAGGGCTGGTGGGCTGGCTGCTGGGTCTGGTGCTGGCTTTGGGCCTGGACATCCTTGGGCTCGAGGGCTCGGGCCTGAGGCCACCTCCAGGGCTGATCTCAGAGCAGCCACTGCAGCCAGCCCCTGACCCAAGCCAGGCCCCGGGTGGCCCAGGGCTCTGAGCTGACGCCCCCGGAACTGCAGGTCTTTGGACCTCCAGGAGCTGCTGCTGGAATCAGGTGGCATGGGGACCTTGGGGGGAGAGGGGAGCAGGTTATAGCCAAAGGTCCTGGAAGGCCCTGGAAAACAAGGAAGGAACATATCAGACAAGGGCCCCCAAGGAATCATTTGGTGTGGGGTCACCACAGGCAGAGCTGCAGTGTCTACTGTGGCTCCTCCCTTAGCCCTTCACTCCTTCAGGGCAGTACTTCCCAGGGAGGCTGTGGCCCCTCGTCATCATCACCTCTGACCTTTGCTTGAGCTGGACCCACCTCCAGGGAGGCAGAGGCCACAAGGCCTGGGCTCTGGCTTTGGGTGAGATCACTGGGTCGTGTCCCCAAGGGCCTGCTTACAGGCTGGTGGCCCTGGACCAGATCCTAAACCTCCACTATAGAGCAGTGCCCGGACCCACCTCAGGACAGACTGGACAGGTGTGGCCAGGGTCACCTAGTGTCCATCTGGACCTAGCCTGGAATGGGGGGTCCTGGTACCCCTTTTTCCCTGAGTCTCCACTGTTTGTCACCACTCCAGACACTCCTTCTGCCCCCCCCGCCCCCCTCCCCCGCCTTCTGCTCTCTCCCTCCCCCCCCTCCACTAGGTGGCTGGCCTTTGACCCTTCTTGACTAGCTGATCTCAGGATCCACCCTCTCTGGCCCCTCCCCACAGGAAAAGCAGAGGCTTGGCCCTGTACCCTAGATGGGGAGTCATTCAGCCAAGCTTGGGCCTGCTTACCACACTCCCTCCCCAGGGTTGCTACCCAGCTTTTCCACCAGCCAGTTTAGACCTTCCCTGCAGGAAGCCTCCCTGGGCAGTGCTAGGGGAGGTGGCTCTGCTTCCCAGCCCCTGGGTTTGCTCCACTCAGCCACTGTCACTCTAAAGCCAGTGTCTCTTCGGCAGGACCTCACCTGGCCTGATGCTGTGGCCTGAGCCCAGTGCAGGCCCTGTCCACAGGATGAATGGTGGCACTCCTCCCTGCCTCAGTCTCCAGCCCACCAGGTGGGCTCTGTCCCTCTGCCAGCAGCTTGCCCTGCTCCTTGAGAACTGCCCCTGGGCTGGTCCTGGTCATTGATCATGGCCCCTCACTGCTCCCACCTCTGGCCCTTTGCTGGGGTGCCTTTTGTCTCTCATCCAGCCCCGGTGGCCTCATGGTCCCAAGGGCTGAGGAAGGCCACTTGGGATTTTCCCCTCAGTTGTGCACTCCCCACCACCAGGAGAGGTCCTCTGGGTCACAGTCCTGCTCAGAGCCCGGTGAGGCGAGAGCCCTACCCTAACAGGGTGTGTGGGGCCTGTCACAGTACCTGGGGTCGGGCTTGGGGAGCTGGGCAAGGCCATGGGCCCAGCCTTGTCCTCTTGCTCTTCAGGGCCCCTCTGTGGACCCCAGGATGTCGCTGCCCCTTTCTGCCTGGAATCCAGGTGCCTATGGGGGAGGGGGCTGGGGGGGAAGGAGGAGAGGCTACAGCTCTGTCCCCCCCCCCCACCATGGAGCCAATCTCAAGTGAGTGTGACTCTGGGATGGTGCCCTGGCCTCAGGCCCCCGTGACCAGCTCCTCCGGCCATCCTGGGCACCAGTGACTGCTCAGCCAGGGCAGCCCCAGCCAGGACCCCCCACCGGGCAGGATGCACAGGGCAGGGCTCAGTGCAGGACAAGCACCCACCGCAGATGCAGCTCCCTCCATGCCCCAAATCCGGCTAACGCCAAGAGGTCACGGCTGTCTGCAGGGTCAGGCCCTGGGGTGGAGGCCCTGGCGGCCAGGTCTTCAGGCCTGTGTGGGGGCAGCTGCTCTGGGGGCACCCAGGCCTGAGGAGGGAAAGGGCTGGTTTGGGGGCATGGACTTGGAGGGGGCTGGGTGGACAGCAGGCTTGGGGAGGGTTTATTCAGCTGTGGAGGGCGTGGGAGAGCGGGGGCCCTGGCCCCGCAGTGGCTACGGCACAGGGCGAGGTCAGGCCAGAATGCTATCCACTCTGGAGGAGAGCCCAGGACACTGGCCCATGTTGGGACTGAAGCCTGGGGTCCTGGTGCGCTGTGTGAGCACTGGGGTCCCACCTTCGCCCCCTGGAGGGGCCGGGGGCGTACCTGGCACCTGTGCTGCCGCTCCCGGAGGCCTTTGGTGGGGTTTCCGCAGAGGACTCGGCCAGAGCCTGAAGAAGAAAGTGTGGCTGGGCCTGGTTGGGTCGAGGGGCTCCAGGGTCAGCTCCCTGCCAAGGTGGGCCAGTTACCGTGGGTGAGGTTGCTGGCATCGTCCTCTGGCGCTGGGTCCTTGGGAAGCAGACCTTCCAGCAGCGGTCCCCTGGGGACCAGCAGGGAGAGGGGCCAGGGCCTGGGGGCCGGTGACTGGGGCTCAGGCGGGGGCAGCTCAGGGCCGATTCTTCTAATGGAATCCCAGTGGGGACGACCTGTCGAAGGTCAAAATCAGTCACCAAGGAGCCTCCCCAAGACTGTCCACAAGTCAGGGACTCCCGCCACTCAGCATCTGTGTCTGAGCCCAGGCTCTGGACCTTCTCTTCCTCTTTGGATGGGGGGGCCCACCAGGTGCTGCTCACAGGGAGGTGTCCTGGCCTGGGGGCAGGTGTGTGGTGCTGTGGCGATGAGTGGTTGAGGCTGAGGAGGGATATTAGAGGAGGCTGCCCATCTCTGAGAGGCCGGGCGGGGTGGGGGAGGGGGGCGGTAGAGAGCTTTTGTCTTGGGGTGGGGCACGGGGTGAGCACCTCTCCTGGGGCAGCCTTTGCCAGAGGCCAGGTGAGCAGCTGGTGTGCCCAGCTTGGGGAACAGGCCATCCAGGATGCTGCCCTCCTTGATGGCCTCCTTCACCATGAGCCAGTCCTGGTCCAGCTTCCAGGAGGCTGGCAGGCCTGTCTGCGTGGCTGGCATCTCGTCCAGTACCTGCAGCTGGGGGATGAGCTTTCTCACCTCAGCCCTGTAGTTGTAGCCCTGGGGCACCTGCAGGGCAGAGAGGGGTGGCAAGCCTGGGGCTGTGGGTCCTTCAGGCCAGCTGTGTCCTGGGGCGACTTACCCCAGACCCACTGTGGGGTGGGGCAGGGGAGCTGGGGTTGGTGAGGCTGCCCCACCTGCTAGGCTGCCTGGATCACTCTTGGGCACCAGGGACTTTGGGGACCCTGGGCTCTCACCCATGTGATCTTACTGTCCAGGTTCACAGTCAGGGTCCACTGGTGCCCTCTGGCCTGTGGAGCTGCCCTGGTGCCCAGTTGGCCAGAGGAGCAGACGGCAGGGCAGGTGGTGTGAGCTGCAGTGTGCACAGGCCTGCGGGTTCTGGACAGGGACTGCGTGTGTGTGTGTACAGGATTCTATGTGGAAACTGTACAGAGCACGCGTGGTTCCACATGGCCTGTACATGTGGCCCTGTGGGGTTTGGTCCTGGCCAGGAGGATGCACTGGCAGCTGCCAGGCCTCCAGTTCACAGTGAACAAGCTACAGGGTGCACATGGCCCCCAGGACATGGGAGGGCCAAGAGGCCGAAGCCACAGAGCGCCTCCCCATCCCTTGCACACAGCTGGCTGGGCGCCCACCACACGCACCTCGTCGGAGGGGCTTGGCCGTAGGCACACCAGGTTGCCCTCCAGGGTGAGCATGGCCAGCCTTGGGCACAGCTGCAGGTAGCGCACCTGCCCCAGGTCCTCTAAGTTGTTGCCCTCCAGGTCTAGCACCTCCAGCTGCTCAAGCAGGCAGAGCGGGCTGAGGTCCGAGATGTTGTTGTAGGAGACGTACAGCTCCTGGGGCAGTACAGGAACCTCAGCCAGGGCCTGGTGTGGTGCCTTCCCCAGCCCAGGGCACCGCAGACCCACCTTCAGGGCCAGGAAGGAGCCGATGCCATCCAGGTCAGTCAGGCCACAGCGAGCCAGCCACAGTACCTGCAAGTGTCCCAGAGAGGTGCCCAGGTCTCTGCAGAGGGCAGGGTTGGGTGGTCAGTGCTGTTCTGGGGCGGAGGGCATGTCTGTGGCCATGAAGGCCCTGTGCCATGATTCATGCCCAGCCACCACCCACATCTGGCTGTCTCCAGGTGCATGGCAGGTGTGAGTGTGGCTCGTGGTATCCTCCAGGCTGAAGAAGGGGCTCCCTGCCTTCCCTCCATGCTGCAGCCCCTGGTCCGGGGCAGGTACCTTCTCCAACCCCTGGAGGGCCTAGGCCTGGCCGAGGGGGACCCCCTTGTGCTGGACAGCTCAGCCCAGCCTAACCCGCTGCTGCTGCTGACGCTGCTAGTGCAGTGGGGGTGTGTGAGATGGCCCCTTTCCCAGTGGGCCCACCCCAGGGTGCTCTCCCTCCCTTTCTGTCCCCTGGCCTCTCTTTTGGATGGTTTCCCCAAATTACGACCCTGCCTCCAGCCCAGCTGTGCTTTCAAGATCTGGTGGAGCCATCCCTGCTACCCTCCCTCTGCTAGCTGCTGCCCTGCATATGGGCAGGCTGGCTTTTCTGTCTCCTGACCTCTCTGGGCGCCCCCTCTGCCTGGGGCACAGAACCAGCAGAGCTCTCAAACACCAAAAACGAGGTCTGATATTCCCTTAACTTTGTTCTCTGCAGCCCCCTGAGATAAACAGAAACCATTCGCCTGTCCTGAGAGGTTGTACCATCTGCTCAGCTTGAGGCACACTGATGGTCACCAGCACGACCTCCAGCTCCAGCCCCCCGGGGCAGGTACACCCCAAACCCTGAGGTCTTGCTTGGTGTTGGAGCATCTGCCAGAGATCCCCCACGGGTTGGCGACTCTTTGTCAAAGGTCAGTGGGTCCTTGGAGACCTCGTTAGCCACACAACCTGGTGTGACTGGCCTGACCCTGAACACAGGCCCTAGTGTCACCCTCAGTAGGTGCCTCTGACCAGTCAGCGGTGGGTGATGGGTGACAT
The DNA here is from genome assembly GCF_054644295.1 of Miniopterus natalensis. Lineage (NCBI taxonomy): Eukaryota > Metazoa > Chordata > Mammalia > Chiroptera > Miniopteridae > Miniopterus > Miniopterus natalensis. The sequence goes on from NC_142091.1 coordinate 77,910,374, forward strand.
GAGTCAGGCAGGAAAGGTGCAGCAGGGCTGGCAGACGGACAGCAGGACAGAGAGGAGCCTCTCCACAGGCAGTCACCCAGGACAGACCTCACCCTGACTGAGCTCTCCCTTCAACCCCTTTAGGGCCCTTGCCCCAGGTGTGGCTGGACACTCTGTCCCACCCCTATGGTCTGCAGGAGGCGTACTCACCTCACGGAGCCCAGGCGGCTGTCATTCAGCTTCAATTGGCTGAGGTTGGGCAGGTGCACCCCTGTGGGGCCACAGGGAGGAGGTCAGAGGCCGACCTACCCACTCACTCACCTTCTCACCTCTCTGTGCCCTTGCAGCCCCTTCTGGTCCTGCTGCCTCATGGCTTCTCTGAGGCCCAGCACAATGTTTCCTTTTGGGGCCAGGCTCAAATGAAGCATGCAGGGCAGGGCAGGGCGCACCTGACCAACAGGGCCACACTGGAAGCCCCAGGCCACTGGTCTCCAGGAGCTAGCCTGGAGGAGGGGAGCCAGCTGGCACGGGCGGGGCTGCCAAAGCTTGGGTCCGGCCCCCAGCCACCTCCCAAGGCCTGCCCATAGGCACCCCAAGTACCCCCAGACCATAACCTCCATCAGTTCATAGCACTAGGTACCAGAGCACAGGACCCCCAGCCAGTATCCCTGAACTTCCCAAAGCCCCCAGGAAAAGGTTCTGAGCTACTGACTTGGACAAACGACAGGGCACTGGCCCGGTGAGACAGACCCCAATGCCTGGAAAGAGGAATGCAAGACAGGCTTGTGGGGTGCGGGATGAGCCTGTAGGGTGTGGGGTGAGCCTGTGAGTGCAGGGTGAGCCTGTGCATATGAGGCAGGCCTTTGGGGTACAGGGTGAGTCTGTGGGGTACAAGGTGAGCCTGTGAGGCACAGGGCAGGCCTGTGGGATGCAGAGTGGGCAAGTGGGGTAGAGGGCGGGCCAGTGGGGTATAAGATGGACCTGAGGGGTACAGGGCAGGCCTGTGGGGTACAGGATGGGCTTGTTGGGTACAGAGTGAGCCTGTGGGGTGCAGGGTAGGCCCATGGGGTGCAGTGATCCAAAGAGCAGAGCCTGGCAGGCAGGGCCTGAGTGAGCAGACCCTTAAAGAGCGGTCTGGCCTTGACAGTGGTGGGTGTGGACAGTGAGGGGCTCTTACCAAAGTTCCCCAGGCTATGTTCACGGGTATCAACGCACATCTCCAGCATGCTCACCAGCCGGAGGTCATCCACCTGGGCCAGGGCCTGCTGCAGAAACCAACTGAGCTTCAGCCCTGGGACTGGACAGTGGTCACTCCTTCCCAGTGACTCGCCTTGGTCTGTCCCAGCCTGGCCTGGTGTGAGAGGTTCCTGGTGTGTGGTGCTGGGCAGGTGACAAGGCCAGGTGTACCTCCAGGCCCAGCCAAGGTGCCATGGGGGTCACTGCCCTGCCAGACCCTGCTCCTGGTGCTCCCTGGGCGTAGCCAGGCTGGACCCCAGTCCCACCCTTTCCTGCTGTCCGGAGGGGGGGGGGTTGAGAAGGACAGGAGCTGTTGGGTGGGCCCATTCTGATGTGACAGCTCACGATGACAGCTGAATGCTGGACAGGGGCACTGGGAAGGTGTGGGCACTGCAGGCATGGCTGGAGGGCCACATAAGTGTCACTGAAGAACCAGCGGGAGGCATGGGGAAGGGACCTGGTGAAAATGTCCTGTCCACCTGCAGTATTGGTCAGGAAGGTAGGCAGGGACCTCAGGCAGCCAGGCTGTGTGTTGGTGGGTGCATCACCCAAGTGTCTCCAATGAACCTCTTCCCTCCCAGGGTAAGCATGGGTGGGGTGATGGAGGGCCTGGCAGTGGCAGTGTCTGCCCCTCACCAAGGCCAATGGCGGACAAGAAGCATGGCCAGGAAGGGAGGTGGGGGATGCTGGGAGGTGCAGGGCTCCCTAGGGGGGGTCACCCAATGGGGACCTGCAGTCAGAGGCTATGTAGAACCTGCTGGCCTAAGGGTGGGGTCAGGGAAAACAGCAAACTCCCCCCCCCCGGATTTGGGACAAAGCCTTCATCAGCTGCTCCAGAGATGACCAGTGGGACCCTAGCAACTCATAGTTTCATTTATTCCCCATACTGTGCACCTTGTCTGCTGTGCACCTGGAGGGTTTGCCGCCCTGTCTCCCACCAGAAAATCTGCTGCTTGACAAAAGGCCTCCTCTTGTGCTCACAGAGGGGTCCTGAGAGCCCAGAGCACAGTGGGTGCTCAGCAAATACTTATGGAATTCCTACCTAGCTCAGCCCCTCCCATGGTCTGAATGCCTGGGGGACATCTATGTCACCAAGCACACATCCATCAAGCAGGAAGGGTCAGCAGGGCCAGGACAGAGGGCAGGCTGGACACCAGCCCCAAACATCACTGCCGCAGGCCCCTGCAGCCTGAGCCCCCAGTGCCGCTCCGCCCCCCCCCGCACTTACCAGCCGGGCAGGAGACAGGTACTCCTCTACCAGCCGCTTGCCATGGCTCTCCCCATGGCTGCCGGGGTCCTTGCTCTGTGGGCAGGGGTTATGCAGGCCCTGCCAACTCAGCTCCCGCACTTGGACACTGGCCACGCTTGGTGGACGCCCAGGGGCCCTGTCCCAGGTCTGGTCCATTCACATCCAACCTGCCAGGACAGGCAGAGGGCTCATCCACACAGCCCTCGACAGGGTCCTACACAGCCCTGGGCCCAGAGAAGGCTCAGGGGTGTTCTCACTGGCTCAGCCTGCCTGGGGGCCTTGCTGTCTCCACCCTCAGCCTTGGCTCACACTCCCTGCCTGGGCAGGTCACCCTCCCTGTGTTCCTTCAGGGTCCACGTGAGGGGAGCTGGCTCCAGGTCATGTTTGCTGAACTGCCCTCTGTGACCAGCAGCAAGCTGCCGCCTCAGGCCCTGTGCTACACTTTCCCCACCTGATGGTCTCTGAGCCTGGGGAGGCCAGGACCAGGGTCTCAGGCATATCCCCCACCCCCCACCCCTGTGCCACTGAGCCCCCTCACCTGGAGGCAGAGGCCTTTTCCCACTGTGGGTCAAACATCCGGGCAAGGGGGTGGCATGTGGCCCCAGGCAGCACCTGCAAGAGAGAGTAGGGCTGGCCAGCTCCCTGAGTTGAGCGAGGACCTTGCCCTAAGACAGGTGGGCTCTGCATGGGCAGGACTCTTGCCTGCCAGCCCAGAGTGGGCACAGAGGGGCTCTCAGGTACTGGCCCTAGGAACTCATGAGACCACCATGCACGCTAACCAGCCCCTTGTGCACATTCAAGATTCATCCTCCTCATCACGTCCACAGACCCCCCACCTCTGCCTGGGAGTGGCCCGCTGGGTTTTGACAGATGGTGGGAGTGCTGGGCCCTGGGACAAGCTGCACAGGCCCCCTGTGCCTCAGGGACCTAACCTGGAAAGCTAGCGGCATGGGGAGGACCCATGGAGGTTGAGGCCATGCAGGTGAGCCCCACACAAAGTCTCATGGAGTTTCTGGCCGGGACTTCTTTCCAAAAGTTCCCTGGGCTTTCTGCCTTTCTCCAGCTGGTGAAGGGCCCTAAGCCTGGTAGGAGGACCCTACCACCCTGCCCCCTGGGAAGACGCTGCCCACCCCTGCGAGCCTCAGGCTATGGGGAGGCGATGGGCCAGCCAGGCTCTGTTCCTGGGGTGCCTGCAGACAGCACTAAGGGATGAGCCCAGCACCCTCTCCCCTCTGTGCCTGAGAGCATCTGGCTGCAGGCCCTGCCCTGAGCTAGGCCCAGAGGATCTGTCCAGTCGGGCCCAAAGATCTTGGGGTCCAAGGAGCAAGGCCTGGGTTGGAGACTGGCTCCCGTGTAGACACTGCCCGCTCACATTGGTGCACTGGCCCGAACCTGTCCGCACAGCCCCTGGCCCTGTTCCCACCCTGCCCTGCCACTCCCTGAGCCCCCAAGCTGGAAACCTGGGGCCTCCACAGCCCAGGCGAGTGCCAGCCCGGGCCTGGCTTATGGGCCCTCTGGGTTCCCCCAGCGCCATCCTTCACTGTCGGGGAGAGGCTCTGAAGCCAGGGTCTGCTCCTGGCTGAGTCCCCTCCACCGAGGCCCCCCGCAGAGCCTGCTCCCTGCCTCCGTCTCCCCCAGCGCCAGGGCTCGGGGCCCCTCCTATCTCAGGGACCCAGAACCTCTCAAAGCACAGCCAGGGGTTGCAGGCAGGGTCCCCAGGGGACCAGACGTGACAACTGGGGCATCACTGAGTCCCCCACTGGCCTTGATGCTTAATCCTCCGGCCCCTCCTCGGCCTCAGTTTCCCCTCTGGCACCAGGGAGATAGGGAAGCCTGAGGCCGGGACCCAAAGGCGCGCTCGGCTCTCACCTGAGGGCTCCCCCCAGTGCCCCGGCCCTGCGGGCTCGGCCCTGGGCACCCTCCGCCGCCTGGCGCTCTCTCCGATTCCGGGTCGTTCTTCCGGCCGCGGGGTTGCGGGATCTGGGCGCCATGGCAACAGGGGCAGAACCTCATTTGAATAATCAAATATTCATGAGTTGCGGAACCACCCAGGCTCTGCGGGGGGCTAGCCACACCCCTTAGCAACGGTTGCTATGGAAGACTGGCTCGGAGGGGGGAAGGGGCAGGGGCGGGGTGCAGCTCGGCACCCGCGTGGGTGCCCTTCGGGCCGAGCGAAGGCGAGACGCCGTCGGGCCCGGGGGTGGGACGCAGACGCGCCGGGTGTCTGTCCCCTGCACAGGTGATCTGTGCTGGAGACTCGAGCCCACCTTTCCAAGGTGTGGGGCGCCCGAGAGAGTCGTCCCCAGGGCGGGATTTCCCTCCGCCTGCACGTGTGGCGGGTGCGCGGTGGGGAAGGACCCGCGAGAACAAGGGAAGCGAAGGTCTGGATACCTGGAGGGGCGCCGCCCCCGCTTTCCTTTATCCGCCTTTACTTCGCGCCTCTGCGCGCCGGGCGCAGGGTGGCCAACCCCACGCCGCCACAGCTCGGGGTTGGCGCAGCCGTGGGGGCGGGGCGGCCCCCCGGGGCCCGCCGAGGTCAAGGCCTGCAGCGGGGTGAGCTCGGGGGACCAGCACTGGACCTTCACGGGAGGGGGCCGGGTGGGGCGGGAGAGGGGTGGGGGTGCTGGTTGGGCCCTAAAGTATTCTGCACCGTTCTTTCTTGTGAACAGAGGGTGTTTGTGCGTTACCTTGAAAACATTTAAAAAATGTTAAAAAACACGTCTTCTTGAGAGTCCTGAAAGGAGCCAGTTTGTACACGGTTGTGCTTTGGGTGGGGGGGGGCTTCAGTTCACACCCCTATGGCAACTTCTGGTTGGAGTGTGGGGCACCGTTTGTTTGTTACCTGGGCCACACGGCGAGCGGCAGTCTGCAGGGCCTGCCCAAGTTGGGGGACGTAGGCGGTGAGGGGGTGCGGGGCTGTGCGCTACGGGAGCACGATCCCGGTGCACCCGGGGTAGGATTGAGCCGGACCCTCCTCCGCGGGCGCAGAGGCCTCGCCCCGCCGTCCCCGCCCCGCCTGCCCCTGGGTGCTCGGCCGCGCCCCGCCCAAGGTCCCCGCAGCGGCTGCCAGGCCTGGGAGGGGGGAAGCCGCCGTCCCAGGGCCACCTGCGGGGAAGCGGGTGCAGGACACCTGGGCCCCGCCACCGAGGACTTCAGGCTCCTGGCGCGTCCAGGGCCTGCTCCGGCCCCGACCCTCGCTCCGGCGGCCCCTCCGCCTCCTCCAGCCAGAGTCCCGAGGGGCGCCCACGGCGCTGACCCCGCGGGCTCCGCCGGCCCTGAGGTCTGCTGCCCGCTCCGGGCCCTCGGTAGGCTGCGCGGCAGGGAAGACCTCCGAGGGCGTGGACGCGGCTGTGCGCGCCGCCGCGGTGCCGAGGAGCCCGGCGCGGGGCTCCCGGGGCAGCTCGGGGGCCTCGAGCGGGACTCGGGCGACCGCGCCCAGACCACACCCGGCCGCCGGCTCGCTTCCCAGCACAGTCCCTATCGCCCCGGGAGCCCGCCCAGTTTCCGGGAGAGTCTGCCCTCCCGGAGAGGCAGTGGCCCCCGACCCTCGCGCCCGGCCTGGACGTCCTCCTCCCGCGCCGGCGGCGACAGCCCCCCAGGCCGCGGCCCACGAGGGCCAACCAACTCGGCGCCGCCCTCCGCGCCTTCCGCTACCGGAAGCCCCGCCTGCCGCTGTCTTTGACAGGCGGGCCGCTAGGCCAACCGGAGCGGGGCTGGGCGGGGCTAGGGGCGGGGCCCCGGGCACACGGCCAATGGTAGGCCGCGCCGGGCTGATGGACGGGCGCAGGGCGGTGCGTGCGCGGGCCCGGGCGAGTGTCCGCCTCCCGCGCTCGCGTCCGCCGTCCGCAGCCGGAGCCGCACCCGCCGCGGACAGAGCCCATGCTCCGCGGGAGCCGCGCGCCCCGGCCCCCGCCCCCGCCCCCGCCCCCGGCCGCTCCGGCCCCGGGGGCAGACGCGCCAGTGAGCGGTGAGTGCGGCGGGGGGCAGCCGCGGCGGGCGGGGGGCGTTGGAGTCGGGGCGGCGGGGCCGAGCGGCCCGGGGCGGGGAGCCGCCGTCCTCGCCGGGCGCGCGGGCGCGCGGGGGCGCAGGTGAGCGGCGGGCGGGGCGCTGCGGCTGGGGGCCGGGGCCGCGGGAGGCGGGGGCGCTGGCTGGGCCCCGCTCTGGCCTGCGGCGCGGCCCCGCGCCCCTGCCCTGTCCTCCTCGGCGCCCCGAGTGCGCTCGGGTAGTGTGCGGTGCGCCTCGGCGCCGATCCCGCCCGTGACCGCGCTCAAGGCGGGGTCTCCCACCCTCCGAAGAGCTCGGGCACAGCGGGCGGGCCTGAGGGGTAGGAAGTCCGCTGTCCTCCCCAGGGCACCCCCCGTTAAAATCGGAAATTGGAGACACCCTAGCTGGGGCCTGGGCCTCGGGCCCTTTCTCATTCCCACCTGTCTCTCGCTCCCACACCTCCTTTGGGTCTTTTCCTGTTGGCTGACCTGTGTGTCTCCGGAACCCTTGCCCTACCTGGCCGCCTCACCTGCCTTGTTTTCTCCAAAGTTCCCAGGGCAGGAGGACACCGCGGGCTTCCCCTTATTCTAACTGTGCGGGTCTCCTCCGAGCCGGGCCCAGCCCACCAGGGCAGGGGGTTGGGTTCTTTCTCTGCCTGTGGCCCTGTGCCTGGAACAGCTCCTGGCGCGTAGTAGGCACTCAGTAGTACTTGTCGAATGCACCCACATTCTCGGTGGGGCCGGGAACCGGTTGCGGGTTGGCACTGGCCTGCCTGGGCACGTTGCTGTGCGCTCCACCATGGCAGGACCTGTTCTTGTAGGGAGGGGGCACTGTAACCTCAGCCCTGGGCACCTCCAGTTCAGGCTTTCTGCCTACCCAGCAACTTCTAATTTGGGTGCCTGGTAGGGAGATACTCTCATCTGTCAGGGTGCCTTTGGGGGGCCAGCTTCCTGCCTCTCTCAGACAGTCACTAAGTGCAGCAGGAGGCGGGACCCCTCTCCCACCCCTGAGCTGGAGGTGCCACAGGTGGGCGGTGGGCGGTGGGCCATCATTCTGGCTGCCACCCCTCTTACTTGGATGTTGGGGCCCAGAGCTCAACAGGTCTTCCCTGTGGGGCCTGGGCGTGGCTGACAGGGCTTCCTCGGCAGGTGGGACAGGAGACCACCACAGTGCGTCGTGCTGCAGTCCCTTGAGGAGCAATGACGGAATATAAGCTTGTGGTGGTGGGTGCTGGAGGTGTGGGGAAGAGTGCCCTGACCATCCAGCTCATCCAGAACCACTTCGTGGACGAGTATGACCCCACCATCGAGGTGAGCAGGCCAGCTCCTCATCCCAGCCCTGCATCCTCTAGTGGGCTTGTTCTCTGCCTGCCCTACAGGAGGGTCCCCTTGGTGTAGGACCTGGGGTCACAAGAGGTGCAGGGAGGGGCTGGTGGTGCCCACGCCCCATCCCCAGAGGGCGGGTGTCCCTGAGCAGTGTTCTCCCACAGGACTCTTACCGGAAACAAGTGGTCATTGACGGGGAGACGTGTCTGCTGGACATTCTGGACACGGCGGGCCAGGAGGAATACAGCGCCATGAGGGACCAGTACATGCGCACCGGGGAGGGCTTTCTCTGCGTGTTCGCCATCAACAACACCAAGTCATTTGAGGACATTCACCAGTACCGGTGAGCTGCCTGCCACCCTTGGAAGCCTCCCTGTCCTTGCTCTGTGTGCCTGGTTGCAGCCATGCCTGCAGCCTGCCAGCTAGCTCACACCCTCCTCCTTGTAGGGAACAGATCAAGCGGGTGAAGGACTCGGATGATGTGCCTATGGTGCTGGTGGGAAACAAATGTGACCTGGCTGCGCGCACTGTGGAGTCTCGGCAGGCTCAGGACCTCGCCCGCAGCTACGGCATCCCTTACATTGAGACGTCGGCCAAGACGCGCCAGGTGAGCAGGGTCCCACACCATAGCTAGCCAGGGCCCCACCCCGCCCCGCCAGGGAGCCTCACTCATTGCCCCTCTCCCTTGACACAGGGCAGCCGCTCTGGCTCTGGCTCCAGCTCCGGGACCCTCTGGGACCCTCCGTGACCCCCGTGACCCAGCGGTCCCTCGCGCTGTAAGTCTCTGGGGACGGCAGGGCAGCGAGGGGGGCCAGGGCCGGGGACGGGGCTGAAACAGCTCTAGGGGAAGGTGGAGGTGGAGGTCCCTGGAGAGAGCTGTCTTGAGCCAGGCTGGAGCGGTGACCCTGGGGCCCCAGCCCCTCTGCCCCCAGCATGCCCCGATCCCTTAGCGGGCTGTTGAGGACGAGGGTAGTAGCGACGGGCAGTAGTGCAGAGCTGGGCACGGGGTGGTCAAGCTTGGAGCCAGACCTGGGGCCTCCCTGCCCTATGGGGAGCTACTAAGGAGCAAGTGTCTGATGGGGGGCCCTGGGGCAGTGAGACGAGCAGGGCACAGCTCGTTTGTGGTTGCAGGTGGGGAAGGGGCTGAGATTCTGCTGGAGTTTGAGGCAGGGGTCCCTAGGTCTCCAGGTCTCCTCCCCTGCTGGGCCCTCAGGCCGAGTCCCCCTCTGAGCCACCCCTTCTCCCCAGGGCGTGGAGGACGCATTCTACACTCTGGTGCGCGAGATCCGGCAGCACAAGGTGCGCAAGCTGAGCCCGCCGGATGAAGGTGGCCCTGGCTGCATGAGCTGCAAGTGCCTGCTCTCCTGACATCCCTGCAGGTCCTGTGTGCCCGCCCAGCACAGGCGCAGGCCCTGGAGGTGCCGGATGCTGGGAGGAGGGGAAGGAAGGAAGGAAGTGCCGCCAGAGCCCAGCCAGCCCAGGGTTGGTGGACAGAGTGACCATGGACCTCCCAGGACGCTTTGCACAGACTGTCTTGAACTGAGGCCACTGGCACCCCAGCCGTGCCTCTATTTGCAGCCCCGTCCCGGCCCGCTGGGCGCAGGTTCAATTGCAGTAAATTATTTGATGGTCTTGACCCTGGCGTCTGGCTGAGGCTGGGCAGCTGTGGGGTGTGTGGCCTCTCATGAGGCTCTGTGGGACCTCAGCTTCCTCCAGCCGGCGGCTGCTTTGCCGCTCAGGGTATAGGGTGCTGCAAGTTCAGGTTGGTCGTGTAGGTTAACGTTTTAACAAAAAATGCTTAACTGACCTTTAACTAGAAAGGGGGGAACTCAGAGCAGGGCATGTCCTGTGCCCGTTAGGGGGATGCTGAAACCAGAGCAGGGAGGCTGGTATCTGGCACCTCGGAGCTTCCCGACTGCAGGTGGGGCCGAAGTTCCTGAGCTTTAGGACCCTGAAAGGTGGCGGTTGTCCTGCCCTGTCCATGCCAGGTGGCCACTCACGGCCCAAGTGTAGTCAACCTGGCTGCCCTCTCTGTGTGAGTGTGTCTGGCCTGCCTGTCCCAGTGCCATGCCCCCCTCCACACACACACTAGGGTGGCTTGTTACTCCCAGAGCTGCCTCAGGTCACCAACCCACATGGCTTTGTGGGGCATGCTCAGGCTGCAGGTGGCTGCATACTACTCTGAGAGGACCCATCTTGCCCTGCGCCAGAATCCAGGGCTGTCCAGGATGATGGGCTCATTCTCATTCAGGCAGGGGTCAGGTTCAGGGTGCCCTGCCCTCCAAGGGCCCATGTTCAGGCCAGGCCAGTGTTGAAGAGGCAGGGCGTGCTGCTGGCTGGCCAGGGTCTTGGGGCTACCAGGCTTTCTATCACCTTCCCCCAAGTGTCCAGCTTCCCTGTAGCAGGGACATTTGGGGCTTGGGCAGGAGGGGTATCTTGGGCCCCAGGGCTTGGTCTTTGTTGGGCTGAGTGGGACTTGTCACTGGGGCCCAGGGGGTGGCCCAGGCAGTGTTGAAGGGACCCAGTGTTGTGGCTTCTCGAGGGCTACCTACCCACAGTCTCAGTGTTCACCAGGAGGGAATGTGGTCACTGTGGGCACAGCCACTCCCCAGAGCTTTCCTGCGTTGGGGCAGGCAGGCCAGACACAGAGCCTCCAGGGCCCCGGCGGAGGCCCTCTCATGCTGCCACTTCTCAGCATTGGGGACACCCTGGCCAGGCAAGGGGTCAGGCTGGGTGGGTGGGCCAGCCATGCTCTTTGGGGAGCATCTCAGTGCTGGCAGAGGTGAGAGGCCTGGAGCCACTCACTCCAGTCCCAGGGGCATCATGGGGGACTCTTCAGGTCCTGCCTGAAATAAGCAGACTGGGTGAGCTTCTCCCCCAAGCTGTGTGACCTGCCCTGGGTGTGCCCCGTGGTGTCCTTGTGGTTCCCTGCGTGGCTGCCCTGGCCTGACAGTGAATTACCCTCCAGGCTGCTGACCCCTGGGGTCTGCAGCGTCCACTCTGATGCACAGCCCCAGCCTGGTTTGCAAACCTTAGAGCAGGAGAGGAGGCACATGGGGACCTGGCAGCTCTCCCTACTACTTATTGCCCTGAGAAGGTGAATCAGGAGGAGACCCTATGCTTGAGCCCACGTGGGGGAGGGAAGGTCACACTCCAGTCTTCTGAGCTCGGCTATCAAGGCCTGACAGTATCTGAGCACAGCGCTGTCCTCCAGGGTGTGGGGCTGGGACGGTGTGTCCTGCAGGACCACAAGCCTTAAAGGAGCAGCTCAGGAAGCATTCTAGGTGTTCAGGCTGGGAGGGGCCCCACTGGGAAGACCCAGGCTCCCACCTGTCCCCAAGCCACCTCGAGGGGGCAGCTGCTGTGTTCTGATGTGCACCACACCTGGGGGGGTCTACCTGTGCCCTGGAGTGCCATGAGTGGTGCGACAGCAGGGGGAGACTGACCAGTGAAGGGCCCACCCCATTTCTTCAGCCTCAATGGAGGGTGCCCTGCCCCGCTCAGGCCTGCAGCCTCTCTGTGGCCTGGGCGCTCAGCCCTGCACACACGGTCACTTCTGTGCACCTCGAGGGTGGTGTATGCCATGGCCGTGAGCACATGGTGTCCTCTAGGATGTAGATGTCCCAGAGCTTCAGGGTGAGTGATAAGTGGATTTGGGGACAGCAGGTGCCGGAGCAGAGCCCCTCTGCCTCTGGTCCAGGTAGTCCCCCCAGAGAGACTATGAACTCTCTTCCTCTGGTAGACCATGTGGGTGGGGTCGTGGCTCTTGGACAAAGGTGCTCCCCCAAGGCCACTTGGCTCCAAGGCTGGTTCAGCCTGACTGATAACCTGGGGGGCAACAGAGTGTGCCCATGCTTGGTGGGAATGCACCCCGAGAGGAGCTGACATTGGCTGGAAAGTGAGCCAAGGGCTTGTCCACCCCTGGCTGACTTGCCCTCTCTCTGGAAGCTGAGAGGAAAACATCTCCAGGGGCTCCAGGGGCCTCTTTCTCCTCAGGGAGGGAGGGCTCTGGGTTCTCCAGGATGGGTCCTGGCCCCAACCTCAGCCTCAAATACCCCTAGGGCAGGGCCTGGCTGTGTGAGATTGGTGTGGGGTGGGGCTAGACTGAGCTGGGCCCCAGGGATAGGGAGTGTCCAGAGGAGGGGTCCCCCTGGGCAGCCCTGCCCGTCACTGAGGCTCTGGAGGAACCATGTGGTGGTGTAAGGGCCAATGAAAAACTCCTCCCAGTCCTAGCAGAGCAGGGGGTGCTCCGGGCCTGCCTCGCCTGTGACATCCTTCCAGTGTGAGCCCTGTGCTCAACCCCAGATGCTCCCCGGGACAGTGCCTGGGGTGGGATGGCGGGCGCTGTGCTTGCCAAGTGCTTCTGCACTTTTGGGAGAGCTTTCCTTACAATGAAGTCATGATGGGAAGGAACCCTGGAATGGAGAAGCCTGGGAAGCCCCCAGCGCCCCCCCCCCCCCGCCCCAAATCAGCCTGCTCCAAGTGAGAGGAGGCTCAGGAACTGGGAGGTGCCTCCAAGGAACCCAAAGCCTCTCCCACACTGTGGCCCCACCATGTTCTCAGGACCCCAAGGCCTGGTGACATGGTCTTCCCAGAGAAGACTGGGGGCGGGGATAGAGGGCCCCTCATGGAGGCCCAGTGTGGGGGAACCCTGTGCCAAGGGTCAGGCAGCCGTCCCTGGCTCTGGCAATCCCCTTTCCTCACAGTGGCCACAGTGAGGGTATGGAGGGGTCCCAGCTCGGAGGGACAAAGAGTACAGAAATCCCCTGGGCTCAGGAGTCAGGCTGGGGCACACAGGCTGCCACCTGGGTCTTGTCCAGCCATGGGCCCAAAGACAAGAGGATGCCCACACTTGGCTCAGCCTGGCAGCAGCCCACCTGTAAGGCAGACACTGAGCAAGAATGCCCCTTCCTTAACCCCATGGCTCAGCTTTCCGTGAGCTTGTGGACAGACTCCTGGTTGGCCTGTGCTCCCTGGGCCCAGGAGTTGTGGAGGGGAGCAGGGCCTGCACAGCCTATGTGGCAGCTCAGCCTGGTACCACTGCTGCCCTTTGCTCTGCAGGTGCCCTCCTGGGGGCTGTGCTGCAGGGGCAGGCAACTGGGAGGTCTGGAGACCTCACCCTGAGTGCCCCAGGACAGCTGAGTGTCTCAGCTGCTGTTCCTTAAGGGAGTGTTCTGGGAAGAGCACTACGGGAGGAGCTGCCTCTGAGCACTGCTGGCCTGTGTACCACACTTGGGATTCAGGTGGATGGGGACCTTCATCCCTGCCATGTTCCTGACGAGCTGTGGGGTCTGTTCTCTGACAGCAGCCATGCTTCTGCTGAGGGAGGTTGGCCCCTGGGCGAGGAATGGAGTCGAGAGCAGGCAGGGGCGGTTACACACAGTGTTGTGGATGGAACAGGGCAATGGCACGTGGAACAGGGCTTGCTGCCTGGAGAGGGGACAATGGGTATGGTGTCATTTGTATGACACACACTGACAACCAGACAGGACAAGTGTGGCTCAAAGACTTCTAGTTCCCATGCATCCTTAATCTGGAGCAAGAGAGGGAGAGGACTAGCTGCCCTGCAGCCCTGGGCTATTCCTGAGAGTCCCTGGGAGCCTGCAGCACAGCCTGACTTTGGCTTCTGCCTTTCCCATATTTACCCTCAGCCCCCCACATGTGCACCTCTTCACTCACATGGCAAGTGGGACTTTTTTTCTTTCTCAGAAGAGAAAGCAGGACACTAAACCACCAGCACCCAATCACTGCAGTCTATGCAGAGTCAGTATGTTTTCAGAAAAGGTTACTCGTTTCTGAACTATAAAGTTTATCTCAGGTGTGCAGTTTGATGAGTTTTTATTTATTTTTTGAATCCTCACCCCAAAGAGTGAGGATATTTTTCCCATTGATTTTTGGAGAGTGGAAAGGAGGGGAGAGGGGGAGAGAGAAACATTGGTGAGACACATCGATTGGTTGCCTCCTATACCTGCCCTGATGGGGAGGGAGGGGTCAGACCAGCAATCCAGGTAGGTGCCTTGACTGGGAGTTGAAACCTCTGCCTGAGCCACGCCCCTGGGGTCACAGATCGAAGCAATGTGACCTATTTCTTAGCATACCTATTGCCCAGCTTCTGAAGGGCTTGGCATGCAAACCCAAGCACAGGTTGCATTTCACAGTCAATGTGGTCCCAGTGTGGTCCCATTTCCTGAGAACTAAAGGGCTGGGCACAGTAGTAAGACAAAAACCCACACACCTATTAGACTGCTGCCAAGACAGTGAGGAATGTGGATGCTAAGAACCAGAAGACGGCTCAGCGAGGTGACTCACCTGAAGTACCTGCTGAAAGAAGATAGCAGCTGTGGGGCTGAGAAACTGATCAGAACTCTCCACAGAGTCCCAGGGCTGCATGGAAAGAGTGCATTTCAGGGCCTGTGTGAGGAGGAGGGGACCCCTAAATTCTCCAGGGCTGGATCCTGGAAGAGCTACACCCAGAGCAAGAGAGAGGAGGAAAGAGACCAACCAGCCCAGCAGGAAATGAAGCTGGACCTCTGATCCCAGTCACTTGTCAGGATTAAGACGACCTGGTGGTCGGCTGTGGGAGAAGATACCACCACCCAGTGCACCGTCCAATCACCCAACTCCCCATGACGTCTCAAACATAAACGTACAAAAGGCAAGCAAAAGCAACCAGGCATCCCAGGAAACACAACGTGACGAAGAGCACCCCAAAGAGACGCAGATAATGGAGTTTTCCCACAAGGACTTTCTACTTAATGTACTCAAGGAGCCAAAAGACAAGGTTAACAAATCTGGGCAGGGGGAGACCTGGGAACAACAAATAAATGAAAACCCCAAATAAATGAAAATTCTAAAAGACAAAAATAGAATTAGTAAGCTTAAGGACTCAGTGGATGGGCCTGACAGTAGATGACAGAGACGCGGAGGAGTCAGTGAGCCAGGCAGCAGGTTAAAGACATTATCTAGAGGGAAACGGAACCAGAGCATGAGAGACGCGAGGTGCACTGAAAAGGTGGACCATATATATAAAAATATACTTTCAGTCCTCACCCAGGATATTTTCCACCGATTTCTAGAAAGAGAGGGAGGGAGGAGAGGGGGAGAAAGAGAGAAACCTCTGCGTGAGAGTCATCCGCTGGTTGCCTTCCGCACGCGCCCCGACCTGGGACGGGAACCTGCAACTGAGGCACGTGCCCTTGACCTGGAACTGACCCCGTGACCCTCGGTCCTTGGGCTGACACTCTAACCACTGCGCCACACCGGCCAGGGCTGGAACGCATTTTTGTTGGGGCTCTGGAGGAGGAGCAGAAGGAGAGCGCGTCCAACGCAGCTCAGGAAAGGGGGCGGGCCCAAGGGAGGGCCCGCCCACCCACCCACCTCCCCTCCCCTTGGCCACGCCCCTCTGGCGCTCTCGAGGCCCCCCCCCAGGGCCCCCGCCCCGCCCCTGTCGGAAGTGTGCCGTCTCCTTCCCGGTTACGGGCCGTGACAGTGCGCCGCCGTCTCGGGGTCAGTCACTCCCGCATCCCGACAGCCCGCGGGCCAGTAAGACGGCCGGCCCGGGGTCGGCCCTTACCCGCTCCGGCCTCGGTGGGGCGGTCTGTGG
Organism: Miniopterus natalensis; assembly: GCF_054644295.1. NCBI lineage: Eukaryota > Metazoa > Chordata > Mammalia > Chiroptera > Miniopteridae > Miniopterus > Miniopterus natalensis. Next base: position 77,925,750 of record NC_142091.1, read on the forward strand.
ACGCGGTCACGCTGCTCCAGCGACGCGCAGCCCGCGAGGCGGGGCGGGAGGCGCAGGGAGGCGCGGGGCGGGGCCGGGGCCGGGGGCGGGGCCGGCGGGGTGGACGTCGGCGCGCATTGAAGACGTCAGAGCGCCCGACGCGTCTCTGCGCACGCGCGCCGGCCCTCTCCCAGGGGACGCTGGGCGTCCGGGCGCGGCTCTGCGCCTGCGCGGCCTGTGCTGCGAGGCCGGGGCCCCTCGGTGCCGGGTCCGCGCGGTGTCGCGGGGGCTGCCGCTCTGCGCCCCGGTGCGTTGGCTCCCAGCCGGCCCGACAGGCTGCGCTGGTTTAGCCAGACTTTCTCCCCACGTAGAGTAACCCTCGACTTTTCCCAAAGGAGCCGACCCCCGGGACCACCCGGCAGGGGCCTGGCCCGCGGGCACCCCGGGGGCGCTGGGCCTTGGGCGCGGCCATGTGCCTGCGGGGCACCCCTGCCCTGTTAGGTCACCTGAGAATCTGGGGGGCGCTGGGTGGGCCACTCGGGTGGGGGGCAGGCGTGACCGGGACAGCACCTCGGGGGGCCGCGGGCCAGGGGTTTCTCCAGGGTTGGAGAAATGTAAAAACGGGGCCCGCGCTTCGCGTTATTGGGCGGGCACCAGCCAGAGTGCCCACGCAGGTGTGGAGTCACGCGGGTGCGGGGAAAGCTGGTGGACTTGTGCAGCTTTTCAGGACGGCAGGCCAGCGGTGTCTTGGAAGAACCTTAGAACCAGGCAGGCCCCCCTCTAGGATGGTGTCGAGGTAAGAAATGTCCAGGCCTCTAGATAGTTTTTAGACCTTTATTAGAGCCAAACTGATGACAGTTGTTGGGAAGTAAAACCTCGGTGGATTAAGAAAATGCCTCGGCCCTGGCCGGTTTGGCTCAGTGGTTAGAGCGTTGGCCCGAGGACTGAAGGCTCCAGAGTTGGATTCTGGCCATGGGCACCTACCTTGGTTGTGGGCTTGAGCGCAGCCCCAGGCTGGGCACGTGGGGGAGGCAACCAATGGATGTGTCTCTCTGGCTCTCCCCCTCCCTTCCACGCTCTCTAAAAAATCAGTGGAAAAAGTGGAAAGGTTAAGGTGGGTGGTGTGAGGGCAGCTAAATAGCCTCTCAGACAGTGAATAAAGAAAAATTGAATTTATTTAAGGAAACGGGGCTGGGGCTATCCAAAGGGAAGGGCTACACAGCACAGTCAATGGTATTGGGTCCATGATGGCAGCCAAATGTACTTGGGACAGTGACACAGGAAGAGCATAGAAGAGGCAGCAGGAGAGCCCAGGCTGGGCTGCTCTGGCTCATTGAGAGGTCTGGGGGGGGGTCCTTGGAGCCCTTTAGAGGGAGAGGTGCCACTGCCTATTGCTCCCCTGGTGGGAGTGCACCCTGAGTCCTTTGTCCTCAGCATATTTATCTCTTTCTTGGTGGTGGAAATCTTAGAGGTCTCAGGGGGGGGTCTCAATAGAATATTCATCAGCTTTCCAGGTGTGCCTTTTCAGGGTCATGGTCTCCACTGATCGGTCAGTGCCAGGGCAGGGGGTCGTTAGTCAGTATGTGAGGCAGCCACAGGCGCCACTTGTCTGGTTTTGGTTATGCTGCTTATCTGGGCCTGGAGCTGAAATAAAACTGAGACCTAGATGTTATCTTTGGGGAGGAATGCTCGGGGGCCTAAACTGCAGGACCAGTGATAGGCTGGGGGAGGATAGGCTCTCCTGGGGACAAGGTTCTTGTTTTCCGGGTTTTCCCCTTGCTAGGCACCCGGGGCTTTATACCCTGGTGGGTCTCCGTACCCTGGTTTCTGTTCCTGGCTTTCTGTACCTGGCCCATCTGACACTCATAAGGACTACATTGGGCCCATCCAGGTAATCCAGGACAGTCTCCCTACCTGGAGAGCCCTAATTTAGCCACAGAGACCCCTTTGCCATGTAAGGTAACTCCTGACAGGTTTGGGGATTAGGAATGGACACCTTTGGGGGCCTGTGCTCTGCCTACCATTCCTAACATCTGGATTTTATTGTGCAATGTGTATTGTGTGTTAGAAGCCCATACACAGATGACAGAAGAGGGGCACCCCAGGCTTTTCATCTTTTTACCTCTGTCCAGTTTTCTACAAGAGCTCATACTGCTCGTGGCACAAAAGTCACGTTGGTTCGAGTGACTGCCAGTGCCCCTAGGAGTCCCCCTCCACCCCTCACCCACCCTCGGGATGCAGCGCCTCTGCCTGTAACCCAGCACCACCCTCGTTTTCCTCATCCAGGTGGAAGAAGGCTGCTCCCTGTCCTCACGTGACAGGTGTCAAGTTGGCAAATTGTAGCTGCTCTAGGGCAGCTTATTGGGGTGGGGGGTCTGTGCCTTGGCGGTCTGCCCCTCATAGCCCTGGGCTCTCCAGGACCCCTGGCCCCACACTGGTGGTCCAGACCCCCTTGCTACACAAGCAAGGACTGGCCCAGCCAAATACTCTCCCAAACTGAGTAACACTTCACTTTGTCCCCCCAAAGAACAGACAGCCAGTCCTTCTTAATCCCCCCTTAGTACTGTGCCGCACCCTGGCAGCCACAAACATTAGGCCAGGTCAGCAATGAGCATCCTCCCAAGTTTGTGAAGGGGTTTTCCAGTCACTGACCGGGTCTGCTGTCGCCTGGGGGACCTGCCTGACCCCACCCTGCGCTCCATCACTTTGCGACCCCTGCTTCTTAACTATAAGAGAATGTTTATTTAGAAAGTTAGAGGCCCTGGCCTGGTGGCTCAGTTGGCTAGAGCATCGTCCCATACAGCAAGGCTGCGAATTCAATCCCCGGTCAGGGCACATTCAGGAACCAACCCAGGAGAGCGCAAGTGGAGAGGCACCTAGACGGGCCCCTAGGCACGCGCCTGAATTCTCGGCGGATAGAAGTGCGCGCGGCTCTCCTTGGGCCAAGTGGAGCCCCGAAGGGCTGACAGCCTCGCCCGCTGCCTCACGTCCACGGCAGATGACCGCCGGTCACTTCCTCTTCCCAGGCTGGTGGCGGAGAAGAGTCCCCTTGTTTTCTTTCTCCAGGGAGACGGCGCTGCCCCGGGGCTGGGAGAGGGCGGGAGGGGCAGAGGGCGGCGGTCTGTGCGGGTCCGCCCGCCGCGCACTCGCCTCCGGCTGCGCCCCCGCCCGGAGCCGGCGGTCCCCTGACCCCTCTTCCGGCCCCCAGAGCTCAGAGGCCTGCGGGGACCGCAAAGTGGGCGCGGGAGGGGCAGGCGCGGCCCCCCCCCCCCCCCGCGCTCAGGCCCCGCCCCGGCCCCGCCCCCGGGCCAGGCCTGGGTCGCGGCCCGCGCCGCGGAAGCAGCTGGCAGAGTCCCGCGCGGCGGCGCCAGGTGAGGTCTGCGGGTGCGGGTCGGGGCCGGAGCGGGCCGGCCGGGCTGGGGGTACATCCCGCGGCTCCCCGGCGGAGCGAGGGAACTCGGGGATCCCCGCGGGCGTCTCCTGCGGCCCGAGGAGGGCGCGGCCGGGCCGGGCCCCGTGTGCGCGGCGCAGGCCGGCCGAGGCCTGTCCTCCCGGGGGCCGCGCAAAGCCCCGCGCTGGCTGCGGGAGCCCCGGGCCGCGGGCTCGGGCTCGGGCTCGGGCCCTGGGCGCCCCCGGCGTTGGCAGGCCCTGGGCGCCCCCGGCGTTGGCAGGCCCTGGGCACCGCCCCGCGCAGGTCCTGCGGGCGGCCCGCCTGCTGTCGCGCTGGAGGCCGCTGATGGGACCCCGCGCTGGGACCCTGGGGAGCGGCCCAGCGGGGGGCCGGAAGTGAGCTTGTACCGGCCTGGGTCGGGGACCTTAACAGGGGGCATCTTTTGGGGGATGTCACACGTTTTTATGAGGTTCTCAAAGGGTCCAAAGGCCCAACGAAGGGGATGCCCCAATGTCTGGTTAGCCCTTGGGGGGCAGCTCTGCCAGCGGGCGTCTTTCTTCTCTGGGGTTAACCTCAGACTGAAACCAGACAAGAATGGGTCGGGGCTGCCTGTCACTCCCTGGACCCATTAAGCAGAGACGGCTGACCGTAGAGGAGCGTTTATTCCAGTGTTGCTGGCAGTATGGAGAGCAGGGTCACCCACGGAAATCTGCTCTGTGCCTCCCTGTAGGCCAGCTGCTTATATTGGGCTGGACAGAGGCGACATGGGGAAGCTGGACGTGGAATCTCAGGCCTGGGGAAGTAGCCATAATGGTCAGGTTACAGGCAATGCAGGCCGGGTGGGGTCCAGAAGGGCAGGTGCCTCAGGGACGCCATTGTCTTGGCAACAAGGCTGTTAACCTTTCCTTGATGAAGGGGGATTCCAAGGGCAAGGGAAATGTCCCCTGGTACAACCCTCAGTTAGAACTGCTTTCTCTGTTTAGAACAATCATGGTTAACAGCAGGGTTAATATTTCTGCCCCAACAAGACCAGGTGAGTGGAGCCCTGATGTCAGACTGGCTTCCTGGAGAGGGTCTGGCCTGGGAGAGCAGTGAGGAGGCTCAGGTGGTCCCTCCATGCAGGGGGGTCAGAATGGGCAGCTCTGGCCTCTCCCTCTCCGGTGTGGGCGTGAGGGAGGATTCTGAGTCAGGATTTGGGTGACCACACCCTGGGCTCCCAGGGTGGGTGGGTTCCGTCTTGCTCACGTGCTCTGGGCAGTGGGCTGGCAGACTCTTGGCTCCTCTGTGTGACAGTGGGTGACACGGCCAGTCAGCCGCCCTCGACCCAGTTTCACCAGGCCTGTGTTTGTGGACCTGCAGACGGGACTTGCCTGCTGGCTGTCACTGGGCTGGAGTGGGACTGGAGCCTCTGCCGGCCCTGCCTCCCTGCCTGGGCTCCCATCCTGCCTGGGATGGGAGGGGCAGCCCTGCTTCTCTAACGCCAGGCAGTGCCAGGCTTGGATGCAAACACCAGTGGGGGCAGACTTCTCGGCAATTCTGGGGTTTTGAGAAGGAACCTGTTCTCAGGAAGCCTGGGTTTCAGAACCAGGACCTCACATGGGGCTGAGTCATCCTATTTGGCAGGATCATTCTAAAGGGCAGCTCAAATCGCATCATTTCCAGGGCTTTCTGTTGCTCTTGAATGAACCCAGATCCCTGCCCCACCCCCAGGCACTGCCCCCTGCCCATCTCAACAGTGAGGCTGGCCCCACCTTCAGGGCCTCCGGTTTCCTGATTCAGGCTGTGGCTGGACCCTGGTGAGGTTTGAGGGCCTGTGGTCTGCTCCCATCCCAGACCTGCTGCCAGAGGCCTCGCTTTCTCCCTACCTGCCAGATGTGATGACCCGGCTTTATGGTCTGACCCAGGGTGGGCCAGAGGATGTGCCCTGGCCTGTCCAGAGTCCCCAGCCCCCAGAAAGGGATCACAGAAGCTGGGCTTGGGGTCCACACTCCACCTGCTATGTCCTTCCCTGGGCACCCATTGCTGATGTCCCTTGGGAACTGCTACCTGACTGCAGGCACCTGTTCCTCCCACTCAGCTGCTTCAGGGCCATGAGGCATCTTGGGGAGGGGGTGTCTGGCTTTGTGGATGTTCTCGGAGGAGCGAGGCAGGCAGGCAGACAGGGTTTTCAGAGCCCCACGGCTAGGGTCTCCATGCTGTGTCCAGGCCCACAGGCTACCCCTTCCCAACCCACCCTTGTCCAGGCAAATGAGAGACCAGGGCTTCAGGTGGCAAGCGAAGGTCCCCACCCTCTCCAAGGCAGGAGGTGCCCACAAAGGCAGGTACAGGAGCTGGGAGGTGAGTGCAGCCTCTGTGGGCTGAGGGGGCCTTTGCCAGGTGAGCCAGTGGGTGCAGCCTCCTTCTGCCCTCCCCCATTTTTACTCCTGGAGGCTGAGGTGGGTACAGGTGCTGAAAAAAGGAAATAGTACTGGCCAAGGGAGAGGCCGTGGTGTCTCCTGCTGGCTCTCTGGCCTCTGAAACAATGAGGGAATTTGGCTAAAATATGCTCCCTCTCCCTGTCTTCCGCCTAGAAAACACTCGCCTCTCACCATGAGTCTAGACCTCCACTACGAGCAGCTGAGCGACACCCGGTGGGCAGAACTCCTGCCTCAGATGCAGCAGTACCAGGTGGTCAGGTACTTGCCAGGGTCCCCGCGCGGGGTGGGTGGGGTGTGGGGGGTGGTGGCTGGCTGGGCCCTGAGTGGTATGGTGTGCCCCGAAGGCACCCTCCTCACAGACACACAACGTAAACTGATTTTCATACTAGGTGAAATGTCCTTGTATTTCCCCCCAAACGTTTGAAAATGTAAATCCACTCCTGGCTCAAGCCGGTGGGCGGGACTTGGCGTGGAGGCCCTGAAGGCCGGTGGGCAGAGCCGGGCCAGGGTCTCTGCCTCGGCTCCTTCCTCTGGGCAGTCGCCCAGTGGGCTTCGTGTCCCTGTCCCTGCCTGTTGTCGAGGTTCTCAAACCCAGCAGCTCCTCAGGCTCCACATGACATGAGTTGCCTGCTTCTTGTCTTTTTAACAGGCTCAAAATAGATTTAGGTTCACAGAAGGGTTGTGAAGATGGTTTGGGGATGCCCACTGCCCATTGCCCCACCTCCCCTGAAGTCAGCGCCCATCGCCTGGGGCACTGGTTACAATGAGGAGCCCACCACAGCCCCCTCGACTCCAACGTCACCAGTTTCCCCACTGGGCCCTTTCCTGTCCCGGTCAGTGCAGGATCCCAAGTGGCATTTGGCCAACCCCCCCCTTGTCCTTGGCCACCTGCCTGTTGGGTCAGCTCAGGTCTGGAGAAGGTCCCTGGGATGTCTTCTCATGGCTGAGGTCCACATTTTTGGCAAGAACAAAGAAGTGATGTGTCCTGCCTGGCATGTCGTATTGTGGGGAGTGTGGTGGCGATGGCACCACACGGTCATCCTGACTGTCACCTGGCTGCCTCTTCAGGTGGTGCCTGCAGTTTTCCACCGTGGTCACGGTTTTGCTCTGGTGATTGGTGAACACCTTGGTGACATGCCCGGCACTGCTCAAGTCCTGTCAGTGCAGAGTTTTGCCTTCTGACGTTGGCCCCTCAGTGGCCACGACTGGGCCTTTCCCACCGAGGGTTTCACTCCTTCACTCCTTGTACGTTTCTGTCAGTTGTCACCCCCACCCCCGGTGCTTACTCGATGCCCCACGAAGGCAGGCAGCCTTGGCCCTGCTTATGGTCTGGTTTCACGGTTGTCTTGTTGCTCCTGTCGATCCCTGGCTGTGCCCTTCAAGGGGCCTGCTTTCTAGGAGGTGACAGGAGCTTGTCACGCTGACCATGCCCCTTGAGCACGTGGCACCCTGACTCACCTGCGTACGTGCCAGTATCTTCAATCCAGGTGTCCCAAGTGGATCCGCTCACTTTTTCTGTTTCATTTAAAATGTGGTTGTCACTGCCTTGTTCTTGGCCCACTAACGGGTCTGACCTGCTGCGTGGCATGACCACTGCGTGTCCCATCCCCAGGCTGGTGGACTGTGGCATCACAGAGGGGCGCTGCAAGGACATGAGCTCCGCGCTCAGGGACAACCCCACCCTGACTGAGCTCAGCCTCTCTTCCAACGAGCTGGGCGATGCTGGCACACACCTGGTGCTCCAGGGCCTGCAGCCCACCTGCAAGATCCAGAAGCTCAGGTGAGCCTGTGTGGGCGACACAGCCAAACCCACTGGGGCCTGGGGCTCCCCCTGCTCCCGAGGGTGGCTCACAGTGACCCACTTTCCCTGCCCCGAGGGAGGCTCAGTGATCCAGCTTCCCCTGCTCCCAGAGGTACCTCTCAGGCCTCTCTGTCCCCCCAGCGCACCCCCTCCTGCCCTCAGCCTAGGAACCCCAGGGCCCCGCATGGCCTCCCTGTGATGGTGGGCATGCGGCTCTGACAGCCTCCAGAACTGTTGTCTGACCGAGACCGGCTGTGGGACCCTGTCCAGCGTGCTGCGCTCCCTGCCCTCCCTGTGTGAGCTGGACCTCAGTTACAACCAGCTGGGGGATGCGGGCCTGCGGCTTCTCTGCGAGGGGCTCCTGGACCCCCAGTGTCACATCGAGAGGCTGCAGTGAGTGTTCCCTGCCGGGGTCCCCGAGGTGCCTGCCGTCCTGCTTAGGCCCACCCCTAGCCCTATACCCTCCTGCCACTTGGGTTTTGCTTGCACTGGGCGAGCCCCTCCCCCATGTTGGCTGCGGGGAGGTTTGAGGAGGGCCTTTCGGGGACAGATGTTCCTTCCCAGTGACTCTGCGGTTGTGACCCTCTCAAAGGAACTGGCAGCTGGCTGGTGACTCTGCACTTGTGTGGAGGGCTGCCTGGCACTGAGTGTGCCCTCTGTTAGCAGCAGAGGGAGGGGGTTGGGCATCTTGCTCCTGGCCCAGGGAATCCCGAGTTTGGCTGGCTGTGGTCAGCGGGTGGTCTCCAGGAGGGTCACTTTTGCTCCAAAGAGAGAGCACTTGGCCACTGTTGTGCCTTCACCGCCCAGCTGCTCTCCTGCCTACGGCCTCAACCCAGGCAGAAGGAGATGTGTTCCTGGGTGAGGGCTGACCTCCCACCTGTCCCCAGGCTGGAGTATAGCAACCTGACAGCTGCCAGCTGCGAGCCCCTGGCCTCAGTGCTCAGGGCCAAGCGGGAGCTGAAGGAGCTCGGGGTGAACAACAATGACATTGGCGAGGCCGGCGGCCAGGCCCTGTGCCGGGGCCTGGCTGAATCCACCTGCCCGCTGGAGTCACTCAAGTAAGCACTGGGCTGGGTGGTGAGATTGTGGGGGGGGGGGGCTCTCCCGGCTTCCATAACACCTCCTGTACCCAGGCTGGAGGGCTGTGGCCTCACCTCGGCCAACTGTCAGGACCTGTGTGGCATCGTGGCTGCCAAGGCCTCGCTGCGCACCCTGGAGCTGGGCAACAACAAACTGGGCGATGCGGGCATCACAGAGCTGTGCCCTGGGCTGCTGAGCCCCAGCTCCCGGCTCAAGACCCTGTGGTGAGTCGGACTCTGGATAGGTGACCACAGGGCTCCAGGGTACCTCTGCACATGTGTGTCCCTGGACCACCCTCCCCACCCCTCCCAGGCCCTGGTCATGGCCATGGCCGTGCGGGGTGGGGAATATCCACGAATGTTGCACTCACTGGGCCAGTGTCGCCCCAGTGGCCCTGCAGTGACATGTCCCCTGCCCCTGCAGGCTCTGGGAGTGTGACATCACAGTCAGTGGCTGCAGGGACCTCTGCCGAGTCCTCAGAGCCAAGGAGAGCCTGAAGGAGCTCAGCCTGGCTGGCAACGCGGTGGGGAACGAAGGCATCCAGCTGCTGTGTGAGAGCCTGGTGCAGCCCAGCTGCCAACTGGAGTCCCTGTGGTGAGTGCAGCCCGGGCAGCGGTGGGGACAGGGGGCCTGTGCAGGTGAAGATGCCCGAGGGGCCCCGTGCACGGAGGGAATGGAGGCCAGGATGAGCGCCCTCAGGCCAGGTGGCCCGGGAGGAGGATGGCTGGTGGGGACAGTGCTGGGGGCCGGGGACCAGGACCCACTGCTGCCCAAGAGTGAGAGGCAGGCCTGTCATGCCACGGAGGTGGGAAGGCACTTTCTCTGGCGGGCGGGGATGTGGGGCATGCCTGGGGTGCCTGAGGCTGGGCTGCAGTCATCCTCCGTGTCTCCCAGGGTGAAGTCCTGCAGCCTCACGGCCGCCTGCTGCCCACGTGTCGGTGCGATGCTGGCCCAGAACAGGAGCCTCCAGGAGCTGCAGATGAGCAGCAACAATCTGGGGGATGTCGGCGTGGAGGAGCTGTGCCAGGGCCTGCGCCAGCCTGGCACGACCCTGCGGGCGCTCTGGTGAGCAAGCGTGGGTGGGGGCTCCGCACCCAGTTCAGGGCCCGTCGTCACTGTCCTGGTCCTTCCTCACAGGAGCCCTGGCCCCACACGTCCCTCCAGGTCCTCTGAACTGTTAACTCCTGAGGGGCAAGTCCAGGCTGCTTCTGCCTCCAGGGAGGACGGGCCCCCCCGGTCCTGAGTCTGCACCCCTACTTTCTCTGGGCTGATTTGTCTGTTCTGGGGTTGTGTTCTTTTCGTGGGTCCTGGTCGTTCTCTGTGCTGGACTCGGTTATGCTCAGTGTCAGGCCTTTGGTTTATTTCTGACTGGAGGGCCCAAGAATCCAGTCTGGGCTCAGACCAGCCTCTGGTCCTCTGCCCTTCCCAAGGTTTGTCATTGTCCTCTGTCCTGGCTGTGCCTCCAGGTGGCTCTCCTGGGACCTGGTCCCCCAGGTGGAGTGCAGGACAAGGCTTGGGTAGGGGCACCCTGGCCTTTGTCTGGAGCCTGCAGGCCTTTGATCTCACCCTCGGTTCCTCTCGCTGCTGCCTGTGGCTCATGCTCTGGCTGGTGAGGAAGCGGGAGGGGGTGTGTGGGGAGTGTGCAGCCCTCCTGTTACCCAACACTGGCTTCCAGAAGGCCGAGCGCCCACCCTCTCCCACAGGTCAGGGCCGAGTCCAGGTGTCCCTGCAGCCCAGGTCCATCTCAGTTGGCTGTGCCTGCGCAGGGAGCTCTGTGCGCCTCCACCTGCATGGTCCATTCAGGGCCGTGGGGACTGTGGTCTAGGGACAGCTCAGGCTGGGGGTCTCCAGTGTGTTAAGACGTGACATGTCAGGGCTCAGGGGCAGGGCATTGTGGACCCCATGCCATCCCATGTTCTGAGGTGGCACAGCTTGGAAGGTGTGCCCTCATCCTGACCTCTGCCCTGCTGTCGCCCAGGCTGGGGGACTGCGAAGTGACCGACCAGGGCTGCCACAGCCTGGCCGCACTGCTGCTGGCCAACCACAGCCTGCGTGAGCTGGACCTCAGCAACAACTGCATGAGTGAGGTGGGCGTCCTGAGGCTGGCGGAGAGCGCCCAGCAGCCCAGCTGCACCCTGGAGAAGCTGATGTAAGTGGTGCAGCGGGCGGAGTGGCCAGGGCCATGCCTGGCTTGGCCAGATGGGAAGACACAGGTGGGGTGGCCCCTGGCTGTGCCACGCCCACACTCTCCCTTTTCCCTGCACAGCCTGTTCGACACCTACTGGTCAGAGGAGACCGAAGACCGCCTGCAGGCCGTGGTGGAGGAGAAGCCGAGCCTGAAGATCATCTCCTGAGCCCGCTGCCCTCCCCCCCAGCTCCTGAAACCGCTGGGCCACCTGCAGGGGGCTGGCCAGCTCGCTGGGGCGCTCTCCTGGTGCCTTAGCTTTAACTGAAGAGAAATACTCAAATCAACTTCTGTAAGAACATTCTGTACACTTTATAATTATTAAAACTTTTTGGGTAGAAGGGTTCTTGTCTTTCCTTGTGGGGTCCCCGCGAGGTTCCGTGACAGGTGTGATGCTTTTATGAGCTATCTTGCTGCCAAGAGACCATAGATTTGGCAGCTTAAAGTGGTCTCTGTGTAGCTCCACTGGGAGCCGACCCTGGGCCTGGCTCACCTGCAGCCTCAGGCCTCCAAACTGCTGGACTCAGAACATTCTCCTGACAGAGCCCTCAGCCTTCTGGATGGGAGGGCAGGGTCCACCCCCTAGTCTAGTCTAGCTAGCCTCATCTTGCCAGCACACACAGGGTGACTTCCCTTGACTGGCACAATCAGGAGGGATCCACGGGAGGCAGCAGCTCCAAGCTGGCACCTGGGCAGCAGCATCCAGCTTGTTGCTATGAAGCCCTTCTAAGTGCCCAAGACCTTGGCTTCTATGACCCTCTCCCTTCCCCTCCCAACTGCAAGGGAGCAGGACTCTTTGCAGGAACAGTGACCCCAGTCTAGGCAGTTTGCACAAGGGGAGCCAGGCCACCACCCAGCAGGAGAGAGGCTGGGACCCAAAGGAGCGACCATGAATGAGGCTCCATCACCACCTGCCCATGATGCAGTTCACCCTCAGGGACGCACAGTGAGGGTAGAGTTGGGGGCACAGGACACCAGAGTCCCTGCGGTGCTGACAAGTAAAGCTAGCTCAGGACAAGAGCAGAGTAAGCCTGGGGGCAGGGGATGCAGAGGCCCAGTCACTCCACCAGCAGAACCAGCCAATCCTGGACACCCCAAGGTGAGGGCAGCCGAGGCCATGCGGTGCTCCACCAGCACGAGGCAGGACGGGGCAGCTCCATGTGACAAGGCTGGGCAGGGGGACAGGTGAGGCTCCACTGCCCATTCTCACCACCTCTCTAGGTTTGAAATTCTTCCCAAAAGTAGTTAACAAAACTGGCGTGGCTCAGCGGTTGAGCATCAACCTATGACCCAGAAGATCAGGGTTCAATTCCTGGTCAGGACACATGCCCGGGTTGTGGACTCGATCCCCAGTCGGGGGCGTGCAGGAGGCAGCCCATCAGTGACTCTCATCATTGGTTTCTCCCCCCCCCCCCCTTCCTTTCTCTGAAATCAATAAAAATATTTTAAAAACTCCACAACTAAGGAAACAAAAGCCCTTGGAGGTCAGGTTCTCACAGCCAGGGAGGGCACCTTTCTCGTTTGAATTTCCAGGGTGGCCACACATGCCTCCCACAGCCAGGGTCCACCACCACCCATTCCAACCAGAACCAGCACTCGGGCTGCTCTCCCACGCAGGCCCCGCCAGGTGCACAAACGCAGCAGACCAGGCGGCCCCTGTGCCACGGCCAAGCAGCCCTGCCCACTGGACTCCTACCCCTCTGGGCGCCATCCTCCAGGGAGGTAGGTGTGAGGTCGGTGAGGACACAAACTTCAGACCACTGCCGATTTATTTGTTCTGTTTGCTCACGAAGATGACCATCAACTTGGGGCCAGAGACCCCAGGACCCCTCCTTCCAACCATGGGCACAGGGCCTTGGAGTGTCTCACCCAATGCCTCCCTGAAGACCTGCCCGCGCCCCCCTCATGCCCTCTGGGTTAGCTGGGTTGGAGGAAGGTTCCCGAGGAAACGGCTCAGGGCTGCAATTCGGATACACCCGTCTTGGCCATCTCGGGAGTTGGTGGACCCTTGTCAGTAACATGTTGGGCCAGGGGTGGACTGGGGGCCAGAGGAGATAAGGGCCAGGCCGTCTGGGCACTAGGGCTCCGTGTGGCCTAGAGGCCTGTGGACTGACCAACAGAACGGGGACCACTGCCCCAGGGTGACCCCCAGCCACATCTGCCAGCCTGAGAACCCTCCAGAGCCAGGAACACAGAGCACAGAAGTGTACACGCACACATGCCACACACACGACACACACACGCCACATGCATCCCCCCCCACGCACACACACAGCCCTGCTGGAGGGCACCTCCTCCACGCCCCCTCTAGAGCGTCGCTGAGTGTTGGAGGAAAGAGAGGCCTGTCAGAGGTTCCTGGCAGGAATCAGAGGAGGAAGGGACGAGGCCTGTGTCCTGGGCAGTCGTGAGGGACAGGTCAGTTCAGAGCCGGTGCCCTCTCCCTCTCGGCCTCCACAGGCCCCAAGGGGGTGTCCGGCCCAGGTGGGTGCCTGTCCACATTGTCGGCAGTGTCTCCCTGGTCACTGTTGCTCTGCTGCTTCTGCCGCCGGGTCTCCTTGTACCGCAGGGTGATGTCCCTGGGGACAGAAGGGGCTGGATCACCAGCCTGCAGAGTCCGAGCAGGAAGACAGAAGCACATAGGACCCAGACACGTTACCCCCACCCCAGAGATGGGCCTCACCGCAGGAAGAAACGCCAGACAGTCCAGGTGAGCACAAGCACGGAGCCGAGCGTCCAGCACTGGGCGATGTAGAAGGGCAGGGATAGCGTGAGCGTGTGCGGGTCGTACTTGACCACGATGAGCAACTCCGTGGCAGTGATAGCGGCCACCAGCCAGGCCTGCTGGCCCAGCTTCTTGTGAGGCTTCCTGTGGGGGGAGGCATCAGTTGAGGGCACCCTACCGCCTGCGCTGGGCACAGGCTCTGTCACCGGCCCCGCGGCTCACGGGTCGTCCATGAAGTCGTAGATCTCACGCATGGCTACACCGCCCACGTTCACAAAGAACACCAGCCGCAGCAGGACCAGGTAGTGCTCCGGGGGCAGCCACAGCACGAACTTCAGGTAGAATGTGTTCAGTTCTGCCAACAAAAACTGGGAGACAGAAGAGGGTGGGTGGTGAGCCACGTGCTAGCAGGTGGGCCCCGCAAGTGCAGGAGGTAGCCGGCCTTACCACCAGGATAATGCCGCACACGGCCAGCCAGCGGCGCAGGCTGGAGGCGGGCTTCCACTCGAAGCGGACCCAGCTGTAGGGCGTGAACTGGAAGGCGATCCGCTTCATCTTGCCCCTGGAGCCGGGTGGGGGGTTGGGGGGCATCAGGTTCCTGCTCTCATGCTCCCCACCCCCAGGCACCCATGATGGATGGGTGAGGAGACCCTACTCCCCAGCCCTGCCCCCCCAGGTCTTTTCCTGGACTGTTTCTTTTAAATTAAAAATAAAAATGACAGCACCTGCAACCACTTCAGGAGGGCGGCCTTCCGAGAAGGGCTGTCAGGGATGAGGCTGCTGTCAGACAAGGGCGGGCTGACGTCCCGGCCACTGTGAGGGCCTTTGAGGGCAGCCCAGGGTCAAATCCCAGGTGATTATAGGAGGCAAAACCCTCATCCATCACCCCTCCCAAAAGACACGTCAGATGGAGCTGGGCCTAGACCCCAGGGGCCACCTCAAGGCCCCACACTGATGCCCAGGCTCCTGCAGGAGGACACTCAGGAGACATACTTGTAGGTTGGAATGTTCCAGAGGCCCTGCCACTTATACGTCTTCAGAGACAGCCACTCAAGGGTCTTCATGCCGCAGTAGATGCCCAGCCCGTTGCAGACCAGCACGTCCATGATCCACTGGGGGTGGGAGGCAGGCGCATGGACCCTGCAGCTCGTCCTGCTTCGTCTGAGGGGACCTTATGCCCACGTCCCTCCCCCAGAGGCAGAGTGGGCAGGCCTGGGTTCCAGGACACTGTGCCTCAGGGCAGCCAGGGCAGAAGCCGCCCCCACCCCTACCCCCACCCCGGCACCTACGTGGTCCCACCAGCACTCGCTGAAGTTGGGCAGCTGGTGCTCCAGACTGTACTCCAGGAACTCGAACATCACGCTCACGATCGTGCACGTCCACCAGTCTCGGATCATCAGGGTCTGCAGGCCAAGGACAACAGGCACACCCACTGCCTCCATGTGTCCAGAGCCTGGGGGTGGGCCAGGTCAGGGCCACACGCTCACACAGGAGGGCAGGTAGGTCGGAGCGCCTTTCTCCACTGTTCTCACTGGCCATATGCCAAGGACAAGCTCACGTGGGCGTCACACCCAGAGCTTACAGGTGGTTTTACAAACCCTCCCTACAGCTGGCTCACCCTCCCCACAGCTTGCTGGTCCTGTGCTGTGGCCCCCAGGCTGTTGCTCATCACTCTGAACGTCAGCCCGTGGCCCACAGGGCGGGTGGTGTTCAGGACATCCAGCCAATAATGAGCTCGCCTTACCTTCAGGTACCAGCCAATAAAGTGCGCAGGCACGAAGCCATCAAGCTTGTCCTGTGGGTGATGGGACACAGGCCTCATACACGCCCTACCCTGAGCAGCCCCACAGCCCTCCCTCCCCAGCAGCCCCTCACTCCCCTGTGCACATGACTGGGGTCGCCTCCCACCCACCCCCAAGGCCCCTCTGAACAGCACCTGCCAGACCCCAGAGACAATCGGGGTCTCACGCACATGTGTTGCGGTGTGTGGACGACACACCCTAACGTCGAGGACAACAGGGTACCCTGCCAATGGAGTCTGTGCCACCATTCGGTGACGTGGGTTCTGGAAATATCCAGCACAGGGCAGCCTGGGGAGTACCCCACACTTCATCCTGGCCCCCCCAAGTCCTGGGCCGGCCCTCACCCAGACGTTGTGGAAGGGGTCCGTCTCGTTGTCTGGGTCATAGATGAGGCAGTTCCCCCCGTAGTCCCTCTCTGGCAGCGGGACCCCCAGCCTGGGGTCAACATACTTCAGAAACTGGCGGCCATCCTGGACAGTCTGCAAGGTCAGCATCATCGTTAGTGGGGCCAGACACATGCCCACCCATCACTGACCTCCAGCCGTACACGTAGATGGGCCTGTGGCGTGCAGATGATGGTGTGGCCAACACACCGTCCCCCCTTGCAGGGCTGAGCAGACTGGGGAAGCCCAAGTCCCAGGTGATGCTCTGCACCCCCACAGGACCATGTTGAGAGGGGTCACAGGTGCACCTCCCATGGGAGGGACAGGGTGGCCCGGCACTGGGGGTCTCAGATCACTGGTCTCGCTGGCCCCTCCCATGTCACACGGTGTCAGGGCAGTTCCTCCCAGACACGCAGCAAGCACCCTGGGACTGCGGAGGAGGAGACGTCCCCGCAAGCTCATCATCAGGACCCCATCCCCACACCCCTGCCCTGAATAGCAGCCCAGGGACAAAGGAAGAGGCGGCTCCAGGCTGCATGGGCAGGTGACACTCAGCTGCGTCAGTCACATGACTGAGGCCCTGTCCTTGGCTTGGTCTTTGGGAACCTCCCTCAGGCAGTGACTGATAGACAGCTGAAGTCACCCACGTGCTCTGGTAGCCACAGGGTCTGAAGGTTAGAAGGGCCGTGTCCTGAGCCTGCGACCAGTCAGCAGGGCGGCAGATAATTGGATACTCAGCCCTCAAATGTGAAAAACTGGATGAATGTAAGAAGTCTGTCTGGACCGCTGAGGACTGATGCCACCAGAGGAAGACAGACCTTGACACTCTGCAAAGGCCAGTGGGTGTCCTGGCCCTCAGCCTCCCCTGCTGACACACTCCTATGGACGGGACGCAGCCTGGGGAGGGGGCCAGAGGCAGGCGCAGGGGAGGAGGGCATAAAGTGACCATGGTATGTATTTACAGACACGTACAGATACTGCTCAGTGCACAGACACGGCCATGCTGTCCACTGAGGGGGCCTCGCAGCTCCAACACCCCAGGGCAAGGAGCCCACCAGTGCCCAGGGCTTGGTCCCCGAGACCTTCCTCCAGTAAAGGACCTGGGCTCTTGGGGGAAATGGCTGGTTCCCACTGGGCAGGAAATGCTCAGGATGGGCCTGGAATGTCTTCTGGCACCAGAAAAAAAGAAGTGGTAAAAAAATACAAGACAAAACAGTAAAATACCAAGAACCCACAAGATGGGGGGATGTGAGGTGTGCAGGAGCCAAATGAGCGAGCTCCCAATGGCCAAAGCAATTAGAGCAACAAGATCAATAAAGTGCTGGATTATAACCCAAAGTACAAATGCGCACGGACAGGAACCAAGGATGAGCAACAGTAACTGCGGCACAGAGGCAGGCCTCCTGTGCAGAGGAGCACTCTGGTCCAGGGGCACTATGCAGATGGCCACCCCCCCAGTGCGCCCAGGGAGGGAACCTGACATCGGGCAGGGGCAGGGTGGAGGTGGCGTGGACAGTGACAAGTCATGCTGGCCATACACACCTTTACCCGTCAAGTCATGAGAAAAACACCAGACAAATCCCAGGTAACCCTGACACCAAACCAGAAACATCCAGCACAGGAACCCTGAAGACAACACTCTGACACGGAGGCAGGAGCCCTCAGCCCAACCCTGGGAAACTATCCACAGCACGTAAGGGCTGTTCATGGGCAGGGGGATTCTCCCAGCAATGCTGAGTTGACTCAAAACGAGACAGTGAATGTAATACATCCACTGACAAAGGGGAAACCCACATGCTCCCCTCACTTGACAAAATCCAACACCCTTTCGTGACAAAAACACTCAACAAGCTAGGAACAGAAGGGGTTTCCTCCATCTGATGAGGGCACCTATGAAAACCCCACAGCTGGCAACATACTACGGTGCCGGACAGGAGGCTCTTTCCCTAATGCAGGGCTGTGCGGGCCGTCCACCCTCCTAGCTCTGGCTGACTTCACCGGGAGGTTCTGGCGGGGGCAATGTGGCAGGAGATAGGCGCCAGGTTGGCAAGGAAGATACAGAACCCTCTCTGAGCAGGTGACACAACCCAGTCTCCAGAGGCCGCTCAGAAACCCACCCAAACAGCAACAGCAGAACCGCCAGAACAAACAAGGTCTGCAGGTCGCAAGACAGAAGCCCACACAGAAAACAAGCTGTTTCCACAGAACCGTGATGAGCAAACCGAGAACAAAATTGAGAAGACGGTTCCACCTGCGGGAAGACCAGGACGTGTGGCTACTCAGAGGTGCACGCACACCCTGGGAACTTCAAATGCTGCTGAGGCGATGAAGGGTGCGAACAAAGGGAAGACGATCCTGCCAGGTGTGCACCCCAGGGACCCACAGCACCCCGCCTGCCGCTGCAGGACTGGGAAAGGTGGCCCTCAGACCTCGTGGTTGGTCAGAGTCATCCTGAAAAACAGGAGCAATCACCTCCCACATCCCACTGGAAGGACATCTGACTCAAACCCGGCCAGTGCTCCTGAAAACTGTCCAGGTGACCAAACAGGGGACATCTGGTAACTGTCACAGCCCAGAGGGGCACTAGGAGACGTAACCACGAAGTCTTCTGTGGGATCCTGGGACAGAAAGGGACACCAGGGGTGTAAACCCTGAGAAAAAAAGAGACCTAGTAAGAAGGGCTCCTGATTGCTAATGAGGCTAAAATTAAAGGAAAGCAAAGCAGAGCCCAGCAGCCATTTCTGCACAAGCTCCTCTCCGCAATTGGCATTCAGGGAGGGGCCTGCCCCGGGCGGCCTCCTGCGCTGTCTGTGTCCAAGCCGGCCTGGGAAGGACGTCCTGCTCAGCACCAAGAATGAGCTATACGTGTGGAGAAAGTATTCACAAACCACACATCCAACAAAGGACCTTGGGCCAGAACTATACAAAAAAAAATTTAAACCCAATTTTTAAAAAAGGCAAAAAAACATGAACACTTCACCCAGGGGGTGTCTGCACGGCTAATGAATGAACGTGAAGTTGGCGGCCCGGCCAGCCATTCAAGAAACACAGATCAGGACGTGGACAAGGCCCTGTGGCTCCTGTCCAAGCAGGCGGAGGCTTTGTCTGCCGTCAGAGAGCTGGCTGACAGAATGAGACCCCAGGAGCTGACATGCCGCTGCTGGCAGACAAACTGGGAGCCCCCGGGACACAGCGGGCAGCGCCCTGATGTCAGGTATGCCCAGCGGGACAATGTGACGCAGCCCAGCGCACCTCGGGGCCAGGCTGGGGTGTTCAAAGCAGTTCTGTTCTCACAGCCCCAAAACAGACACCACTCAAATGTCTCAGCATCTCAAGGGACAGACTGTGGTGCATCCGTGTCAGGGAGAAAGGATGGGGTGCCGATGGCAGTCGGATGCATTTCACAGGCCCCGAGGCCACACACTGTACAGTCCTGCTCAAGGGAGATTCTCAAACACAAAGCGTGGCGATGGAGGGAGAGCTGTCCTGATCGCCAGGGCTGAGGGCTGGGGCCGTAGACGGCCACCTCCCCTAGAAAGTAAAAATTATCTGGTGACCGTAGGTCCCCGGCCACACTGACAGAGCTCTGAGACTGAACAGGAAGGACCCTGAAATGAGGGATCTCCATCAACACGTATTCATTAAGTTAACCAGAGTGAGGGACATAAACAACCAACACTGGTGGCAACAGATCCTGACCCAACACCCACAGCCTTCCCTGACCAGCCCACAGAACAGGAGCCAGGAGGGAGAAAAGCACAGGGAGCCAAGGCTGGCCAACCACCACAATGGAACCCCAGTGAGGGCTGGCCCTGGATCCTCCGGGAACTCTCGGCGACCAGTCCTGGGGTCTGGCCTGCTTCTCTCCCTAACTCTGGAGCTCCTGCCACTCAAAGCAAAGGCGGCCACCAGGTGCTGCATGGGAACCGGTCCATACACTTGGCCCTGACCCCAGTCCGGCACGGCAGGGCCCACGCAGCACAACCTGCACCCAGAGGTCCAGGGCCACTGAGCTCCACAGATTCTGCTGAAAGGCCGCTCTGGCTTCCCCACAAACATCCTTCTGGAGGTTCCCTCGCAACCTCCACGAGAGGGACTCCCTGCGCTTAACCAGGCAGAATTCAGGCCAGAATCTAGCAGCCGTAAGGAGGCCTCCCCGCAGGCCGCACTTCAGGGAGAAGCCTTGGGCTGAGCCTCAGACTCCGGTCTGGCTGCCCCATGGGGGCAGACCCTTATGGAGGAGACCCTGGTACGTGCTCCCACCCACAGGCTGAGACCAGCCTCGGGCCTGGGTGCCCCCTGGGGGGCAGACCCTTAGGGAGGGGCCCCTGGTACAGTCTCCCACCCACAGGTTGAGACCAGCCCAGCCACCAAGCTGCACAGCGATGCCTCACATGCATTATGCTGACCAATCAGGGCAGATGCGGAACCATCAATCCAAACACCTGAGGTGGCCCATCAGGAGGTGCTCTTTGAACCAATTGGACTGCAGACCCGGACTCCCCATTTGAAGAAACGGAGGAGCAGGGAGCCAGTGCAGGACTGGCCCTCGAGGGTGTCCCGTCCAGGAGGCACTCTGGGTTCCCGCAGAGGTTCACCGGGGCAGTTTCTCACCTCGAGGGCGTCCCGTCCAGGAGGCACTCCCGGTTCCCGCAGAGGCTCACCGGGGCAGTTTCTCCACTTTCCACACCTCGGCTTGGGCTCT